>NC_069657.1:370503019-371139365 GCF_027244095.1 Hemicordylus capensis
TATACAGAGGAGTTGTAGGGTCTGAAGTAGCAAGTTAGATGACTGGAATGCAAGTGGAGGAGAACTCAGCTCGAATGTGATACGACACAGCACAGAGCCCATTTGAAGGCTTATGCAGAGGTGGTGCATGCATGCAGCAAACAAACAATTCTGGTCTGTGCGCATCACTTCTGTAGGTTCACGTTCAGCAGAGTTTTCCTGAGTTGTGAGGAGTTTGATTCAGGCTCCTTCCAGTTCAAACCAGTGCCCAGAGACTATGTTCTGCTTTAATGCTTTTAATGGGATCTTTGCAAAATCTCCTGTATTCAGGCCGACTTAGACTCCACTGTTTCTGCAGAGTCTGTTAAGGCTGTGGCCAGCAATACCTCTTGCAGTAGTAGATTGGATCAGTTTCAATCTGTGATGCCTGAGGACACAGACAAGCTGCTTAGGGAAGTGCAGCCTACCTCTTGCTCTCTGGATCCTTGCCTGACTTGGTTGGTTGGTTCTTATCTAGCAGGGAAATTATTGAAGGTGGCCTAGTTAATATCAGTAACTCATTGCTGAAGGAGGGTAGGATGCCTCCTAGTTTGAAGGAGGAAATTATTAGACTACTTCTTAAGAATCCTCCCCTAGATCCCTCAGTGATGGATAGTTATAGGCCAGTCTCCTATCTCTGTTGGTTGGGCAAGGTGATTGAGAAAGTGGTAGCTAATAAGCTCCAGGCAGTTTTGGAGGAAACCGATTATCTAGACTAGGGCTGCTGAACTTCAACCCTCCTGTAGATGTTGGCCTACAACTCCCATAATCCCTGGCTTTTGGCCACTTTGGTTGGGGATTGTGGGAATTGTAGTCCAAAAACAGCTGGGGGCCCTAAGTTGAGCAGGCCTGATCCAGACCCATTTCAAACTGGCTTTAGAGTGGGCCATGGGGTTGAGATGGCCTTGATTGGCCTGATGGATTACTTTTACCAGGGAATCAACAGAGGACGTGTGACTCTATTGGTTCATCTGGATAAAGCAATCATCAGCAGCGTTCGATACCATCGACCATGGTATCCTTCTGAGGGAGTTGAGGCACTGCTTTACAGTGGTTCCATTCCTATCTCATGGTGGAGCTTGGTGATGGTTGCATATGAGCCATTTTTGATGGGTGGTATAGAAATTGAATTAATAATAATAATTATTATTATTATAAGGAGGAGGAGGAGGAGGAGGAGGAGGTGTTGGAAATCGAGGATGCCACTGTTACTGAACTGTTTCAAAATCAAAACCAGGCAACCACCCATTTGCCTTCACCTCAAAAACGCAAATGCCGTTTAACAGAAAAGCAACAAGAACTAAAGCAAAAAATAACTGAGCACATGAACCAAACAACCACCAGGGTTCGACTTCCAGCTCTAAAAACAGTTGCCAAAAAACAACTTGCTCAGGCATTAAAAGATGTCAATGCTGCACTTGCAGAAATAACAACCAAGAATTTGCAAGAAACAAACCAACTAATGTACAGTGCAGCAACAATAACAACACAAGAGCTCGGATATAAGATCAATGGACCTGTAAAAAAAGAAAGTAGTACATCACCTAAATGGAAGATTAGATTAGAAAATAAAATCTCCAGGCTTAGATCATATGCTAGTAAATTGAAAGATATGAAAGACAAGAAGCTGAAGAATGAAAACACGAACCAGTATCTGATCCAAAAATACCACCTAGATTCAAGGAAAATTTGAGAAGTCCTGGAAATAATAAAGCAGCAAATAACAGCAGTGTCAAAGAAGGTTAACAGATATGAAGCCAGAATTATACAACACAGGCAGAATCTCCAATTCCAGTCGAATCAGAGACATTTCTACCAAAGCATACAAGGAGAAACTGCACGAAACATAGAAACACCAAACAAAGCAGAAACAGTGCAATTCTGGGGGAAATTATGGGACAATCCAATAGATTATAATAAAAAAGCAGGCTGGGTGAAAGAGGTCGAAAAATGTAACCAACAAATGCAAGATCTAATAATAACACCAGAATTAATAAGTGAAAGAGCAAAGAAAATTAAAAATTGGACTGCACCAGGCGACGCTGAACTGCATGGCTTTTGGCTTAAACACCTAACAAGCCTTCATAAACAACTTTCAAAACAGTTCAATCACATTTTGCAAGGAGGTGATATTGAACAACGGCTAACAACTGGGAAAACTCATCTCATCATGAAAGACCCAGCAAAAGGTGCAGTCACAAGTAATTTTGTGCCTCTGTAAGTAAAGAGCCCCTGGTGGCGCAGTGGTAAAACTGCTGCCCTGTAACCAGAAGGTTACAAGTTCGATCCTGACCAGGGGCTCAAGGTTGACTCAGCCTTCCATCCTTCCGAGGTCCGTAAAATGAGTACCCAGAATGTTGGGGGCAATATGCTAAATCATTGTAAACTGCTTAGAGAGCTTCCAGCTATAGAGCGGTATATAAATGTAAGTGCTATTGCTATTGCTATTATAGACCGATAACCTGCCTGCCAACCATGTTCAAATTATTAACTGGAATAATAGCAGATGAAGTCACGCAACACTTATTAACTAACAAACAGCTTCCAGTTGAACAGAAAGGAAATTGCCCGAACACCAGAGGCACAAAAGACCAGCTGCTGATTGACAAAATGATTTTAGAAAATTGCAAGAGAAGAAAAACAAATCTAAGTGTTGCATGGATTGACTACAAGAAAGCCTTTGATTCATTGCCTCACACATGGATACTAAAATGTTTAGAAACAACTGGTGTCAGCAAAAACATTCAGATATTTATAAAAAAAGCAATGAGCATGTGGAGTACACAGTTAACAATCAATGGCGAGACACGTGAACAGGTTAGCATTAGCAGAGGCATTTTCCAAGGGGACTCACTATCCCCTCTGTTGTTTGTAATCGCCATGACCCCACTTTCACAAATACTAAACAAAACAGGCCTCGGATACCAAACATCTAAAACATCAAGTCAAATCAACCATCTGCTGTACATGGACGATCTGAAGTTGTATGGAAAGTCCCAGTCAGAAATTGAATGGCAGTGGCTCAAGACAGGCAACTTGAAGAAAGAAACAGATGGTTTAATATTGGCTGCACAAGAACAGGCACTAAGAACAAATGAAAAAAGAGCAAAAGTCAAAAAATCAACAATAAATAGCAAGTACCGCTCCTGTAAAGAAGCAGATAAAACAGTGGACCACCTAATCAGCTGTTGTAAAAAGATCACACAGACTGACTACAAACAAAGGCATGACAAGGTAGCAGGGATGATACACTGGAATATCTGCAAAAAAATACAAGCTACCTGTAGCCAAACATTGGTGGGACCATAAAATTGAAAAAAGTTGAAGAAAATGAAGATGTAAAAATATTATGGGACTTCCGACTACAAACAGACAAGCATCTGCCACACAATACACCAGATATAACTGTAGTGGAGAAGAAAGAAAAACAAGTGAAAATAATTGACATAGCAATATCAGGGGATAGCAGAATAGAAGAAAAAGAAATAGAAAAAAATCACAAAATACAAAGATCTACAAATTGAAATTGAAAGGCTGTGGCAGAAAAAGACCCAAATAATCCCAGTGGTAATTGGCGCCCTGGGTGCAGTTCCAAAAGACCTTGAAGAGCACCTCAACACCATAGGGGCCACAGAAATCACCATCAGCCAATTACAAAAAGCAGCTTTACTGGGAACAGCCTCTATTCTGCGACGATATCTATAACAACTGACAATAAAATTCAGCCATCCCAGGTCCCTGGGAAGGACTTGATGTCTGGATAAAACAAACCAGTCAATAACACCTGTCTGACTGTGTAAACAAGAAATAATAATAATAATCTGCTATCTACAAATTGAAATTGAAAGGCTGTGGCAGAAAAAGACCAAAATAATCCCAGTGGTAATTGGTGCCCTGGGTGCAATTCCAAAATAACTTGAAGAGCACCTCAGCACCATAGGGGCCACACAAATCACCATCAGCCAATTACAAAAAGCAGCTTTACTGGGTACAGCCTATATTCTGCGACGATATCTATAACAGCAACAACATTGACAATAAAATTCTGGCATCCCAGGTCCTTGGGAAGGACTCGAAGTCTGGATAAAACAAACCAGTCAATAACACCTGTCTGACTGTGTAAAATAATAATAAATAATAATAATAATAAATATGGAGTCCCTCAGGGCTCCATTCTGTCACCAATGCTTTTTAATATCTACATGAAACCGCTGAGTGAGGTCAGCAGGAGATTTGGTGCAGGGTGTTATCAGTATGCTGATGACACCCACATATATTTCTCCTTATCATCATCATCATCATCATCAACATCTGGCATTCACTTCCTAAATGCCTGCTTACAGGCAGTAATGGGCTAAATGAGGGACAACAAATTGAAACTGAATCCAAGTAAAACAGAGGTGCTCATTGTGGGGGATCAGAATTTGAGGGATAAGCTAGATCTTCTTGTGCTGGATGGGGTTACACTCCCTCAGAAGGAACTGGTACACAGCCTGAGAGTTCTCTTGGATCCAGCCCTCTCCCTGGTATTCCAGGTGGAGGCTATGGCCAGGAAAGCTTTCCATTAACTTCAATTGATTCAACAGCTGTGTCCATTTCCTTGAAGAGAATGATCTCAGAACAATGGTGTATCAGCTGGTAACCTCCAGGTTGGACTATTGCCATGCGCTTTACGTGGGGCTACCTTTTTATGTCGTTCTGAAATTTCAGTTAGTCCAAAATGTGGCAGCCAGACTGGTCTCTGGGGTAACCCGGAGAGACCATATTATGCCTGTTCTCAAACAGTTTTATTGGCTGCCAATATGTTTCTGGGCAAAATACAAAGTGCTGGTTATTACCTTTAAAACCCTGAACAGCTTAGGTCCAGGTTACCTTAGAGAGTACCTTCTTTTGTATGATCCCCATCACATGCTGAGGTCTTCTGGAGAGGTCCATCTCCAGTTACCACTGGCACATCTTGTGGAGACTCAAAACTGGGCCTTCTCTGTAGCTGCTCCTGGTCTGTATAATGCACTGCCTAGAGCTTTTGGATAGGGCAGTATAGAAGTGTAATAAATAGATAGATAGATAGATAGATAGATAGATAGATAGATAGTAAAATGTGTGTCTGCTGGGAAATGGCATCTGGAAATAACATCGGAAGTCATTTCTGGGTCACTTCCGGCCACTCAAAGCTACGAATAGGCGAATTTTGCCTATTTTTCTACCCACAGATAATGAAACTGGGTTTCTAAGATCCAATCACAGATATGTGAGAATGTGATTATGGAGTCCATGGGTTAAAATGTCCACCTGTACACTGGTGAGCAGGATGCAACTTTACTATAGCTCTATGTGACCCTACTGAAATTGATCCATTCTAAATTCCCAAGATTCATATTCCAGGTTCTGCATTGTGTCCCCACTGTGGTCCTACATTCAGAAGCTGGGGTAATTAGAGTAGAGACGGAGCTTTGGCTGTGTCTCTTCGCATATTGGCTAAGACTATTATTTTGTCCTGTAGGATTAGTTTCCCTGATGCTTGTTGATAAACTTGATTCAAAGTGGAAAAGGTATTTAGAGCAGAAATTATACTCTTATGGTTTTTCACAGGAAGAACGTATTAAGATGGGCCTTGATCAGGCCAAAAAAATACTTAAGCAGAGAGTTTGGGATGTAGAAGGGCAATTAGATCTAGCCATTCTTCCAAAATGCATATTTCTGTCTAATCAACTCGTCCCCCTGAGACCTGCAAGCTATTTAAACCATTTAACAACATCAACATTCAGAAGAGCAATGACCCTTGCTTGCAGCCACCCCCCTCCTAGATGTGGGCGTTCCCACTCCCAGATAGGGCCTATATGTGCTAACTCCAGCACACTCTGGCGAGATACAGTGAAAGCAGACTGCCCCAGAAGAAAATTCACTGCCCCAGCCCCTACCCACACTTCAGGCTCAGAAGGAGCACGGGCTCTCTGCACAATGCTCTTCTCAACTGAGGAGCATCATCTTGCTGGCGCCTGGCTCAGGACTACCTTATGCTAGTGACCCCCACTTTGACAACTTCATTGTGCTGATCTCCCCAGACAGCCTGACTATGCAGAGGGGCCCGTCATCCCATCTCATCTCCCAGCAATGCCCCTCATAGCATAGAGAGGACAGCCACACCCAGGGAAAAGAACCAGGGGGACAAGAACCATCCCTGAATAGCAATATTTAATCTGAGCCCGACAGCACTCTGAACACACTAGGCAATTGAACTGACACAGTGACTACACACGATCCCTCTGTTGAGCCCTCAGGACCGGAGCCAGGACAGATAAAGAAGGAATCGTTGGGTTTCCCAAGTGACACACCAGAGCCCCCTGGGTGGTCAGAATGGGCTCCAATGGAGGCCTCTGAACCTTCTACATCCTGGTAAGAGCTGCTGCCCCCCAGTAGGCTTGCTGATGAACACCTAAACCTTACACCCACCCTGACCATATGACATTCCCCTGACCAGCATATGATTAACCTTACATCGTGGAACTTGGAAGGGTGGGGTTGTTGCAGAGACACAGACTGCAACAGCTTCCTCTCTCAATTTGACATAATTCTAGCAAAAGAAACCTGGACAGTAGCCAATCTTACACTCAATGGATCTCACTCATTCCCAGTGGGGGTGGTACCTGGAACAGGGCGTGGAAGACTCAAAGGAAGATTGGCAATACTAGTATCCACCTCCCTGTGAGTTACAGTGACACCCCTCACCTCGCTTAAACAATGTGCTATGGCCTTGTTAATCCATTTTGGTCCCAGATTGCTATTATTAATCAATTTATTTTTACTACCACTGCAATGGAAACCTGTAATCTGCTATGTATGGACTGAGCTTGAGCAGTACACAAATGACCTTCTTTTGGCCAACCCTGAAGTGCTGGTGGTGATTAGGGATGTGCAAGCAGGTTTGACATTGAATGTGTTCAACATTGAACCGGTTCGGTTCTACTGTTAGGGATTGAACTGAACCACCCCCTCCCTGTTCAGTCCGACCTCAGGGGTTCACGAGTTTGTTTTTTAAAAAATATTTTTTTTTTAACATTTACCCCCTCTGGGGTAGTTGTCCAAGGTGATGGTGGTGGGGTCTGTGGAGGTTCTTCCTCCCCCCCACCAGCCTCCTTTATTTTTGAAATTGGCTGTTCGGTGTGGTTGCAATTTTGGAGGCTGCTGTGCCTGCACAATGGGCCTCTGTGTGGCCTGAGAGGCTGGTGGGTGGAGGGGGAACTTCTGCAGACATCCCCCCCCCACCTCCATGGACAACTCCCCCAGAGGGGATAAGTGTAAAAAATTTTCAAAAAATTTAAAAATTCATGAACCACCCCCCGCCGGACTGAACCAAATCGGGGGGGGGGGTGGGAGTTCGAGTGGGTGCTTGACCAAACTGGCCCAGTCCGGTTTGGGTCCAGTTTGGACTCAAACTGAACCAGACCAGCCAGTTCTGTGCACACCCCTAGTAGTGATAGGGGTAACTTCAATGCTAGGATGGGATCTGATGACCTCACCCTGTTCACTCGATAACAGCTACCCATCCTTTGTCCAGAATCTGAGTTCCTACTCCTTTACCACTCCTCAAAGGATCGAAGTGCAAATTTTGTGGGGCTTTGTTTAGCACAAATGACTGCCCGACCTAACCTTCAAATTCTAGATGGCTCACTGGAGAGTGGTCATCCAGGAGAATTTACATATTTATCTGTTTCAAAAACAAGCACCGTTGATTATATTGCTGTTACTGGGAACCTGCTCCCTTTTGTTGTTAATTTTAAAGTCTTGCCTCACTTAGATAGCAACCACTTCCCACTCCTCCTCCAACCCATGCCCTTTGTCCAACAGTTATGCCTGGAGACTTGGTACACTGCCAATTTTCTACTGGAGGGTCAAGGCAGATGCCATGCCAAATGCAGTGGAACCCTTCTTGAGCCACCGGTGAAACCTAACATCAGTGGCTCCATCTCTTGTCCCTCTGGAGACATACGAGGATCTAGTGCATGAGCCCCAAAAACATTTAATCAGGAAAGCTGACTACTCTCCAAAGCTGCCTGGGTACACATCCAAATCCTGGTCTGATAAGGACTATATAGAAGCCAGGAAGCCCTTACATCTACCTACCTCACCTACAGAGCTAGTATAGGAGCCGTCACCATGGAGGCCTCTCACACCTCAAGAAACAATATAAACATCTATTGACAATCAAGAAGAGAGAGGCCATGCTGGCCACCTGGTCACGACTCATCCAGGCAGCCAAAGCAAGGGACTCGTTCATGTTCTGATGCATCATGGCCAACTCTTCCTACAATGGCTTGGCTCTGATAGACTCACATCCCTCCAGCAAGCTGGAAATCACACTTTCAGAACCTATATGTTGGCAGATTTGGGCCCCCCCTTTGCAGGATATAAAAGACCTGCCCAGCTGGCCACCGGTCACTGCAGCGGAGATTGAGTCCTTTGTATCAAAGTCTAAGCGGGGAAGGTCCCAGGGGAAGATCTCATCTCTATGAATCTTATATAAAGTAACTGAGTGGTGGGCCCCAGTTCTGGCCTTGCTATTTACCTATATTGATTCTCATGGCTACATTCCCAAGGACTGGGGGCTGGCAATCATCATCCCCATATTCAAAAAGGGACAAAGGGATGACCCTGCCAATTATAGGCCCATTAGCCTAATCAACAACATCAGCAAGCTGTATGCCAGACCTATACATGGGAAACTCAAGGACTGGTTAGAGCAAGAAGAGCTACGGGCAGATGAGCAAGCGGGCTTTAGGGAAGATCTACAAGTGACCAGTATCTGGTCCTCCAACACCTAATTGAAAAGTATTCCTCTAACAATTCTATCTCCCTTTACGCTGCCTTCATAGACCTCAAGGCCACATTTGACTCTATCTCCAGAGTTAAACTTTGGGGAAAGCTTGAGTCCACCACAATCAACCGATGCCTGCTCTATCTGATCTGCACCCTCCACACAGACACGACACTCTGGGTGAGATGTGGTCCCCAAGGTCACCTTACGAACCCCGTTCCAGCCCAGAAGAGAGTAAAAAAAAGGCTGTATCCTGGCCACGCTCTTGTTCAATTTTTATATTAATGCTATGGTGAGCCAACTTAACAACCTTGATCTTCACCCTCCCAAGTTGATTGGAAGATCCATCTCCATCCAACCCTATGCTGACGATGCTGCAATCCTTTCGAGGACCCCCATAGGCCTCAGAAGTGTGCTGGCGATATTATCACAGTACTGTAAGAGTGAACAACTCAAAATAAACTACCAAAAAACGAACATTGTGGCCTTTGCTAGAAGTCCTAAGACCTGCCGCTGGAATATTGATGGACACAGAATTGAGCAGGTTGCTTGTTTTACTTATCTGGCAGTGGTCCTTCACACTTCTGGTGCAAGAAAGGCCCATTGTGACTACATTGCTGTCTCTGCACAGAGGAGCTCTGCTGCCATTCTGAAATTCCTTCGAACTAGAGGTGGCCACTATGTTCCTGCAGTGCTCAAATTATATGAGGCCAAGCTGCTGGCGCAATTACTATATGGTGCCCACCTGGGACCCCCCTCCAGTCTAATTTCACTAGAACGTGGCCAGTCTAAATTCCTTAGAGTGGCCTTACAAGTGCCCTGCTGAGTTTCAAATGCTACCCTACTCTTAGAAACTGGCATGATAAAAGTTGAGACTAGAGTATGGATGACTGTTCTCAACCACTGGCTCAAATTTGCCCTGTGCCCACGGGGCCTAGCTCCACTAACCCTGCAGGACAATTCCCAGTCCTCTTGGAAATGGGCAGTCTGGAACAAAGTGGCGCTACTGAGCTTCTACTCACCCCTCCTGCTTGCTATGGGCTATGACAGGACAAAATCGACTGTCAAATAGAGGATCTTGGATACAGAATGCCAGGCGGACCTAGGTAGGGCACCTGACTTCCTGGCCACAGAAAGCCTTGGATCCACTGTCTCCCTCGCTGCATATTTGACACAACAGGAAACACCAAGCCACAGAAGGGCATTCACCCTTGCCCGCTGTCATGCTCTTCCCTCCACCATTTTGGAAGGCAAATACAGGAAGATCCCATCCACAGAAAGGCACTGCCCTTGTGACAGTGGGGAGGTAGAAACCATTGAACATGTTCTCCTCTCCTGCCCCTTTTATTAAGACAGTCACGACAAGCTTATACTCCCACTACTCCTCAGGTATCTGGGTCGCCCCAGTCGAGACTAAAGCATGATGCTACTCTTGAATGATAACCGGACTTTAACGTATAACACTGCCAAGTTCTGAGCAGAAGCGTGCAAGTTCCACCAAAATCTGACTGCCACCTCATAATCAGTGTAGTAGATTTTACCTACTGTCTATTTTATTTATTTTTATTTATTTATTATTAAAACTTTTATACTGCCCTTCCAAAAAGGCTCAGGGCAGTTTACATTAAAACACCATTAAAATCAGTTAATAATTAAAACAAAAATAATAAAGCATAAAAACAATAATTAACAATTAAAAACATCGTAAAACAACAATTAAATAATCAGAAGAATTTAAAAACAAGTTTTAAAAAGCTGAGAAAGCCTGGTTGAAGAGATGTGTTTTCAGGTGTTTTTTGAAAATTGCCAGAGATGGAGAGGATCCTATCTCAGCAGGGAGCGCATTCCACAGTCTCGGGGCAGCAGCCGAGAAGGTCCGTCTCTGTGTAGCCACCAAACGAGTTGGCGGCAACTGGAGACAGACCTCCTCAAGTGACCTCAATGGGCGGTAGGGCTCATAGCGAAGAAGACGCTCTCTTAAATACCCAGGGCCTAAGCCGTTTAGGGTTCTATCTGACTTCTCTGCCTCAGTTGTCCTACTTACAGCTTAGCTTTTGTACCCTATCTCTTAAATATTTTATGCATATTTAACCTATTTAGTTCCCCACTTTTTATCTCTACTTTACTAGCTTCCTTAAAATATTAGAGTAATATTTCATAGTACGATAATTGATTTATACTTTTATTCTATAATCACTATAGTAACTATAGTCATATAGTATAATTATAGAATGACAATTAATCATGACTCAGCTATCTCATAATTTGCCTTATGACAATGGATACAATGTAATCTGTAATTATATCATGCTTTTTTGCCTTTATTCTATGTTTGTCTTTGTTATTCTATGTTTGTCTTTGAAATTTAAGGAAATACTTTATACCACTTGGCTATGCCCTTGTGGCACAGGTGACATTGAAACAGTTGCACATGACTTATAAGGATTTCTGAAATAGTTTTATCTTGCCTTTTTTTAGTAAAGTATCTCAGCCATAAGAACAGCCCTGCTGGATCAGGCCCAAGTCCCATCTAGTCCAGCATCCTGTTTCACACAATGGCCCAACAGATGCCCCTGGCCATATTGATGTTTTATCTGCAGCACCTTTTGTCTGGTTATGATAATTTCATTTCTCTAAATGTGGCTATATTTTGCTTTATAGCTTGCAAAATACTCAGGGATGCTTTCTTTGATGTAGGTTCTTATTGTCTGCCACAGACTATATGACGATTGTTTATCTGGTTGATGACCATAATAAAGGAGATGTCTCTCTCCCCCCGCCCCGCCATGTGTGTGTAGTGCATGCTTGGTGGCAAACCTAGGTGTGCTGCCATGTAATGGTCTTGAGGAGCGCTGGTCTTCTGGTAGCAAGCATGACTTGTCCCCTTAGCTAATCAGGGTCTGCCCTGGCTGCATATGAATGGGAGATTAGAAATGTGAGCACTGTAAGATATTCCCCTTAGGGGATGGATCTGCTCTGGGAAGAGCATCTAGGTTCCAAGTTCCCTCCCTGGCATCTCCAAGATAGGGCTGAGAGAGATTCCTGTCTGCAACCTTGGGTGAGCTGCTGCCAGTCTGTGTAGACAATACTGAGCTAGATAGAGCAGTGTTCTGACTCAGTATAAGGCAGCTTCCTATGTTCCTAAACTGAAAAACATCTTTAGGGATTCCATGGGCAATCCATAATGTATTGTTCTACAGCAAATTTATTTCAAATGTGTAGAGGTTTCAACCTCTAGTATGAAGTTTCTTTATGCTTCCTTGATGTTGCATTCCACATGTCAAGAGTGATTTACAGTATATATTTTCTCATTTATCTGCACAGCTGTGTGAGATAAATAAAGTAACTAGTCCAGATCCACTGAGTTTCATAACTTAGCAAGGATTTGAACCTTGAAGTTCCACATCCAAACCCAACACTTTGATTGACTCACACACAGCATGCTATTTCATGTACTTTATTTCAGAAAGTTTGGCTAGATCTGTTTTAAAAAAAAAACATTTGTGCAGTGTTCCATCACTGAGGAAAAAACTGCTAAGAATGGTCCGTGTGTGAGATAATTCTTTACAAAAACACAGAGTTGGGAAAGAAGAAAATTAAGAAATCACTGATCAGACCGTCAAAAGAGCTCACTGCATAACATGACAGAAGAAGCACGCTGTACAGTTGAATTATCTGTAAACAGTACATACAGATAATAATCAAAATAATAACCTGATACTTGAAGCATAATGTTTATGTGTGCTTGGAGACCAGGAAAACATCGATGATACAAAAGAATATTGTGTGATGAATAATCCCACATATATTAAATAAAGGAAAAGAAAAGAGGACTAATACAAGCAGCTAAAGTTTGGGTAAAGTGTTTATATTGGGCTCTTTTACAAGTTATATTTACTGTCAACATGAGGCCTCCAAAGGAGAGAGTAAAGGTCACAGCGTTTTAATGGCATGCATGCCTCTGAAGGAAAAGGCATGTCATATGTCACACCTGCCTTTCATTTGTAACATGCCATCTAAGCTTCCACAGCTAATATAACAGGTGTGTGACATATCTTTCATTTCTCTGACACCCAGGGGAGGTGACACACAAAACTGAATCCTGCACCTCAACCAATAGAATATCTTTTTAAATTGTTGAAAGAGGTTATGCCTACCCAGGGTATATACTTGTGCTGAAATGTCTACTTTGTGCTATTTTATCCTTCCACTTATTGTCCAGGGGAAATAAAAAGCACATCCTGTGGGAGAATGCCTAAGTACTGTAATGGAAAGACTTGCTATAATATCTTCCTTGTCCTGCCCTCCCCCAGTCTACATCTCCTGATTCAAAAAGTGGTGTATGTAGGCTCTTATGTTTTTTCCCTTGGTTATATAGATACAGATAATCTATACCCATAAATCCCTAAGGATGACCCGGTTGACCCAGAATGACCCACTGCCTGCTGGCCAGTGTCTAATATGGCATGGTTGGCTCTATAATATGGTGAGATTAGGCAAGATATTGGGCCCAATATCATCATCAGTCTCACTCAGCATGGGCACCCATCTGGTTAGAGGCAGTGTGAGAGATTTGCATGCCCTGCATTTTCTAGGTTAAGGAGACCCACTAAGGGTGCCTTGCTCAAATCCTGGGTCCACCAGTGTAATACAGAAGCACTGGCAGGAATCAACTCCCAGTTGTGCACTTGCTTTTAGCAGTGTGAACGAGCATTGCAAAGCCATGGTAGCAAGTTAAGCAGCACTGCAAACAGGACCACAGTTACATGGCTGGTCTTTGTAGCAACAGGGACTCATTTTATGCTTGGGACCCTGATACTCAAATACAAAATGCACATATCTCACATATGATTTGGGTACATGTATATATGGCAGTCTGATGCATTGGAGCAATTATCCAGGTAGATTCAATGTGGGGTATAGTAGACAAGATCTAATTAAATGTAGCTGTGAGATGAATCGGGGCCAGTCCAATGCAAATTTGTCTTATGTGCTCTGCATTGAATCAGAACCCTGAAGGGCACCACATTTTTCCTTTTATCTTTTTGTTTAGTCTAAAACTTGTATCTTTTTCCAGCAGTCTGGAAATGGGGTTATCTTCCATATATGGAAAGTGCTGAGGGGAGGAGAAAAGTTTTCTAACTGGCCAGTGAGGAAATGACTTTCCAGGCTGATTTGAACCAAATTAGGTACAGTTGTAGTGAGTGACACACAGGGACACCTCAGTGGTGTAGTTTGTGATGATGTAACCCACCCTGATTCAAGGTGGCAGATGCATAAACTTTTGAGGCACAAGTGAGCTAACTTGTGGTCAGTCTAACTGATTTGAAACAAATTTGTTTCAGCTGTAGGGACACATAGGGACAAGTCAACAGCAAAGTGCACTAACTTGAGGACTGTCAAACCAATTTGACCCAAATTTGGAATAGCTGTAGTGAGGGACACACAAGGACACCTCATGGTGCAGTTTGTAATGATGACATCCACCCTGATCCAAGATGGCCACATTGGAGGTGTAAGATATCTAACTTGTGGACCCTGATTTGCACCAAATTTAGTCCAGATGTAGAGACAGTGAAAGCTCTTCTCATGATCTGTGTGAAGAGCTTCAGGTGGGTCTGCAAGCTGCTGTGTGGAGCCCTGTCCCCCAGAGCCCCAATAATGTACTACGTGAGTGTGCGGTGCATTACTGGGAGTCCCCCTCCCCCTGAGTGTGTCTGCCGCAGCTGCAAGCAGCCACAGCAAACACACGATCACTTCGCCCAGTTTGCTTTCACCCCAAACCTGGATTAAGCAGCAGGCTACTTAGGAGGGCTTGCCGCCACAAGGTTCTTACAAGCAGCAAAAACCAGACTGGGCTTCCTTAGCCTGGTTTTCACTAGGGGTGTGCAATTTGGATTTTTGGTGTTTCAATTCAGATCTGAATCAAAACACCCCTGATTTGTTTTTGGGTCCGAATCTGACCCATCCGAATCACCCCAGATTCTATTTGGATCTGAATTAATCCAAATCTGAATCTGAATCAATTAAGATCAAAAAATGGGTCCCAGGGCCAAAAGAGTGGGGTGGGGTGGTAGTGCCTAATGGGTGGAGGCTACCACCCAAATTGCAGAGGAATTGGGCAATGGGCTGATTTTGGGTGAATTTTTGAAGTTTTTGTGTCTTTGGGGCTGATTTGGGGCATAAAGTGGGATCTAGGGCAGAAGAGTTGGGTGGGGTGGTAGTGCCTAATGAGTGGAGGCTGCCATTCAAATTGCAGAGGTATTGGGTAAAGGGCTGATTTTTGGTGAATTGTTGAAGTTTAAGGTTTCCCCCCATAAAGTATAATGGAGGTGTATCGCTTCACATCAGGGGGAAAGGGGTGGCCTAGAGCAGTGTGGGGTTGATGGTAGTGTCCGGGGGGGGGGCAAGGAAGCTACCAGAATTTTTTCAAAGGATTTGGGCAGAGGGCTGATTTTTGGTGATTTGTTGAGGTTTATGCATCTTTAAGGTTTTTCTCCATAGGGAATCATGTAGGTTTCAGCAGCCCTATAACTGCACTGGGGAGGGGGTGCTGGGGTGGCCCAGAGCGAGTGGCAGTGTAGTGAACAGAGGGTGCCAGCGACCTCCATGGGTTTCTAACCCATGGGGTACAGGGTTCTGTTGTTTCTGAGGTGTTCTGAGTGTAGATTCTCTGGTAGCAAATGAGATTTTCAATACAAACCATGAATCCACTCTCATTTGCTGAAACCTACATAGTTGGCACATGGCAGTTGACAGCGCTGTTGAAAAGACAGTCAAAGTGAATAGAAGAAATGAAGGTGTGTAATGAATCCTCATAAGGATTCATTAAGTGAAAGTTATTATACACCAAAGAATCCAAACCTTTGAAAAATAGTGACCACACATTTTGCTCCATAACTCCACTTCTATAAGGGCTAGAGCTTCGCTTTAAAAAAAAAAAGAAAGAAAGCTGGGAATCTGGGGGAATTAATAAGAGGGATCCAAAACTCAAATCGATTTGAATCGAATCAGGCATGATTCTATTTGTACCCAAATCTAGCCAATGGACCACAGGGTGATTTGTTTTGTCTCTGAATCACCCAAATCAGCTAGATTCGGGTACAGATCGATTTGTACCTGAATCAATTTGCACATCCTTAGTTTTCGCTGCTTGTGAGAATAGCTTCATAGTGGAAGGAGTGGGGGGGGAGGAGAGATTGAGAGTGGGAGTGTGGTGGCCCCATCAGCAGTAACAGCAGCAGGAGGATGAGAGATAGAGAATGAGTATGGTGGCTGTGACAGGAAAAAGAGAACAGAGAGAGGGCGCACAGGCAGCAGCCACACCAGAATGAAGAGAAGGAGAAAGAGAAAGCTTGCAATGACCACATAAGTGACAACACCAGCGGTGGCCAAAGGGGCTAGAGACCCCTGCTAGCTAAGAAGGGGTCTCCTGCTAACTGAGCAAAGAGGCCCCTTTTAAAAGTGGTGATTCTCTTTATTTAGCAGGGGAAGAGCAAGTGGCTCTATACAACCCCAACACAGCATCCCTTCAGGAGCTGTTGCTGGTGTCTTTCTTATGTTCCTTGTGGTTTCTTTCTTATGTTTCTTATGTTTCTTTTTTAGACTGTGAGCCCTTTGGGAATAGGGAGCCTTTTAATTAATTAATTTATTTCTGTATGTAAATCGCTTTGGGAACTGTGGTTGAACAGCTTGTCGTCATATTGGTATTCGAGACAGTAGGAGGCGGAAGAGGGGTCAGTGTGGGTCAGTGTGGACCCGGGCCGCCACTGGCTCATGGGTTGTGCACTGAAAAACATGCCCTAAACTATAGCTTACTTAGCTTCTGTCTAAATCTGGCACTGGACAGGACCTTCTCAGTGATTGTCCCCAGAATCTGGGATGCTCTCTCCAAGGAAGTTTTCTCCCTCTCTTATCTCTTGACCTTCCATAGTCTATTAAAAACCTTTCTTCTTGCAGGCCTTTGAAGGGATCTGAGGTCTTTTACAAGGGTCCAGATTAATTTGATTATCTCCAAACATGATTTTTACTGGCATACTTATTTACTGGTTGATGTGTTTTTGTTTGAGTTTTAATGCAACTTTAAAGTTTTCAGATTGCATATTTGAATTTTTATCAGTTACTTGGTTTTGAGACCCCTCATCATCTTTCTTGCTCTCCTCTGAACACGTTCCAGTTTATTAATAGTCCTCTTAAAATGCAGGGCCCAGAATTGGTCACACTATTCCAAGTGAGATCTGACCAATGCAGAATCAAGTGGAAGAATTACTTCTTGTGATCTGGACACTATGCTTCTGTTAATACTGCTTAAAATTGCACTCACTTTTTTAGCAGTTGCTCCTCACTGCTGGCTCATGTTCAGCTTTCTGATCACAAAGACACCTAGGTCCCTTTCACATGTACTGTTGCCAGCCAGGTCTCCCTCAGCCTCTGCTTGTATATCTGATTTTTCTTACCCAAATGCAGGACTTGTCTCTGTTGAACTATATACTATATATTGCTTGGCTGCTTTCCATATCCATTTTTAATTTTTGAAATGTCATTGATTTTCCTATTTAGTTTCTAAAACATTTTCCCCGAAACCGTTCCAGAAGCAACTTGCTAACAATGCCGTAGTTAGTAATCTCTCTGCACCTCTTACCTTTACATCTTCACATTGTTATAGTAATCAAAGCTTATTGTGCAAAGAAAATGTGAATAATTGGGCAAGATGATAGCACCGTGGGAGGAGACAACAGTTACTAAAATGGGTCTCTCACACAGAAGTAAAAGTAAAGGTTGTCTACTCTGGCAACTAGGACACGACGTAATTTCAGTTGCTCAGAATTATATGCCAATCTGATGTCCTGTTTTGGTATTCTCCAAAACAAAGTATTTTGCATGTGGCAACAGAGGCATAAAGATAAGATAAATATCTGTCCAACCCAACGAATAATGTTTCACAATTTCAACACAATTTCTGAGCATTTTTAAAAGTTTAAAAGGGGGCCCAGGTGAACCTAAGAGCTTTTAAATTAGCTATCGAAAACAATTCCAGCATTGTGAAGATGAACTATAAAACAAGAAAAAATGATTTACAAAGAAGCCTCAATCTCATTCAAATAATTTGAAAACAATTTTAGGCTTCATAGTAGCATTTGAAGGTCAAAGGTTCATTTTTTGCCCACTTTACACAATAACTTGTAAACAGTGAGCTATTGCAAGAACCACACAATTTATTTTTATTATGGATATTTTACAAAGAAGGACAAATTACAGCATATTAAACATATTCCCTTCTATATGGAAGCCAGTGAAAATTTGATCTTGCCAAAGCAACAGAGAAAATGAAAGCTGATATTCCTCCTGTTTTTACAATAGTTAAATGTTAAGATAGATAGATAAGCTTTATTATAGTCTTTGACCAGTACAGAAGCAAGCAATAGCAATAGCAATAGCAATAGCACTTACATTTATATACCGCTCTATAGCCTGAGCTCTCTAAGTGGTAAGCGGTAAAAACGTAATATCATACACATACAGCATAGCAACCATATAGCTTTATGAATACACAGTGGAATGATAAATTATTCCACTATAGTGGTCATTAGTTGTTGGTGTATATTCATTGCTATTAAGCAAAATTTAGCCATGTTGTGAGTAACGTGGGTTTGGTGAGCTGATAAAAGAAATAAAACGTATGCTTCATCTCCTCTGCCTGGTAAATCCTTAATCAAAGGTAAAATTAATGATTCACGCGAATTCCTGTAAAAGTTACAATATAATAAAACATGACCCACATCCTCTATGTGCTGTGTACTACAAGGGCAGTAGCGTTCAGAGTAGGGAATCCCACCATAACTGCCATATAACACTGCTGAGGGCAGCACATCAAAGCGGGCCAATGCAAATGTTCTACGATATTTAGAGACTATTAGGACTTGACAGTAATCAGCTGGCTTAGTGCTAAGAGCATGTCTCCATAATTGAAGTCATTTCGAAGCCTTGCTTAGCTCCTGTTGCCATTCCATGCCCAATAGTCTTTGTTTAACAGCCTTTTTCGCTTGCATATGGCCCATGGATTGCAGAGCTTCAGGGGAAAAGCCACAAGCAGCGAGCTTTTCTTTAACAGCTGACTTCCACTATATTTGAAAACTGTCTTCAAGCATCAGTGAGGCCAGGCCTATTGGTGAGAATATCACCTTCAGCCAATAGTTAAGGGTGGTAATCCACACTCGGGATTCCACTCGGGTGACTCCCAACTCCAATCTTAATACTGTATTGGAGACGCATTTTGGGACTTGCATAATTGATCTTAGAAACGTAGATTGTATCGTCTCTATCCGGGTAAAGTTGGGGAAAGGGCCCAATTGCACACTATACAACAGCTGCACCACTACATTTGCCTCAAATAATTTCAAAGCCACTGGGACATTAAATGTTAAGAGTAACTGCCTTTTTATTCCAAATTATATACTTATTGGTTTCCCAGGCAGTACCAGGACTTTTTAAGTTCACATTGGCATTTCCAGAGGAGAGGAGAGCTGGTCTTATGGTAGCAAGCATGACTTGTCCCCTTAGCTAAGCAGGGTCTGCCCTGGTAGCATATGAATGGGAGACAAGAAGTGTAAGCACTGTAAGATATTCCCCTTAGGGGCTGGAGCCTCTCTGGGAAGAGCAGAAGGTTTCAAGTTCCCTCCCTGGCTTCTTCAAGACAGGGCTGAGGAAGATTCCTGCCTGCAACCTTGGAGAAGCTGCTGCTGGTCTGTGAAGACAATACTGAGCTAGAAAGACTGATGGTCTGACTCAGTGTATGGCAGCTTCCTGTGTTCCTGAGACCAAACAGAACAACCTTAAATGGAAGGTGAGAGAAGTGCCCCTCTCCCCATGCTTGATAACAGTAACAAAAGGACTGAACAAGTCTTTGAGTAACCCAGACAACTTGGGACAACCTTAAATGGAAAACAACTAGGTTTGGTATGAATATCCTATGAAGCCTCCTCAGGAAATTAAAGATGATCATTGACAATAAAATTTCTCCACAGAGCAATCTCTCTCATCTATGTGTAAGAACCCATTTCCCCACCAACTGATTAAAATACACAATGAGGACCAGAAACTCATGATTAGATCAATCTCAGTCTAACACACATAGCGATCTCCACCCTCAGCCATTTCAGCTTATTTGAACCCTGAGCTTAGTAGCTAGAAACAATAGATTGCCAGATTAAGAATCTAGAAGGCATTCAGCACAGCCACTCACAAAACTCAACCTTCAGAGTATAAAACCCACTCACATGCCTAGTACTTTGTTCAGCAAGTGTCCAGCATGTGTATGGCCAGCATTTTTGAAGCAACTTCTGTCCATTCTCTAACCAGCCAACCCCCATTTGGATTTACTTTGCTGTTCCTGAGAATTGAGGTTGCCCAACTATCATTACGTTGACCATCCACCTAAAAGCCCCAATAGAGTGCACATTCTGTGGGTGACCCTAGAGATTCCCAAGCCTGACAATCTCTGAAGTAAAATCACTATTTTTGAGCCCCTCAGTTCCAACAGCCCCTTATAAACCAAGAGCCTCACTTCCTGGAGTCTCCCCTCACCAGGAGAATCTCCCATCTCATTGCTCCAGCACAAGGCAAAACTGCATGTACATATAGCCCCTTCCCATAATTGCCCACTTTGAACCAAATATTATTTTCCCCTTCTTCTATTTCCTTTTTTCTTAAATTATAGAAAGAGAGAGCCTAGCCCTCTTGCATTCATTTTCTTGCAAGTTCTAGCCTGCCTCTGCACTTTTTGTACTACATGCAACCACTGCCAATTTAAACCATCTGATTTACCTGAAATACAGCTGCTTGGCATTCATGTAGAGACACAAGTTTTGGGCGGTATAGAAATATAGAGACTGCCTTGGTTGGCCTTATGGATGATCTCCAAATGGCTATCGACAGAGGGAGTGTGATTCTTTTGATCCTTTTGGATCACTCTGCTGCTTTCGATACCATCAACCATGGTATGCTTCTGGACCGCCTGAGGGAGGTGGGATTGGGTGGCACTGTTTTACAGTGGTTCTGCTCCTACCTCTCTTGCAGATTCCAGATGGTGTTGCTTGGAGACTGTTGTTCTGCTAAGTGAGAGCTGAAGTATGGAGTTCCTCAAGGCTCCATACTGTCTCCAATGCTTTTTAACATCTACATGAAACCACTTGGAGAGATCATCAGGAGGTTTGGTGCTGGGTGTTATGATGATGACACCCAGAGTGTAGCTCTTTCCATACGGGAGTAATATGTTCTCTTCAAGATGACCCCGAGATCAACCTGGCTGCCTCATTCTGGGCCAACTGTAGTTTCTGGACTACATACAAAGGCAGCCTGATCTAGAGCACATTGCAGTAATCCAGTCTGGAGGTTACCAGCATATGTACCAATGTTCTGTGGTCGTTTATCTCAAGAAACGGATGCAGCTTGCGTATCAGTCAAAGCTGATAGAAGGCACTTCTGGCCACTGCCTCAACCTGGGACACCAGGGGGAGGCTTGGATCCAGAAGCACCCCCAGACTGAATACTTGTTCTTTTTGTGGAAGAGTGACCCCATCCAAAACAGGCAGATCAAATTCATCTCCCAAGTTTTGACCCCACGCAGAGTACCCTGGAGGGAGAAGCTAGGACCGGACTGAGCCACCAGATCATGACCCAGCCATGCAGAGGCCCATTGGGCATGCAAGGTGGCCTCCAAAATGGCTGCTGCCATACAGGGCAGACCCGGAATTTGCCAAAGACTGCCCAGAGTGGGCAATTTTTACCATAACGGGGGCTGGCAGGGGAAAGGGGGAACTCCAGAAACCCCCTGCAGCCTTGGAGAAGCCCCCACAGAGGGGGTGAGTACAACAAAATGTAAACCATGACACCCCTGAACTGAACTGAGGGGGGGAGTTCAAGGGGGTTCAGAACTGAACTGGCCCGGTCTGGTTTGGTCTTGAACTGAACCAGGCCAGCCAGTTTTGTGCACACCCCTAGAAGCTAGGCCACAGGAGAAAGTAGAACAGATAGCTGGGTATTATGAGCGATGTTATTAAGATTGGAAGGTAGTGTGGGAATGAAGCTATGTGTATGAGAGCTGTTCTGCTCTACACATTTTGCAGACTGAGGAGGTAGAATGAGATGAGATAATTCTGAACTGTACCATTTTGAAGTATGATGAGCAGGTCCTATTTTTGAAGGTTGCTGTGAAAGCTCTATGCATGTAGTAAACTAGCACAAGGGGGAATGGGGCTATATTAATTTTCTCTCTCCCTGCTATGCTTGATTACTCCATACAGGGAGATATGTGGCAAGAGGGACTTTCAAAATCTTATGAAATTCATAGTTCAAACTCATTGTTGGCTTTTAAGAAGGCCCTGAAAACTTATTTGTTTGGCCTGGCCTTCCAAAGTTTTTAAATTGTTCTTAAATGTTTTTTAAATGATTTAAAGCTGTTTTTAAATTTGTTTTTATATTGTTTTAAGCTGATTATTTTAAAATGGTTTGTTGTTGTTTTTGGTTGTTGTACACTGCCCAGAGCCTTTGGCTGGACAGAGCAGTGGAGAAATGTAATTAATTAATTAATTAAATTTAATAATTGTACCACCCCATTTTACATGACCAGTTCTGAGAAAGTGAGAAAAGTATGCTAGGGGTGTGCAATTCAGGTATTCGGTGATTCGGTTTGGGACCCGAACCGAATCACCCCTGTTCTGTTTTGTGCCCAAATATGGGCCACCCGAATCACCCTTGATTCGGTTCGGATTCGGATTTAATCTGAATCTGAATCTGAATCGATTTGGGGGGGGAAGGGGGACCAGGGGCAAGATTTTGGGGTGGGGTGGTAGGGCCCAATGGGTGGAGTCTACCACCCCAATTTCAGGGGAATTGGGCAAAGGGCTGATTTTTGGGGAATTTTTGAAGTTTTAGTGACTTTGGGGCAGTTTGGGGGCATAGCATGGGATCTGGGCAAAAGGAGTGGGCTGGGGTGGTAGTGCCTAATGGGTGCAGGCTACCACCCCAATTTCAGGGGGGTTGGGCAAAGGGCTGATTTTTGGGAAATTTCTGAAGTTTTCATGTCTTTGGGGCAGATTGGGGCAGAAAGTGGGGCCTGGGGCAGAATAGTTGGGTGGGGTGGTAGCGCCTAATGGGTGGAGGCTACCACCCCAATTTCAGGGGGATTGGACAAAGGGCTGATTTTTTGAGAATTTTTGAAGTTTTAGTGACTTTGGGGCAGTTTGGGGGCAGAAAGTGGATCTGCCCCAAAAGAGTGAGGTGGGGTGGTAGTGCCTAATGGGTGGAGGCTACCACCCCAATTTCAGGGGGATTGGGCAGAGGGCTGATTTTTGGGGAATATTTGAAGTTTGGGTGTCTTTGGGGCAGATTGGGGGCAGAAAGTGGATCTGCCCCAAAGGAGTGGGGTGGGCTGGTAGATAGTGCCTAATGGGTGGAGGCTACCACCCGTCCCCAATTTCAGAATGATTGGGCAGAGGGGTGAATTTCGGTGAATTTCTGAGGTTTGTCTTCATAAGGTGAAGGGTGCTAAATTGATTACTTCCTCATACTCATAGTAATTGAGAGTGTGAAAAAGTGAAAGTGGGGTCATGAGAGTTGTTTAATTGAAAAAAATCTCATTTGCTATGATAGAATGAGAATTCACACCTCAGAAGTTGGTGTGAATTCTCATTCTATCATAGCAAATGAGATTTTTTTCAATTAAACAACTCTCATGACCCCACTTTCACTTTTTCACACTCTCAATTACTATGAATATGAGGAAGTAATCAATTTAGCACACTTCACCTTATGAAGACAAACCTCAGAAATTCACCAAAATTCACCCCTCTGCCCAATCACTCTGAAATTGGGGACGGGTGGTAGCCTCCACCCATTAGGCACTATCTACCAGCCCACCCCACTCTTTTGGGGCAGATCCACTTTTTGCCCCCAAACTGCCCCAAAGTCACTAAAACTTCAAAAATTCTCAAAAAATCAGCCCTTTGTCCAATCCCCCTGAAATTGGGGTGGTAGCCTCCACCCATTAGGCACTACCACCCCACCCCACTATTCTGCCCCAGGCCCCACTTTCTGCCCCAATCTACCCCAAAGACATGAAAATTTCAGAAATTCCCCAAAAATCAGCCCTCTGCCCAATCCCCCTGAAATTGGGGTGGTAGCCTCCACCCATTAGGCACTACCACCCCACCTCACTCTTTTGGGGCAGATCCACTTTTTGCCCCCAAACTGCCCCAAAGTCACTAAAACTTCAAAAATTCTCAAAAAATCAGCCCTTTGTCCAATCCCCCTGAAATTGGGGTGGTAGCCTCCGCCCATTAGGCACTACCACCCCACCCCACTATTCTGCCCCAGGCCCCACTTTCTGCCCCAATCTGCCCCAAAGACATGAAAATTTCAGAAATTTCCCAAAAATCAGCCCTTTGCCCAATCCCCCTGAAATTGGGGTGGTAGCCTTTAGGCACTACCACCCCAGCCCACTCCTTTTGCCCAGATCCCATGCTATGCCCCCAAACTGCCCCAAAGTCACTAAAACTTCAAAAAATCCCCCCAAATCAACCATGAACCGAATCGCCCGAATTTTTTGGGCCCGAAATTTGGGTGATTTGGCTCGGGCCCAAAAAATATCGGGGGACATCGGGGGTGATTCGGTTCAGCCCCGAAACACCCCAAATTGCTCATTTCGGGCACAGATAGTTCTGTGCCCGAAATTTTTTGCACATCCCTAAAGTATACCAGAATATTCACTTGGCCAAGATTAATGCGATGCCTAGTCTATTTTATTCATTTGTTACATTTATATCCCACTTACATAGCAGCTCAAGGCAGCATACACAGAGTTTTTCCAGGCAGTCCCCCATCCAGGCCACTGTCCGTGAGATGCTTCTTGGAGTCAGGAGGCTTGGCAAGCCCACCCTGTGACCTGTTTATGTTCTGTGTTATTCCAGTCACTTCTGCCTTAGTAGTAAATATAACTCTTTTATGTTTTGATAAATTGGGGGAGAAAAAGATCCCCTGCATCTCTACAGATATAAACTGTCATATTTGACATCTACTAATGGTTGATCGAATATAGCACAGGTGCTTCCCTTTTCATACCAATGTATATTTTCTTTTATAGTTTCTATGGTTTGTTTCTATTCAGGCATGCAGATGTGCCTGAACGTTTTTTTTAAAAAAAATCCTGTAAGAAGAATATGAATAGCAAGACATCCTGTCTAAAAAATACCATCTCTTTAGTCTAGTGGGATTTACAACAAAGAGTCTTGTTGTACCTTAAATACTGACACCTTTATTAAAGGTGCCTCAAGACCTCTGCAACAGACTAACATGGCTACCCCTCTGGAAGTAGGAGTTATGTATGCTTTTAAGCAGGTGCCCCCTCCAAGTACTATGTGCTGCCTGAAGTATTGGAGATGTTTTCTGATGTGATAAATGTGATAAGCCATTGTTTGCTTCTAACAAGTTATTGTTTACACAGATCATAAACCCTTAGGTCGAGAGGTTTATATCTGTACACAAAGTACACAAGTCTATTTTACTATGTGTACATACTGTATGTTTTAACATGTGTACTAAGATGATGCACAGGGCTAAATAATATGTATTTATATAAAGCGCTATGGCGATGCGGGGCACATGCATGCCAATCTGGAGGTGCCTGGCTGCACGGGTGTCGAGCCCAGTCAGAGGCGACGATGCTGCTGCTGCTGCTCCAGGCAGGGGCGGCACTGGAGCTCCGGCTGTAAGCTGCTCTGGACCTGCGAGGAGTGGGGGGAGGAGGAGAGCAGGAGTGGAGGGATCTGGGGCTCAGGTGAAGGTGGGGAGGTCTCTAGGGTGAGGGGGCTGTGGCGGGGGAGCGGGGGGAGCAATACAGTACTAGCGCGCAGATGCTCTGTGTTGGTCAAGCTAGTTTGCTACTATTTGTATAGAATGTTGCTTGTACTTGTTGTGATCAGCCCTTTAGTTCTTCTGCTCTTCATAGATGACCAACAACTACTTTTTAGATATATAACAATTTTATTTTAACAACTAAAGAAATACGTACTTAAGACATCAGGAGCTTCAGAAACCCAACAGCCATCTTGTGGATCCTCACAGACTATACTACTTGGAGTTTCTTCTTCCCAGAGGCCCCCTGGTGGTAGAGTCCCTCCTACAACAGTTAATCTTTTCAGTTCCCACAGTTCTGTACATACACTTCAATTCAGTGTATGCACTGCAAAGATACATGCAAAGATACTGGTTGATACTGAACAAGCAAAGATAGTGGTTGAAAAAAACAATCAGAAGATTATTAGAGCAAGATTGTAAATCAGCCCCAGGGCAGCTGTAACAGTGCCATTTTCCTTTCATGATTACACAGGCATTGGTCTGTCTCTCATGTAAACAGGTCACAGCCATGTAAACAAGTCTACCCATCAAGTGTGAGTATCATATAAGTCTATTTTGTCCCTTATATGCATGCTGGCAATCTGCTGCCAACCATGTCTTCTCAACACGTATATACATGGTAAATTTGTAAACTATACATGTGCACAATCTTTGTTAATTAATTAATTAAATTTACTGTCAGACTCCATAAGTTCTAACCAGTATATAAATGTATATATTTATATAAATTATATGTAAATATAAATCTACATAGTATAGTATGCATATGCTTTTCATACCTGTGAAGGACAAACTTGTATATCAATCTAGAAGCTGCTTAAGTCCCATTTCAATGTGATTTAAAAGTGCAGCTAGGCAATTGAGCTGTTGATAGGATGGCCTTGTTATTTTGTACGTAGAGGATACATTTATAATACAAAATAGCTGATGATTATGTTTTACTCTGACCTATTTTATAAAAGCATAATTCTATCCCTGCTGCTTTTTGGATGAGATTTTAAAATTAATTTTCACTCAAATTTTTTTTTTAGCTATTTGAAATAATTCACGCTTTTAGAGACATATGAATGAACCATGCATTCCATACGCCAATGATATTTTTGTATGCTTAACAGAGGGCTGAATATATCCCATCGTTTTTCTAAGAATTGCAATGTGCATTTCCAGAAAGGATTCCTGATAGGTCTGGAAAGTCAAACATATACCATTCAATTTATTTATTTTATTTTATTATTACATTTATATACTGCCCCATCCAAATGGCTCTGGGCGGTGCACAGCAACAAAAATAAAACCCACAAATCAATGCTTTTAAAAACAATCATTACAGAACAATTTAAAAACAGCACAAAACCATTAACAATTAAAACAGTTTAAAAACCCTGGAAAGCTAGGCCAAACAGATAGGTTTTAAGGGCTTTCCTGAAAGCCAACAATGAACTTAAACTATGGATTTCTGCTGAGAGTGCATTCCACAGCCCAGGAGCAGCTACAGAGAGGGCCTGCCTTTGAGTCATCACCAGACATACCGATGCGGTGGTAACTGGAAACAGACCTCCTCAGATGAACTTAATGTGCGGTGGGGATCATGCAGTAGAAGGCGCTTACTAAGGTAACCCAGACCTAAGATGGATTACCTTAAATAAAACTACATAATTATGGATGTAGGGCACAATGCACATCAGTGCTGCACTATTTGGTATTAGAGAATATAGAATGATGGCACCAACTACAGGGCAGACATTCACAATGTTAGGTTATCAGAGATTTAAATACTGATAGCCAGAAGCCAAAAGAAAGAGTAAATAGTAGAATAAAACAGAGACTGGGAAGGAAGTTCTCATGGATATCTAGACAGTACATTATGACAAAAATTCAAGATTCCCAACTATTTATTTCCCTTGAAATGCTAATGCAGGAGCAGGGAGAGGGGAATTTGCAAGGGAGCTAGGGAGGGGGTGGATGCTTGGCACTTGCTCTGTGTACTTATCTCCCCCTGCAAAAGTCCTCTGGCTTGTTTTAAAGGTTGCTTTCCCCATCTGGTCCCTGAAATCAGTTTCAGAAAATCCTGTGAATTCATTAGAAATGAACAACAGTAATTTCCACTGTTTGTTATTCCTGAACAACAATTATGTCTAAGATAATTTGCAGTGTCAGTTTTCTGGCTCGTGAGAAGTATAGCAGTATTTCTTGAAATGACAAATATTTATATACTGCTTTTCAACAAACGTTACCAAAGCAGTTTACATAGATATAAATAAATAAATAAAATGGCTCCCTGACCCCAAAGGGCTCACAATCTAAAAAATAAACATAAGATAGACCCCAGCAACAGCCACTGGAGGGATGCTGTGCTTGGGATAGTTGCTCTCCCTCTGCGAAATAAAGAGAATCACCACTTTTAAAAGGTGTTTCTTTACTCAATTAGCAGGGGAGTTATCAGCTCAAGATAATAGTTCAAGTTCAAATTTTATTTATGGTCTTAGACCAAAACAGCTCAAGATAATATTTTATCTTTCTTTTGGGTGGGGCAGTGGGATAAATTGGATGTCTGCATGGACCCATTTAAGTATTAATAACAGCAATCAGTGGCAGACATCCAGGCTAAGGATGTGCCAGTGCTATGTACAGGCCCATAGTCAGCCTAAATGTTTAGGGGGCTGCCACAAAAAGAAGGGGGAAAGGTTTTTCCACCTTAGTTGCCCTCCATTACATTACAATATAATAGTTCTAAACTTTACATAAACTTTGGAGCAGGGAGAGAAAGTTTTAGAGGGGTTGGGCCTGCCCTAGAACCCCGCTCCCACGGATCTGGGTACATAAGAATCAGCAGAATTCCTGATGGCTTCCTAATTTACATAGCACCGGTACTCACATGGGGGATATTTTGATGAGGTCCTCTTACCCCAGAAATACTCTGTGCCACATGAAAATATGTTCCTTATGACTCCATGACCCTCTGGGATATATTTTTGCATCCCCTGCACAATTACCGCTGCTAAGTGGAAGCCAGTGCTTCCTTAGACTATATGTTGACCAGTATGTATAGGTGCTCCTGAGGCAAAGCCACATCTCAGAAGGGTGTGTGTGTATTTCTCTATTGCTGCCTTGAAATGGCATCATTCAGCTTGAGACCCACCTCTTCCATGCCCTTTCTCCAATCATATTTCAACAGCTTATTGCATTTGCACACAGCTACAGCTCTGCATTTTGAGAGTGAGCAGTTGCTGGTGTGAACTAACATACACAATAGCCCTGTTCAGGCATTATAAAAGTGGGAACACTACACAGCTACAGCATCCCCAAGAGCATGCCAGCAAGCCCCATCAGCACCATAAAATCCATCCCACTGCTCTCCACAATTACAGTGGTTGCCTGCAGAGTCCAACACTGTACTTTTGGAGAGTGGAGTGTGGGGTTAAAGAGTATATCATTATGCAGGTGGGGCTTACAGGTGCACTTTCACCTGCTGCAGCATACACAATAGTTGATGGATGATGAATGGCTGGACAAGCTTATCTCTACTATATTATCAGAGCATCCCTGGATGGTCTGGCATGACACTAAGCTGCAATTCCACACCTGTAGAGCAGCCCTTGAACCCTATCCTAGACTTGATTCTATCCTAGAGATTCATAGGATTGAACTTTAAGGAATTTGAATCACAATTATTGCCTTTGTTTTGTTTTATATTTGGGAGGCCAAATCAATGCCAATACGGGGACTTGTGGTGATGGCTGCCAAAAAGAAGTTTTATGTAGTTTATAGCTGGGTTGAAGTTTCTCTTAGAAGAACAAGCCACAGAACACTAATCTGTGAATGCTAACGCACTTAAATATACACAGTTTAATATATCTTTCATTTGAGACTGAGCCCAAAGAAAACCAGTTTAGTAGGAGGGATCTTCCCACCATTAGACTGCATTTCTAATTGGATGGAGAGGAAGAAAGTTATAAGTATTTAAAATGAAAGGCAGATGGGCTTTGTGAGCAATAAACGAACATGGAAACACTACAGCATCTGAAATAAATTCTAATTTATTTCTTCTCTTCCATAGTTGATGTTAAAACAAGATTTAGACCTGGAGGAATTGAAGGGGGAAGAGGAATTAAACAGTACAGTGGTTTTCTACATTAAATCAATGTAAGAAGGCCATCTGAATTAATACACAGCTTCAGGCAATAGGATATTTACATCTGTGTTTTCACCATCCAACCATGACACTGTGCAGGACAGGACTGCTGCCTTTTCTGGTGAAAGAAGTCCAGCCTTTGACCGTTTAATATACTGATTAATTTAAATGTACACACTTTAAAAATAATCCATTAACTGGTATTGAAGAACTGGGATTCAGAAGTCTGATTTAAAAGTGTCAACTTTACTCTAGAATAAGCAACAATTTAAGTGAATAACATATAGATAGTGACGTATATATTTTCTGTATTTTACTATAGTGGTGAATTGGTGGTATTTTCCTCCCTTATGAAACAAAATTTGAAAAGGCCACACATTTTGCTCAAATATACTCCAGAATTGTTAATGAAACTGCTCTTGGGGTATCGACAAACCACCCCAGACTAACTTTTGGGCTTGTGTGGGGAATCAGCAGCTCAGGAGTGAGCAGTTCATTACATAATAAATTTATGCAAGGCTTTGGTCTTGGAAATGACTGACAGAGAATTGAAGTCAAATGTAGTCAAGTTTATTTCAGGTTTAGGGGTACATAAACGAAATCTTGATTAGCAAGCAACATAATAATAACTAGCAAAACCAACTAGGTTAATAATTTAAAAAATACTAGATTGAAGCTCATGAAGGGGCATTTTAGCTTGGGATATGAATTAAATCCACTCAAGGTTGACCAGAGAAATGGTCTTATAGAACAGCTTTAGACTTTGAAGAGAGCAGGGATAGAGGGGAACAAGAGGTTTCAGAGCAGATATTAGTATGCCTAATTCCTTCCAATGGTGTGTTTGAACACTTGTTGCTCGGTTGATACCGAGGGACCTCTCTCTCCAGGAACAAGCAGGGAAGCGGGATGCAAAAGCGGGGACCTTCATGCCGCTTGCGGGTCAGGAAGCCAGAAAAAGTCCAAAGGAGGCCTGATCTCAGGGGACCAGTTTCTTAATGCAGCCAAGCATGCTGCACAGATTGGGTATGAATGCAAGGTTGATCTGGAGGTGAAAAGTGGGATGAGCATGAGAGCCAAGGCTCAGCAGGATGGTATAGGTGGTGCTCAGATGCATGCACACAAAATGGGTGAATCCACAGAAGAGACAATGCTTGGCGGTATCAAGTACAGAAATAGGCAACATCTTGCTTGGAGGCCAAATGTTGACCACACCTTTATGCTAAAAAGGATGATATCCATGATAGACAAAAGAATAAATTTTGTTCTGTTCAGACTTCGGTGGGCATGCTCTAACAGCACAATGAGGCAAATCAGTTCAAGAAACCTGTGTGGGAAGGAGTGAATGGGTGCGTTAGTGCTTTTTCATGGCCAGGAAGGACCTTGATGGGTGCTTGGAATGTGTTAACAAGCACACCTCCCAAGCCTCAAACCAACCATTAATGCTTCTTGTTAGAGAGATGAGCCTGCTACCTCTTATCGGTTCTTCCTGTGATAAGCTGGGAGGCTACTCTGATGTGTCGACAGAGGGGAGTACTTGGCTATTCCTGCTTGAGGAATAACTCTTAATTAACTCATGTCTGCTTTAGCATCCTCACCTGATCTTAAACAGAGAGGAGAGCATTGGGGCTAGCTCCCCCTTTCAGGCACATGTTAGGCTTGACCTGGGGTTACCTTCCCTGTGCTACCTGCCAAGCAACTTATCCTCGGGAGTCGGCCCATGCAACCATATGGTGAGCCTATGATCCTGTGAGTTCAGAGAGTCAAAAATGGAAACTACAAGAGTGTACCTCCAAATCAGGTTTGGGGTACTGCAGGGAGTCCCCAAGCAGGCTATCTTCATCACAAAACTGTGTTTTTCATCACTGTAGGAGATGAATAGTAGGAGAAAGCATATGAAAGAGTACTTGAGTAATCTGAATGAAATAATATAAGTAAGGCCTTATATAATTCATCATATCAACTGCCCTGAGCCATTTTTGGAAGGGTGGTATATAAATTAATTAATTAATTAATTAATTAAATAATAAATATTGTCCTGAGGGTATATTGGCTAGAAAAATATTACTACCTATAGTATTGAAGAATGCATAAAGAACTGAAAGAATCCTGCAATTCAGAAGAATTATAGAGTTTTCTGGTAAGAAAGGGAAGAAGTAAGACTTGGCAGAACATAATCTATTAGCTTGACCTCCATAACTATAAAGACACTGTAACGAATATTAAAACAACTAATCTGTAAGCATCAAAGGAAAATTGAATAGTAACTGGAAGCTAGCATGGGTTTTACAAAGAACAAGTTATAGCAGGCTAACTTTGCTTCCTTCTATTATTATTATTTATTAACACAGTCAGACAGGTGTTATTGACTGGTTTGTTTTATCCAGACATCGAGTCCTTCATAAGGACCTGGGATGGCTGAATTTTATTGTCAGTGTTGTTGCTGTTGTTATAGATATTGTCGCAGAATATAGGCTGTTCCCAGTAAAGCTGCTTTTTGTAATTGGCTGATGGTGATTTCTGTGGCCCCTATGGTGGTGAGGTGCTCTTCAAGGTCTTTGGGAACTGCACCCAGGGCGCCAATTACCACTGGGATTATTTTGGTCTTTTTCTGCCACAGCCTTTCAATTTCAATTTGTAGATCTTTGTATTTGGTGATTTTTTCTATTTCTTTTTCTTCTATTCTGCTATCCCATGGTATTGCTATGTTGATTATTTTGACTTGTTTTTCTTTCTTCTCAACTACAGTTATATCTGGCGTATTGTGTGGCAGATGTTTGTCTGTTTGTAGTCGAAAGTCCCATAATATTTTTACATCTTCATTTTCTACAATTTTTTCAATTTTGTGGTCCCACCAATTCTTGGCTACAGGTAGCTTGTATTTTTTGCAGATGTTCCAGTGTTTCATCCCTGCTACCTTATCATGCCTTTGTTTATAGTCAGTCTGTGCGATCTTTTTACAACAGCTGATTAGGTGGTCCACAGTTTCATCTGCTTCTTTACAAAGGCGGCACTTACTGTTTGTGGTTGACTTTTCTACTTTTGCTCTTATTGCTTATTTCTCCATTTTTCTCCTCAGTTCTTGACTTGTTCTTTCTTGTAGGCCTGCTTTGTTTCATTGGTGTTGAATAGTTTCTCGTTCTTGACCATTTGAAGTGCATCTTCTTCACTGTCCCTTATATATTCTTCAAGGCCTCTTTTCTCTTCCTCTACTGTTTGATGGACTTGCAGCATTCCTCTTCCACCTGAACTGCGAGGGAGGTATAGCCTATCTACATCACTGCGCGGGTGCAGAGCATGATTGATGGTCATTATTTTCCTGGTCTTAGGATCTAGCGTCTCTAGCTCTGCCTGGGTCCAGTCTATTATTCCTGCAGTGTATCTAATAAGAGGTATAGCACAGGTGTTTATGGCTTGCATGGTTTTCCCACCATTGAGTTTGGACTTTAGGATTTTTCTAACTCTCCCGATGTATTCACTTCCAATTTTTCTTTTAACTTCAGTGTGTGCGATGTTATCAGCCTGGAGAATGCCCAAGTATTTGTAAGGTTCTTTCTCTTCCAGGTTCTTGATCTTGCTTCCATTGGGCAGTTCTATTCCTTCTGTTTTTCTTATTTTCCCTCTGTTCATGATTAATGCAGCACACTTGTCTAGTCCAAACTCCATTGCTATATCGCTACTGAATATACAGACAGTGTTTAGCAGTGATTCAGTTTCTGACTGGGTCTTTCCATACAACTTCAGATCGTCCATGTACAGCAGATGGTTGATTTGACTTGATGTTTTAGATGTTTGGTATCCGAGGCCTGTTTTGTTTAGTATTTGTGAAAGTGGGGTGATTACATGGCGATTACAAACAACAGAGGGGATAGTGAGTCCCCTTGGAAAATGCCTCTTCTAATGCTAACCTGTCCAAGTGTCTCGCCATTGATTGTTAAATGTGTACTCCGCATGCTCATTCCTTTTTTTAAAATAAATATCTGAATGTTTTTGCTGACACCAGTTGTTTCTAAACATTTTAGTATCCATGTGTGAGGCAATGAATCAAAGGCTTTCTTGTAGTCAATCCAGGCAACGCTTAGATTGGTTATAATTATTTCTTGTTTACACAGTCAGACAGGTGTTATTGACTGGTTTGTTTTATCCAGACATCGAGTCCTTCATAAGGACCTGGGATGGCTGAATTTTATTGTCAATTGTTATAGATATTGTCGCGGAATAGAGGCTGTTCCCAGTAAAGCTGCTTTTTGTAACTGGCTGATGATGATTTCTGTGGCCCCTATGGTGTTGAGGTGCTCTTCAAGATCTTTTGGAACTGCACCCATGGCACCAATTACCACTGGGATTATTTGGGTCTTTTTCTGCCACAGCCTTTCATTTCAATTTGTAGATCTTTGTATTTGGTGATTTTTTCTATTTCTTTTTCTTCTATTCTGCTATCCCCTGGTATTGCTATGTCAATTATTTTAACTTGTTTTTCTTTCTTCTCGACTACAGTTATATCTGGTGTATTGTGTGGCAGATGTTTGTCTATTTGTAGTCGGAAGTCCCATAATATTTTTACATCTTCATTTTCTTCAACTTTTTCAATGTTATGGTCCCACCAATTTTTGGCTACAGGTAACTTGTATTTTTTGCAGATGTTCCAGTGTTCCATCCCTGCTACTTAGTCATGCCTTTGTTTGTAGTCAGTCTGTGCAGTCTTTTTACAACAGCTGATTAGGTGGTCCACAGTTTCATCTGCTTCTTTACAAAGGCAGCACTTGCTGTTTGTGGTTGATTTTTCGACTTTTGCTCTTATTGCATTTGTTCTTAGTGCCTGTTCTTGTGCAGCCAGTATTAAACCCTCTGTTTCTTTCTTCAAGTTGCCATTCTTAAGCCATTGCCAGGTATTGGTGATGTCTGATTTTCCACTTATATTGTGCAAATATTGACCATGCAGTGCCTTGTTTTTCCATTTTTCTGCTTGGTTCTTGACTTGTTCTTTCTTGTAGGCCTGCTTTGTTTCATTGGTGTTTAAAAGTTTCTCATTACTGACCATTTGAAGTGCATCTTCTTCAGTGTCCTTGATATATAATTCAAGGCCTATTTTCCACTGATCTTATATCCGAGCTCTTGTGTTGTTATTGTTGCTGCACTGTACATTAGTTGGTTTGTTTCTTGCAAATTATTGGTTGTTATTTCTGCAAGTGCAGCATTGACATTTTTTAATACCTGAGCAAGTTGTTTTTTGGCAATTGTTTTTAGAGCTGGAAGTCGAACCCTGGTGGTTGCTTAGTTCATGTGCTCAGTTATTTTTTGCTTTAGTTCTTGTTGATTTTCTGTTAAATGGCATTTGGGTTTTTGAGGTGAAGGCAAAGGGGAGGTTGCCTGGTTTTGATTTTGAAACAGTTCAGCAATGGTGGTATCCTCTATTTCCAACACCTCCTCCACCTGCGCCTGAGCAACTGCTTCAGTTGGTGGTAATTCTTCTTCCATATCTTGAGCCTGTGTTGCTCTTTGCAGTTCTTCCAGCTCAACTCCTGTGAATACTTTATTTCTTATTATGAACCTTCTCTGGTCTGCTAGCCTTTGTTCTGTTATTTCTGTATCTGGATGCTTCTTTTTCCAAATTTGGTACATTCTTTTTAAATAACCTCTTCTAGTTGGACTAGATTTGTAATAGCAGATCATTATTTCCTTGTTGGTATTTTTCGTATTTTTTTTTGGTTAAGTGATGTTTCATCCAGTAACTTTGCTGTCTTCAGCCCTGGTTGCTCAACTGAAGATCCTGAGTTCTGTTGCCCACTTGCCACCAGATGTCCAGGAACTATAACACCTGGCACGGTCCTTGTTGCCCTGGGCGACGTCCGATCTGGTATAGATTTATTAAAGTTACGTCTCACCATATTGTTGATGGGAGAGGCACTCTTTGTCTGGCTCCTCTGGTGAGACCTGTCCAGTATGGTTGGACCTCTGGCATAGCTCTCACCTTCCTCAGAGCACGCAAGCCCCACAACCACACCAAGGTAGTGCCTCACTGGGGGATTATTATTATTATTATTATTATTATTATTATTATTATTATTTCCATTTTATATCCCGCTCTTCCTCCAAGGATCCCAGAGCGGTGCACTACATATTTAGGTTTCTCCTCACAACAACCCTGTGAAGTAGATTAGTTTGAGAGAGAAGTCACTGGCCCAGAGTCACCCAGCTAGTCTCATGGCTGAATGGGGATTTGAACTAGGGTCTCCCCGGTCCTAGTCCAGCATTCTAACCACTACACCAAACTGGCTCTGGCTAGTAGGCAAAAAAGGCCATCGGAAATATATAGAATTTATGAATACTAAAACAAATTTCTATAAAGTGGGTATGTAGTTAGTTCAAAAACCTTACGCAACTAGTAATAATTCCTAGTTGAACATTAAACTGGACAGAGGTACATAGTGGAGACCAGTGAAGTCAAAGCTAGGTCTAGTTCCTGTTCAGTATCTTCAAAATCTCCTCCCTCTCTTGCCACAATATTGCTACCCCTTCCCTCACCTTTAATGCATGACATACTTTACTAATGGCCCCTAAGGTTGTAATAATATTCTCACTCCAGTGGATCTATTTTAGCACAAAGGAGAATAACTTGCATACCAGTAAGGTTCCATATGAAGTACATTCCATTTCATTATCTATAAAATAACCAGCAAATATCAGACTGTCTCACAGTTGGTTCTTATTTTAAAGTTTATGCTGGTGGCAGTGACTCATGCTCTCCTTGTTGTTTTTCTTGCACTTAATAGATGACAGTCAGAAAGATGTTTATATTTCAGATGCAGCTTTTACATGAATTTAAGTAGCAAGTTGTACATCGTGATTCCCAGAATAATCCTATACCAGAATTACACACCCACTGAGTAGGATAGGATTGCTACTAAGAGTCAAATCAGATGTAATGCTAAATATGCCATTGGGACTTGTGATTTCCTCCCGTCTAATTAAAATAGGATCAGACCATGTTGCACCAGGAGTGGGCAGGAGTGTCCCTTTCTCCTTGTGCTGTGGTCCCCAAGAAACCCCTCCTCCCCAAACCTCTATGAGCCCTGGAAGGGAGGCTCCCATTGGGCTGGTGCAAGTGCTAGGGTAGTCACCATAGCATTGTGGTACCCTAGGATCAGGCTATTCATAAATGTTTGTTGCAAGGTTGGCTTTATAGATGTGGTTGTGGATTACAGGTGGGCACTTTGAGTATCTGCTTCCAGATTATGTGCTGATGCCTTTGACAGCTTTTAGATAATCCCTGTTGTAAATTTCTTGCTTGAATAGCATCTTTATGCGGTCAGTGACCATCGTTTTGTGGTCCTGAGCTCTAAGAGATCTCTCTGCACATTTCTAGGCATTGTAACATTTAAAAATAAATATCCTACAATTCCAGCACATAATGGGCTTGCATCCTCTGTTGTAGTCATCCTTCTGAACAGAAGAGATAACAAGTTTTTTAAGGGTGTTAAAGGGAAATAATACTTATATTATATTATATTATATTATATTATATTATATTATATTATATCAAGACAAAAAAACATTTTGCATCTTGTAGTGATTCACATGAGTGAACTCATGTGTAAACAAATGGGTCATTCATGAAGCTGGATTACAGACAGTTTCATCAATTATAACTATCTATGAAAAAGCCATCTAACAGGAAGTAGCATTTAAGACCCATCGTCTAGTGGAAAATGTTCACAGGTATGTTCTTTTTAAAAAGAACATATCTTTGTCCTCACAACAACCCTGTGAGGTAGGTTAGGCTGAGAGATACATGACTGACCCGGAGTCACCCAGTGAGTTTCATGGTTGAATGGGGATTCTAACTTGGTTCTTCCCGGTACTAGTCCAACACTCTAACCTCAGCTAAATAGAAATAGAGCAGATATCTTCATAGAAGCAGGTATTTTCATTGCCTCTCCTACCTGTCTGGCCTTGTCCTTCCCACCTCATGTCTGATCATCTACACTTATAAGTGGCAGCGTATGGGAAAGGAAGAGAGTTGACTGTACTGTTTGATTTCAGCTACTGAATGTGACTGTGAGGGAGGTATGCTTATTAGTGGACACTGCTTAGGAGAAGTGGGCAGTTAGGGTTGCACTGTGGTACCAATGCTATTCAGTAGTACAGAAGACTGGTAGAATTCTTTTTTCAGATACACAAATATATTGGCTGACATGATGAGGAAAATTATTCAGTCTCATTGAAACTGAAAGGACAAGTTAGGCATGATCTAACTTGCCCTTTTAATTTCAGTGGGACTACTTTGAGTAATTTTTCTCATCATGTCAGCTCCAGTATTACATTGGGCCCAGTCTGCACAAACAGTTGCTCATATGGTAAAATTGTACACATTCAGTCTGCAGACGGTTGGGTGAAGTGTCTCATATCTGAATGTTCCCCCACCAAAAAATAAAATAAAAATAAATGCACACAGAAAACTAGCATGTCAGTGAGAAAGACATACTAGAACCCTTTCCCTGATATTTAGTTGGGTGTGTGTGAAAGTCATGTGATTCTTCATCTATATTATTAAGTGGTACAGAAACAGATTTAATGTGATCTATTCTTTCTATGGACAACCTATTAGAACCTTGGCTAAGTTCAGCAGAGCTATACCAATGAAAGGTCATACCCCAATATACCAGTTTATTCTACAAGGCACTGCTGCAATTTTTTTTAATGTGTTTGGGCACTTAATAATAAAAAGCTTTGAACAAAAATGTTTCCTTTAAAAAAAAATTGATAAGGGGAAACCTATGTCTGGAGTTGCTACTGTATACATGCATTTCTTCAGGATTATTTTAGTACTGAGTATTCACATATTATATATGTGAATAAAGACTGGGAATCAGTATGTTTAAGCCTGCTTCTGTCATTCTGATGTTGTTCTCAAAGCAACGAATAACGAAGTAGGAATGAGTTTTACTTCCTACCAGACTTGTTAGAAGGTATTGAGCAACAGAAGAAGCAAAGTTCAGGGCAGCTGTTCTTAAACCATGATCATCTGGTCCCTCAGTTGGTACCAGCTAATTTGAGCATTATATTAATCCTGATCTTTATTTTAGCAGCTGCTTGATCAGGTGCTCACAATATGTCATATATGATCTCTCCTAGGCAGTGTGGAAAATCCTCATTTTTAAGAACTAGCTTACAAAGGAAAATGTCAAAGCACATAGTGTCTGTGTTTTTATACAGAGCAGCGATTAGTTTGTAAAAGGCAAGATAACTGGATACAGGCTGTAGTCTATGAGACATGCTTGGCATATTAATATTTATATACACTTTAATAAAAATCATTTATTTTCCATTGGGAAAATAATATTAGATCCCTGATGTGTTATGAGAAATTCAGAGAATGGAGAATTACTAGTCCTCCGGATGACTTTGCAGCATACATAGTTGTTTCTGTATGTATGGTTCATTACTCTTGTGAAGTCCCTTTATGAGGGGGGAAATACATATATAGCTGTTAAAAAGTCTCAACAGATACAGTTAAAAGCAACCAAGGATTTTTGGTTTTGACTCAAAATACCTTTGTGGGAGGAAATGGAAAAAATAGAAAAATGTGGGTGTAAACAAAAAAAAATCCTATTTATCTGGGCATATTTGCATAATAGTCACTTTTCAGAGCGAAATCATAAACACAGACATAAAAGGTTTCACACTATGGTATTTACTGCTAAAATATGTCTGGATTCCGTTTTGTGGGAGGACATTAAACACTGCACGATAAAGAACAGTTGGTTTCACACCCGCCCAGCAGATTCTTCAAGAAAACCAGTATCATTTAAACCCTTTCCAAAGGACCAGTTGCCAATCACTACATACTTTGGGGGCAGCTGTGCCTTGGAAATACAATTCTTATTTTGTAAATCTAATCCAAGATTGGCAAATTTGCATGAGAAGTTAGCTTAGTATACTAATAGTTTAGCCCACTTTAAAGGTGTTTTTTGGTAGAGTATGTTAATGAAAGTTCTATGAAATAGAACTTGATAGTAGCTTTGAAGCAATATGTTATTTTAATGAAATAAAACAAAGTTAAACTTATTTTCAAAGTGATGCAAATAAAATGTGGTTACCTCAGACAGAGACAGAAACTGAAACTGCTGAATCTAGAGAGGGCATTCTTAGTAAGTAAGTAATAGTTTATTACGGTCCATGACCAGTCAAAATACACACAAAGCATAAGTCAACATAACAGAACAAAATCAAAACAATAACTTAGTGGCACCGTATCAAATTATATAAAATCTCAGTTACAGCTAAGTTGTCCCCTTCTCAATTTACAAGCTGCTGCACAAAATCTTGCTATCTGCATTGTGACCTCTGCATGTCGATCCGCCCGGAAATAGGAAATATAATACTCTTCTGATCGACCCAGTCTATTTTTTTTAGAAGTGGTTCAATCCAGGTAGTCCCTGTAGTAAACACAATGTAAAAGAACATGTGCAACTGACTCAATATCACCTCTACCACATGGACATAGCCGGTTCCTAAGTAGGATCCCTTAAATCTACCATCTAAAATGGCAGAGGGCAAGACATTAAACCGTGCTAGTGAGAAGGCTCTCCTCTGATTTAAAGTGGTCAAGTGGGCAACGTATGCAGCAGACTGGGGGTAATTTGAGAAGCCGCCTAGGGTGCTGTTGATGGTAACTAGGCTTAAATCAATTTGCTTTTCCATATCTGCCACAAGTTGATTAATAATCTCTTTGGCAGCATCATGACATAGTGACAATAAATATTGCGTTGAAAAGCCATATCTACCCAGATTGTCATGGAGGCTCTTGCTCCAAGATGAGTGAAACTCATCTTTCAATACCAAGGGGGCAAGGCCCTGGGGGCATTCTTAGATATCAAAGTTCTAAAATATGTGCTCTGCAACATGCTGGAAAAATGGGAAGAATGCAGATATTCCGTCTGATTTACTGTGTTTTCCCAAAAATAAGACAGTGTCTTATATTAATTTTAGGCCCAAAAAATGCACTAGGGCTTATTTTCGGGTATGTCTTATTTTTATTGAAGTTCAAAAAAGTTCTAGTTTGAATAGCTGGCTGCTACCCTTCTACTCAGTGTCCTTTCAGTCCATCAACTGTTACTCAGACATGACACCTCAGTTTGCTGTGTTCTTGACCTTAATCAAAAGTTATTTGTGTTTCCCCGAAAATAAGACAGTGTCTTATATTAATTTTAGGCCCCAAAAATGCACTAGGTCTTATTTTCGGGTAGGTCTTATTTTCGGGTAGGTCTTATTTTCGGGGAAGGGCTTAGATTAGCGGTACATCAGAAATTACTGCTAGGTCTTACTTTCGGGGTAGGTCTTACTTTCGGGGAAACACGGTAATAGAACTGCTTATGTAATAATAGAAACAAAGAAGTTCAGCTACAGCTATATCAGAAAATATCTGAATGGGTCCACTTTGGTCTTCTGATGTTTCAGGCATATTATGAACTTAGATTAGATTCTTGAATTATTATTATAGCTGATTGGAAATACTAGTGATATGCCCACAGCAACCCAAATCAGTTATGATGTAATCAGTAACTAATAATAATAATAATCTTTATTACGGTCGTTGACCAGCACAAGTTGTAAAACAGTAATACTATACAATAAATGCAATATAAAGAAAGTGTTGCAGTATTACGGAGATTAAAATTGATGTAGCATTAAGACTGAGGGGGAGGGAATCTAAAAATACAAAATTTTAAAACATGATATAAAACACAAACAGAATAGATAAAATGCATGTACGCTAAAAAGGACTCAGCCAAACACTTTGTTTCAGTCAAAAAGCAGTATAAAATCAGAACAAATTTAAAAGAGGGGATAATCAGCATTCTATGGGGTCCTGCTCAGCACAGAGTCACTGAAAATGCTAGTAAAATACTAGTGAAATAGATTAAAATAAAAGGGCAGCTTATTCCTGCTTATTGAACAATTACAACTCCAAACACAGCTCAGCTCCCAATCTGGGAGGAGATATACAATTCAGGGGCTCTATAAAGTGTTAGCATTAAATTAGCTACTTTTAAGCTGGCAATACCTATCCCCACATGCCCAGCTACAACTAGCCGAGATATGAGTACAAATTGCTCTGGCATTGTGTCGTTTATTTGTCCATTTTTAGGCTCTTCCGAAAGCGAAGGGCTGCACTGCAAAATTTGGCTACCTGTCTAGTGGAAGAGGAATTACTTCCTTCCAGGAGCCTGGCAGTCATCTGAGGTAGATCGAGACCTGGGAATTTGACTGTCAGAGGGTGAATGAAATCCCGGCGCAGGTCTCTGTAGAGCAGGCATTCCAATAGTACATGGGTAACTGTTTCAACTTGACCGTCGCTGCATGGGCAAAGCCTCTCCCTATAGGGGATCCCTCTATATCGTCCCTCTAAAAGGGCTGAAGGCAAGGCATTACATCTTGCCAAGGTGAAAGCTTTTCTAAGAGGGGGCACCTCCAGGGCAGTAAGATAGGGTGCTGGGGCCAAGCAATACCTAACTGATTCCTGGCACTGAAAATCAGGCACCCTTGCCATGTCTGTCTGTCTCTCAATATCCTCAATTCTCTGTTTGATGGACTTCCTAGCTGTCTCCAAACTTTGTGTGAGCAGGGCGGACTGATCGAGGCCCAAAGAAGTCATCTTTTGGTTCAGTGAACGCTTCCAAGTCGACTGGTATGAGTCCGCTAAGACTAGGCGGCTCAGCCCTATCTCTGAGGAATGGACTCTCAGCCAATAAATCAGCGCCATTTGCCAACATCTGGCCTCAACTCTAACGAGGCCCGCCTCCAGTCTGAGCCTCACATTGGAGGTGCATTTAGGGGTTTGAAATAATGCTCTCAGAAACTTGGACTGCACCACTTCTAAGGGGAACAGATCTGTATAGGGACCCAGTTGGGCACCGTATAATAACTGTGCCAATGGTTTCGCCTGAAAAAGTTTTATGGCCGTGGGGATAAGATGCCCACCCCTGGATCTATAGAACTGCAGAATAGCTCGGGCGCTGTTTTGAGCGGCCTGGGCCACGTGCAAGGCATGGGCTCGTCTTGAACCAGATGAGTGAACAGCTACCCCCAAATATACAAAGTTTTGGACCTGCTCTATCCTTTGTCCATCAATTTTCCAGACCCGTCTCTTGGGTCTCCTAGCAAAGGAGAGCACCTTTGTTTTCTGGTAGTTGATACTCAGCCGTTCAGTCTTACAATATACTGCCAGTGCCCCTAAGGCCCTCCTAAGCCCAACTGGGGTTCTAGCCAAAATGGCCGCATCATCTGCATACAGTAGCACTGAGATACTTCTTCCAGCTAGCTTTGGGGGATGGAATTCACAACTATCTAGCTGGGTCACCATATCATTGATGTATAAATTAAACAGCAGGGGCGAATCAGTAACTAAATATCTGTTTTAAAAAAACCCCAAAACTTTATGAATCAATTTTGAGCCTCAGTTTTTGAAAACTGACAGTTATACATCTGATCAAGCACCTGACCTCACTTGTTACACTAATCTGTATTCCTGATTAGAAGAATATCTCCTTACCTATTCAGTGTCTCATTTTCTGGAACCAGTATATCAATACTATTTGGAAATCCCTCAAAAAACCAAGAATCAGTTCCTAAAGAGCTTTATTTTGTTTCTAGTGGACAAGAGCTTAAGGGAGTCATTGTTATATCTTGACATTACACTTGACCCTGTGTGATATCTTAGTGGATACTCAGTTTTCTATAGCTCAGTGAAACATGCCACAAATATTCTGAACAATATAAATGCTTAATTTACATTTATTTTCTTTCTGTGTACATTCCAGGTAGAGATAGAGAAGCTGGACTATCATCACTACTTGCCACTATTTTTCGATGGTCTATGTGAAATGCAATTTCCGTATGAGTTTTTTGCTCGGCAAGGCATCCATGACATGCTGGAACATGGGGGGAACAAGATCCTCCCTGTCATTCCTCAACTCATTATCCCAATAAAAAGTAAGTGTGTATGTGGGGGAAAGCTAACATTGAAATAATATAGCTTCTGATAAGTTGCTAATTAAGCTATAAAACATGACAGACTTTGTATTTCTAGCAGATGATGGCAAATCTGTGTCAGTTACAGAATAGACCACCAGAAACTTTATGCCTTCAGTCACACAATATATGACCTAGTCCCATAGAATTGGGACTATCTGGCTTGTCTTTTTCATATTACAATGCCACTCTTTGTATTTAGAAAGTTAGATTACTTGCTTTAAAACATTTATTTATACATTTATATCTTACCTTTCTCAAAGCAGCATACATGGTGTCCCCAGGTGGTCTGCTATCCTGGCACTATCCAGACCCAGACTACTTAACTGCAGCAAGGTTATTGCGTCACATGCCTCCAGATCAGGTCCTGGGTCCAATGTTTTCTTTGCCCAAATCTAACTACCATATGAAATTTACTCCTACAGTAAAGATGAAAAAAATAATATTTTAAAACTTCTTTTTCTTTTTCTTTGCTATTTTTAAGCATCTGTGCCATCCTTCTGCTAGCTTCATGTTTTCCCTCATTTGTATTATTTTTCTGCTTGACTTGGATTTGTCATTAATCATTTTTTGTTAACCTGCTTACAGGTTAACCTGTAGTCTTTGGAATGCTTTGAAATTGCACATTTTTGCAGATATGCAAGTAAGCCTTTCATTCTTCCCTGTTTCTTCAGTCCCTTGAGCATATTGTGTTCTCAATATTTGTGAACATTGCTCAACATACATTTTGATCAAAGGAACTTGCCACATATTTTACTAGATAAATGTCCTTTCAAAATCCATTCTGCCTTCTCTAAGATCGTTGCCTCTTACCCTAAGAATAAGTAGTAAACATTCTTACTAGCCCATGCGCCCATCTTTCTAATAAGAAGCTGAAGCTGATGACCATTTGTGTATCTACTTCTTGCTTCCTATCCTTGATCTTCTCTCACCAAGGCTGAATGCAAAATGGTACCCACCCTAGCTTAGCATCATCTTAATGCCTTCTTGAGCTTACTCATAGGGAGCAATAATTTGACTTTGCTACCACCAAGGCTAATCTAGGAAAAGATACATGAAATAAGAGTTATTCCTCATCCTGAAATGAACATTATACCAGTCCACAATAGTTATCAAACAGCTCAATTCTACTGGAAGGTGGTTGAGGGGAGAGATGGCTGAAATCAAAGATAGAATCTTTCTCAGCTGAATATAGTAATGGAGTGAAGAGAAACAAGAAAGGGATAACAATTAACTTGGCGTTTGCAGTTAAAACTTGATAAGATAATTAAACTACACCAAATGTGTTGTAGGCATCATGTAATTGCTTTTCATCATTTTGTGTTTTGTAAGATGCCTCTGTCTATCTGGCCTTTCAAAATGCCTTGTTAAAGTATTTTTAGAACATATGAAAACAGCACAAGAGCAAGGAAGAAAAGCAGGAAAAATATATAGATGGCCTGGAGGGACTGATATATCAAGAAAGGTTAAAATATATAGATTACAGAGTGCAAATGTTAACAGTTTGTAAATGTGCTGTCAAGGGAGGTGGAGATTCTACTTTATCTTAAGTGTTTAAATCAAGATGAGATGCCTTTCTAAAAGAATCTTGATTGATCTGGGAATTTCTTAAAATCCAGCCATCTGTGCCTTTGGGCCTTTCCAGAGGAATGTTATATCACACAGTCAGAGCCAGCTCAAGCTATTTTGCTGCCCTTGATGAAACATCAGTTCTGTTAGCCCTCTCCCCATCTTCTTGTGGGGGCAGTTATTTGCTTCCACACCAAGAAATTCATGAAGCAATAACACCCAAGGGCACTGGTAACTCTGATAACTGCAGTGTCTAACTCTCCAGTCCCAAGGAGCGTGGGCACTAAACTCATGTAGCATAGCAGACAATAGCATCCTCTCCCTATGCCTATTTAGGTGATCACACCCTGACTCAGAGCAGCAGATCAGAGCAATATGGACCATTGTTAGCAATAGCAATAGCACTTACATTTATATACCGCTCTATAGCCGAAGCTCTCTAAGCGGTTTACAATGATTTAGCATATTGCCCCCAACATTCTGGGTACTCATTTTACCGACCTCGGAAGGATGGAAGGCTGAGTCAACCTTGATTGTTCCTCTGTGCCAGCCTCTGAGGGGGTCAGGGTAACCCAGAAACTTTACACACACACACGCCATTAAGCCTTTGAAGCTGGTGCTGCCACCAAAACAGGGAGTAGCCCCAATCTTATCCTTTGTGCTGCTGAGCCTTGAATAATTGATTAACCCTTCCCCGCTTGCTCAAACATGCCAAAGGGTGCTCACTGATGACATCATCCCTCCTTCTATCCTCTGCCAATTCTGAACCTAGAAGTCGTGGCTGAACTGCTGAGACAAAATGGAGTAAGTGAGAAAACCTTCCAATATGGCCAATTTTGGGGAAAGCAAAAAATTTCTACTTGGCCTTCAATAAGATGACCAGCAATGCCCAGGGAGATCATGCTGAATGAGGTGCAGAGCAGGAGACACACTAACAGCTAGTTGAAGCCATGCCCCCTGCTTGATGTCTGTCCTAACCCTACCCACAATCTTGTACACTTTCCAAAGACTGGGTGATTCAAAGCTGCCCCTTCCAGCATGGGGCTGGAGGTGTGGCAGTACGCATTCGCATTCTCATTCTCATTCTCATTCACATTCACATTCATATTCTCTCTCTCTCTCTCTCTCTCTCTCTCTCTCTCTCTCTCTCTCTCTCTCTCTCTCTCATGATGGTCCAGCAGGAGCATGTTAAACTTCCTATTTTTCTGAGTCCCTGGTACTGTATAAACGGGGCATGATCAAGCACCTGGTAAGCCACAGTACACATCTAGTGGCTGAGTCATTGGCTGAGTCACAACTTATGTAGGCCCATTTTACACAGTGTAACAGCATGCTCATTCCATTCATTTTCAGTGTGTTCTATAAACTTCAAGTGCTCACAGTTACAGAGTGTATTACACAACAGTATCTATGTAGAAAGTCTAAGGAAACATAGCTTCATCACAATTTCAGCTAGCACAATACTTAGCTTATTGAGTTTGAAGTGAACCAACTCCATTGCAGAAAGCTGGATTTGAGTCTGAAACATACTTTGAAATATTTCTGCTGTGAAAGAGCAGAAATATAAAATCAGATACACTAAAGTAACCAAAAAAAGCCTTTGAAAGGGGCTGGATGTAGAAAAATTTGTAAGGCAAACTAATTTTTTTTTATGAAGGGTTTTGAATTGAGCCAATATCATTTCCTTCCCACTTTCTAATACACAAAATATTGGCTCATTTAATAGTGTAATTATTAGGGTTATTCTTGCTTTAGGTAAGTGTTAGCCAGAATTGAAAACCTTTCCTGGAGAGCTTCATTGTTCACAATAACTTGCTAAACATCACAAAAACTCCTCTTTCAGTGAAAGGTTAAATATAATTATCCCTTCTCTCACATTGCGCTTTTCCTTCTTTCTATATGATTTTAGTTGTTTTTTATATTCATGTATGAATTCTGTTTATTCAAACAAAATAATTCTTTAATACTGTATGTTTAGAATAAAAAAGCATGACCCAATCGAGTTCCATGAGTGCAACTCTCCTTCCATGGAAGGAGCTTCTGTAAAAACACTGCAGTAAGTTGTACTAATACTGTGAATACAGTGGTAACCCACTGATTTCAGTGGGAGACTTACGAACAAGTGTGAGCAATGAAATTGATGGGCCTTAAAAGTGTTAACTTGTGTGGGTCGTAACCCTTGTGATTAATACTTATTAGAGAATCTTGGTTATATTATATCAATGTTTGTTTCTTTGTAAACAAACTTATTTTCTTGAACAACTAGCTTGAAGGAACCTACTGAAAGTTGTGAAATATTGAAGCTTTGACATTCAACACTAAAAAACATTGGTTGACATCCTAACAAAGACTGGTGGAACAAGAGAACCATCAATACTGCTTCTGAAGAGTTCCAGACTAATGCTGCACTGATGTTAGTGTGCGTGTGTATGTGCAAGGGGAGGCGGGGAATTTAAATGACCTTCCCTCCTCCCACAAGGCCTTTGTGTCACCCAAAAAATATGTCCCTAAGAGCTGTGTGACCCTCAGGGACATATTTTTGGGTGGCACAGAGCACTTCATGGGGAAAGGAAAGTAATTGAAATTTGCTTCCATCACCAATCCAGCTGTACAACAAATTTAGCTCAACTCTTCAGAAGCACCAGTGTTTCACCCATTGCACCAATGTTTTGTTAGAATGTCAGCCAGTGCATATGCAATTATTCTATGTTGCAAGAAGCAGAATTTTATCGTTTCCTATCATTCATGGCTTCTGCATGAAGCTAGTGCCACAAATAAATCAAATAATGCTTCTCCACACCTACATCTGGAGAGTTAATTCAAATATACTTCCACCAACAATTGTGGAAACAGAAATAGAAACAAAAGGTAGGAGCCAACTGTGCACTTCGCAAAATCTTGGAAGAATAAGCTTGAGGAAAATTAGTATAGGAAGAAGAAACAAAATACTAATATTATAAATAGGACAAGCAGCTAGAGGCCAAATTAGCAGGGCAAATAAGACTGAAAAACAAAGCGAGGCTATTCCCACGATCAGCCGAAATCGGGCTAGGGTAGCCTCACCAGATTTCGGCTGATCATGGGAGCCACCAGGCTTGCAGGCGAGCCCGGTTGCCTCCCGGCGGTTAACCCACCAAACAACCCCTCCCCTTAAACCAGGTTTGTGGAGCAAGCACTTCGCAAACCCGTGTTTTTTAATCATGAGTAGCCGTGGTGCAGTTCCACGCTGCGGCTACTCATGAGTAGACCCCTGGAGGGGAGGCAAAAAGCCACCTCCCGGCTCGGGGGTCTCTCCAGTATGCCCTGCACACGTGTGCAGGGCATACTGGAGCTTCTGGGGGGCCACGCGGCCCCCGATCCTCCCAGCCCTCGCCGGCTCTATTATGGAGCCGGCAGTTGTGTAGGTGGCCAATCTGGCTGCCCAGGGCTGCCGCCCTACTCATGTGCGGGGAGAGCAGGCTAAGCCTGCTCTCCCCACTAACCCCATAAAGGCTCTTCTCCTTGATCATGAGAAGAGCCTCAGTGATGCTAACATAGACTCAAGAGTGTTACAGCTCATTAGAGTCAAGATGAGCTGTAGTCCAGTCTCGGTGCAGTCAGACAAGGATCTAGGGAAGAGAGGTGGAAGACATATTCAGAAATGGGCTTGTAAACTACCAGATTGGAAGAACAAGAGACGAGACATGTTTGAAGATGGGTTGGTGGTCAAGGCAAGTCATTATTGCTGCCAAGCCAGACAAGTTGCTTAGACTGAAACCTGGAGCAACTGTTATATGGAAATAGCCCCTATTACTGCCTATCAAGTGTGGTTCCTTAGGTCTCCTGGTAGTAGTACTAATAGTAGCAGTACTGGCACCCGCCATAGTTGCAGTACTGGCACTCGCCATAATAAAAGTGATGCTAGAGGAGTTCCCTTGGTGGCACAGGGTATAAGGTAGCAGAACCCTACTGTCATAGTCCCTGGCTTGATACCACCAGTGCCTTATCAATAGAAAGGTGGAGCAAAATAAGGAGAGATGCAATAGGAAGGGGCAGGTAGAATAAATGAAATATACTTAAAGTTCAACCTTGCTGTACCTATGCAAAACTGCACACTGAAATTTTACTCCTAAGGGATGTGACTCTCAAGCTGAAGATTGATATGTTGGCACAAATGTTCAGCATCAGTGTGTTGAAATTATGGAGATTTGATTTTCAAGGTTATCTACAATCATATTAAATAATACATTTATTTTAACTCCTCTGTTGCGCCCACAATCAGACAGCAATTTTTCAAAATAAAATGGTCCTTGGCAGGGTTGACTTTACATAATTTCTTAACTGTTATTTTTATAATAATTAAAGTATTTAAAATCATAATACATTACTAAATTTATAATTATAATATATATATTCTTCTATAAATTAGGTATAGATAAGCAGAGAGGAATTCTCTGTTATTGGGGAGGTTGAGGTAGCAAATAAGGAGGTTTTACTTGCAAGAAACTGATCATTGACTCGGAACTGATTTTCTTTTGTACTTACATGCTCAGGGGCAGCTCATGAAAGAGGCAAGGTGAGGCAATGGCCTCAGGTGGTACCTGCCCCATGGGGTGGTGAGTGGGGAATACTACCACCCCCACCCCCAGTGCCCCAGGCAACACCGTGTTACTGCCCATCACTACTCCATGGCTCTCCATCATCCCGCCTCCCTCACACACCACTTGTTCTGCATCTCTAAACTGCCTCTGCCAATCTCAGTTGTCCAGGGAGCAAGGTAGGGAGGTGGGGCAACAGGGGACTCAGCTAGAAGCACTGTTCTCACTGAGTCCAACTGGGGAGGTGGGTCTGGCACCACCCTCTGACAGTAGGGCTGGCATCAGGGGATGTGGCCATCTTCACCTCAGACGAGTGCCTTCACTTGAGCTGGCACTGATAATGCTTAGCTGTTGCAATAGATATGTGCCCTGTCAAACATGGAAGGGTATTTAGATGCAGAGTTAGCCATGTGTCTTTCAAAACTTGGAAGAGGTAGTCTGATTGTCTTCCCAGTTTTGGAAGAGGGGTGGGGAAAATGGCTGTTGATGTTCAGTAGCTGAGCACATTTTATACGATCCTAGGTCCAGCATCTGACTATTCCTGTTAAATGTATCAGGTTAGCAGACCTGGAAAAGACCTCTGCCTGAGGTATGCTTCTACTGATGTGAAAAGTTGGCTACACCATCACCTGACTGAGACCTTCTTTGGTTTCTTTCTGAAACCAAATATGTCACTTTGGTAAAGGCAAAAACCCTGTCCACTGTGGGTTGGTTCACAAATGGATGAAGAGTGTAGGCTAGACTTATGGTGGGACAAGGACAGAGGAACAATCCACAGATTCCCACACTTTCCTCTACTACAGACATAGCCTCTATATTGCTTTCTTTCACAATATTATTATTATTATTATTATTATTAATTCAATTAATCCACAATAGGTGGAATGCACAAGTCGAAATAGTTACATAAGTATTTGCATATGTAGGACCTGCTTCACATTAAAGATGATACATGCAATAATAACATACATACCTGGGCCCTTGTGAAAATAGCTCTCAGTCTCATGAAGGGAACATTTTTCCCAACACAGCCAACATAATTTCATAGCACCTAACATCCTCCTACAGTGGTAGACATCTATGTGGCTTATGATGTGAGAAAACTTCAACAGCCAAGGGGAGGGGATGCCTCTTTGTTGATCCCGTTAGGTCACAACTGAGAAATCAAATGAAAGTTGCAGTTCTAAACACTTCCTGGGAGTAAGCCTAATTGAACATTGTAGCACTTACTGTATTATACAAGATCCTTCAGGATTGTTTAATATTTTTATTTTCATATTAATAAGAACTGACATGTATTAGAGTTCTTTGTGGAATCTGACTAATACATAAAATACATAAGGGATGTGCACAGACTGTGTGCAAGGAACATCCACAAAAATGGAAGGAAATGAAGCAGCAGTGCAGCTCATCTGGAGCTCTACAAAACTTTATGTCTTGACTGTTTTGTCAGTTGATGCTACTATTTAACAATCTTTTCTGATGATCATATTTGTAACTATAATTCTATATGTAGCATATTCATGCTTAATGATTTGTGCACAGCCAATCCCTTCTAGTGCCCTTTCAGACACAGAAATATATGATGTGCAGAATGATACAATCATCTTTAAATATATATGTGATTTTTTTAAAAAAAGGAAAAAAATCCATAATACTGGTTTTCATCCTTTCAGAATTGGGGATTCTTGAATAGCTGTCCAAGTGGGCTTAAAATTCTGCTTCAAGAATTGTAGCATTTACACCCATTTGTCCATTCACTTTGCACATGTGCAAAGGTCTACAAAAGACACAGTGTAAGTAAAGAGTAAAACCTACAGTGTGTGATTTGCTCCCAAACTGTATAATTTTGGTGGAGGCGGCCAACAAGTAGAAGAATCTTGCCTTCAGATTATACATTTGACAATATAATTAATTTTTAAAGACAAAAGGAGAATACATTCTTTGCCTGCTTTTATGAAATTCAAACTGGAACAGAGACAAAAGGTATTATTGAAAGCAATGGCAAAAATCCGCTGCCTATAACTAGACAAAAATCTCTGAAGTAGGCAAGATAGAATTCTTATTCTTTATCTGACTGTTTGTCTTTTAAAAGAAACCCACAAGCTTTTCTCTGTAAACATTTGTCTCATTGTGCTGGTTCTTCAAATAGTAGGAATTGTTAATTGAAATGAATAAAGCAATTGCTAAGGAAGCAGATACAAACAGGCTAATTGTTGCACTAGAATGTCTCTGTTGTCAACCTTTGCGGGTTGCCTTTGCAGTTCCATTAGTCCCAGTGGTACTTACTGATGGCTTCCCCCCACCCTTTGGAACCCGTAACATAGGCAGCAGGAAGGAATAATGAGCTGCCTTCTTGGGGTTAGTGAGGAGTCAGCACAAATTGTGGGAACAAATAACAGTCAGACAAGGCAGTGTTTTATAACATTGGGGCTGCAATCCATCTTTGGGCTCCTTCAAAGCTAGGCTAATAAAGGCCCACTTACAATCCCCAGCAGAGTACAGTTTAATTAAATTTGTCCATTAGAGGATTGCTCCCCCTCCCTTATACATTCTTGAAATTAATTCTTCTGTTTTCTGCTTGTCTCTTTTCCTTTATCAAAGATGCGCTGAACCTTCGCAACCGACAGGTCATCTGCATCACTCTCAAAGTTCTCCAGCACCTGGTTGTGTCAGCTGACATGGTGGGGGAAGCCTTAGTGCCCTATTATCGTCAGATTCTCCCCATTTTAAACATCTTTAAGAATATGAATGGTGAGTGATCCTGTGACTTGCAAGTCCTTCAGCAAGGATGGGCTCGAGGCAGGGTTAATTAACAATGTAAGAATTTACTATTGCATATAAACTCCAATACATTTGGCAGCCTCTCCCCTGTTATTCCCTTGGGATGCAGTGAAATTAACAACTTTGTGTATTACTCCTTTCACATAAAGCTTATTCAACATGTTACAGAAGCACTGGAGCAGTTCTATAATCTTCCAATAATTAATTTGTAAAGTTTTGTAACACTCCTTTTAAATTGCATTAATAGACTGCATTTCCCCCTTTCTCAACAAAGTCCTTGCTCCTGAGCCTCTTCTGAACTTTTCTAATTGGTAAAGTTTATTGTCATTGCTTGCCACCTTGGAACCCAATAAAAGGAAAGTTTTTAATCAGTTCATTCTGTTTTAAAGGCAACTAAATTTTATGGAACTTTTTATTCCAAAACCTGTATATTCCTGTCATTATAAAGGTATATGCATTGTTTTAGCCAAGTAGTTTGGTGTTGCTGTTGTGCAGTTAAAAGGATGAATTTTCTATTTAGTTGAAAATACTAACATGCATCTTAATTCAGGTCTGTAAAAATAATGCGTATTGTAGAAACCTTGCATGCCTGCACCTGCGTGCCATTCATGTTATATCATTACTTTTAAAAGGTAATTGGTATATTGTCCGATCAATCACCTTTCAGGTAATTACCTTGACATGTTATGCTATTTTTATATAGGAATTCAAGTTAAACTAACCCAATTGTTGACAGCATGCTAATGAAGACTATACATTTTGCAGGATGTCTGTGAAATTCCTGGTGTTTCTGTAACATATTCACTAGTCTTACCTGGTGGTAATATTTTTCACTCACATTGCTGTACCATACATTGTTGTTGTTGTTTTAGTTTATAATTTCCCTCATAGCATAGAAAGTATATTTGATGCAATGGCAATACTAGTTACTGAGGAGGAAAAGTCTGTTAACAAGGCAAAGACTTTTGATTCACTCAGCTTGTGTATGAGACAATTATATATCTGGTGTAGCCAGAATAACATGAATGTATGGTAGTAGGGTGGGGGTGGGGGAGAACTGTGGAATGTTGGTGAAATGTGACTTTTGTGATATTGTTGAACTGATGTAACTTTGTGTACATGGGATGCCTTTTCCCATTCAACTGAATTGTGTTGACAGCTCTTTGTGTACATCCCCTTTTACGTGTGTGTTGCGAAAGAAAAACACAAAGCAAATTAAAAGTTAAATAAACATTAAGATAAATAGTGAGTGTTGAGTATTACAAAGGATTACCCTAATCTTTTAGGTCTGGGACAATTCTCTGCAGAATTCATCTAAGGAAAGAAAAAAGTCTCATCCTAACTAGCTTTGTTACAGCTCTTAATATCGTGAAGTGATTTGCGGACATGTTCTGCAGCATAATGCAGGCAATGCAGCTACACCACTGTGGGGCTCTAACACACGGTGATGCTGCTCTGCAAGAGAATTGTTATGGTACAGATTACCCATGTGTGATTGTAAGTTGAATGCTACTTGCATTCTTTCCAATGCAAGACGCATGTGCTTCATGCTTCAAATCACACAAGGGTTTGTACTGAAACAGCTCTCTTGCTCAGAGTGCTGCCATGTGTCTTAGAGCCCCACAGTGACACAGGCAGGTCTGCAACATCCACATACTGTGGGATATATCAGCCATTAGGGCAGTTCACATGCCTGGGAGGGTGGGCAGGGCGGGGAGGCAGGGACAAATCTACCTTCTCCCAGATGATCAACGTTCCATTCTTCAGTGCACCGCTGTGCACTCACACAATTTGTGCTGCTCCTCACAGCATGGATCTCCAGAGGCCAGGACAATGTGTCCTGGCCTCTGGAGATCCCACAATGCATTGTATGATGAATATAGTGAATTGGGGGATACCCCCATGAGTTAGGCACTCTAGGCATCCAACTCTGTGTGTGCCTGGGCTGCAAGCAGCCTAAGCACACGCACAGCCCCAGTGCTGCTCATGTCCTTAAACCTTGGCTAAAGGCTGGGATCAAAAGTAGGATTAGGCAAGTGGGCAGCTCCAGGATCTGCACGGATCCCAGTGCTGCACACGAGCAGCCTAACCCAGGCTGGGCTGCCTAGCCTGGGTCAGGCTGCTCGTGAGAACAGGCTTATTGTTTAATTGGTGGAAGCATGAATTACAGTTTTGCATTGCTGAGCCAATTATACTTTTGATAAACTGAGGCAATAAGCTTTTATAATAACTATAACTCTATTGATGCTGCATTGCATTGTTTTGTTTATATTTCCCCCCTGCTTGCTCATTTAGAAAGGAATCTTTTTTAAAAAACCCACAAAAATGTTAGAATTATGTCTGTTGTATGACTTAGGACTTTTGTGATCCATACTAGATCACTTCTTTACTCTTGATTTTAGTACAGCACTGAAAATATGGTATATTCTTTTAAAAATGAATTATGCAATAGCAGAAACATGTTTTTGTCTTGGAAATGGTGGTAGTGGTTGTTTTTAAAATAATGTACCTTTGTTGTGTACTTCATATTCTAAATGGATTTTCATGAAGGTGCCTGAGGTAAATAAATGTTTAAAAGAATTAGAATGCATTTTATGCTTTTTAGGTAAAAGGCAGAATGTATGAGAGAGAACGACCAAAGGGAATCTTCAAAGCTTAGCAGAAAGCACTGTTGTGTGTTGTGTTGTATGCATATTAGAATGAACATGGGAAATAAAAACTAGTTTGCTAAGTGTTAGACAGTTGTCCCCAGAAAGTGTGCCTTGCATAATGCAGTCAGGTAAACGAAAATGCCATTGATCTCCTTTAACAACTATTATATGCTGTCAAATGAAAGGAGCTCTAATGGTTTATAGGCATTATAAAGCAAATACATGTTCATGTCATCAATTTATCTTATTCAGTACTGATCAATAGCGGCTTGTGAAATGCTGTGCAGATTAAACCATGCAGAATATTTTAAAACAAAACCTTGTCAACCTCAGCAGTATATAGAAAGAAAGCCACAGATTAAAAATAAATTAAATTAATGTAATCATGTTGATATATTCCCCCATCCCATGCTAAAAATTAAGATCTATTGAAGACCATCATTGTTGGTCAACAAAAAAGGTCAATACTTTTTTTTCAGGGGATGGACTGTAGCTTGCCCCAGCAAAATATGGCTCAGTGGAGAAGGTTAAGTGATAGATCAGGACAGCTGGAGGAAATACTGTATACCAAATAGTCAAACATCCAGGTATCTTCTACATAGGATTCTTGCTTCTAGAATCTTTGAACACATGCACTTCATTTGACTCATCATTTCTGAGCTAGCAGGAGATACAATCACTTATACCAGAATTAAGATTTTGACCTATGATGGTTACAATACTGGAACACTGACAGTGATGTTCAATCAGCCTGACCCTAAATGCAATTCATTAAAATAAATCACATCACTTTCAAATGCAACTCAGTAATGTGTTTAGGTTCATAGCATTACCTTCCACAAGCCCATCACTGATGTCCTATCTAAGTATGTGCAATTAGTATTCTAGAGTAAGTGGTTTGTACCTTGCAGTCTAAATTATTGTTGTTGTTGTTGTTGTTGTTTACACAGTCAGAAAGGTGCTATTGACTGGTTTGTTTTATCTACACATCGAGTCCTTCCCAAGGACCTGGGATGGCTGAATTTTATTATCAATGTTGTTGCTGTTATTATTATAGATATTGTCGCACAATTTAGGCTGTTCCCAGTAAAGTTGCTTTTTGTAATTGGCTGATGGCGATTTCTGTGGCCCCTATGGTGTTGAGGTGCTCTTCAAGGTCTTTTGGAATTGCACCTAGAGTGCCAATTACCACTGGGATTATTTTGATCTTCTTCTGCCACAGCCTTTCAATTTCAGTTTGTAGATCTTTGTATTTTGTGATTTTTTTCTATTTCTTTTTCTTCTATTCTGCTATCCCCTGGTATTGCTATGTCGATTATTTTAACTTGTTTTTCTTTCTTCTCGACTACAGTTATATCTGGTGTATTGTGTGGCAGATATTTGTCTGTTTGTAGTCGGAAGTCCCATAATATTTTTACATCTTCATTTTCTTCAACTTTTTTCAATTTTATGGTCCCACCAATTTTTGGCTACAGGTAGCTTGTATTTTTTGCAGATGTTCCAGTGTATCATCCCTGCTACCTTGTCATGCCTTTGCTTGTAGTCAGTCTGTGCAATCTTTTTACAACAGCTGATTAGGTGGTCCACTGTTTCATCTGCTTCTTTACAAAGGTGGCACTTGCTGTTTGTGGTTGATTTTTCGACTTTTGCTCTTATTGCATTTGTTCTTCGTGCCTGTTCTTGTGCAGCCAGTATTAAACCCTCTGTTTCTTTCTTCAAGTTGTTGTTGTTGTTGTTGTTGTTGTTATTCTATTATAAGTAATAGTAGCTGATGACAAAACTATTTTAGAAGACAGTGAGGTCATGCACACAAGCAGCCCTACCCAGGCTTGCACAGCCCTACCCGAATAGGGCTGCTCATTTAGAGCATTGGGATTGGGCCCAATCCCCGCACTGCCCCGCCGAGTAGCCTGAATTTTTTTTTAACCTGGGCTAATAATGAGGTAGCAGGGCATGTGTTTGCCCTTCTACCCCCAATTCCTGGTCTTGTGCACACTCAGGTTGCCAGTAGCCCATGTGTGCACAAAGCTGGGCTTCAAGTGTGCCTCGCAGCAGAGGAATCCCCCAATGCACTGTGCTTCTGGTGTAGTGCATTGTGGGATGCCGGAAGACTTACTCCTCTGGGTCCCAGCTATGCTAATCACTGTGGTGCCTATCATGTGCCACACGAGTGGCAGAGCCTAATCGGGAGGGTTGATCGTGTGCAGGGAGGAGCCTGCCTCCCCACCAACCCTCCCTAGTTCAGTCATGCAAATGACCTTAGTGTGTCCTAGATCTCTTTTTTACTTATGCAAGATGGTGTCAAAACCCAGATCGTATGCACACATACCAAACCTATATGTTTTGACGCAATTCTAAGTCACCATCTGGAAAGCACCCTGGAGAGGTGAGAGATTGAGTCTGGAACTTGTGTATGCAAAACACATGTCTACCACTGAGCTATACCAATCGTATGGAACCAAGATAAGTGGGTTGTAATAGATTCTTGATCCTCTTAAAAATTGATGCAAGGTAACCATGTCTAAGTGAAGCAACAGTTAAGCCCTGCTAACTGCACAAGAAGGCACCTTGATGGCGCTCTCATATTTAGCATGGGGAGAGCAACTGTCCCTATTCAGTCCAGTACATCATCCCTTCTAGTAGCTGTTGCAGGTGCCTCTCATTTCTTTTTAGCTTGTGAACCCCTCTATGACAGGGAATCATTTTTTCTCACTCCATTTGTTTTGTAAACTGCTTTGTGAACTTTTTGTTGAAAAGCAGCACACCAAATATTCTTGTTAATAATAGAGTGTTATTAATGCTTCTGGCACAATGTCTGAAGGGTTTGCAGGGAAGAAGCTATTATATCATGGAACTGAAATATTTCTTTTATATCCTAAGGGGTCTTACAGTAGTATAAAGCCTCTCCATGGACATAGGATTCATGGAGTTAATGGATTGTGTGCTTTGTATAAGAGAAGACAGGCTTGGATTTTGAAAGTGTATTTTGCTTAATGTATCACTTCAGCCATTGTACAAAAAGATAGCTATACTTCATGATTGCTGTAGGTTAAAATTGTATACATAGAAAAGTCACAAGTCTTAAAGAGTTGGGAGCACTTACTCTTCAAAAGAACACTGCAGAATAAAGATTACTGTAAAATACTTATGAGAAAATGCCACTGTTTCTCATTTTTCATTGCTGGGCCTGAGCAGATGCCAGGTGTGGGTGTGCAGAGTTATCAGCTTCAGAGAGTTAAAAATCCTGCAGGTCACAGTGTTCAGCAATATCATTCCAAGTCTAAGCAATCTCTCATATAAAAAGACTTTTTGTACTTTGAAAAAAGTAAGACTAGAAAGGAACCTGAGAAACAGACCACATTTCTCATGTTTCTGTATGTGTGAAATTATGGGGGTTTGCTTGTCATCTTCAGATGATTTTACTTCAACTCCTTTTTTCCCCATTTTAAAACGTTTACCTGTTACATGTAGCTTTAAGAGAGAGATAGCGCTAATAATGTTACAATAGTTTCTTAAACTTAAGTGATGGCTTTATTTAGTAAACTTTCCTAAGCATCTGTATTCAAAACCTGGTAATGTACAATCTAACACATTTGCAGAATTATAACACTGCCTATTTATTATTGCTGTATAATTTATAATTACCGACTAATTTCTTAGATGGAAATGCAGTATTAGCTTGTGTGAAACAGAACTGACTCAGCAGTGATTAATTTAAAATTATTAATACTTAGCAGTTCCTTCTGATGTGTTAATAGCATAATTAGTTCAGCAACTTAAATGGCTGAAAAAAAGAAAATAAAAGGTTCTACTATATCTGAGGACACACAAATTTCTTGAAGAACGCAGCAACATCCGTGCATTTAATGTCATAGCAACAGAATGACTATTGACAGAATGACTATTGGCTAGTACCTATAAAGGACTTGATGGTAACCAAGTCTTGAATTCAATCTCCAGTTTAAAACACAAGCCATGTTTAAAACACCAATCAAATAATATTTTCCTCATCTGCAAAAGGGTATATGTGCCTAATTAATCGTGTTAAGGACCATAAGATCTGATTGACTAACAATTGTAGGAATGCGTATGTGTGTGTGAGTAAATGGGAGTGTGTGATATGATTTGCTATTTAACTCATGTTGGTATATCTTCCAAATTTACTTATTTCCTATGTGCACCAGTGTTAGTGCCCTTGAATCTCTCCTGTTCTCTGTTCATGGCACACGATATTGTGCTATTGATAATAAATTGTAAACAGCTGTAACATGCATACATTACATTAATGTGTTCAGAAATGACCATGTGATTTTTCAAGGTCCTTTCTAGTGCTATAATTTAATAGGTTTATGGTAAAGTTTATTATAAGAAGCTGAGCAGCTGGGTGGAATTCTTATGCATTTAAAACTAAAGATGCTGAAATTCAGCTCTGTGTAGAAAAGTTGTCAAAGGAATTTGGTAAAAATGAGGTCGGTTGTGTTGCAAAGACAATGGCATTCATCATTTTGAATGCTTCTTATTTCTGTCAAGCTGTTATAACAAACATATATTGGAGACATAAGCCCTGCTGTCACTTTCCGTGTGCATGTTCACTAAAACACATGCAGGGCAGCAGGATCACACTTACTGGCCCCATCCCTGATAGCGACACATTCAGGGCTCTATACACATACTGTACAAGCTACATGCACATAGGTTATGTATTCACAATCTGGATCACACAAGATTCCTGATTGTCTGGAAGAGCCGATACAGCGAGAGCCCCTTCTACACTTTTCATTGAATGAACACAGGATGGGGGGCAGGCTCAGCGGGCAAAATACCATTCCTCATCCAGGTATTCAATGAATATGCATACTGAAGATGAGACCAGAGCTACAGACTGCAATTCTGGTGGAGAAATGAAATAGGACATAGCTGAGCAGGAGCTCATTAAAAAAAATACCTGACACTAACAACTGAGGACTTAATAGGGATTACAGTTTCCTTTTACCCTACAAAACAGTTTCCTTGACAGTTTCCTTTACCCTACTCGGCCCCTGCTAACTGGGCAAAGAGGCACCTTTTACCATGGTGTTTCTCTTTATTTAGCAGGGGGAGAGTAACTGGCCCTATCCACCCCCAGCACAGTACTTCCAGTGACTGTTGCTGGTGTCTATCTTGTGTTTCTTTTTAGAATGTGAGCCCTTTGGGGACAGGGTTCCATCTTATTTATTTATTATCTATCTGTGTAAACCACCCTGAGCCATTTTTGGAAGGGCGGTATAGAAATTGAATTATTATTATTATTATTATTATTATTAATAGTAGTAGTAGTAGTAAGACCTACAAATTGAAATTGAAAGGCTGTGGCAGAAAAAGACCAAAATAATCCCAGTGGTAATTGGCGCCCTGGGTGCAGTCCCAAAAGACCTTGAAGAGCACCTCAACACCATAGGGGCCACAGAAATCACCATCAGCCAGTTACAAAAAGCAGCTTTACTGGGAACAGCCTATATTTTGCGACAATATCTATAATAACCAACAGTATTGATGATAAAATTCAGCCATCCCAGGTACTTGTGAAGGACTCGATGTCTGGATAAAACAAACCAGTCAATAACACGTCTGACTGTGTAAACAAGAAATAATAATAATAATAGAAGTTGTACGAAAATTCCCAGTCAGAAATTGAATCAGTGCTAAACACTGTCCGTATATTCAGTAGCGATATAGCAATGGAGTTTGGACTAGACAAGTGTGCTGCATTAATAATGAACAGAGGAAAAATAACTAAAACAGAAGGAATAGAACTGCCCAATGGAAGCAACATCAAGAACCTGGAAGAGAAAGAACATTACAAATACCTGGGCATTCTCCAGGCTGATAACATTGCACACACTGAAGTTAAAAGAAAAATTGAGAGTTAGAAAATAGGAGAGTTAGAAAAATCCTAAAGTCCTCAATGGCAGGAACACCATACAAGCCATAAACACCTGGGCTATACCTGTTATCAGAATAATAGACTGGACTCAGGCAGAGCTAGAGACCCTAGATCGTAAGACCAGGAAAATAATGACCATCAATCATGCTCTCCACCCCCGCAGTGATGTAGATAGGCTATACCTCCCTCGCAGTTCAGGTGGAAGAGGAATGCTGCAAGTCCATCAAACAGTAGAGGAGGAGAAAAGAGGCCTTGAAGAATATATAAGGGACAGTGAAGAAGATGCACTTCAAATGGTCAAGAACGAGAAACTATTCAAAACCAATGAAACAAAGCAGGCCTACAAGAAAGAACAAGTCAAGAACCGAGCAGAAAAATGGAAAAATAAGCCACTGCATGGTCAATACTTGCACAATATAACTGGAATATCAGACATCACCAAAACCTGTCAGTGGCTTAAGAATGGCAACTTGAAGAAAGAAACTGAACGTTTAAGACTGGCTGCACAAGAACAGGCACTAAGAACAAATGCAATAAGAGCAAAAGTCGAAAAATCCACCACAAATAGCAAGTGCCGCCTTTGTAAAGAAGCAGATGAAACCGTGGACCACCTAATCAGCTGTTGTAAAAAGATCTCACAGACTGACTACAAACAAAGGCATGACAAGGTAGCAGGGATGATACACTGGAACATCTGCAAAAAATACAAGCTACCTGTAGCCAAAAATTGGTGGGACCATAAAATTGAAAAAGTTGAAGAAAATGAAGATGTAAAAATATTATGTGACTTCCGACTACAAACAGACAAACATCTGCCACACAATACAACAGATATAACTGTAGTCGAGAAGAAAGAAAAACAAGTTAAAATAATCGACATAGCAATACCAGGGGATAGCAGAATAGAAGAAAAAGAAATAGAAAAAAATCACCAAATACAAAGATCTACAAATTGAAATTGAAAGGCTGTGGCAGAAAAAGACCAAAATAATCCCAGTGGTAATTGGCGCTCTGGGTGCAGTTCCAAAAGACCTTGAAGAGCACCTCAACACCATAGGGGCCACAGAAATCACCATCAGCCAATTACAAAAAGCAACTTTACTGGGAACAGCCTATATTCTGCGACGATATCTATAACAATTGACAATAAAATTCAGCCATCCCAGGTCCTTGGGAAGGACTCGGTGTCTGGATAAAACAAACCAGTCAGTGGCACCTGTCTGACTGTGTAAACAAGAAATAATAATACAAAGAGTCCACTTAGTGTATATTATTATGTCCTCTTTTAGAAGTTGTTTAGAATGCTTTTAAATGACATATCTACTATGCTACAACCATTTCCTGCTTCACAGCTGATGAAGTAGGCTTTTGCCCATTGAAGCTCATGCTCACATATGGCATTAAGACATCTTGACCAGTTTTTCTTATTGTTTTTACTATAATAGACTTACACAGCTATCTAAAAATATATATGAATCAATTCTTGAATACATACTGCTAAAATTAGTTCCTATTACTCATTTTGGCAACATACGCAAAATCTTTGTATTCAGTGATCACTTGTGAGTAATACAGTCTATATCATCCAACCTAGCAGTATCTTAAGGACAAATGAGCTACTCGGGGAAAATGTCTGTTTTGAAAATTCTCCATGCTTTAAGATACAGCTGATATCTGTAGTTGCTATCAAATAATTCTAGTTAGCATCTTTAATATATCCCTTACACTCTTCAGGACAATTCTAGGGATTTGCAGTCGTAGTGGCCATAAGGCCTTGCCTTTGTCCAGGGAAATGTGTTGTGCCATTCATTTGCAAGCTTTCAGGGACCCTGAAAACATATTTTGCTCAGATGTAGTTTTGACACCTATTAATAATGTGGATGTCTTTGATAGACTGAGAAGGCTAATGTTAGAGGGTTTTAAAGATACATTTTTAATAAATGTGTTTTAGCAGAGTATTGGTATTTTATTGTGCATTTGTGTGTTGTGAACTGCCTTGAGGCACTTGGATACAAATGTAAGTCATGTTTTAATACATAGTAGGTCACCTACATGTGAGTAGCCTCGCAGCCAATGCTGGGAGGATCCATATAGTGCACCATGCTCTCGCATGTTGCATTATAGGAATTCCAGGGACTGGGAAAAGTTCCAGGGAGTTCTAGCCCCCGACCCTCCACCCTGCCAGCAATAGCCAGCAATCATCTGGGTGGTCAATCCCAGGAAGGAGCCTTCGATAGTCTGCCAGGGAGGTAATCATTTTAAGGCTTTCTCCCCTGAAGATCGGAGCCCTTTCTCACAATGTGAGAAAGGGCTCCTTGAATACTGGTTTCTAAACAATTGTATTTCACACACACACACACACACACACACCTGAAATATATTAATGATACACTTATAATCTCTATAGCACACTTATGTAGCTTAACTTCTGGCAAAATGGTATTTTATCAAAGAGAATTCAGAAAAATGACTTATGGTCATTAAGTGCTTATAATGGAAGCATAATTCTGATAGCAGCAGTTTCTTCAGTCTAGCAGAGAGGACAAAACACAATTCAGTTCTGAAAATTGAAGCAAGGAAACATGACTGGGAAGACAGATTTGTTTGTTTTTCCAGAAGTGAGGCAATTGACCATGGGACAAGATTAGCAAGGGGTATAGGAATTTATCCGTCTCTTTTGCCTGCAAACCAGAAATATGCTTTATTTCACACATAAATGGCTGACCTGCAGACATGGATTATGAGGTGAGGTTTTATTTTGGTTTTTTTAGACATAAGTGGTTTAGGCAGTGCAGGTGCTGCTTTAGTGGTATATTTGGAAGATACACCAGGATTTTCACATGTGGGTCAAAACTATATATGTGCTATATAGTTATCTCCAGCAGCGTACCACAAAGCGAGTGAGAATTGTAGTAAGCACAAATGTACTGTTTGAGTGTCCCTAGAAAGAGCAAAGTGTAGAAAGCACATGATATAAGGAAAGAAGCAATAGCCTTAAACGATCTAAACAAAGAATGTTTTATTCTTCCTGAAATGCCATTCAAAATGATAGAACACACATAAACAAACAAAATATTGTGGCTTAAAACAACATTAATATGAGAGAATAGCAGTTACAATGTTAAGAGACCATTTGTTTTCCCTGAAGTCTTTGGAGTTTTATTCCGCACAGAATGCAGAAGAGGCAACCTATATCATTTACTGGACATGGTCTTAGGGCCACTGTCAATATTAGATAAAAATGGAAAGAAGTGATAAATGAGCCTGAATAATCTAACACCATCTGAAACCGCATGAGAGATAAACTACTTATTTATTTATCATATTTTTAGACTGCCTGATATTAGGGTGTGCGCGGAACCGTGGAGCTGCGGTCTGGCACTGGGGTGGGGGGTTCCATTAAGGGCGGGGGAGGGTTTACTTACCCCTCCCGCGCTTTCCCAACTCCGGCACCGTATGTCCTTTAGCAATCGGGTGGCAGGATACCTCCCTGCCGCCCCTTTCCCAGCTTGGCTGCATGCACTAGTAGTTTCCTTTAGCAATGGGGCATCAGGATAACTCCCTGCCACCCCTTTCCCCACTTGTTTCCTTCCTTTAGCAATCGGGTGGCAGGATACCTCCCTGCTGCCCCTTTCCCTGCTGGGCCGCAAAAGGCTTGCAGCCAAGCAGGGAAAGGGGCGGCAGGGAAGTATCCTGCTGCCCGATTGCTAAAGGAAGGAAACAAGCAGCGAAAGGGGCGGCAGGGGGGTATCCTGCTGCCCGATTGCTAAAGGAAATATGGTGCCGGAGTTGGGAAAGTGCAGGAGGGGTAAGTAAACCCTCCCCGCCCTTAATGGAACCCCCCACCCCAATCCATCCGAACCCGAACCGCCCATGTCCAGACCGGTCCGGAGGCCTGTAGAATGGCCTCCGGACTGGTCCAGGCACATCACTACCTGATATATACATCTCTAATTAATATGGGAGAATAGTCGTTACAACTAAACACCGTACTTGTGTTTAGGGTGGATGTGACACCAAGGGGAAAGTTTCAAGATTGTATGTCACACAGATTTAGCAGTGGATGGTGGCAGGAAATGGGATGTTCCCAGTCTCTGATATTTCTCAGTGCTTAAACATTCTCCCCCCACCCTCTGTAAAAACTGATAGGTGCAGAATGCAGCAGAACCAATTTTTCACAGCTTAGCAATTTTGCAGTGTCTTTGACAGAAATATGTTCCCTTGAATAGAAACCTAATTGAGTACATTAATTCAAAATATGTGTGACAAATAAATACAACCCATTTGAATCATTAAACAAGAGAAACTTTTAGCTGCAGATTTTAAACATAGAAAATATGTCACTTTAAGAAGTGAAACAAATTTGAAACCATATGTCCCCTTAAAATGTAACATATTTGTTTACAAACAGTCATGAGAAGTGAAGAACTATACAGAAAATAAACATAACTTCTTGTAAATTACTTAACTTGTTTTTCAAAAATAATTTTAAGAAAGCCTTCAAGTGTAGAAACCTCTTGAAACCACCACTGGCAAATCGGATGAGAAACAGTGCTAGGCAACTCTAAAGCATTGAATAAGCTCTTTGTCAAATATAACACCATATATATTACTTAGGTTGAAAATGCAGAGTTTGCTTAATGGCACCCTAAAAGATGTAGCTATTGTACTGTCACATGCATTGAAAGATGCCATTCTAGACTGAGCTATCATAGCAGTAACCCTCCCTTGATATTAACTCTAGCACAGCATAGTCCTCTCAGTGTTCTGGCACAGATGTAACATCCATCCTCCAGTTTGCTGCTCTTATTACTCCTGACCTACCCAGAAGCTCAAAACAACACTCATTCTCACTCTTATGCTCTCACCCCACCATCAAAACTGTGTGTCTTTGTGCCCCCGTTATGGCCGTCTGTCCCCAGTTTTGGCCAGGCAGTGAGTAAGCATTGTAAGGAGAGATCTTGAGTTAAATCACATAGAGATAGAATTGGGTGTCACAGGCCTATTGATAGCCCAAACCCTTGCACAATCTCAGAAGATTATGTCCCAGTTTACAGGGAAACTCTGAGATGCAATAATGAACAATCATCCATCTCCACCATCTGGGACCTCTCCGATAGCACCAAGTAATCATGGGAACATAGCAACATAGGAAACTGCCATATACTGAGTCAGACCATTGGTCTATCTAGCTCAGTATTGTCTTCACAGACTGGCAGCGGCTTCTCCAAGGTTGCAGGCAGGAATCTCTCTCAGCCCTATCTTGGAGAAGCCAGGGAGGGAACTTGGAACCTTCTGCTCTTCCCAGAGCAGCTTCATCCCCTGAGGGGAATATCTTGCAGTGCTCACACATCAAGTCTCCCATTCAGATGCAGCTAGGGCAGACCCTGCTTAGCTATGGGGACAAGTCATGCTTGCTACCACAAGACCAGCTCTCCTCCCCAAGGAGGAGGAGACTCAAAAGTAGTCCCACAAAGTACTCCTCAGGATACTACAGCTACATCACCACCACCTCATTATTTTTCAAGACTGGAAAAAGACATTTAAAGCTAAAAGGTGTGCAATTGATTCTATCAGTTTCAAGGAGATAACTGCCCATCTTAACTGCAGTTTCAGTGACATGCTCAAGCACAAATACAGACTAGCAGGAGTCCAGGAAAGTGAGGATTGGACTATATGCTTTAACAAATACAGGATTGCCACCAGAACTAGGAGTTTTATATTGACTCTGTAACATGCACTACAATTTAATAAGGCTGTTCTCATGATCCAGGCAGCTCCAATAAAGGGTAGCCCACCTTTTGTACCCAGAGTTTTACCAAAGTAGAACAAACTTGCAGTTCGTTTTACCTCAGTAGGTGATCATGTGAACAATTGCCCCTGCGTAACTTGGCTTCCCCCTGGCCTGCTGCCATTTCTGGCAGTGAGCTGGGAAACACAAGTGACCATGTGGAACAGAACAGCTGCTATACCTAAAGCAGTTGCTCCACTGCACATGCGCTGCATTCTAGGTCCTTGGAGGACTCAGAGCGTGTTTTTCTCCTCCCACTGCCAATTGCTTTCCAGGCAAATGTGTGGGCGTGCGATCAGCAACTTTACTTGTTCCCTTTGGTTGTCTGCGGGGAGGCAAGTAGGAGCCTGCCTCCCCTCCCACCCTCCCTGCCTGCCCAGGTAAGAGGTTGTGTGAACAACCTTAATGTATGTTCTGACATCATTATGCCACATGATCCCCACCCCCCACGGCCAGCAGACAATAATGTGGAATGGGACCAGGCAGCCAGGGAGTACCCTGCTTAGCAAAGGGGATAATTCATGCTTGCTACCACAAGATCAGCTCCCGAGACAAGCTCTCCTCTCTTAAACCAGCTCTCCTCCAGATGTTGTACTGTTGCCTCACAAGGAAGCTGCTCCAGGCCCCTGATCATCTTGGTTGCCCTCTTCTGTAACTTTCTGTCCTATTTATGGTGACCAGAACTGTATGCAGTACTCCAAACATGGCTGCACCACAGATTTGTATAAGAGCAGTATAATATTTTTTATTTTCAACCCCCTTCCTAATGATTCCTAACATGGAATTTGCCTTTTTCACAGCTGATGTACACTGGATTGACACTTTCAATGAGCTATCCACCACGACCCCAAGATCTGTCTCCTGATCAGTCACTGACAGCTCAGACGCCATCTGTATATATGTGAAGTTGGAGTTTTTTTGCCAGGGATGTGCAAATCTATTCATATTTGAATCAATTTGACTAGAATCTGGCAGATTCGGTGATTTGAATTCAAATGGAATCAGCCTTAAAAGGGGTGATTCTATTCAAGGTTGAATTAAATTAGCCCAATTAGAATCAAATCAATCCAAATCAATATGGATTTGATTCAAATTGAATCAAGCCTTATGGGATACTGGAGGACTTCCTCTTCCAGATCCCCGCTACCACCAAATTTGCAGATGACACTAAACTATTTAAGGTAGTGAAATCCAAATCAAATCGGCCTATTTAGGGCTTATTTTATTCAGTGGCAGTCAGATGGCTCCAAATGAGCCTGTTGAGGTGCATTTACTGCCTCATACCCTGGAAGGGCTGGTTGTGAGAACAACCTCAATATATTCCTCATATATTATTTGTTCACATTGCTGTGGTTCTGCTTTCTCTCTCTTTCTCTCTGACTCTGCACTCAAGTGAAGCAGCATGAGCCATGGGAGAGCCCAGTGGTAGTAACATATGAGAAAGCATAACCAGTCAGCTCTTATTCTCCAGCCATCCCTTATTCTCTCCTTTGTTAATGAAACTGTCCTGGGGTGATTGGTGATCACCCCTACATTTGAGTTCGGGCTTGCATGGGGAAATTAGCTCAGAAAGGAACAGTTCCACGTGAGATTAAATTTTCACAAAGTTGTGGACCCAGGAAATGACTGGACTGAGGCAAGATTTAATTTTCAAAATCAAAATTAAGCTTTATTGTAAGGAAGGATACAGCAGAAAGAAATGTGTGGTTAAAGCAATATTACTATTAAAGATATGTTTAACTGCAATGAGGCGTTTTAGCTTAAAGTCCTAATTGTGTAAATTCCCAGGTGGGCAAGAGAAAGAGGCTTTTAGAGAAGGAGATGGTTGGATTTAAGAAAAGGGAATAGGGATAGAGTTGGGCCCAATAAAGCGCAAACATTCATTTCACCTGATCTGGACGAAAAGATGTCAGGGCTCCTGGAACAACCGAAGGACCTTGTTCCTCAGGGACAACTTGGTCAGAGGCAGGGGCGAGAAAGTTGGGGGAGTTAGTTGATAGAGGTGAATCCACAAGGGGGCTTCCTCTGTGGAACTAGCTTCCTATGTTGGCGAGGAAGACTGGGCAGATCAAGCTAGGCAAGAAAACCAATTTGGAGAGTGGCACAAAGAACTGAACACAGCCTGGGGTAGTCTGTGGTCAATATATCACCCAAGCAGCTGGTGACTCCAAGGTAGACAGTACTCAAAGAGCACACTGGGTCATGGAATTGGGATTTGATATACCCCAAAATGTCCTGGGGGGACATTCCAATTGACCTTCTTTGTTGAATAGATGTGTTGGGTAGAACTGGCAAGGATTCCATTGTTGCTGATCATTCTTCCTGGGTGTAACAATGTTGTGAAAATAGAGTGCATAGATGTGAGAAGAGGAAATTTGTATAGACAGAGGATCCAATAATCCAATCATTACTTTTAATGGGTGCATTCTCAAGGTCCTTATTGCTGACTCAACCTCTTTTGTGAGGGGGGAGATTTACCTTTGCAAGCCTTATCTGCATTCTTCCTGCTGAGTTAATTAGTGCATTTGCTGGCTGTTATCCTTCCTTTGTGAAAGGAGTGGAGAGGCCAAGACAGTTCACTCTGAGAGCGGAGTGGCCTTGGCTGGAAGTTAACCTGCTTTAGCTAACTTCTGGGGTCTACATAGGATATCCCACATAGGGAGAGCGTGCATATGCTCCCCTTTCCAATTTGCTTGTTAGTAGCCAAATCTAGGGGTGACTGGCTCACTGTCAACTAAGTCCCCATGTGCCACAAACAGAGAGCTCATGATGCTCTTAGACTCCTGAGCATGTCAGGAGTGAGATCTCCAAGCCTGGAGACTCAAACAAGTGGTGGTGGGGGGAGGCTCCTGGGAGCCAGCAGAGGAGCATTGCTAGTAACACTTTTCACAGGCTTCCAAGTGGAAGGAGCAGTGTGAGCACAAAACCCCCTGTAGACAGGTCAGTGGAAGGCGACTAGGCAAAGAGGGTAAACACTTTCCCAACCTATCTGGTCCCTACCTCAGCCATTCCCAGATTTGTCCTGTGGACACAGGACATAAATTTTCAATTCCTGTACTGCCCAAGTCAAAAACATACAGGTGGCAACCCTGCTTACTATTTATTTTCAGTCTCTTTCCTAATGATTCCTTGCATTGTTTTTGGTCCTTTAATGCCACACAACAGTGAGTAATGTTTCTGTGAGCTTTTCATTATAACCAAGATTTCTTTCCTGGGTCATCAGAAACAGTTTAGACTGTATCAACCTATATGGGGAATTAGGAATTCTTCTACTCAATATGCATCAGTCATTCTGTTGCCAAGTCGCTCAGTTTATGGAAGGATCTTTTTTGAAGCTCTTCACAGTCTGCTTGGAATTTTACAATCCTGCTGTTGCTTGCCAGAGGAGGCTGATTTTAATGATGTGATAGATTTTAGTTAAAAGAACAATTCTTCCCCTCTTGTCAGGACCAAACTAGATGTTACTGCTGTCAAACATGCCATCTTGTCTAGCCCCCTTGCACCCCCTAACACTGCCAGCCCTCCAGTAGCATCTAATGCAACAACTGTCCTGTTATAATTATTATTTGTGTTTTGCCATCCCTGCTCCACATCATTGGCTGATGATGCTAGAGGCCAGGGAAATGCAGAATACTATGATAACAAAACACTCATAAAATAAATATCACAGAAGTTTTTTATTTATTTATTAATTTTTTACATTTATATCCCGCTCTTCCTCCAAGGAGCCAAGAGCGGTGTACTACATACCTGAGTTTCTCTTTCAAACAACCCTGTGAAGTAGGTTAGGCTGAGAGAGAAGTGACTGGCCCAGAGTCACCCAGCTACGGTAGTTTCATGGCTGAATGGGGATTTGAACTCGGATCTCCCCGGTCCTAGTCCAGCACTCTAACCGCTACACCACGCTGGCTCTCGTTAGTCCTTTTCTTTGGAATCAACATTATTCATTCATTCATTTCTTACAGGAAATCCAAATCATGGCACTGCCAAATAGTAGCACTTCAGTGTTTTACTGTTGTTTTCCTATCTTTTGTAAGGACCTGATCATTTTTCATACTTCAAGTGGAATGGCAGCAGGAGTCTTTCCTATACAGATTGGCAAACTGATGCACCTGGCAAGAGGAGCCATTCATGAAGAACTTGGTCTTTTGTTTGGCCTTTGGAGCCCCCCTGCAAAAAATATTTATTTACTTATTTGTTAAATGTATACCCCGCCTTTCATTATGAAAATCCCAAGGTAGCTCACAATAAAATTTAAAAACAAGATTATAAAGAAGGCACATTAAAATACTGAGCTAAAAAATATAAAAAACAAATCTGTTTTTTTTAAAAAAAAATTAAGCATCATCATGCTCAGCTGGGTGACCACTCCACCTGGGACGAATTAAAGAAGATTGGGGGGGGGGGGCTCAGGGACTGTGGAGGCCCTGGACTTCAGCTCCGAAGTCCAGGGGTAAGAGTGCCTCTGCATCCTTCATGTCTATAGCAGAACTTAAAACAGTGGACAGTAAGCAGAGTACACAGACACACAGAGGTGCTTCATACAAGCAGTGTGAAGTGCCATAAGAGGGTTTGCGGGGAGAGCAGGACCCGCTCTCCCCGCACATGAGCAGGCAACTCGCCCTGGGCATCCAGATTGGATGTCCACATGATTACCAGCCCTGTCACAGAGCCGGTTGGGGCGGTGGGGATCAGGTGCCTCCTGGCCCCTGGAAGTCCCAGAATGCCCCACACAAGTGCATGGGCCAATCTGGGGAGCTCCCCGATGCCAGGAGGCTTGTTGTAGCCTCCTCATCAGGGGTCTACTCATGAGTCGCCACAGTGCAGTACTGCGCTGCAGAGACACATGAGCAGAGAAACAGGGTTAGCAGAGCGCGCACTAATGGGCAATTAAGTGGGCTTGCTGCCTGGAGCCGTGTAGCTCCCGTTGCAGCACACGAACCACCAAAACCGATCCCTTAGCCCAGTTTCGGCGGGTTGTGAGAATAGTCTTACTGATTCAGAATCCCTGTCCTATCTGGGAACAGAAACTTTATTGAAGTTGCCCCCTTGGGCTCTTCTGCTCAATGACTGTTTCTAAAATATGCATATAGCTCACTGATCCTCCTCTTTTTCTTATAGTTTCAAAAAAAAAAAAGGTTATGTAAAGATAGGTTAGAATAAAGTACTACTAAAATACTTTTTCTGCTTTTTTGTTTTGGGTTTTTTGAAATTTTCCATTTTGTACTTGCTGCCTGGGTGATTAGTCTTTCAACTCAAACAAGTAGTCATAATTACATCTGAAGCCTTTCTCTCTATAGAATTCTTCAGATCACAGAAAGATTGATGTGTATGCAAGCTCATGTGATGACAGCTATTTTTACTGAAACTTCTGTGTTATTTTGGTGGGTTAGGTGCGAAGAAGAAGAAGAAGAAGAAAAAGAAAGTAATGTGGTACAAAATAAGTAAGGTTTCCTCCCAGAAGAATTTAGGGAAGTGCACAAAATCAGTTTGCCTGGTTCAGTTCGATTTCGAACCGGGTTCAAACCAGGGTGGGGAGGTTCAGTTTTGCTTTTGCTCGAACCCCCCTTTGGTTCGGTTCAAGTTTGAACCTGTTTTGAACCATTTTGAACTGGTTCGAACTTGTTTGAACTGGTTTGAGCCTCCAAAACTGAGTTGGGTGGTAGGCACCTATGGGTGCCAACTACCACCCAAACACCAAAGCAATTGGACACTCCTATGATATTTAATGATTTTTTGAAAATTTTTATTATTGCCCATTATCCCCTATGTTGAGTACCTAGGAGCAAAAAACTGGGGTGGGTGGTAGGCTCCCAGGGGTGCCTACCACCCATCAAACACCAAAGCAATCGGACACTTCTATGCTTTCTGGAGTGATTTGATCCTCCTGACTTTCCCTTTCAACTTCCTTCTTTCCAGTCCCCTCATTTTTGAGAAGTTTCCTCTTCTGAAGTCCAACTCATCTGTGTTGGACTTCCTTGACAATTCTCCACTCGCATATATGCTGAACTGGATCACACTATAGTCACTGCTACCCAATGGTTCTGCAATTCTGACATCTTGCACCAGGTCCTGGGCACCACTTAGGATTAAATCCAAAGTCGCCATCCCTCTGGTTGGTTCTGAGACTAACTGTTCTAAGGCATAGTCATTTAGCACATCTAGAAATTTGGACTCTCTGTCATTACCTGAATGTGAATTTAACCAGTCTATATGTGGGTAGCTGAAGTCACCCATTATTGCTGCCCTGTCTCTCTTTGACACCTCTCTTATTTGTTTTCTCCAACTCCAGGTCACTCTCAACGCTTTGATCTGGAGGGCAATAGCATGTCCCTAGTAACACATTTCCTTTCAATCCTCGTAATGTTACCCATAATGATTCTGTGTAGGATTCTGGTGCACCTGCATTTTCTAGCTTATTGGAATCTATCCCTTCTTTGATAGACAGTGCTACTCCTTCTCCAAGCCTCCCCTCCCTGTCCCTTCTATAGAGTTTATATCCAGGGATAATTGTGTCCCACTGGTTCTCACCATTCCACCAGGTTTCTGTTACACCCACTATATCTATGTTTTCATTAGTAACCAAGTACTCCAGCTCACCCATCTTGGCTCAGAGGCTCCTGGCATTGGTATACAGACACCTATACGCCAAGTCCCTCACCTGATTTTGGCGTGTGCTATCCCCCTTACCATCATTTGACTTATTTGGCAAGCTGTCCTATGTTTCCGTTTGCTCAGCTCCTGACTCTACTCTGTCCCCTTCTGGTTTATCCGAAACATGCTCATGCTCACACCTTAGGGGATTTTGCCAGCTGAAGCAGATGCCACCCTGTTCCCGCCAGCAATCCCCCAGGTGTCATTTTAAAAGCTGCTCTGCAACTTTCTTGATTTTTAGTGCCAGCAGTCTGGTTCCATTTTGGTTCAAGTGAAGCCTATCCCCTTTGTACAGGCTTTCCCCAAAATGTATCCCTGTGCCTAACAAATCCAAACCCCTCCTCCTGGCATCACCATCTCATCCACGCATTGAGACCCCTCAGCTCCTCCGCCTGTCTCACTGTCCCTGCACGTGGAACAGGTAGCACTTCAGAGAATGCTACCTTGGGAGTCCTGGAGTTCAGTATGTGACCTAACAGCCTAAATTTGGCTTCCAGGACCTCCTGGCTGAATTTCCCAACATTTTTGGTGCCAACGTGCACCACGACAACTGACTTCTCCCCAGCACTGCCTTACAGCCTACCTAGACGCAGCATGACGTCCGCAACCTTCACACCAGGCAGGCAAGTAACCGTGCAGTTTACACACTGGTCACTATGCCCCTAATAATCGAATCACCCACTACTAAGAGACCACCACCCCCTGGAGGAGTATCTTCTGTGTGAGAGGATATGGGCTCATCACCCAGGGAAGGAGTCCCTGCTAAGGGAGTGTTTCCCTCTTCCTCAAACTGATGTCCTCCTTCCCTGAGACCCTCATTCTCCATGACAGCAGAAGCGCCATCAGCATAGGAGTGGGATGCCTCTACCGCATCCCTGAGGGTCTCATCCACACACCTCTCTGCCTCCCTGAGCTTCTCCAGGTCACCCGCCTTGGCTTCAAGGGAACAAACTTGTTCCCTGAGAGCCACGAGCTCTTTGCACCAAGCACACACCCACAACTTCTTCCCCTCAGGCAGATAGTCATTCATGTGACATTCTGTGCAATACACTGAGAAGCAGCCCCTCCCCTGCTGGCATTCTATCTTCATAACTAGTTTTATTGGCTATTTAGAGTATATGGGGTTTGAAGCTAGGTACTGGGTACAGTTGACAGCTAATAAATGGTTTTTAGTTTTGTCCTCTAAAAAAATTACAAAGGTTAGGTAGTACTCACCTTATTCTTGCCTTGTGTGTCTTTCCACAGCTTTTCCTGCCAATCTCCCACTAAACTCCTGCTAAGTTCCTTCATTTTCTGTTTGCAAACTCCTGTTAGGAAAGCTCCTGGGAGCAAAGCTCTTCTGGTCCAAGCCTTGTATTCAACTCCAGCAGTCAAACTGACTCATCTCAGGAATGTAAGGCCTCCCACAATCTGAGGCCCTCACCTGGAATGAATCCCCCACTCAGGCTTCTCCTCTGGCAGACACAAACACTGCCTGCCAGCCAGAAATCCAACCCTAGGAGATTTCCAGCACTAGCTGTCCTAGCTTCTCCTGGAATGCAAGATCTGCAGAATGTTCTGCCAGAACGTTATGAGCACTATTTTGAACTCCAAAATGGTGCTCTTCTGGCCTCTGCACATATGCGGTGGCCATTTGCATGGTCAGCACCATCATGCAAATGGCCACGACACATGTGCAGAGGCCAGAAGAGTGCCATTTTGGAGTTCAAGATGGTGCTCATAGCATTCTGGCAGAACGTTCTGCAGATCTTGCATTCCATTCCAAGCTCGGAATGGAACACAAGATCCCTTTTGTGCAGACCCCTAATACTAACTCAAGATGTAGCAATATGACAGAATTACTCTTGCTTGCCTCTTCTGTCTGACTTGATGAAAACATTTCCAACTTCAAACGTCAAAACCTGTATCGTAGAAAGCAGTTCCAAATTTATGAAATATCCCCCCCCCACCGAATACTATTTTATAACTTAGTGGTTGTAATAATATCAACCGTGAAATGAACCTATCTTTTCAAATATCTGAAAGTCATTTTAATATTAGTATTACATATAAACACATGGGCTTCATTAATGGATTAGAAATATTATTCTCTCTTCATTTCCAATAAAACAAATATAATTCAACCAAGAAGGATTTGAGATGCAGTCACTACCAGCATTTCATGTTCTCCTTGAATATTTGACTATTCTCTAAGCAAAGGCATCATTAGTCCCTTTCACCTGAAACTCTGTGTAACAGATGGAGGAGGAGTGAGAATGTACCTGCTGTCTCCCACCCCATTCTCCACACATTAATCAGTTTTGTGTACATATACATGTATAAATCCCCTGCACAATCAGGGACCCAGGTAAATGGTTAATGTTACAATGAATGTATGTATGTGTTAAATACTAACTATGAAGACAGCTTTTCTTTTTCTCTGCAAATCATTATTTCCAGGAATAAATTACTGTGAGAAATGAAATAGAACTGAATTATCTGATAAATTAGATGGGTTTTGGTTTTTTTGGAATATTGATATGCAACCCCAAGGCTGTAGCAATGTATGCTGGCCATAGATGGCAGTCAGGGTATTTTGAGAGTCTTAGGATCCTGGATATAGATGTCTTTGTTTGATTCAGGTCGTTTTAATGTAAAATTTACTGCATGGTGTAGAAAATGTTACCCTAACTGTATGGACTCGTGTCATACCTATATTCACAATAATTAGATTATTTCCCCTATGTTGTCTAGTTAAATTAAATAATGGCATACATAAAAGTGCACCTGGCTGTCTTCTTGGGTTTCAGAAAGGTTAATACAGAACAGTCTTTGCCCACACAGCAGGTCATGTCTAGTTCTGTTAAGGATCTAATACATCTCTCTATTCCCATCTGTTGTAATTCTCTGCTCTGGAAATTAAACTGATCATAAAATGGCTATTCAATATCTATTAAAACTTTTACATGCTTATGGCCTTAGGTTATTACCTCCCAGGATAGTCTATATCACCATAACATTGGCCTTCAAGGTACTGTTTTATTAGTAAATGCCACATAAACTGCTTTGCCAGGATACTATGGTATTTTTCATGCTTTGTTCTTCCTCAATGTTGTCCTATGGCAAATCTTAGCAAATGGGTACTTAGCAAACTTTTATATTTTATGTATTTATGTATTTATATGTGCCCCCCCCCAGTAGCTCGGTTTGAATTTTGATTTGAATTTTACAAAATATGATTTGAATTTTACAAAAAATTCAAATCATTTAAAACATAAAATAAAAGCAATCAAAATATTAACGTAAAACTAATTTATAAATAACTAAAACCACTTAAATATTAAAAATCAGGCTGAAAGGATGTGTCTTTATGGCGCTCTTGAAGGCCTCCAATAAGTTGATAAGCCTCTTAAACCCATGGGGAGTGCATTCCACAACCTAGGGCCGACAACTAAGTAGGCTTGATCCCGAGTCACCACCAGAATGTCGCCTGGAAACATACTGGCAGCCAGTGCAACTGTTTAGGAACAGGCATGATGTGTTCTCTCAGAGTTACCCCAGAGTTGGAGATAACTCCCTTGTCATGGACAGATCATCATCTAGTGGGGTTTAGTTTGACTGCTCCGTCTGCCCTCTGCAGAGGTGGTGGACCAATTAGAATAGTCCGCCCCCGTAGGCTTATGGATCCACTTGGTTTCCAGTCAGCCCTCGGGGAGTTTCCAGTGTCCAGAGCTGGTGTGACACTGTTGAGGCCCTGGTGAATCTCTGGAATGGAGAGACAGCCCGGGCTGGTGAAACAGTTGCTCCTAAACTCCCTCTCTGGCTTGGTGGAGCCCGTTGGGCTCCTTAGTTTTCCTCAGAGCTTAGGGTGATGAAACAACTCAGGCAACTGCTGGAACGATGCTGGAGGAAGTGTCATGATGAATCTGACCGAACACGGGCTAGAGCACATTTTAGGGATTACTCTGTGGCAATGGGGGCGGCGAAGAAATGCTTTTTCTCTGTGTCATAAATCTGTTAGCTTGACTAACCCAACAGGATTTACAACGCCCTTCAGCACTCCCCCTGTGAGATAACAGAAAGCAGCAGCGAAACTGCAAGAAGGAAAAGAAAAGAAAAGGCTCACAAAGAAAATAGTAAACGAATTAAGTCCCCTGAACTAAACTAGGTACCCCCCTCTAACAATATCTGAGTAATAAGTGAAAAGAAAACACAAAGCAAGGAATGAAACGAGCGAAGAACACCAGAACAAGGAATTAATGGAACAAAGCAGGAAAGCATAAACAAGACAAACTGGAACTCTGAAAAATCTGGAATTTAAATAGTACACTGTCTGCCGCCAGCAAAAGTTGCAAACAGCATCTGTGCAAGTGAGAGACTGCTAAATGTATATGGCTCAAGAGAACCAGGAGCCAATCGGCTTCCCTGAGTCAGCACTTCGGCTTCCTCTCTTGTGCTCTCCTGCGCCTGCGTGACTCCCACTGAGATTACCTCTTGAGACACCTTCTCAAGACAGGTGAAATCCCAGGCTCCTCCCCATCAGAAATCATATCTGACAGCTGTTGCGAATCCTCAGCTCCAGAATCTGGTCTCCCTGCCAAATCCTGTTGCTGTGCCTCTGAGCCTTCACTAGCAGGCGAATCCTCCTGCTCTGACTCTTCTGAGTCAGAAGTCTTAGCCATGACACTCCGCCTCCATTGCATCTGCTCAGTGCAGACCAGCGGAGTTGTTTCATGTAGCAAAGACATTGATGCACACATACCCCCAGGTAATGGGGGAGGAATCATCTACAGCCCTCTGTGATCAGTTTGCATGTCACTTTGTAGATAAAGTCACTTGCATTTGTGCTGATTTGCACTACAGAGTTTTGGCAGTTCCAGCAGACGTGCCTCTGGTACCGTCTGGTTCTATTGTGTTGGATTCCTTTCCGTTGGTGCAGCCTAAGGATGTGGACAAGATCCTGGGCAGTGTGCAGGCGACATTGTGTGCCCTTCCCCTTCATGGCTAATGTCAGGGAGGGTACAGATAGATGTTTGGAGGTGATTATTAATGCTTCATTAAGGGAGGGCAGGATGCCATTGTGCCTCAAGGAGGCGGTGGTAAGACCATTATTTAAAAAGCCCTCCCTTGATCCCTCCAACCCGGACAACTATAGACCGGTCTCTAACCTGCCCTTCATGGGCAAGGTGATAGAGCGTGTGGTGGTGTCCCAGCTGAAGAGGGGCTTGGATGATACGGATTATCTGGACTCTTTTCGATCTGGATTCCACCCCAGGTATGGGGCTGAAACTGCCTTGGTCGCTGTAGTGGATGACCTATGCTGGGAACTAGACAGGGGGAGTGTGTCCCTGTTGGTTCTGCTGGACCTCTCGGCGGCATTCTATACCATCGACCATGGTATCCTTCTGGACCACCTCTCGAGTATGAGAATCGGAGGTACTGTGTTGGAGTGGTTCCGGTCCTTTCTTGGGGGGAGGGTCCAGAAGGTGGTGCTGGGTCATTGGCCTGTGGGGTGCTGTGTCATTGGCCTGTGGGGTGCTGGGTCATTGGCCTGTGGGGTCCCGCAGGGTTCAGTCTTGTCTCCCATGCTGTTTAACATCTACATGAAACCGCTGAGAGGGGTCATCTGGGGACTTGGACTGAGTTGTCAGCAATATGTGGATGACACTCAGCTCTATCTCTCCTTGTCACCTGATCTTAGGGAGGCAGTGGATGTCCTGAATCGGGGGGTTGGCCATGATGGGTTGGATGTGGGCTAATAAACTGAAATTGAATCCGGACAAGACGGAGCTAATGTTGGTCAGTAGGAGAACCAGTCGGGATGAGGTTCTGGATGTGGTTGCACTCCCTTAGAAGGACCAAGTATGCAGCTTGGGGTATTACTGGATCCAGCTCTGCTTTTGGAAGCTCAGGTGGAGGCGGTGGCCAGGGGTGCCTTTGCACAGCTTCGGCTAGTGTGCCAGCTGCGTTCCTTTCTCAAGAAGGCAGATCTGGCCACAGTTACCCATGCCTTAGTCACATCACAGCTGGATTACTGTAACACAGTCTATGTGGGGCTGACCTTGAAGAATATCCAGAAACTGCAGCTAGTGCAAAATGTGGCAGCTAGGGTTTTATCTGGAGCTGTCCAGTGGGAGCACATCACACCCATTTTGAAAGAGCTGCACTGGCTACCAGTTTGTTTCCGGGTCCAATTCAGGGTGCTGGTTTTGACCTTTAAAGCCCTTAACAGTTTGAGCCTGGGATACCTGAGGGACTGCCTGCACCCAAGGGTTGCTGCCCGTTTGACAAGGTCATCTGAAGGGGCTCTGCTCCGGGTGCCGACAATGAGGGAGGCTATGTTGGCATGTATTTGGGACAGGGCCTTCTCTGTTGCTGCCCCCAGACTCTGGAATGCTCTCCTGGTGGTTATTCGCTCCTCAGTCTGCATCACAGCATTTAGAAAGCATGTTAAATCTTGGCTTTTTACCCAGGCTTTTATATGATTGTCTCCATTGCTGCTTCTTTGTATTTTTGTACTGTTTTTATGCTTGTGTTTTAAATTTTTAATCAGATTTGTTTTATATGTTTAGCTTAATATTTTAATTGTGTCATTTTTATAATTTTGTTTTTAATTTTGTGTAAACTGCCTTGGGATTGTTTTACTGAAAGGCGGTATATAAATTTAAGAATTTAAAAAATAAATAAATTAAATAAATACTCCTCCTAGCAGCTTGTCCACATCCTCAAGAATCACAGATTGAAATTGATCCAATCTAACACTACAAGTAGGATTGCTGGACACTCCCCTTAACTGACCCTGCAGGAAAACTGGAGTCCAGGTCAGCCTGGATGCAAGAGATTTTATCCGCAAATAACTCATTGAAAGCAGCTTTGAAACAGAGAGGACTTGAGTTAGACCCCTGTCAATCCAGAATAGCTCTGGATTTGCATATACAATATGTACAGAATAAAATCACTTCTTTGCTACACACACTGCAACAGCATAGGCTTTCAAATGGGCTCCATGCTGTGTCTTATTGAATTTGAGATGAGTCTTTCTCCATTTGTGCTCTGGGCATCTACCATGTAACTTCAGCTCCCATAGCAATTTTGTATACCATGGAGCAAATTTCAAAGTGAGTTGGAGAGGACACTTAGGAGCGATCATGTCTACAGCTCTGAGGAGTTCCTTGTTCCAGGTATCCACCAGGGCATTGAAAGATTCACCAGCAGAGCCAACTGTAAAACCCTTAAAGCCTCATGGAATCCTATTGGATTCAGCAACCTTCTCAGGCAGACCATCCTATTAGGTCCATCATCCCTGCAGGGGTCGATCGTGACTGTAAGAGCAATCTTAAGCAGGCAGGAGTCCATCCATGACAATAGAGAAACTACAGGGGACCCCACCCACAGAACACCACCCTGATCCGAGCAAAAGACCAAATCCATTGTATGACCAGCAACATGCATCAGCCCCAGGACTAATTGGGATAGGCCAGGGTTTCTTAACCTTGGGCCCCCAGATGTTGTTGGACTATGACTCCCATCATCCTCAGCCACAAAGGCCATGTCTGGGGATGATGGGAGTTGTAGTCCAACAACAACTGGGGGCCCAAGGTTAAGAAACCCTAGGATAGGCCCATAGTTGTCATGCCACTATGAAGTTCTATGCTGAACCAGAAAAGCCAGTCCTGAAGTGGACACTGAAATCACCCATCACCAAAAGCCTGAATGATTACAATACCAGCTCCACAGCCAGCTCCATCAGCTCAGTTAGGTGATGGGGTGGACAGTACACCAACAGAATCCCCAATCCATCCCGAGTCCCCAGCTTAAGGTACACACTCTCGATATAAGTCAGTTCTCTCACAGGGACCCTGGTATGGGAGATACAGTAAGTCTTAAAATAATATCTTATTCCTTGAATAATATGATGATTCCAATTTCTTTTACAAAAAGCCCAATCTTAAATGATGACTAAAAACCATTAAGATTGTTTACTCCATGTCATCAATTTACCCCTCTAAGTGTGATTCCCATATGCTACATACACTTTCCCCCCACAAAATCTCCAGAATCAATTGACCTACATCCAGACTATTCTTGCACTAGCATAATCCTACTGTACTAGTGTGAGGATGTAGCATAATGAAGTTGCACAAAGGAAGGAACATCTGTTCCAAATTTGTTCTTGTGTTAGCAGAAGAGTTTGACACACACAACACATTGCATAACAGGTTGCACAACAAATTACATAGCACTTTGTGCAATGCATTGCACAACCCTGTATGTGTCCCAGAGAAGGTCTTCCACAGCAGTTGTGCAACATTAAGGAGCATCACAACTTTGTGCAACTCCACAAACTTAAATGTGTGTGACTTCTCTCATTGCACAATAATAGTCTGGATGTCTGGATGTCACACATGATTTCTGATTCTACACTACATATGAGAACTAATAGTTGTATGCTCAGGTACCATATATATATTCTAATATGTTTTAGCTGAATTTTTCTATTGTGTTAAAATTGCTTATTTGCCATTTAAATTAGATAAGATGAAAAGAAATCACATGAGTATCAATACTTATTTCACCTGGCAGTCATATTATTACAGAGGGTCATAAATGCTTCTCTGAGAGAGGGCAGGATGCCTCCTTGTCTTAAGGAGGCCGTTATTAGACCTTATTTGAAGAAACCTGCATTGGATCCCTCTGAGTTAGCTAATTACAGACCTGTCTCTAATCTTTCTTGGTTGGGCAAGGTGATTGAGCGAGTGGTTGCTTTTCAGCTCGTCAGTTTTTGATGACACGGATTATTTAGATCCTTTCCAGACTGGTTTTCGGGTGGGCTATGGGGTTGAGAGTGCCTTTATCGGCCTGATGGATGATCTCCAATTGGCGGTCAACAAAGGGAGTGTGACTCTGCTTCTTTTTGGGTCTCTCGACAGTTTTGGATACCATTGACCTTGGTATCCTGCTGGGTCGCTTGAAGGTGGTGGGATTTAGCTGCAATGTTTTATAGTGGCAATATTTTACAGAGAGATCATCAGGAAGTTTGTTCTAGGATGCTATCAATATGCTGATGACACCCAGATCCATACTATTCCATACTAACTTCATCAGGAAATGGCATGTTCCCCCCTAAATGCCTGCCTGGAGGTGATATTGGGCTGGATGAGGGATAACAGGCTGAAGTTGAATCCAAACAAGATGAAGGTACTATCTGTAGGGGGTCGGGATCCAAGAGATGGTTTAGTTCTGCCTGTTCTGGAGGGGATTACACTCCCCCTAAAAGTTTTCATCTCTCTCCCCTTCACTCTGTAGCTGACTCTGACTTTCAAAAAATAGGTTCTTGAGGATCATGCAGCACTCAGAGACATAATTTCAGTAGTCAGTTACAAAGGGAAGGGGATATTGGCAAAAATACCCCCCCCCCAATGTCTGCTATGCATTTGCTGCACCAGCACTTTATTAGTCTGGATGTCAGCCACTAATGTCAAAAGCATTCTTTGGGCCAGTTCATACATAACACCAAACCAAAGTTAAACAGGGCAGAGGATGGAACTCCATTACATCTGAATGTGTGAAACTGCTGTTTTAACAGCAAAAGCCACCTATGGTTTGACTCGCCAAACTCCAAATTGAACCTTCGGTTTGCACAAAGGTTCACCGCTGAGACTTCCGGTTTGGCCACTGAAGCCATAACTACGGTTTCACACCAATTTTCAAACCTCAGTCATAATGGCAGCGGCGCAAACCCTCCCAGGGATGTGGCAGCCCTATGCCAGTGGCGGTTCTTTCTGCCACCTCTCGGAGAACCAGCTCCACCCCTCCTGTCAGCTGTGTAACTCTGCCCGGCAACAGGGACTCTGCAACTCCCCATCCTGGAGTTGTCAGCCTGTCAAGCTGCGTAGTCACTCCGGTGCATTTGCTCGTCCTACTCTGTCCCTTGCTCCCTGCCTGGCAAGCAGGAGGGGAAGGGGAAGGGGAAGGGATGACAGGATGAGGCACAAAGTGCTTTGCTCCCCAAGAAAGGAGTGACAGTAATATATGTGCACAAGCAGGTGGCAACATGAGCAGTGCACCCCATCACAGCCCTGGGAGGAGAAGATTTGGCAGGTGCAGATGCCCGTGGTTGGATTAAAAAGCAGCCCCAAGTAGGGATTCTTGAGAAGTTCTATTTCCCCCCATAAATGTTGGCGAAGGGGCCCCAGCCCTATTGGTCCCTAGGCTTGCTCATGAGATGGAATGTCTATGGGGACTAATTTCACATTTACTAGGTGATATTCGAGTGCTTGCCACCTATTATCCCTTGGACCACTTTCTCACAGGAATGGCAGGGCATCAGGGCTTGGATCCGAGCAAGGATGCTCTATGGAGGAAAGCCGTAGGGACAGGTACTTCAGCAAATGCTGTCTTGGTGACTGCCTCCAAGTAGCTGTAAAACCACGCACTGTCAGCCTGTCTGCCCATGTTGACATGTGCACCCTTGCCCGCACACCAAAATGGCAACCCCACTATCCTGGGGCTTCTGGGAACCGGGGCTCCCCTCTCCCACAAATCCCTGTGCTGGGAGATCTGCGTACTGTGCAATACTGGACCAAGTCTGGGAATTTTGAATGGGTTTAAAGGTCTGTTCCAGAACCCAGTGTCTTCCCCATCCACACACGTGGGCAGGCTCTAACACATGGGGCATCAAAATCCCTTATAGGTGCACATAAGGCTTAATGGAGAAAGGGGGGGTTGCAGCACTCAAGTGTACTTTTTGGGCATTGAGAGTTGAGTGCCCCCTGCAAGCAGGGCCCCCTATGGAGGGATTCGTGTGCAGTCCTGAGGAAAACCTGGAGCAACACCCATTAGTCTTCCTCAGTAGACTGCCCCTCTCAGGGGAGGGATAGTCAACATGAGCAGGGCACCCCATCACTGGGAGGGGAGTACATGGTTTGTGGGGGTGAGGTGTGCACTCCTGGCTGGATTTAAAAGGCAGCCCCAAGCAGGGATCATGGAGCAGCCAAGTTCTATTTTTTCACTGAAAGTTTGGGGAAGGGGGGCCCAGTCCCTTCCCCTTTGGGGGGTTCACGCTCCCTGGGCTTACTCATGAGCAAGGCCAGTCAGCTGGATCAGTAGTGCTTCAGTCTCTTGAGTGCAAAATTGCTGTGAAGGAAGATTCATCTGACCCGGGATGGACTGCTTGCGAGTGCAAGGCCACGGGGGCACCCACTTACAACTCATAAGAAGGACCATCGGAGTGGTGGGGAAAGAACTGCCAAGCAAAAACTCTACTGATGCCTGACAGCAACACATCCCCTTCTCATATGGGCCGCTCTCTCATGAGAGCAACACGCCATTGGAGCTCTATATTGAGCCAGGTTGCTCGGGGGAGGAAAGCCGTGGGGAGGGGTACCCTGGAAATTGCTTTCCTTGTCTTGGTGACTGCTGTCAAAGCATGCCCCCTGCCAGCCCCTCTGCCCATGTGGACATATGGCGCGATGCTGGACCAGGCCCTGGAATTCTGAATGGATTTAAAGGTCCATTCCAGTGTCTTTCCCTGTCCACATACGTGGCCAGGCTATGGCACGTTGAGCATCTAGATCACATTTCGGTGTGCTCAAGTCTTCATAGCGAATTGTGTGTGTGTGTGTGTGTGTGTGTGTGTGTGTGTGTGTGTGTGTGTAGATTCTGTTCTATATTTTTACCATAGAGATTTGGGGGCCCCACACAAGGGGGACCCCTTGGGTGGATGAGTGGGTAGGCAGGCTCAACTTGTGAGCTTGCACTCCATGGTGAGCTTGCACTCCATGACCAGTACCCTGACAGCTACACTGGTTTCCACAGAAGACTGGCCCTTTCATACGAAGGTGAACCTGCTGGCAGCAAGCTGCCAAGATGTTCATTGGGTCTGGATGGCTTGCTTTGCCAGGGTGACCACTTGCAACATCATCCTAGGTTACAGTGGAACAGACCGACCCCCCCCCAGCATCCTTTGCCCTCTCTCATTTACATATTTCTTCCTAAGAAGTCCCCATGCTTCCCTCCCCTCACAAAATAACAGGGAAATCCCCCCCCCCGCAGAATGCATGCTTGTGTGGGACTATCAAAGTGTAGGGCTCCTTGGAGGCCACTGGTGCCATTGCTGCCAAAAGAAGTGCCATGGCATGGCATGGTGTTTAAAGGGATTTAAATGCCCTTTCCTTGCTGAGGGCAGGCAGAGCACTCTGAAAACGCACAGCCACACTCAGTATGCCCCCTTCGACATTTGTGGCCAATCGCAGCTGTTCTGCTGACGTGCCAATGCTTTGCCCACAGTCTGGTCATGGAGCTTGCTGGGATCAGCCTCAGCGGATGAGCAGCAGGAAGGGGCTACCCTCTCCTGGAACTGGAGTTTAGCGGGCTGCAGTTTGATGGGCCGCAGTTTGACCAACGTATGTGGCGCAATTTGTAGTTTCAAATTGAAACCGCAGGTTCTCCAACCTCTGGTTTCATATTACATATGACTTGGCCATAGTGTCATATATGAAAATGATCTTGTTTGACTGGAACAAACCTGCTTATCATAGCAGTTTCTAGGAGCACCAAACAATGGTAGCAGCTATGTATTTGAAAAAAATCTTGTTGAAAGTAAGGGAGTCTTACCAACTCATATTTCTTTATTGGTGTATAAAAACTCTACTGAGTTAGTAATTTGATCTTCTGATCTTATTTGCTGTAAAATTCATTTTACTTTAGAAAAGTAGCGAATCACACAAATGCAAACACTGTGTAAGAAGATACTCTTTTGAAAGGGATTGCTGTAATAAATATATTATGGCATTCAAGATACAGTTCAGGAAATGAAATGCTATCTTCAATGAGATGGTCTTTTTCAAAAGTAGTAACCTATTTCTAACCCTTTCATTCTTTTCAGGGGTTTTTTTAAACTTCAGTTGCAATAAATCATTGTATATGATCTATTACTGCCTCTGAGAAGGGAAGAGAGATTAAAAGCACTAAAAATGAACATTCATATTTTTACTTTGGTGTGCACATAATGCAGGAAAGAATAGCCTAAGCATTGGCTTTACAGTGCCTCATAGAAAGGGACCTTCCTGCACTCCCTTCCACTGCTCAAATCATTTAAAGACCTTCTGCTGTTGTTAGCTTATTTAGGTAGAACACGCCTGCTTTTTACTTAAATTTAACCATTATGCTTTACCAGATGGGAGTACCTTTTGCTTTGGATTTTCAATAGGTTTGAGAGCTGACAAAAATAAATACATAATAATAGCCTGCATTGGTCTATGCCTTTAACAGCAGCTTGATCTGCAAAAAGCAGCAAATAAAGCTTTTCAGGACATAAGTAATTAACAGCTTCTAATGCTTGCAGATCACACTGCTGGTAAGGGTGTAAGAGCAGGAACCAGTAAAGAAGCTGTCAACCCTAATTATCAACACAGTTTATATTCTAGTCTTCATGGCCATCCTGCTACTGTATTCCAGACAACTATAGAATCCACTAGGTTACCATCACTGAGTATCTAACACATATGTCTGATAAATGGACATGTGGCTCATTTGCAGTTTAGAAAGCCTGAAGATTAGTTGGCCCACTAAGACTATTTTGTCTATGTACCATTTTCTGTTTTACTTGGTTTGGCAGTTACTGCTCTTGTTTAGTTTATTGCAAACTTAAACAAATAGCCATGTAGGGTTATGGAGAAGCCTACAGAGTTGTTGTAGTGTTGTGAATTCGAATCCATTGTTTAAAATGATTAAATTGTTAAATTTTAAGTTCTGTACTATGTTTGGTGGAGTATAAACAAATAGCATATTTAGCAGGTATTTTGTAAGGATTCATTAAAATTTAAAAAGTTATCAGCCAAGGTAAAGCCAGGAATATTCCTGAATAGAGTTGTCTACAGGTTTTTTGTTTGCTTTGCAATTCATTGCTCTCTGGACCATTGTTTAAAATTTGATATTCTGATACGGCTCGCAAGAGAAAAACGTCCATAGTATTTTGCACTGTATTTCATATTTTCTTAGCTTCTTATTCCCTCTTGTATATTTGGCTGTACGTGCACTTCTGCATTCATGCTTCTCTATTCATTTTGGTTATATATAAGGTAGTGCCTACTGTTACATAAACAAATATCGAGAGAGATTTGCCTTTGATATTCATGTAAGTATTTACTATAAGAATTCTCCTTTCTGCATTCTTTTGATATGTACCAGAGATCTGGGAACAATAAATATGCTACGAAATATTCTCAACAGCACCAACTTTAAAAAACAACAACCTGAGAATTGTCTGATCTTAAGCTGTGGTAAAGCCCTGTTTATAGATGCTGTAGAAGTTCAGCTAGTAAATCTGATTTCCTGAAAAATACATTTTGTTAAAACATCCCACTGGAAATTATAAGACCGAGTGAAAGAACACATGTTTTATGGTGTTCGCTAAGCAAATAAAGTTGTTTCTCTCTCTCTCCCTATAATGTTATCCTGGAGATGTAAAAAACAAATAACCACTTTGTTGTGGTTTTTTAAAAACAACAACAACATATTAGTAATTTACTGATTCATTTGCTCACAGTCTGAACAGAATGAATGTTGAAATATTATTATTCTATTTTACTGCTAGCTATAATTATATGTCTCTGATTGTGTGTTTGACTTAATTCTTCCCTTTTAAATATCTTCTACCTTAATTTGAATGCTTTCACATGTCCTACTACCAGCTTTGGGTTACCTTACCAAATATTTTTACCTTTTTAAAACCAGTAAAGGCAAGGCAAGGCTCATTCAGACAGTTGGTAAGTCACTACAGTATATTTCAGGGCTGTACGAAGGAGCATCACTTTGACTTAGTGGCTACCTCAGCACTTTGGAGGGACTGCCAATTCAATCCAGAGCTTTGCGGGGTGTGCTTTGGCTCAATTTGAAGTGGTTTGCTTCTATTTAGGGCCAGATCATTATTTCCCTCCCCATTCCCCTGACCTTTCTACTACTTAATGGGGTCAAAACATGAGACTGGACAGGCTATACTTCATCTTCATGTCCAGGGGTGAGGGAGCAACATCTCCCTTTGAAAGGGGGGACCTTACCTTTGCTCCTGCAAAAGAAAGGTGGCAAGGAAGCAGATTCTCCCAAGGCTTCAGTTTTAAAATGACTTCTGGTAGGCGTTTTTCTCCTTTCCCCCAACAGTCCTGGGAAAGGTGTAGGGTTTCTTGAGAACTGTAGATGTTTCTGTGGCTGTAGCAATGGCTGCAACAGCCGTAGCCTTGGAAAAGATTACAGTTCTCAAGAAATTCTGCATCTTTCTCAGGACTGCAGGGGGTTATTTAAAAACTGGAGTCACAGAGGACTCTGCTTCCCTGGCACCAGGAGCAAAGGTGAAGTACCACTTACCTGCCTGTGCCCATTAACTGTAGGGATCGGGGAAGAGTAGTGAGGTGTGGGTGAGAGATCAAAGTTGATTTGGCATTTGATTCAGCCCAGTCTGGCAATCTGCTGGTCTGGATCCATATCAAAACTTTGGTCTTTGAATTGGGCTGAATCTCTTCCAAAGCAAATCAGCCAGCAAAGCTCAACAAAACCCTACTATATTCACTCCTGATTTAGCCACCCACATACACATGTAATTGTTTTAATGAGGCCAACCTTGTAGGCCTGTAGACAGCCAAAAATGACAGATTTCACCGAGAAATGTCATGATAGGACAGTAGGACTATTGGAAGGACCACAGCACAAAGGTGTTATATCGGGAATCGAACATCTCTGGTGGGGGCAGGAGACAGGCTGCCTCTTTGCTCTAAAACAAGGCTGCACAACTTTGGCCCTCGTTCAGATGTTGGCCTACAACTTCCGTCATCCCTGATTATGACCACTGTGGCTGGGGGTGATGAGAGTTGTAGTCCAGAAACAGCTGAAAGCTGAAGTTGTGAAGCCCTGTTCTAGAGGGAACACACAACCAGAGGCTCAATTTTTAAAGTGATTTTTTCTTTCACTGTCCATCTAGATAATATTATAATAATAATAAATAATAATAATAATAATAATAATAATAATAATAATAATAATAATAATAATCGTAATTCGATTTCTATACCACCCTTCCAAAAATGGCTCAAGGTGGTTTACACAGAGAAATAACAAACAAATAAGATGAATCCCTGTCCCCAAAGGGCTCACATTCTAAATGGAAACATTAGATAGACACCATCAACGGTCACTGGAAGTACTGTGCTGGGGGTGGATAGGGCCAGTTACTCTCCCCCTGCTAAATAAAGAGAATCACCACAGTAAAAGGTGCCTCTATGCCCAGTTAGCAGGGGTAGATGCTTGAGTACACCTAGTAGAAACAGTTTTTCTCCTAAAACTGCGAGTAGGATGGTCCTAGAAGAAAAGCTGTTGTACTAGGTGTATGAATGGCCCAGTTGCTTCTGGGATTACCTATGGCACTCAAACACCTAGATGGGAAGCAAAAGGGGAAAAATCACTTTAAAAATTAAGCCTCTGGTTGCATGCTGCCTCTTGACCAAAGAGGAATTGAAGCAATTTGTCCCCTGTCCCCATCCAGTTATGGAGGAGGAAGAGGTGATGGTGTTAGCAGGGCCCCCAACAAATGTGTTAGAATATCTGTGAGTTTTGGAATGATAGCAGAGATTCAACTGTTGGGACTCCCTTGGACAGCCACCAACAGAGGTAATGTTGATTCAGACATATATGTCAGACCAACACGACTGCACAGTCCTGCAACCTTGGGTGCCTTCAACACATGACTTGGGTATCACATTTTTGGTCATATTTGAAGGAGACGTTTGAAGTATATGAGATTTAGCATTCAAGAACCTATGCTGAAAGGTTGACATCACTGCTGTTAATTAGCAAACATTTTGAACTTTCCAAAATAGTGTAGTAGAATCGAATAATGGCTTTAATTTCTTGTTCTTTCAAGTTTGGACAAGTGCATCAAGTAGTGGTGGCCCCTTCAGTAGGGCAGTGTTGAAAACTGATATGATGCAACAGAGATTTTTAAAATAGTACTGTTGCATTATACTTTCTGCTGAGGATCACATTGGCACATGCTGGCAAGAATATTGCTTAGGCAAGGATGTCTATGATTAGTATACCACATAATATATTGAACAACTGAGTAACCAGTACTTTCTTAGGATTTCTAGTGTAGCTGATCAAGGTTGGGAACAAGCTACTTACCTTCAGGGAACACGTTCTATACCAACTTTGCCAAATTGGTATATGCATAGGCAAGGGTTCTGGAGTATGTTCTAGGGCACACTCAGTTCCCATGGGACATTGGGCCTCACCATTACTGAGTGTGAGAACATGTGCAACATTCTACCATGCCTGAACATTGCAGAGGAAGTTCAATGATTGTGAGCACATTAGCTTTCAGTTGTGTAAGATAGTGGAAACTTGGGAGTTTCTCAGTGAAAAAACAACTGAAAGACAGTTTGCTCACTGTGTTGCTATTCTTTTGCAATTCGAAGCCATTGTGAAATGGTGTATTTGTACTAGCATGCACATTAGAGTTCTCCAGATTACAGTATGAAAACCACTTTTATATCATATTAGGCAGTATTGGTATGTAACCAAATATATTGTATTTTGATATAACATGTAAAGATATTTAGTATTTCACAGCATTTCATATGTAATATGAAAAGATATTTGACAGCTGACATTATATGAAATTTCATATTTGAAACCTTAAACTGATAATTCAACGTTCAAATGCTTGAGACTTATTGGCTTCAGTTGATTTTTGTAGCAACAAGTTTCAAGCATTTTAATTTTAAGTTAGTAGTTTAACCTTCAAAATGTGAATTTGAAATTGGATTTGACATTTTAAATTCAAATGTTTGTGTGATGAAATGAACATTCACCATTTCATATCTTTGCAAATCTTTGTTTCAGCTGTAATACACAGGCCACACACAATCTAATCAAGTATACAGAGTGAAGTTAAGCATATCCCATTGATTTCAGTGGGAGAGATTTAACCATGTTCTTAATTCTTCTACAGAAGTCAATGGTACTTTAAAAGTTTTAACTTTGGATGGCTTGTGTCCATGTATAGTCATATAACAAAATTTAGAAATGGAATTAAAGATGTGCCTGGCACAAAACTGTACTGAGCACAAGGCGCACACATCTATATGGGTACAGCTGTATGTGGTCCAACAACATTATTTAGTAAGAAGCACAAAGTCATTTAGCACATTTTAAATGATTTTGAACATTTCAAATTTGTACATACTAAATAATAAAGTGGAGCAATACAAACTTTAGCCATTCATATGATATATGTTGAAAGGTACCCAGAAAAGTACCATAGATGATCCTTTTGCTCAGAGCTGTGTAGCATTATTTTTTGATGCATCCAAAGACATTGCTAATTGACCTTGGTAGCATTAACCTAAACAACAACAGTCATGTGTTTTACAGCACAGATGTTGATAGCCTCAGAACTGTTGCTGCAAGCCAGAGATCATAAGCTATTTTAAAGATGAGCACATCCCTTGATATATGTACTACTGGCCCATTAACAGTAGGAAAAGCGAACTAGTAAAGAACTGTGCTTGGCTGCTTCAGGGCAGAGCCACTGTTATGCAGTCTACTGCACTAATTATGCAATCTTGATGAGATCATTAGAGGACAATAAAGGAGAATGAGAGGAGTTTGCAATATGTGTAGATACATTAACTATGCTTTATACTTAATTAATTAATACTTCCAGTCAAGATTTATACTTGAGTGTGGGGTGCAAAATGCTACATTTCTTCCCCAAAAGCTTTTTAGCATATCACCAAGGTAAGAACTGATTTCATATGACAAATACAAAGGAAATGATACTATAATTTTTAAAAGAAGAATTTTAGTTTGGCTCCCAACTAGTAGTTCCACAAATGGATGAAGTTCCCTTCTCACAAAGTGGGAGGGATAATTTTCCAGATTCTCACTTGCCTCTGCACCCCATGCCCCCTGAAAATATGTCCCTGAGAGCTGAGGGTGCAGGGGACGGGGAAATCAGCAAAAATCACACCCCTGTGTGTGCATTGAACTTCTTCTATCTGCAGAAGTACATTTCACCATTCTTATAAGGGGTATGGAAATTTTTTGTCTTGGGTTGAGGGGAAAGTAGATAACTAGGGTATTCATAATGTTCTCTTTTTTTGAAAAAGGCTCTGCATTTAACTAGGGCTGTGCAGGGATGAAATTATCGGATCCAATGCTATTCCAATCCAATGCAAGTGATTATTGCATCATTCATCTGATATTAATATCAGTCTGGATTGAATTGTTATGCATAGTCATTAGTTCGATGCTTTGTCCCATAGGATATAATGGTCTACAGGAAATAATGTGAAATCTTTGAAATATCTATGGATAATATTGCAAGTCAGAATGGGATGAAACTTTCAGGCATGGCAGATTATTAGAGTTGATGGTGGATCCTTGTTAGGGCTTGATTCGACCATGCAGATGCCAGGGTTTCAGAGAGGAAGGCAAACCTCTCCCCCTGCATTTTAAACTTCTGCTTTGAATATGCTCCTGCTTACTTTCCCCCACATGAACAGTGCTCCTTCTTTGGCCCCACTGCTTGTGTGCCCACATGACAAGCAATATGCTGATGCAGAGGCCAGGGGAAAGAGTGTCCTGGCACAGTGTGGCCATTCTAGAGGCTGGGACACACTTCCCCTGGCCTCTATGGTAGCATGGGCTGCCAGCTGCTTGAATGGGGCTGCTGGCAGACCATGCTGCCTCACAACTGGGCAGTGGGGTAGGAAGGGGTTTGCCTTTCCTCCTACCTAACTTTTAGCCCAGGTAGAAAACCTGGGCTACCCGGCAGGGGTGCACTGGAATTGGTCCTGATCTCAGCACTCCACATAAGCGGTCCTACCTTGATAAGACTGTGCAAGCCTGGGTAGGGAAGGTCATGTGAACGGCCCATGTTAGTGGATGATGCTTTCCCTCTGTCTGTCATAAACAGCATCCAAGACCTACAATGAATAAATATACAACTACTATTTCACTGAAGTCTATTGCTAATTCTTTCTACAATATTGCACTCCCTATTCCTAGAGATATGATTAGCTATGAAGCTGTACAAAGTGATGTAATTGCAGAGGGAGGGATCCATTATGAAACAAATGGGGCAGATCCATCTTTGTTGTCTGTGAGCTGCAGTCCCTTTTCTGTCAGCTAAAACCAATAGGTTCACTTTGATGCAGTTGTTTCTGTGGGCTAAATAATATTTGGAATGGCCCATTGATGAATTGTTCCTAGGTAGACTAGCACTTGGTAGGGTCGCAATAAAGGCCTTGGAAAGGATATTTAGATGCTGTGACGTGTCTACACCTACAAAGATCAGAATTGTTCGGACAATGGTTTTTCCGTGTGACACTCTATGGATGAGAAACCTGGGCTTTGAGGAAGCAGAATAGGAAAAGTATTTATGTTTTTGAACTTTGGTGCTGGAGAAGACTTTTGAAGATACCATGGACAGCCAGAAAAACAAACAAATGGATCATAGAATAAATCAATCCAGAATTTTCACTCAAGGCTCAAAGGACCACACTCAAACTATCATACTTTGGGCACATTATTCAAAGACCCAGCTCCTTTGAGAAGCCCATGATGTTGGGAAAAGTTGAAAGAAAGAGAAGAAGATGACAACCAGCAGCAAGGTGGATGGACTCAGTTACAACAGCAATGAATGCACCACTGAGAGACCTAAAAAGCCAAGTTGAAAACAGATTATCCTGGAGAGAATCTATCTATGTGGTCATGAAGAGTCGACACTGACTTGACGGCACTGAATCAATCAATCAATCCTGCATCATATACTAACTGCATCAAATGCATATGCCATGCATAATACATGAATGCTATGTCTAGTAACAGTGATTATTCCTATTACTGTATTAGCAGATCCATGCTACTGTCATGACACTTTTGTTTCACTTGCAAAATGGCACCATTGCACTTTTATGTGGACACAATGGTCACTGAACTGCAACCCTCTCATTGATTTTTCTGCACAGGGATCTGGAGAACTGGGCTTTTAAAGACCAACTGATAACAATCTTATTCTATATATTTCTTTAAACTGTATGTCATTCTAGGCATAATCTGAAAGTGGAAGTAATAATGATTAGAATTTTACATTTGCACATACAGACATTCCTTTACATAAGCATAAACGTATGCATCAACCTAATTTTCTGTGCTGTTGAAGAGACTGAACTAGGCAAAGTAAGTTGAAAAAGTCACTCAAGGTAACATGGTGTACAAAAATACTTGATTTTTTGTTGGTGGTAATTGAAATAACTTTTCAGCAACCACATCTTTATTGCACTTTTCTACCAAACTATATAAAAAGTTTCAACTAAATTGTATCTATAGAGCATCAAGCAGCCTTGAGCTATAGCGATATGAGTTTTTCTGAAACTTTTTTGTATTTTATTTCATTCCTGCTTTTATCTTATTTGATTCTTTCTTTCTGTATTATCTGTCCTATTACATCATAGCAATCAAAGTACAGGAAGAGTAACACAATTGGTTCTAAAGGCAAAGCCCATTCATTTTCATTTTAGGTTAAGGTGGTAGTATGAACTAATCTGGGGACTTAAGTGGGTGATGGGTTCTCACACCCCTGGTTAAGCACCGTAACAACCCATCCTTGAGTGGGGGAAGAAGGTAGTGGCTGACATCCTGACTAATGAAGTGCATGTGTGAAGAGGGACTGTAGGGGAGTGACAGGAGCCCACATGCAACTCCCAGGGCATCTTCTGCCTGCCCTTCTATACACACACACTTATGGAAGCGGGAGAAATATCCTCCTCCTGCCTGCCCTCTGGAAGTGCAGTGGAAAAGAGGAAATGTGTTGCTAAAGATCAGTGACGTGTTTCCTCGCTTCCAGAGCGTGGGCAGAGTGGGGATGTTTTGCTCACTTATGAAATAGTGCATGCATAGAGGGACTGGGAGTGTTATGTGCAGGTCTCTGTCTCATCCCCATGGTTCTTCTTTACATGTGCACATCATTAGGATGTCACTTTATCCCTAGGACACATCTGCACTAAAACAAATGATACTAGCTGTGAAGATTTGTAAGCTGTATAAGTCCTGTCCTAGGCAGGCATAACTAGAGATTTTTATATTTAATAAGAATTCTTTAATAAGAATATACTTAGCAGCTTACATATTATGTTCTTTTGACACATTGTTGTCCATCATAATACCTTGTCATTGCTGCTTTGGTGCTTAGTCTTAATGCAGGTAGCACATGTTTTCTTGAAAAGAAAGTACTCTAAGCTATCCTTGACCAATCCTCTCTTCTGACATGGATAACTGTGGACTATGGTATAAATTTGTGCCACTCAAGTGGGTATATTGCTGTGGTAAGAGCCATCATGGAATATCACCAGAGACAACTGAGAAGACAGTCAGTTGGGCTCTCAACTCAGATTTGTCCTTCTTTGAGTTGACTCTGGAGATAATCTAATCCTCTAAAGTTGCAACAAAAAAAGCTTTTCTTTCCCTTAATGAATGGGGTGGCATTCCCCTCTGCTAAAGTCCACTTTCTGATCCATTTTGTATCAGCAGAAGTTTGAAGCAATGGGTGCTGATGAGTTATTTGCCCCCTTTTAAGATTCTGGGCTGCTAAAGGGCTAAATGTTCCTTTGAGGCCTTCCTTCCTTCTCCCTGTATCTTATGTCAAAGTTGTGGTGACCCCTACCCATGCATGGGGTCCCTCTCTATGTGAGGTTCAAGACAATTGCTCGCATAGCCCCTCCCCTACCGGGCCCTGATTTGAGGCATGTTCTGTGTAGCACTAAAGGGATGTGAGAGGACTGCTTGTTTGAAAGTGCTCAGCTTCTACAAAGTTAGTGCATGAAGGATAAGAATTACACACCCATACCCACGCAATGCACTAGCTTTGCTTAGGCAGGGAGAGTTTGACATGGAGACACTTTCAAACAAGCAATCTAATGTGCTTTATGCAATGGGACAGTTCTTGCACAGCAGTTGCATGTGAGTCGTGCCCCTTTGTGACAGCTAAGATACTGACAGCAGCAATAGCTGGCTAGAACTTTGTGTTATAGCATATCACACTACTGCAGTACCATTTGTCAGTGATACATACCAGATCTTCCAAGCTGACAATTTAAAAGATTCATAGTGAAGTAGATTGGTGGGAAATTTGTGAAGATGAAGACAAAGAGCCCTTTTTCATGATCCTGTGAGTTAGCTTGAGGGCGGGCAGCAGGGAAGACTGCAACAGTTTACATTTCCAGCAGGCAGTTGAGAAGAGTTGCTGGGCACATGGATCACGAGCCCAGATGAGCTGCTGCTGCCCCAGGCAGCACAGAGGTTTGGTGGCCACGCAAGTGTGCAGTGCATTGTGGGGATCCCCTCCCAGCGACATCTGGGAGCCTGCTCCTGTGTCAGTGCCAACTAGGACTAGCATACAAGTGAAGGGCGTGCTAGTGCCCTTAACCTTGGCTAACCAGTGGGGTACCTAGGTAAGTTTGCCGCCAAGGCACTGCCGGGAGCCTTGCAGCTCCCAGCGGTTCTCATATGCAGCCCAACCTGGGTTGGGCTGCCTTAGCCCAGTCTTGGCTGCTCATGAGAACAGCCTCGATGACGATGACTCCTACTGAAATATGTGTGGTCCTATTCCATAAAGCAATGAGAGTTTTACTGCTGACTTCACCTGGAATATGGATTTAGCCCTAAGATTGCACAGAGAGGATGAAAATAACAAAACAAAGAGACAGAGAACTGCTCCATTGGTTTGTAAAGTAGGGAAAGAAGGATGGCTGACATGATGCACGTTCTAAGGTCTCCGGAAGGACTTGTAATGCCACTGCTACAGACTGAGAAATAGTGACATCACTGTAGGGAACTGACATTAGAGCTACAAGTGCTACCATATTTATTCTCATTCACAAAAATGGGAATACATACAGTAACACTGGTACAGCTACTGCCATTTCTCTACATCAGTGCCTCTGCTTCCATATCTGCAGCAGTGGTGCCACAAGTTCTTCGGGAGAACTTCAGCATTGTGCTGACTTATGTTTTTAACTTATTTAAGATAGTTTTATCCCACTTTTTAAAAACTCACATAGATATGCAAAATGGCTCCAAACAAGTAGGGTTGCGCGTTTTGTATTTTTTCTGTTTCAATTTGTACCAAATCTGAATCAACCCCATTTTGTATTTTGTCCAAAATTAAGCCTTCCAAATCACCTCAGTTTTGTTTTGTATCTGAATTAATCCAAATCTGAATCCGAATTAATTCAGATTAAAAAATGGGTCACATGGTCAAAAGAGTGGGTGGGGGTTATAGTTACCAATGAGTGGAAGCTACTACAAAAATTTCAAAGGAATTGGGCAAACCGCTGATTTTTGGTGGATTTTTGAAGTTTGTGCATCTTTCAGATTTCCCCCATAGGGTACGATGGAGGTTTCAGGAAAAGTATAGTTACATGTGGGGGGAGGGGGGGAGGGGTGGCCCAGAGTGGAGTGTGGTTGGTGGTAGTGTCCAGTCGATACAAGGAAGCTACCACAATTTTTTCAGAGGAATTTGGCAAAGGGCTGATTTTTAAAGAATTAATGAACTTACGCGTCTTTCAGATTTTCCTCGTAGGGTATAATGGAGGTTTCTGCAGTCCCATAACTCCACTTGAGGGGCACTGGGGTGGCCTAGAGCAAGTGGCGGTGTAGTGCACATAGGGTACCAACCACCCACATGGGTTGCCAACCCATGAAGTACAGGGTTTTGTTGTTCTAGAAGTGTTCTAAGAGTAGATTCTCTAGTGGCATATGAAAGTGGATTCATGGTTTTTCATTAAAAATCTAATTTGCTACCAGAGAATCTAAACTCAACACCTCAGAAACAACAAAGCCCAGTACCCCAATGGGGGGTGGTTGGCACCCTCTGTGCACTACACCACCACTCGCGTCGGGCCATCCCAGTGCCCCCAGGTGGAGTTATGGGGCTGCTGAAACCTCCATTATTCCCTATGGGGAAAAATCTTAAAGACTCATAAACCTCAAAAATTCCTAAGAAATCAGTCCTTTGCCCTATTTGGAATCTGGGTGCACCACCCTTGGGGCACTGCCACACAACCCACTGTTTTGCCCCTGAAGCCCCACATAAACAAGTTGAAAGAGCAAAGAGAATGATGAACAACGGCGACACTTAATTTTTGGGCACAGTTATTTGTGAATTCTGCAGCGGGTGGGAGCCTGTCCCGGTGGCACTAGCACAGCAGCACAACCCATTTGTGGATTCAAGCAATCTTTCAATAAAAACACTCCCTCCCCATGGAACAGTGACCACAGGTCATTTGAAATAGCAAGATAGACCAATTAGCCAGCATGGTGTAGTGGTTAGAGTGCTGGACTAGGAACGGGGAGACCCGAGTTCAAATCCTCATTCAGCCATGATACTAGCTGGGTGACTCTGGGCCAGTCACTTCTCTCAGCCTAACCTACTTCACAGGCTTGTTGTGAGGAGAAATCTAAGTATGTAGTACACTGCTCTGGGCTCCTTGGAGGAAGAGCGGGATATAAAATGTAAAAATAAAAATTAAAATAAAATAAAACTGCCTTGGTACTATGGAACAGCTTCAAATGTTCATTTAACTGAAGTGAAGTGAGCCGTAGCCCAAACAAATCAGCCTACTGCTCAGAATTGTTGAGATTTATTATCACTGCATTTAAGAAAGTGCAGAACCATGGATCATGGTTACAAGAAAGAGAGAAGCAACTAAGATTCCTGGGGATGTCAATAAATTGACAGGGATATTCCCCACCCCCCTCCTTTTGTCTCCTGTAGTCCCATGTGGATGACCTGTTCCTGCAATGGCAAAAGTTGTGAACCACTGGCTTAGACATCATGTCCCACCAAATTACATTGTGGCCTAAATTACATTAGACTGCTCAACTTGGGCAACAAAACTTAGACACCACTATAACTCATAAAAATCAGCAGGGGGGGGACAAAATAGCTCTTCAAAAGACCCCTGAACAAGTCAAGAGATTCTTTCTAAACCTTTGGAAAGAAAAACCTGTTTAATTTCAGAACTTTCCTAACAAGCTTTTCAAAAAGCTTCTCCACACAATTTATACCATGGCTTTTAGCAAGAGCTTTGGAATTGCATTGAGCTCCCAAAGATATTTGGGTATTTCTGTCTCAAAATGCTGTCTTCCAAATCCCTTTGCAAGGTCAGTTTGCATTTCAATCACACTGAATACACACATACTTAACTAAACCATTCAAGCTCAAAAGCTTTTTGCATATCTTATCTTCTGCTAATCACTCAGTGCCTCAGCTGGAGTGGAGAGAGTCAGAGAAGTCAATTTGAATTGCAATGCTTTTCCAAAGAACAAAGCATTCTGTCCGAAACAGGGTCATTTTGATTTGGAAACAAAAATAAACACAGTCATTTCGATTTGGAAACAAAAATCCCTGTTTTTTAATTCTTGATTTTGTTTTGGTTACAAAACCTCCAAAATTGCCATTTTTGGGCACAAAACGTTTTGTACCTGAATCAAAATGCGCAAGCCTACAAACAAGCAACCAAAAATAGTTCTACAATTTTTAGTTCTACAAAAATTAATTCTAAAAATTTCTACAAAATAACAACAGATACTGGTTAGAAGGCTGTTTAAGCACTGTTAGAATCCAACACCTTTGTCTAATTAATTCAGGTGATAATTAAAAACATTTAGAAACACATAGCAAAACACAAATCATTTTTATGGATGCACTCATGTATATAGTAATATGTGCTGACTGAAATCTGTAGCCTTTAGCATGCTGCCTTAAGTTGTTTTTACTATCAAGAAAGGTAACTGCATAAATTTACATGCACTATAGCAAATAGTTTTTCCACACTTCACAAGTTGATATTAATTGCTATTTAACTGGCATCATGGTGCTTTTGCTGTGTTCTACACAATAAATACAGAATATGTTTTTTATTATAACTTTTATACTGTGAGAGGCTGAATCTTATTTAAACAACATAGTTTAACATAAGATTTATCTAAAGGAGTCTTAGCACAAATTATTTGACAAGTGATGGGATGCCATAGGTACATGACTTTTCTCCTACAATTGTAGAAATTGAGGTCGTTCATACAACCTTCAAGTCAGGCGGGAGGCAGGATAGCACCTACCTTCCCCCTAGATGACCTCCAGACCTCTTCTGGCTCACTTGCCCACACGAGTGGCTCTCCTGGGAGCCACATGGCCATCTGGAGGCCAGAAAAATGCAGCCTGGCCTCCAGAAATCTAAACCTCTAAATGACTCTCTAAATCTCTCTCAGCTGGGCGCTAAGCACCTGGCTCTGTGTCTGCTTGGGCTGCAGGTCAAGGATCTGGAGGGGGGAAGGACACAATTGTGCCCTTCTACCCGGGTAGAAGCCAGGGTAAAAATCCCGGGCTACCCAGAGAGGCAGCACCAGGATTGGTCATGATCCCAGCACTTCACACAAGCAGCTCTACTCAGATAGGGCCGCTCAAACCTGGGTAGGGCTGCTTATGTGAACAGTCTCATAAAATATTATATGTCAATCATTCAAATGATGAAAGGCAGTTTTAATTCTGGATTCCCCCCCCCCTTTTGTTATGTATGTTTCTCTTGGCACACTAAAGGTCAATCTTAACAATAGTCAAGAACTCTAGAGACAAGTGCTTTGCAGTAATTCCACTCCTGGGTGTGTTGTGACAACTTCTACAATGAAAGGTCAAAAAAGCATTCCTTGCCGTGCCTTATTGCTCAAAACCAGTTCTTTGAAATTTACCTTGTAAGCTCTCAATTAAGTATGGGCAAAATTCCATGTTGCTAATATACAACAGTCTTATGCTGATTCTGCATTTTTTTTAACATTTCAGTGGAGTTCATAAAGAAAGTGGATGGTGACTCTTTGCATCAAGAACACTGGATAGACAAATGAACCGAAAGGGGAAAAAATTCAGGTCTCCCCAGGAAGATAATTATAATATATACAATATATTGATTCTTGTTGTTTGTTTACAATAATAATTAATAATAATAAATATAATATTCCTTATATCCTTACCCCGTGAGCAAATAATGAGCTAACAGGTTGTTTCCTAGCAATCTGCTTCCAGCATGATCAGTCCAAGAGCTAAAGTTCTAAAATACATTTAGCAGTAGTGGATGGAGTTGGCACAGTAAGGGTATAATCAGAAAAGGTAGATATTGTTAATTATGTATACTTCACTAGAAATGTTTGCTACCTTCCATAGAAAAGGTAAAATTATAGGGTTATAGAAAATGTAAAATGATTTCAGCATGAAAGATGGGAGACCAAATAAGACAAAATTAAACCCTGATAAGGGTAAAATTATATGGTGTCATGCCCCATCATCTTTCAGACAGGTTCAAGTCAGATTTGCACAATTCTTTCTTAGAGAAGGATGTCATCACCAGCTTCAGCACCTTTGGAGTTCAAAGGGAATCAGCAGACATTGAGACACCCCTCCCCCCGCAAGGCGACCACACAGGAAGATGCTCCATTTGTGGAGAAAGGAGATACACACCTTTGCACCAATAGATGTGGGTAAATCAGAAAGGGTGTTTTTAAATTATTCTAAGAATAGTTCAATAAAGTTATCCCAGATTTCGACCATTTATCCAGTTTATTTACTTTTATGAGGGCACATTTTCCATGTGCTGCTAACTCGAGCAGATCATGCACCCATTCCTCACTCCTAGAGGGAGCGGGAGATTTCCATTGCTGCAGTATTAATCTATTGGCTACCAGTAAGCTTCTCCATAGCCATTGTTTAGGACCTGATTTTAGTCCCTACTCAGTAAAAATAATTCAGAAGTAAAATATTAATAGGTGTAGACTGTATCTTTGACCTTTTGAAAGGGGCATATAGAAAAAGAGTACCAAAAAGAAATGACTTTAATTATAGTTGTGCTATGATACATTTATTTACTATTTTAAAAACTGAAGTAGGATCAATGCATTTTAAAGTTCTCCTAACTCTATCAAAGTTAAATTACTCATGAAGCTCTGTCAGAGACAGTACCAACTTCATTACTGAGAACCTGAGGTGAGGCTGTACTGTATCAATAAATATTGAAAATCCATCTACCACAAAGCTGACTCATTATATTCTGACTAACAGTGTTCCTAATCCTGTGGGCTATATTTGCCTTGGGATAAGTTGTCAAGTGTATAAGAAGGTCTGGATAATTAATTTAACTTTAGTGATGGGTGTACTCACATGAGGAATATGCAGGTGGTATCATCTGTTTAGGGAGACAGGACACTGCAGCAGGAGAGATAGCAAACCTTTAAAGGATTTTTCCAGTCATATGATCTCCAAAGTTTTATAAGCATTCTGTTTTCCTCAGGTCCAAACTAGAAGTTACACGGCAGACTAACAGTCTCCCGATGGAGATAGATAGATAGATAGATAGATAGATAGATAGATAGATTAAAAAATGAAAAGCTGCCCCCATAGACTGAAAATTTGGGACAGAGGGTGGGAATATTTAAACTCCACCCCCCAGACCATTTTTTCTAATCAAAATTGACCTCCTCAGGCTTCTTTTTCCACCTGTCAGGTACCTGTATCTTTTCCTCCATGAATCAATGATTCACTTGGGGAGGGATGTTTTGATCAGGAAAATTGTGTGTGAGAAAGGATGAAGCATATCTACCCACGTCTACTGCTCCTCTGATCAAATTAACAGCATCCCATGACTGCTTTTCTTTTTAAAGATTTTTTGAGATGACCACTCTATTCAACTGCTGTGTATGCCTCTAAGTGATATGGTGCTGCTTGTGCAATATTTTTGTCCCCTTAGATTAGAACAAAGGTGCCATATATATAAGTCCTGGAGCTATATTGCATCCCTTAGGAGTCTTCAGTGCAGCTGGCACACTCCACTCAAGTTAATCTGCCATATTCAGGAAAGGGCTAGGAAACTGTTCCCACTAGTAGAGGCAGACTCACCAGCAACTGTCATTTCCGGAAACAGCTTCCATCTCTCTTCCCCTGCATCTTACAAATTAGCAACACAAATGTCAAGGACTATGGCAGGTAAGGAAAAGCCCTGTAAATGAAACAGTGTATTGGGGCAGGGTGAGGGAAAGGCAGAAGGAATGATAGTGGTAGTCTTGGGCCTGTAGTGAAAGACATGCATTTTTTGAGTCCCCAGGACATAGCAAAATATTATGCGAGTGTACATAAATTACATCTTTATCATCATCTTCATGTAATGCAAGTTTAAAAACCCAATAATTTGCTTTCTGAAAGTGTTGGCTTTCAGAACAACTTTTAAGTTTTCGGTTGTATTCGATCTAGTAATCTTTTATGTTTTGTTGTTGAGAAGTTTGTCCCAGTGCGGATCCTGTAGAGAGATCCTGTAGAGAGTTGAGGGGTGGAGTCAGAAAGGAAAAGAGAAGGGAAGGAGAAGGAGAAATTGGAGTTGTTTCTGAATAAATCTTTAGTTTAATATATATAAGATTACTTTGTGTTAATGAGTGTTAAAACATTTCCCAACGAAAATTTAATTGAGGTGGAATTGGAATTTTGGGTGATAATTTGACCAGTTGTGGCATTAGGCATGTGCACAAATTGTGATTTGCTCACTGATTCAAAGCACAGCCCGGGCATCTTTAAAAGGGAGGAGAGCAGGTCCATACCTGTTCCTCCTTTATTTTATTAAATTTACGGTCATAGACCAAGACATACAGCATGAAACATAATAAACAATAAAACATACAATTTATAAGTACATAGATCTTCTGCAACTAATAATAATATAACATAATTTAGCTGTAACATAAGATACTACTTCATCCAAATCCAACAGAAGAAATTTTACAAGAGCCTCATCAGATGACTCCCCCCAGCTGTGTATCAACAGGGAAATCAATCGTTTTCTAAACTCATGATAGAGCTTACAGTGGAACAAAATATGATCTCTAGTTTCTATATCTAGTTTCTATATCAAAGAGCCCCTGGTGGCGCAGTGGTAAAACTGCCGCCCTGTAACCAGAAGGTTACAAGTTCGATCCTGACCAGGGGCTCAAGGTTGACTCATCCTTCCGAGGTCGGTAAAATGAGTACCCAGAATGTTGGGGGCAATATGCTAAATCATTGTAAACCGCTTAGAGAGCTTCGGCTATAGAGCGGTATATAAATGTAAGTGCTATTGCTATTGCTATTGCTATCACCACAAGGGCATTTTCTGTCTTGAACAGGGAGATGCTGATATCTCCCTACTAAAAGAGCTGAAGGAATTGCATTAAAGCGTGCTCTCGAAAAGGTCCACATATATTTATTAACGGATATCAAATAAAAATAGCCAGCCAGGACAAACCCTTCTCTTGTTTTTAGTGGTAAATAATAATTAGGCAAAAGAGCTCTTCAGCTTGCAGTTCAGTATCTTCAATTCTTCAACATACTGCCTTTTTTGCACCAACAAATCCTAACTCTAGTAGAGCAAGAGGATTTAAGTTTCTCCAGAATGGTAAGTGACCATCTAGGTTGTGGATCAGTCAATAAGAACTTAAGTATAAGTCTCGTTGGATTAAGGTGAATTTTAGCCAGTAATTAATAGCTGACATCCAGACCCCTGCTTCAATTTTAATTAGACCTGCTTCTTGGCGAATCATTGAATTAGATGTACTTTTAGATGCACCAAATAAAGATCTTAGAAAGGACGTTTGAATCCTTTCAAGGATCATACAATCCTTAAATGGGCCTAATTGAGCCCCAATACAACATCTGTGCAATTGGTTGCACTACAAATAATTTGATGGCAGCTCTTATATGAAAACCACCCTGCTCCTCCACCACTGGCCACAGCTCAGAGGCTGCAGAAAGGAGGGAGAACTTGCTATGGAGGCGGGGGAACTGGTTGTGTGGGCTTCCTTCTGGCATGAAGGACAGCCCCAGCAGCCAATCATAGCCAGAACAAGGGAGGAGCTTCCTCCTTCAACTCCAGCTACAGCTCACTGTAACCTTTGGATGTAACGCTGCCGAACGCTAACCAGGTAGGAGCAGTGAAACTCACTATAACCCAAGGGTTCAAACTGGAGTTTGGGAAGGGAAACATCTGGTCGCTTTTCTGATAGATCTGTGGTTGCACAAGTTTGGACATTCAGGAAATTCAGTCTCAGGCTCTTTCACCTCAGGTTTCCTGTTACGTGCAAATGTGGCTTCACTTTCTTTTCCCAAGCCTCCTTCAAACTTCCCTTTTGTGAGTTAATGCCTGAAGCCCTCCACTAGTGACTTTGAACCAGAGCCTTCCTCACAGGCCCCCATCAGCCCTGAAAGCACCTGAAACACAGCCCACTTCATTGAAACCTCACTGAGTGAGAGGAAACTTTGCTAGATACTCTATTGCCATTTCAAGCAGGGAATCTGAACTTCCCTCAGTATCAGTGTACCATCCAGCCTCTCTTTTGCAGCTGCAGAAGATATGGCTTGAAACTATTCAGTAGCATCACACTGCAACACTTCAAATCCAAGGATTACCCTTTAAAATTCTTTTCAGTCTCCACAAGAGTCTGAACTTAGGCAGTCATCACACTTGCACTTATATAAGGGCTCAGATGAACTCTGAGCTTTGTTGGTGGAGATAACCTATGACACTGGTGCTCCCCAATTATAAAAATATATTTAATGGTTGACCACGGTCTGTTCTTCAATTTTACCCCAACGTTTGCTTGTGAGGCAGGTCAGTTCATCCTGCCTGATGACAGAAATTCTCTCTGGTGGAGCAGTGTTTGTGTTACCTCTGGAGTTATCCTAGAATTGTACAGGCCCTGATATTGGTGCTTAGTTCCTGTTGCTTTGCTGTCCTGTTGCAAATGATAACAATTCTGAAGCCAAGACCATCAGTAGGTCTTGCAGATCTAATGAGAGACTTGAAATGTAATGTGAAACTTTGACTAGGCTACATCTGAAGAAGGCTTCAGAAACAAAGCCAAGGCCACTAGCTAGAGTAGTGTCAAGTGCTTGCAAACAGGCCTGATTGATTCTAGTAAGTGTGGCAAAATCAAGAATAATTATGATTGTGGCATATGATAAAATTAAAAGAAAATATGAAAACGATGTTCCAGCCACACAAAAGCACAGTCTTATATGGTGTAGAGCTGTAACGATGGGTGAACACCTATCTTCCAGCTTATGATTAGTTTTGTCCTGCTCACCCCCACCGTCATCTTAGATAATTCTTAGAAACAGTGTGCGGATTTCTGAGTTTTTTTCTGAAAAAGCTAAAAAAACCCAAGAGTTAGGGAGTTTGCCCAACTCCTCCTGTCGGTTTTCCCCATCCCCAAGCAAACTTACCCTTGCAAATGATAAATTCCTGCAATGTTCAATTGCAGGAAGCGTTCAGTGCAGACAGGGGGTGCTTTATCGGCTTCATCCTTAATGCCCGGATGTTCCTGGTTCCATGGGATTTGTAGTTTTCTTTGCCTCCCAGCCCAATTCAGGAGGCTGAATTAGAATTCAGAATCAGGAGATGCAGAAAACTACAACTTTCATGACCCTGGCATGGAACTAATGCTTCTGAGCATGTGAAATAGCACCCAGATCTTAAGGACAAAGCCTATATAGCCTCTTCTAATGCTAGCAAACCATTTCCACTGTTGCCTCCCACAAGGGTATATTTGCTTGGGAAGGAGGGTGGAAGTGGCAGGGAGGACTCACTGGTGATCAAATGAGCTTGAACCTTTGAATCAAAAGTTCAACTGGGCTTGAATCTTTGCGGCGGTTTGGGCTTGGCTCATGTTGGAAAGGAGATTTCCAGACTGTGGGGGAAACTAGTTTATGGTCTTTCAAGTAACATTAATTGAGCTCAATATCTCTGATATGATTGTGGTGTGTGTTTTACTAAATTTTACCAAAAAAAATCTTTTATTTTTTAATATAACTAAAAAACAAAAAATCCAAGGAAACCCTGTTAACTCTCTGTAGTAAATCACTTGAGAAAGGAAAAGACTTGGTGAGGCTTTTTCTTATCAAAATGTTGTTCTGCCATAGCGCATTAGCTGACACAACTGTGCTGCAGAAAAAAAGAGTATTTTACTTAGCATCATCACACTGGAAAATGCTTAACACGAGGTGTTGTGGAATATGATTCACTGGCTGCATGGAAATGCTTGCATGTGTGACTGAGAAGGTTTCCAGTGCTCAAAGCATTTACACATTTATAAAAGCAAAACTAAGTTACCTTGGCATATATATTATTTACAACAACATTGCTATCCAGTTGATGTAATATCTACAATGAGAATGAACATTCTGGTATTCATGTAAACAACAAAAAGACTGTTCAGTCCCAGAATGGAGGGGGAGGAAGTATTCTAATTAAAGTGTGTGTTGTTTTGCCTGTGGGTCCCCTAGTCAGTCCCTGATGGGAAGCTGATGCCTTGCATTCAGTGATGCATGAATTCAGGCTCTTTGTTCTGTGATGGGGAGAGGAATCTGTGCACTGCAATTTCTTACATATTGCATGTAAAAGGCTATTGTATTTGATCCCTCTAGAACTGCACGGATATGACATGGGATCTTTCTTCTTTTCTACGCCTTCAGTATTCTGTGTTTGCTGTTGAAAAAAACAGCAAGATCAGATTAAAATCACCCTTTTGTCTACACAGTGGAAGAATCATTTTGTTAATTGGTGTACTGATATCCAAAGAATTGCTTACTATGCCAAGTTATTAAGAATAAGTAGATGAGAGGCAAATTAACTTGAAATCACCTGTTCCTCTGGGCAAATTACATAAACCAAAATGACAGCAACCAAATGTCAAATTATTTATATAGCACACATATTTTCTTTTTAAAAAATGCAATTGACAAAAGATTTGAATTTGCTTCTGAGCATATCAGAGATCCGAGTTAATAGTAAAGCTCTCTCTTCTACGCTCTTCAGCATAATTAAATCATATGGAAAAGCATCACAACGCAAAATAAAATGTATTTATTCCAGCCATATCCTTCCACAGCATGACACATAGTCTGAGAACATCACTAAGTACTTTATGCCATCTGTGCGTGTAGGATATACATTTATAAGCCATGTCATTATAAAATATTCTTTATGAATTACACATAGACTGCTTATTCCTTTAAGCATCTAAATGGAATAATCTACAAAGACAGACAACCATTAGGGCTTAGTTCTATTTAATCAATTTCTCAACAGCATTTGCTTTTTTTAGGCAGAACTTGCCCATCATTGCTTAATTTACTGCATGCCATGACACAAATTGACAGAATATTACAGCTAGAAGTTACTTTATCCAAATACCTGGAGCCTCAGTATTCTTTTTCCTAATGTGGAAGGTGTAGCTTAATAACAATTACGTTCATAACAATTATGTAACAATTCCTAAAGAAGATGGTTTCTCAAGAACTATTTAATTTCTTAAATTAAATAATTTAATAAGTAAAAGTGGCATAGCATTTATGCATCCAAGCACTGCACACATGAAACCTAAGCAGATTTTTTTTTTAAACATCTGGGCCATTAAACTTGCGAATTTACCAGAACACGTGTGTGAGGCTGCTCCTCCAGGGCAAATCAGTTCATTTGCTAGAGTATCCTGATGAGACATTGATCAATTTCCTTAACCATACAGTCTAGCCTAGGGATATGCATGGAACAGGATTTATATTCCGTTCTGAGCCAAAACATTTCATCGGAACAACCCGAGCCAGTTGTTTCGATGGAATGAGCTTGGAACGCTCGGAACATTTTGCCACAGTGGGTGGCGAGAGTCGGTGGGAGGTCCCTTTAAAAATTGTTACCTGGCTACTGCTCGCACCTGTGATGCCCACACAAGCAGCGGTGCCCTGCCCATCATCTCGCACCAAGGCTGCCCCGCCTATGGCGCTCTTCTGGCACTGGCCTCTACACATGCACGGCAGCCAAATGTGCTATCTGTGCCATTCAGCTCTCCTATAAAGACCCAGAATCCGAGGCAAAGTGGATATTGTTCATTATAGGAAGAGTTGGCTATGGAATAGACTATGGTATCTGTGGCTGAGATACTTCACAGTACAGAAACTGGCCAGTGAAGATCTGGAGGAAGGATGGTATCTCTTGTTTGGAAGAGGTACTGGGCATGCTGCTTTAGGCAGGGAGTACCAGTGCTTTATGAGATGGGTTGAAATGGAATGCTGCTTCTGATCTTGTTCAAGGTACCAATCACATCCTATTTGTCCTTTTGCAGCAGTAATAGATCTTGGGTAACACAAAGGAAGATTTGGATAAATACAATATGGAGCAGTACAAGAACAAAGGAGTTGAGATGGGAAAACAAGAAGAAAGCAAATAGTAATTGTCAGAAACAGCCATATAATCTGATCTTTTTTAAAAGCTCTAAATTAGTTCCTGGATAATACATGGTTCTCTGTATGCAAAGATTAATTAGCTGCGACATTTTTGAGACAAGCCAAAAGCTATGACCAGAAGTGAAAGATTGTCTGATTTGAGTACTGTTTAGCTGAGGGTGAGGGAAGGCGAAGTCTGAAGGGGAGCAAATTGAAGGTAGCCAGCAACAGTGGGTCTCCTAAGCCCTCTTCTGACATCATAAGTGCAGTGGTGCTCTCAGCTCATCAAGCGGGGAGAAAGTCCCACCCCAGAGCTGTCACTCACCTCTTTCAGTCAGCTGCTCATGGTTAAGTCTTATGAGCCCCTGGTGGCGCAGTGGTAAAACTGCCGCCCTGTAACCAGAAGGTTGCAAGTTCGATCCTGACCAAGGGCTCAAGGTTGACTCAGCCTTCCATCCTTCCGAGGTCGGTAAAATGAGTACCCAGAGTGTTGGGGGGCAATATGCTAAATCATTGTAAACCGCTTAGAGAGCTTCCAGCTATAGAGCGGTATATAAATGTAAGTGCTATTGCTATTGCTATGTCTGCATTTGACCAGTGCTTCCATGAGCAGCAACTTGGATTGCCCAAGTTTGCTGCTCACAGAAGCAGTGGCCATCATGTTACGGTGCTTCCCCCTTTAGACCAATGGAGCAAATGGCTAGCTGGAGGGGTGAGCGACAGTTCCAGAGTGGGACTTTCTCCCTGCTTTCCAAGCTGTAATTGTGAGTGCTACTGAGCTCTATAACATCTAAAGAGGATTCTAGTTACTCAGACTAGTGAGAAATTATGATCCATATGCTTCTATAGGAATCGGGGAGCATTACCTCATCACCTGACCCACTCTAGCTTGTCTGCTGTGTGCATGGCAAAACTCCCAGAGGTTCCTTACTGTTCTCCCTTTTGACTATAGTTGGAAAGTCATGCTTAGCAGTCCAAAATGGTGACTGCCTGCTCTATAGAAGACAGCAGTGTGTTAAGAATTACCCTACTGATTTGCCTAAAACAGGCAGCATATAATCAGCATGATAGCTGATGTTTCAGTGTTCCATTTGTCCAGGTGATTGTATAAGCGTGATAAGGACAATTGGGGGGGGGGCTTTCTTTGGCAATGCATGCTTATAGAATGATAAAAATGTCCAGACATCAACTGTGAGATGTTCTTATTAGGGGTTAGTTAACTTTCTGTAATCCAATGTGAAAATAATGTGAAAGAATCAGATTAAATTCCTTGACATCTCTTAGATTCTGACAGTTATACCAAACTCTGAATTAGTAGATGAGTGCTAGACCTGCTCAGAGGATATTAGGCCTGGTGCAAAGTGCTGTCATCATCAGCACACACAAAGACCAGAAGGCCTTGTATCCTAATTGCATGTCTTCAATTCTTCCTGATAGCTGAAATGGGTCTGATGTAACTGGACATGTGGAAACTAGCCACAAACAAACAAACCCTGAATATTTCCAGAGCTAACAGGCAGTTCTGGTTCTTATCTTCTAAAAAGGTTTTGTGTCACTCTCTGTTGATTCAGTGATTAGTTAAATTTTACTTTAATCATTGTTCTGGGAGCAATGTCTGGCAATAGCCATGATATCTGGAATGTGGGAGGCTTCTATTTATTATAATCACACCAGAAAATACTGCAGAAAAGGAAAGCATATACTTCATATGGAAGAATAGCCCTGTCTCAGGGCTACATGATCAGATACTTTTCAACACTAATAAACATTCCTATTGATTTTTTTTCTTGAAATCCTGTTCAGTAAGATCCAGCAGAACTCCTAGGATTCTGCTGGACCCTCAAAGATCCAGAATATCTTAACTTTATCTGGCCTGAAGTATTGTTTGAGAATTTGAATTCCATGGAAAAGGGTTTTTTGACATTTTTGTGAAGGGAGATCAGTTTGGCTTATAGCTCAGGAACCTTACCAAGGTACATTCAAATATCCATGCTTATGAAAAGAGTATGTATGTTCTTATTTTGTTGTGGTTATTCCTGTCTTCCAAGCATTCCCATTATTCCCATGTGTTGTGTGCTTACACATTCAGAACAAGACAATAGTTCAACATTATCTCTAAATCTGTTTTCTCCTACCTGGTAGTAGAAAGTATTTTAACTTAAGCACCTGTCATTTTGTAACAGAAGAGCCTGAGCATGACCTTCTTTGAAGCATGCATTTCAGCCTCCAGAGAATGACCTGGGAGGTGACCTTTTGCCCTGGAGAATTTAAAACATTTTAAAAGGCTTAAATTGGTAAAAGATGAAAAAGCTTTTAAAATATTCTACACTCATAAAAAAAATCCACCTAATTGCTTTTCACAGCCAATGGACTGGACACGGATCAAAGGTCCTTAAAACAAAACAGAAAATCTAAAACTATTGTAATCTTAAATGCAAGCAGCTGTAGTCTACTTGGATTGAATTCATGGAATACGGACTTTCTGTGAGGTGTCTTCTTAGAACTTGCCTTCTTTCAGAGGAATACAGCTCCATATCCATAGTCAATGTTTAGTTTGTAAGCACATTCCCACTTTGTAATTGTGTGAGTATTTAAACTAATTTTCAGTTGTGCATAGTACTGAACTCCTCACTGCCTACCCCTCTGTCACCCCCAGTGATACTATTTCTAGAGGTAATGTTGATGCTGCTTATTCTCTGGCATTAACTAAGGATAGCTCTATCTAATCTAATCTATCTATCTATTATCTCATACACACACTGTATTTTCACACCAAGAACCCGCCCATGGCAAATGCCTGCACCTGTAGTTTTGAGCAATTCTTAAAATAAATTAGAAATCCTGCACCCAGCTGCTCTCCTCACCCTGTCTTGCCACCTCCTCTTCCTGGACCTTTTTACCCCTCCCCCATGCTTGCTGTTTTGGGGAGAGCTAGAGGGAATCCCCTGCATCCTCTCAAGAGCCTGCCCCATCCCCCCAAGAGCCTGCTTGCCTTACTGGGCATTCCCGGCAGGCTCTTGGAGCAAGTGAGGGGATAGGATGCACTCAGGGCCATTCCTAGGAGAGTGCAGGGCTGGGGGCAAGTGGGATTCTCCGTCAGCCATACTCCTTGACTGCCCCCCCCGCTTAGTATCCAACACGCTGCAGTGCTAGGTTGCCTCTCATTTGAGCAATGAGAGGCAACCAAAATTCCCAGTGGCATGTGAGCTGGATACTAAATGAGAGGCATGCCTGTGCCCCAATGCCTAATCCGGGCGCAGGCATGCCTCTTATTTAGTATCCAGCTTGCATAGCACTGGGAAGTTTGGTCACCTCTCTCATCGCTCCAATGAGGAGGGCGGTGATGGAACTCCTTAGCACTGCAGCCTGTTGGATACTAATCAGTGGGGGGGGGGGGGGGAGGGAGTGGCTGGGAAGAAGGAGTGTGGCTGATGGAGTTGCTAGACAGCCCGCACCCTTTAACGTTCCCTCTCCATCCTTTCCTGTTTGTAAAGAACTGTACAAACCGTGGGATCTTGGTGCGAAAATACGGTATACATTTCAGTCACAATCCAACATGGACTTAAGAGTGTTTAACTCTACTTTGGGTTGTAACCCACCTTTATTCTTTTCAGTGAATCATTGCTACCAGTCTTTAATTATTGAATATAAGATAGCCACTGATTTCATTTGGATGGCTGTACATTGTTGTTCCTTTAAAGTTCTTATTTTGAAGCTGATGTCTTTATCTGTGGGTTTGCTTTGCCAAATGATAACAAAAACATTGTAGGAGCAGGCCCTGTTATTTCTTTCAAGGTAATGACAAAGTTAAGGATAAGTGGAGCGTAATTTGAATGTTTTAGCAAAACCAGCAGAGTGAAAGGAAAGATTGCACTCTAAACATTCTCTGAATTTTTGCATTCATATTGAACTAGTTCTGACTAGTTATCCTCATGAACATTTGCTATGTCGCAAAGTGCATCCATGCATCTTTTTAATGCCATGTAGTGTATTTCTGGCTGTCCCACAGAGACATACTTGTTCACTGCAATGCTTTCCCCTGTGTAGGTAATTCACAGAAATGCTCTAGGGGAGCAGTTGGAAGCACAGTATGTGAATTAGGGTCAACACAAAAGTTGCCTGGAAACTTCTTTCAGAGTTAAGTAGGGGATAGCAGGGAGCATTACTTGGGCCATGATGGCTTTGTAGCTATGGGAAAACTAACAGAAGCCAACATTATGCTCCAGCAGACCAGCTGAGAGCAATTCAACACTCTATGTGGCAGCATAACCAGGTTTGCCTCTTGAGTATACAATCAACAAGGAGTTCTCCACACAGCAGGCTTTATTGCGAGTTTTCTGGGAGGCTTTACTGTGAACTCAACATTATCCCAAAAACCCAGTGCAAAAAGTGGATTTTTTTTACACCGGATATAAATTGGGCTGCACTCTAATGAACAATAAAAACCAGAATTTTATGTGAAGTGCTCCCCAATAGCTCTCATGGACTTTGGGGTGAGATCTGCCCAATATGTGAACACACACCCTCCATTCTGGATGAGATGCGACCTAACGGGCTTTAAAAGCCCTGTGTGAAAAATTTGCAGGGAAACATAACCAGTCTCTGCTCTTTGAGAAGTGTACTTGTGTGACACCCAGGTTTGTCACATTCACACACTTCACATCCACATTTTTTGACATACTCCTATATCTATATCTATCTATCTATCTAGAGAGGCCTACTGGGGAAGCGGGTCAGATGGCTGCCAGTGCTCTTTGCTGATTTGAAGGAATAAAATGGGAGACAACTGAATGAGCAAAACTAGATGCAGATATATCTTAAGATTTCTTGAGATATGGTGGCTTCAAACATTGCTTATATTATCATTCTCCATGGGGGTCATATCCACATACGAAAACCTTGTACTAGCCCCTAGTAACTTGTTAGCAGATATGTTGCTCTGTTCGTTGAAATGTTCCATCCCTTCTTCTGACAAAGTTATTTAATAATTTTCTGCATGACCAGATTCAAATGTTCCCATCGTGACACCTCCCAACATAATAATATTTCCAAGCTGAGGGGTGCACAGGATTTCTCAAGAAGTTCTTCTGCACAAAACCCTTTGAAAATAGTAGAAGATTCACAAAGATGTAGGTGTTTTAACTTTCAATTAAAAATGAGTTGTAGCTCTGACTGAGATGTCTGCAGTTAGGTATTCCTATGTATTATATTTACATATCAGCAAATTATGCCATTTAAACAAGTATATGTTAAAGAACAGGCAGACTAGGTTTTGGAGGGGATGTTTTTAATTCAAGAGGATGTTGAAATGTATTTAGCAGGGCTGCAGACTTTAATCAACATATTTAAAAAACCTAAAGCTTCAGCTGATTAATTGCTGGTGGCCCATTTCCAGGCTTTCCTAGATGATAGTGAAGCTATTCCCATGATTCCAGCCCAGTTTCTGTGGATTGTGAGAATCGCCAGGCTCGTGAGTGAGCCCGGTGGTTCCATGGCAGCTAGCCCACCTAATTCCCCCTCTCCTTAAACCAGGTTAATGGAGCGAGCACTCCGTTAACCTGGGGTTTTTTTTTGGCCCATGCACTGCCCTCAAGGACCTACTTCTGGACTGCATGGAGCACTTCCAAAAAAGGGGGGGGGAGATCAGTGACACCCCCCCCCACATGAGCACCAACACTTCAGAAGCATGGATGTTATCACTGTGCACTTGCTTTCTTTGCTTGCACAGGGGTGTTAGTTAGGATGTTGGCTACTGTGTTTTGGTGACTTCCTAGAAGCCAGGTGCCAGATGGTGGTGCTGTGGGACTTCGGTTCAACCCCATGGGCTTTGGTTTATGGGCTCCCACGAGGTTCCATCTTTCCCCATACTCTTTATTGTATAAAATATAATTAATCAATTTATTTATTAATTAACTAAGCAAGCAAGCAATGTATTTGTGAAGCTACTAGAAGAAGTAGTCTAGATATCTGGGCTGTGATGCCAATGGCACCCAACTCTATATTTCTTTTGCATCAGATCCCAGGGAACAGCAGGGGTACTAAATGTGGTCTAATGATGGACCGCATGTGGGCTAACCAACTTATCCATATTTATTTATTTAATTTATGTAACATATTTCTATACCACCCAAAACGTGCGTCTCTGAAAGATATGAAAGAGATATTGCTGGTCAATAGGAGATCCCTTCTGGGAGAGGGTGTAAATCCTGTTATGAATGAGGTTGCACTCCCTTTGAAGGACCAGGTGTGTGTGTGTGTGTGTGTGTGTGTGTGTTCCTGGACCCAGCTTTGCTCCTAGATGGCCAACTGGCAGTTGTGGTGAGGAGTGCTTCTGCTCAGCTTCTCCTAGTATGCCAACTCTGTTTCTTCCTGGAGAAGGTTGATCTGGCTATATTTATTCAATCTAGTTTTGTAGATTATGAGCCCTTTGAGAACTTTGGTTGAAGAGAAGTATATAAACAGTAGTAGTAGTTGCGGTAGAAGTGAAAAGTCTTTAGAAACTTCAGCTGGCACAGAATGTGGCAGTTAGAGTACTAGGGAGGGTCTGATTCTGGCAGCATATGAATCTCAGTATGCTGGTTTGGATGAGGCCTCCCCAGTGCACGTGATTAAAAGGAAGATGTGCCAAATGCATGCCATCATAATGTCCTTTGCAACATCCCAATGTCCTCCTGGTGCATCCTTTTATTATGTGGGAGGATGTCTGAATGCCAGTTCTACACATGCTCTTTTATTATGTATTATTTTTGTTTGTTTATTATGTTGTTTTTCTTTCATTATAAACTATTTGTAAGCTGTCTTGAAGGCTGTTTCTAGGACCAACAGGCAGGATATGAATCCTTGGATGGCTGAGTGAGTGAGTGAATACGTAGCTTGCAATACCAGTATTTGCACCATTTAATTTTACTTGTTTGTAGTTCAAGGTCCTGAGAAAATTTTTGTTATCATTTGAAAGAAGTAACTTGGGACTAGAAGGGCACATGGCTGTCTTATATAATTATATCTGTTTCCTTGTTCCATTGTTGCAACAACTGTAATTAAGTTTTTAACAAATTCTGATATTTTAGAGTTAGTTCGCTTTGCAAGTAGTCGGCTGTAAATTTAAGTCCACTTATTTTTTAAAGTATATATAATGATACTGGCATTTCGTTAAAATGCATTTTTAAAAGTGCCAGATTAGCAGACAGATTTGTCCCACTGCAGCTTAAACCCTGATAAACCTGTTGAACCTGCTAAATTATATTTTCAGAAGATAAATATTAGTAGACATGTTTTATAGCTGCTTCCCTCATACAAGGAAATCTTATGTAGATTAAAGTTTTATTCAGCAAGAATTCCATTTTCTCCTTCTCCTTTCCTCCCTTTTCTTTTCTGACTCCCCTCCCCAACACACACACATTCTCTCTAGGACACACTTCTCAAAAACAAAACATAAAAGATTACTGGATAGAATACAACTACGGATGTGTGAATCGATTCAGGTACAGATCAATTTGTACCCAAATCTAACTGACTTGGGTAATTTGGAGGCAGAACAAATTGCCCCTGTAGCCCATTAGCTAGATTCAGGACCAAATCGTATCACGCCTGATTTGGTTCGAATCAATTCAAAATTCAGATTCTTCCTATCATTTCCCCGAGATTCCCAGTTTTCATTTTTTAAAAAGCTAAGCTCTAGCCCTTGTAGAAGTGGAGTTATGCAGCAAAATGTGCAGTCACTATTTTTCTAGTGTTTGGATTCTTTGGTGTATAAAAACCTTTCCTCAATGAATCCCTATGAGTGGGGGGGGGGGGGGCGTGGGCAGGGTGTAGTTGATACATGGCAGTTGACAGTTGGCACTGTCCAGCCAAAATGAACAGAAGAAATGAAGGCGTATAATGAATCCTTATAGGGATTCATTATGAGGAAAAGTTATTTGGCACCAAAGAATCTAAACACTTCAATATTCCTAAGAGTACGCCACTGCCTTGCAGGTGGGGGGATGTAGTTGACACAGGGCAGTTGACACTGTCCAACTGCAGTCAAAATGAACAGAAGAAATGAAGGTGTGCAATGAATCCTCATAGGGATTCATTATGAGGAAAAGTTATTATTTATTTATTTATTTATTTATTTATTATTTGATTTATATACCGCCCTTCCAAAATGGCTCAGGTCTCTATTAGAGACCAAAGAATCTAAACACTTGAAAAATAGTGACTGCACATTTTGCTCCATAAATTCGCTTCTTCAAGGGCTAGAGCTTAGCTTTAAAAGAAAAGAAAAGAAAGAAAGCTGGGGATCCACATTAGGGTTAGGATAGGTGACTTTGAATCCCCATTATTAATATGGTGGAAATATACAAAATCAGTAAAAACTAAAAAGAAATCAGTAAAAATCAACCAAGTGCCTCACTGCCTTGAATTTTGGGTGGTAGGTGGCACCTTTAGGGACCTACCCACCACCCAAATTCGGTGCCCATAGGACCTTTATAAGTGGTCTGAATCAATCTGAATCCAAATGAAATCCAAATCGAATTTGGGATGATTCAGGGGGAAAGAATTGGACACAAAACAAATCGGGGTGATTCGATTCTGGTAGAAATCTAACTGAAAAAATCAATTTGTGCACATCCCTAAATACAACATGCCTGCAGGGTTCTTGGATCACTTGGGTAAAGCAATTTAAATAAATAAATAATGATAGGAAGCATGCTGATATGTGACACAGGAAATTCATTTGTTTGACAAAAATGAGCAAGTACCTTGGACTGGTATCTAAAATAAGTGTCCCTTGATTTAGAGAGGAGTTGCAGTGTTGATACGAGAGAATGTGAAATAGATAAGATGAATTATGTGAATCAAAATATGCAACTCAATCAAGAACTGAAGGATGAGTCTACTACAGAGCTGAAACAATAGAGAAAGAAAAATAAAACATTACCTCTGATTTGTTTGATTTTTACTTTTAAAAAAATGCCTGCATACCCCTTTCTTAGTCTCAGTGCAGGTTACATAAAATGCAACAGACACACTGGACCCTGCTCTGTGCAGGTCAGACCATTTATCCCCATTACATCCACTCTGATTGTCAGCAGCTCCCCAAGGTCTTAAGCAGGGGTCTTCCTCAGCCTTGCTACTGAAGATGCTACTGATGGCAGAGAGTGAACTTGGGACCTTCTGAGTGCCAAACATTGTACCACTGAGCTGAGTGCTGTATCAGTGAGCTAGGGCTCACTTAACCCTAAGTAAAATAATATACAGCTATAATTAAAAATTAAAGAACAATATAACTCTATGCAAACCAACAAAAATTAAGCTGAGAAACCACGACTCAAGAGAGCCATTCATCAAATCAAACTTTTACAACTACCTGAAATATATAAGTATTGCGGTGTCTGCAGAAGGCCACAACAGAAAGGTTCATCCAGGCCTCCACAGGGAGATCATTCCAGAGCCTCGGGGCAACAGCAGTAAAGGCCCCACTCCAAGCTGTTTCCATCTCATGTAATCAAGGTAAATGAAGCAGGAGCTGATCAGATAATCTGAACTGATGTGGTGGTTCATACAGGGAGGCAAGAGATATTGAAGTGAACCCTCTGCATTTTCAATTGGAATACTGCTGCTGCTTGCTGCAAAACTGATTGAAGAAGATGGCTGAGTTCTCACAATTACAGCAATCCTGGTTAATCAGAATTGCCAAACCCCACAGAGTTGATGGTGAGAACCCAGATTTTCCTAGTTGTCTGTTCTGGTTAACTGAAGCAATTTGACCAAGATTGCCCTGAAAATCTGGGTTCTCACTATCAGCTCCAAGGAGACTTTAAAAGCTCGCTGATCCTGATTAATGTTTTCACCAGGATTGCTGTGATTGGGAGAACCCAGCCAAGATGAAGTACTTATGTATATTGCTGCTGTTGTTATTTATCATCATCATCATCATCATCATCATCATCATCATCATCATCATCATCATATTTGCAGATACTGTCTCATAAGACACTCAGGACAGCATTTACTCATTATACATGACATAAATGATGTATGTCATTTAACTCTCACAACACCCTTGTGATGTAGGTTAGACGAGGCCTGGTGCCTTTCATCAAGGAAGCATATGGAGAGTCAATCTATGAACAGCTCACCCTGCAACTGATTGCAAGGTTTAGTGGTAGATTGGACCAAACTGGTTCCTCATGTCTCCTGATCCCTTCTAGGCTGAAATTTAGCTTTAAGCCATCTGAAATGCTGACAGTACAGTGCAGCAGCAATCAGGTCAACAACTCCTGCTGCTATCAAGCTACCACTCAAGGCGTACGAACCTAGGTCTTCCTGCCAGTTTATGGTCTGCAACCCTTAGAGATAGTGAGTTCTGAAGAGCTGCCCAGTCAGCTGAGCAGGGATTTCAACCAGAATCTTCCACAACCATACCCAAAACAATACGCTACGTTTCGCTATACAGGCTCTCTCCAGCTAGACACAACTAGACATACAAGGTGAGGAATGTGGAACATTCTTCCCTAGTGGTTAAAACATTTTTTCTTAATTGATAGAAAGGTATTTTTCCCCTGTTTTGCCCCTCTGCCTGAAGTCTGTTTCAAACTTGCATAAAAGGAAACCATGAACATATGAAGTTCCCTTATACTGAGCGAGATAATTAGCCCACCTGTTTCGCTATTGTCTACACTGCAGAGTAGTGGCTCTCCATGGTTTCAGATAAGGGATTTTCCCAACCCTCCTTGGAAGTACCGGAGAACCTAGGACCTTCTGCATGCAATGCATGTGCTCTACCACTGGACTATAGACCCTCCCATAAACTGTACAGAACATAGCTGAGAGGTTTGTAATTAACAGCAAGGACTAACATAGCTGAAGGACAGTCTCCCCCTACCATATGTAAATACCTGCCCCTGAGGACATCTATAGAGTGTTGCCAGCTTCTGAAGTGTAATTGACAGTGATTTGCAAAAGAGCTTTTTCTGTAGTGACACCTAGTTTATGGAATGCCCTGCCTCACAAGATCCATTTGGCCTCATCTGTTCCAGAGTTGTTTTGTCCACTGATTTTTTTTTTCTGTTTAGCAAGCCTTTAAACTGTCTGATAGTTAGCTTTTGTGTATAGTACTATGTTCTCCTCATGGTTTTTTATTTGGGGTTTTCCCCGCTATCTGTTTTTATTTTGGTTATTTTTTTATCATAATTGAGTTTATTGTTTAAAATTTTGTTATTATACACTGCAGTGGGCATTCTATGTTGAAATGGAAAAGCAGGATTCTTTTCCTGAAGAGAAGAAGAAGAAGAAAAGATAAAAAAGTTATCTCTGTCCATTCTCTCTATTCCATGCATATTATTATACACCTCATCAAGTCTCCCTGTAGTCGCCCTTTTTCCAAACTAAGGAAAAGCCTCAGATGTTGTAGTCTTGCTTCATAAGGAAGGTGCTCCAGGCCCCTTATCATCTTGGTTGCCTTCTTCTGTACATTTTCCAGTTTGACCATGTCCTTCTTAAGATCCCTGCTAACTGGGCAAAGAGGCACCTTTTACCGTGGTGATTATATTTATTTAGCAGGGGGAGAGTAACTGTCCCTATCCACACCCAGCACAGGACCTCCAGTGACTGTTGCTGGGGTCTATCTTGTGTGTTTTTTAGAATGTGAGCCCTTTGAGGACAGGGAGCCATCTTATTTATTATTTCTCTGTGTAAACTGCCCTGAGCCATTTTTGGAAAGGCGGTATAGAAATTGAATTAACAACAACAACAACAACAACAACATGGTGAGACATAACTTTAATAAATCTATACCGGATCGGTTGTCACCCGGGTCAACAAGGACCGTGCCAGGTGCTGGAGTCCCTGGACATCTGGTGGCAAGTGGGCAACAGGACTCAGGATCTTCAGTTGAACAACCAGGGCTGGAGACTGCAAGGTTACTGGAAGAAACGTCGCTTAACCGGAAAAAATATACGAAAAATGCCAAGAAGGAAATAATGATCTGCTATTACAAGTCTAGTCCAACTAGAAGAGGTTATTTTAAAAGAATGTACCAAATTTGGAAAGAGAAGCATCCAGATACAGAAATAACAGAACAAAGGCTAGCAGACCAGAGAAGATTCATAATAAGAAATAAAGTATTCACAGGAGTTGAGCTGGAAGAACTGCAAAGAACAACACAGGCTCAAGATATGGAAGAAGAATTACCACCAACTGAAGCAGTTGCTCAGGCGCAGGTGGAGGAGGTGTTGGAAATAGAGGATGCCACTGTTGCTGAACTGTTTCAAAATCAAAAGCAGGCAGCCTCCCCTTTGCCTTCACCTCAAAAACCCAAATGCCGTTTAACAGAAAAGCAACAAGAACGAAAGCAAAAAAATAACTGAGCACATGAACCAAACAACCACCAGGGTTTGACTTCCAGCTCTAAAAACAGTTGCCCAAAAACAACTTGCTCAGGCATTAAAAGATGTCAATGCTGCACTTGCAGAAATAACAACCAATAATTTGCAAAAAGCAAATGAATTAATGTACAGTGCAGTAACAATAACACAAGAGCTCGGATATAAGATCAGTGGAGCTGTAAAAAAAGAAAGCAGTACATCACCTAAATGGAAGATTCGATTAGAAAATAAAATCGCCAGGCTCAGATCAAATGCTAGTAAATTGAAAGATATGAAAGACAAGAAGCTGAAGAATAAAAACAACAAACAGTATCTGATCCAAAAATACCACCTAGATTCAAGGAAAATTAGAGAGGTCCTGGAAATAATAAAGCAGCAAATAACAGCAGTGTCAAAGAAGATTAGAAGATATGAAGCCAGAATCACACAACACAGGCAGAATCTCCAATTCCAGTCAAATCAGAGACGTTTCTACCAAAGCATAGAAGGAGAAACTGCAAGAAACGTAGAAACACCAAATAATGAAGAAACAGTGCAATTCTGGGGGAAATTATGGGACAATCCAATAGATTATAATCAAAAATCAGGCTGGATAAAAGAGGTTGAAAAATGTAACAAATGCAAGATCTAATAATAACACCAGAATTAATAAGAGAAAAAGCAAAGAAAATTAAAAATTGGACTGCGCCAGGCGACGATGAACTGCATGGCTTTTGGCTTAAACACCTAACAAGCCTTCATAAACAACGATCAAAACAGTTCAATCACATTTTGTAAGGAGGTGATATTGAACAATGGCTAACAACTGGGAAAACTCATCTCATCATGAAAGTCCCAGCCAAAGGTGCAGTTCCAAGTAATTATAGACCGATAACCTGCCTGCCAACCATGTTCAAATTATTAACTGGAATAATAGCAGATGAAGTGATGCAACATTTATTAACTAACAAACAGCTTCCAGTTGAACAGAAAGGAAATTGCCCGAACACCAGAGGCACAAAAGACCAGCTACTGATTGACAAAATGATTTTAGAAAATTGCAAGAGAAGAAAAACCAATCTAAGTGTTGCATGGATTGACTACAAGAAAGCCTTCGACTCCTTGCCTCACACATGGATACTAAAATGTTTAGAAACAACTGGTGTCAGCAAAAATATTCAGATATTTATAAAAAAAAGCAATGAGCATGTGGACTACACAGTTAACAATCAATGGCGAGACACTTGAACAGGTTAGCATTAGAAGAGGCATTTTCCAAGGGGACTCACTATCCCCTCTGTTGTTTGTAATCGCCATGACCCCACTTTCACAAATACTAAACAAAACAGGCCTTGGATACCAAACATCTAAAACGTCAAGTAAAATAAACCATCTGCTGTACATGGACGATCTGAAGTTGTATGGAAAGACCCAGTCAGAAACTGAATCACTGCTAAACACTGTCCGTATATTCAGTAGCGATATAGCAATGGAGTTTGGACTAGACAAGTGTGCTGCATTAATCATGAACAGAGGAAAAATAAGAAAAACAGAAGGAATCGAACTGCCCAATGGAAGCAAGATCAAGAACCTGGAAGAGAAAGAACATTACAAATACTTGGGCATTCTCCAGGCTGATAACATTGCACACAATGAAGTTAAAAGAAAAATTGGAAGTGAATACATCAGGAGAGTTCGAAAAATCCTAAAGTCCAAACTCAGTGGCGGGAACACCATACAAGTCATAAACACCTGGGCTATACCTGTTATCAGATACACTGCAGGAATAATAGACTGGACCCAGGCAGAGCTAGAGACGCTGGATCGTAAGACCAGGAAAATCATGACCATCAATCATGCTCTGCACCCGCGCAGTGATGTAGATAGGCTATACCTCCCTCGCAGCTCAGGTGGAAGAGGAATGCTGCAAGTCCATCAAACAGTTGAGGAGGAGAAAAGAGGCCTTGAAGAATATATAAGGGACAGTGAAGAAGATGCACTTCAAATGGTCAATTACAAGAAACTATTCAACACCAGTGAAACAAATGGGGCCTACAAGAAAGAACAAGTCACGAACCGAGCAGAAAAATGGAGAAATAAGCCCCTGCATGGTCAATATTTGCACAATATAAGTGGAAAGTCAGACATCACCAAGACCTGGCAATGGCTTAAGAATGGCAACTTGAAGAAAGAAACAGAGGGTTTAATACTGGCTGCACAAGAACAGGCACTAAGAACAAATGCAATAAGAGCAAAAGTCAAAAAATCCACAACAAACAGCAAGTGCTGCCTTTGTAAAGAAGCAGATGAAACCATGGACCACCTAATCAGCTGTTGTAAAAAGATCACACAGACTGACTACAAACAAAGGCCTGACAAGGTAGCAGGGATGATACACTGGAACATCTGCAAAAAATACAAGCTACCTGTAGCCAAAAATTGGTGGGGCCATGAAATTGAAAAAGTGGAAGAAAATGAAGATGTAAAAATATTATGGGACTTCCAACTACAAACAGACAAACATCTGCCACACAATAACCAGATATAACTGTAGTCGAGAAGAAAGAAAAACACGTTAAAATAATTGACATAGCAATACCAGGGGATAGCAGAATAGAAGAAAAAGAAATAGAAAAAATCACCAAATACAAAGATCTACAAATTGAAATTGAAAGGCTGTGGCAGAAAAAGACCAAAATAATCCCAGTGGTCATTGACGCCCTGGGTGCAGTTCCAAAAGAACTTGAAGAGCACCTCAACACCATAGGGGCCACAGAAATCACCATCAGACAATTACAAAAAGCAACTTTACTGGGAACAGCCTATATTCTGCGACGATATCTATAACAATAACAACAATATTGACAATAAAATTCAGCCATCCCAGGTGCTTGGGAAGGACTCGATGTCTGGATAAAACAAACCAGTCAATAACACCTGTCTGACTGTGTAAACAAGGAAGAATCCCTAGCATGGAATTTGCTGTTTTCACAGCTGCCACACATTGGGTTGACACTTTCAATGAGCTGTCCACCACAACTCCAAGATCTGTCTCTTGGTCAGTCACTGACTGGTCAGTCACTGGCCTAGAGTGTTTCTAAAGAGGTGCTCTAGGCCATTCTGTTAAGAAGTCTGCATGGACACGTACGGCAGAGTTATCCCGGGTGGTGAGGAAGTATAATTTCCGCTCCTTCTGCCTCAAATCAGCTCCCGGAGATACTCTGCTGTGACGCCTTTAGTGGGTTCTTTGCGGATAAAATCTCCTGTATTCGGGCCGACTTGGACTCCACTATTTCTGCAGGGTCTGTGTGGGAGGTATCCCGCGATCGCTCTTGCAGTGTTAGGCTGGATCAGTTTCAATCTGTGACTCCTGATGACGTGGACAATCTGCTTGGGGTGGTACGGCCTACCACTTGTTCTCTGGATCCTTGCCCGACCTGGCTGCTTCGATCTAGCAGAGAGATTGTTGGAGATGGCCTAGTTAATATCATAAATGCATCGCTGAGGGAGGGTAGGGTGCCCCCTTGTTTGAAGCAGGGATTGATTAGACCACTTCTTAAGAAGCCTTCTTTGGATCCCTTAGTGATGGACAGTTACAGGCCAATTTCCAATCTCCCTTGGTTGGGCAAGGTGATTGATAGGGTGGTGGCTGATCAACTCCAGGCAGTTTTGGAGGAAACTGATTATCTAGACCCATTTCAAACTGGCTTTAGAATGGGCTATGGGGTTGAGACAGCCTTGGTCAGCCTGATGGATGACCTAATTGACAGAGGGAGTGTGACTCTGTTGGTCCTCTTGGATCTCTTGGTGGCGTTCGTTACCATCGACCATGGTATCCTTCTGGGTCACCTGGGTGAGTTGGGAATAGGGGGCACTGCTCTGCAGTGTTTAGATCCCAGGTGGTGGAGGTTGGTGACAGTCGCTCATCAAAGCAGGAGCTGTTATATGGAGTCCTTCAGGGCTCCATTCTGTCACCAATGCTTTTCAATATCTACATGAAACCGCTGGGTGAGGTCATCAGGAGATTTGGTGCTGTTTATTATCAGTATGCTGATGACACCCAAATCTACTTCTCCCTTTCATCTTCAGGAAATGGCACTCATTCTCTAAATGCCTGCCTACAGGCAGTAATGGGCTGGATGAGGGATAACAAATTGAAACTGAATCCAAACAAGACAGAGGTGCTCATTGGGGGGGCTCAGAATCTGAGGAGTGAGTTAGATCTTCCTGTGCTGGAGGGGGTTACAGTCCCCCAGAAGAAGCAGGTGCGCAGCTTGGAAGTACTCCTGGACCCAGGCCTCACCCTGGTTTCTCAGGTGGAGGCCATGTCCAGGAGTGCTTTCTGTCAGCTTCAGCTGTACCCATTCCTTGAGGAGGATGACCTCAAAACAGTGGTGCACCAGCTGGTAACCTCCCGGCTTGACTATTGCAATGCGCCCACGTGGGGTTGCCTTTGTACGTAGTTCGGAAACTTCAGTTAGTTCAGAATGCGGCAGCCAGATTGGTCTCTGGGGCAACCTGGAGAGACCATATTACGCCTATTCTGAAACAATTGCACTGGCTGCCAATATGTTTCTGAGCAAAATACAAAGTGCTGGTTATTACCTTTAAAGCCCTGAACGTCTTAGGCCCAAGTTACCTTAGAGAGTGCCTTCTTCTGCATGATCCCCACCTCACGTTAAGGTCATCTGAGGAGGTTCATCTCCAGTTACCACCAGCTTGTCTGGTGGCAACTCGGAGGCGGGCCTTCTCTATAGCTGCTCCGGGGCTGTGGAATGTGCTCCCTGTGGAAATCCGCAGTTTGAATTCTCTATTAGCTTTCAGGAGAGCTCTTAAAACGTATTTGTTTGGCCTGGCTCTCCAGGTTTTTAAATCTGTTTTAATATTCTAACCCGATTTTGGGGCTTTTAATCACTGTAATTGTTTAATTGTTGTTTTAAAATGTTTTTAAATTGTTAATTGTTGTTTTTAAATGTTTTTAAATTGTTAATTGTTGTTTTATTGTTTTTAATTTGTTTTAGCTCTTGTAGTGGTTTGTTTTAATTGTAAACTGCCCTGAGCCATTTGGAAGGGCGGTATATAAATCAAACAAACAAACAAACAAACAAACAAACAAACAAACAAACTATCATGGTCCATGGCTATGCTTTCCTCAGGTAAGGGAAATTAGTGTCAAATAGGTGCAGACCAATCAACAGCAATAAAATACTTAATGTCCTGTGAGAAAAATCCACCTTAAGTGGCACAGTGGGGAAATGCTTGCCTAACAAGCAGAAGGTTGCCGGTTTGAATCCCCACTGGCACTATATCAGGTAGCAGCCATATAGGAAGATGCTGAAAGACATCATCTCATACTGTGCAAGAGAAGGCAATGGTAAGCCCCTCTTGTATTCTACCAAAAGAAAACAACAGGGCTCTGTGGGCGCCTGGGGTTGAAATCGACTTGACAGCACACTTTACCTTTGCCTGTGAGAAAATGTGTCCACAACATGGATGCACTTGAAGGAATGTAAGAGGGTAGACAACGTGTTATTGAAAACAAAGAGTTGCTTTATTAGGGGTACAGAAAGTGAAAAGGGGATGTTTAGCTTGAGGTATGTTATCAGTACTGGGAAGGGAAAGAAGCTGGAGGGTAAAAGGGAGAGAAAGAGCAAAGCCGTTTGTCACAGCTATCTGTGTCTAGGTAGGGATCTATCTCTCTGGGTGGCAAGAACACAAGAGTGCAGGAGCACAACTGAGTGGGAAGAGCAAGGTGCCATTTTGAGTTTGGGTGGGGGGGAGTTATAGGCAAAAACATGCCTTGAGGCATGACTGAGAAACTTAAATGAAGGAGTCTAGTAATGGGCCTCCTTCAAGAATATTTAGGATTGTAGAAGTCTTGCTCCAAATAAGGCATGAATATTGGGTGTTGATCAGGTTATGTCAGGGCGGCTCCCTTGTATGCTCCTTTAGACAAAGAGATGTTCATAAAGAAGGAGGGGGCTCATCATGCTGTCTGGCATTACTCAATCTTCTGATAACAGCTGGCAGGAAATTAGGTGAGAAGTTTTTTTAGCCTTGAAACTTCTTGTCATCTTACATGAGAGGAAGAGTGCTAGCATTCTTTCCCCTTTTGTCTCTTTTCATCTCTTATTTGGGTCTGCCCCACATCTCTCTCTACCTATGCTCAGATGCAGTCAGAGAAGGGCATTTCCTTTAGTCAGTTTCAATCATTTGCAAAATGCCCTGAAAGGTATCATCCATTCACCTTGTCAGAACGACCTTTTATCTGAAATGCAGCCAGATCTTCTCTTCCAAAAGCAGTCTAGGGGAGAATGGCTAAGAGCAGGTCTGCTCAATTTAGGTCTCCTAGCTGTTTTTGGACTACAATTCCCATAATCCCCAGGCACAGTGGCCAGTAGCTAGGGATTATGGGAGTTGCAGGCCAACATCTGCAGATGGGTCGAAGTTGAGCAGCCCTGGCTAAGAGGCTACATTTGAGAGGTACCCTGAAGCAGTGGTGCTCTTACCTCTGGACTTTGGTCCCAAAGCCCAGGGCCTCCACACCCCCTGGGGGTCTCCAAAGCTGTCCTGAGTGATGTGGTTACCACTTGCCTGTACTGTGCCAGGCAGCCAAGTGTGATTATGTCCTGTGCCAGGTGTTTTAGAGACAGCAGTGGGGAGTGGGGAAATAAATATGTGGGATGGGAATGTGTTAAATTGTGAGTCAAAATGTTTCTGTTAATGCATATTTGCATAAATATACTGTTGTATATTCTTACATTCTTGTGCGGCCAGTTGCTGCTTGTGCCCTCAAGAACCCATATATTAAAAATACCACATGTGTCATGGTGTGTGTGTGTGTGTGTGTGTGTGTGTGTGTGTGTGTGTGTGTGTATAGGGATGATGCTTAACTTGCAGCCAGGGAGGAATCCAGCGGAGGGGTTCCCACCAAATTACCAAGGTGTATGTCTGCACTGAAGCACTCCAAAATGGCATGACGAGCGTGGTTGGTAACAACTGCTTTCCTCTTCTCCACAGTAGACTTGGCAAAGAAAGTTCTCCAAAATGGTTAATAGAATGAATAGAACAATCCTCCAAAATATTCTCTCCATTTCTAATTAATACATTGGCAAATATTCTTTTCCGAGTCTACTCCATACTTCCATTCTGTTCTCCTCTTCTTTTTTAAATCCAAGGAGTGAGGAAAAGGAAGCGCAGCAGTCGTCAGCAGAGATGGGTGGTAGGTCTGGTCCCCCCAATCCTACACTTGATGTGACTGCCTCAGTACACCTCATGGAAGAGCCAGGCCATGTTTGTGGGCAGATATGTTATAATGGAATTATAATTATGTTACCCGTTTGTAATAAAAACAAATCTGAGTTATCAAACTGAATTATTCTTCAATTTTATGTGAGCAAAGACAACACATTGAGCTGAAAAGAAATTAATGTTGATGGGAGATACAATTTAGTAGGCTATTACTCCCTTTTGTAAGATATAGATTCATTAACAGATATTTTTTATTTGTATTTTAAAATAGTTTGCTTTGTGCTAGAAGCAAAACCTGTGAAGCAAAGCAAAACATGCATCTCTAAGAAGGTATTTATTAATGTGGGTTTTTCATTTGATCTGATATTTTATACACTACTTGTTATCTAGTGAATTTAAGGGGTACAGAGCTTGGTTTTGTTTGTGGTAGGGGATGTAGATATCCTTTATAGTGTGTGTGTAACTATAATATATCCCTCACACTGAATTCCCATTTACTGCATTTAATATTAATCTTGGTGCAAGAAAGATATTTCTACATTTCTTGTCATTCTGTGGATTTTATCTTTGTGATTTTCTAAGGTTGGTGGAAACCGCTTTCAAGTAAAAAGCTTATATCCTCCCTTTTGTCCTTGTCTTCTGTTCCCATAAAATGACCCAAAGCATACAAGAATAGATCTCTTTCAATAGATTCATGTTTCAATCCAAGAATTCTGTCTTTAAAATACCAAATAATATTTTGATCTTAGAACTACACCTTACAATCAAGGTCAAATTTTGTCCAATGAGGACCAGTTCAACCAGCCATCCAACTATTTTAGGAATTAGTTCTAAGATATCTTGAGGAATTAGAACAAAATCCTCCTTGGGTATCGAATAATAGGAGTTAAGCTGAAAGGGACATGCTACAGGATCTCAGTATGGATTTTTAAAGCTCAATAAACTTGTTATTTTCTTAAATCTGTGAACTGGTTCTCCATTTCCCCACCACTTGTTTTGTGCTTCTCAATGAAATGACTAGAACTAAGTTTCATTCAGAATATTTTCATTGGAAATGTTCTGCAAACTCCTAGTTGTTAGAGAGAGAATAGATTGTATTCATAGTTGGCCTCAGAAAAGAAATAATCAGAATCAGAACCTTTATTATTATTACAGTCACTAACCAGATGACAACAATAAAACATAATGAGAAAGGAAAGATAGTAAAACGGGAATATATGGAGAAAAGACAAATATGTATTCTGACAAGCTGAAAGGTTTAATGTCAGTGTTGTTGCTATGATAATTTTTTAAAAATAATAATAATTTACTTTCAAAATTCAACTTTTAAAAATATTTACCAGATTTTGTAAATAAAAAATAAAATGTCACCTGAGAAATTCTTTCCAATGAAACTTTGCCATTTTAAAAGTTATGACAACAGAATACAGATGGCCCTTGTTATCTGCAGTTTCAGCACTTGCGGTTTCATGTATCTGGCAATATATACCCAGCCTCATTATCTGTGGTAAGCATTTCCACATATCCATGGTTTTCAGTCCATGTACTTCACTTATATGGTCACACTCTTGCTCATGGGTTTCAAGGAGGATGGTGGAGTGCTTTGCATTTTTATTTTTATTTTTAGTTTGTTGTGCTTCTAAAAACCATTTTGGGTAGCATTTGGCAGCCTTGGGTTAGGGATGTGCACAGAATTGGTCCGAAGGCCCTTTATGGGCCTCTGAACTGGTTTGAAGAACCAGTGGTTCTGCCAATCTGGTTCCGGTGGGGGTGGCTCTTTAAGGGTGGGGAGGGTGCATTTACCCCTCCCGCCGCTTTCCCCCTGCCGGCGCTCTGTATATTCTCCAAAATCCATGGAGCGGCAGCATACCTCCCTGCCACCCCTTCCCCCGTTGTTGGCCGGAAATAAGTAAGTACTGTGTGCACGTGCGCTCACTGCACTCATCGCACGTCACGCACTTCATGCATGCAACGTGCGTGTGTGATGTGTGACGTGCGCAGCGGGCACGCACGTGGCAGCAGACACACATTACTTCCTTATTTCCGGCCAAAAACAGGGGAAGGGGCAGCAGGGTGGTACGCTGCCGCCCCATGAATTTTGGGAAATATACAGAGCGCTGGTGGGGGGAAAGCGGCAGGAGAGGTAAGTGCACCCTCCCCCACCCTTAAAGAGCCACCCCCACCATCATCAGACTGCAGCTCTGCGGTTCCGTATACATCCCTACCTTGGGTGGCATTTGGCATCCTTAGGGAGACATTGGAGCCTTTAAGAGCATTGCTCTGGAGCTTTTGGCAGATCTTTGGAGCTATTTCTGTGGAGCCTTTGCAAGCCTTTGGGAGACTTTTTGAGCCATTCCTGTGGAGCTTCTTAGAGGTGATGGGATTTCTCTGAACCAATCAAGAGGAGTTGACAGTGGAGGAATTGGAGGATATCATACAGGCAGCTCCTGAGAGTGAGGAGGAAGAGGAGGACATGCTCCCCAATCCTTCACCACAAAGAGGTTGTCTGAGATTCTGTAACTGGGGACTGCCTTGGCTGACAAGGTATTTCAACTTGATCCCCTGATGGAGTGCAGCATCAAGTTCAAAAGGCAGCTGGAGGATGCTTTGCAACCCTATAAGGACACCTACCAGGTTATGCAAAGCAAAATCAAGCAAAGCACCATCACCAGCTACCTTGAAAAGGTAGCCACACCCAGCACCACACAGTCATCATCGGAAAGCAACACCTTCACTTTCTACAGCTTCAAGGAGGAGGAGGAGGAGGAGAACAATACCAGCAGCAGGTCTGCCTCTCCAGGGCCTTCTTCTGCTACCTGGTCGTGCACCCATCAGAAGACTGGAGCTGGAGTGCTGTGAACTCCAGCACCACCTCGCTGGAGTGAGTTAACTCCTCTGGTGCAGCGAGTTAACTTCTCTGAATTATATTTTTGATTTTTGCTACTGCGGACTGGAGAGAGCTGGAGTGCTTCAAACCCCAGCAGTGGAGTAAGGTAACTCCTCTACTTTTGTTTAATTCAATTCAATTTAACTTTGTGCTGTCTGTTTGACCAACCTTCCAACCAACCAGGCCAAGGGGCTTGTGCTGCTAAGTGCTGGACTTCAATTGTGGGGTGAAAACACTTCAGAATTCTGCATTACTGGTGGAGCAGTGACCTTCCAGTGCTGGGGGAGCTGGAGAGTGGGAAAGTGGGAGAGCAAGAGAGCTAAGATGGCCAAGGTACAGTGCTGTGCTGCATCCTTATTTTTGCTTTCCCCCTGTATGTTCAGTTATTTTTCTTGCGTTCCGGAACCTAACTACCCAATTCCCATTGACGTAAGGTTTCATTATCCATGGTTTCGTTATCCGCAGTTGTAGGCCAGAATGGAGCCCCTGTGAATAACCAGAGCCACCTGTACTTGCACATTTTAATATTAATTCACAATGTAGAATTCATGGGAGAATAAATCATTTGTGCATACCCCACCACTACCAATGAATCACTTTATTATGTAAAAACATTTTTTTCAGATCCATCTTCAGAATTGGATTCTGAAAAGGCCATAGTAAGCAAAGAAGTACCTATTGAGGTTATTTTTCCAAAAGACAGTGGGAAATGATGGTGTAATGTTGATCTTAATGGTACTCTGTATTTTATGGTGTTACCCCACACTCAGTAAACAAGTTTCGCAGCCAATCCGAGAAGTTACCAAGACATGCTTGACACTGGTCAGATACTTCCTTCAGGAGGGGCACAATCCGCATATCAGGAGAAAGATAGTCCTGGCCATGACCATCATCTAAACATCCAGAAGCATAGATAGATCCAGTAGCACCTCCAAACTACAAATCTGATTTTGGGGGGAGAATGTAATTCCATCTAAAATAAATTAAGCCATATATTTTCAGTCAGCTGGACTGTTTGCCATCAACATTTTTGGATTCAGGTTCAGTCTTATCCAGTTCATAGCAGTCTGCAGAAACAGATTCAGGGATACCACTGTGATACCTGGATTAGGAAAAAATGAGAGAGAGAGAGACAGAGAGAGAGAGCACTCAGTATTGTCTTCACAGACTGGCAGTGGCTTCTCCAAGGTTGCAAGCAGGAATATCTCTCAGTCCTATCTTGGAGAAGCCAGGGAGGGAACTTGAAACCTTCTACTCTTCCCAGAGTGGTGCCATCCCCTGAGGGGAATAGCTTAGAGTGCCCACACTTCTAGTCTCCCTTTCATATGCAACCAGGGTGGACCCTGCTTAGCTAAGGGGACAAGTCATGCTTGCTACCACAAGACCAGCTCTCCATGGTCTAGATCAGGCATCCCCAAGCTGCGGCCCTCCAGATGTTGCTGAACTACAACTCCCAGCATCCCTAGACACAATTTTTTGTGGCTGGGTATGCTGGAAGTTGTAGTTCAGCAACATCTGGAGGGCCGCAGTTTGGGGATGCCTGGTCTAGATTCTAACTGGGTGATTTACTCCCCTTCCTTTTCTCCAGATGCACATCATTCACCATGGTTACTGAGTTAGTCTCAGTCCTAAAACCTGCATATCTGGAATTAATGATATTGGTCAGCAGATTCTTGATTTTTAAAGGGAGAAAATGTTGCTAGCTTTGTCATTATTATTATATAACAAGGTGGCTTTAAATCTGTGTTGCCTGTCATGTGTACCTAGGTCTTGGGTGCTCCTCAGTATGAGCTTGTTTTAAAGGCAAATGTTGAAATAAAAAACCTATCATAACTGAAATAGAAGGATGACATTATCAGCATGTTATGAGTGTGAGAAAGCATTCATAGTGCTTTGCAACCTTTCTGATAGTGCTTATTACAACATGAGCACTATAATTATTTTCTCCAAACAAACTAATTGCAGTGTTTGCTTTCTGTTCATACATTAACAAAGCACCCACCCTATAATTTTATTCACTTAATATGTGTTTGGTGACGAGTTGGTATGAAAGTAGCATAATCTACACTGACTCCTCTGAACAAAATATGAAATGTAGCACACTCTTTAAAAGAGCATTCCAAATGATGTCTGTCAGCGCACCCCACAACCTCATCTTTGTGTGCTTCGAATTTGGCTTGTAAACCAGGGGCAGATCCACCATTGGGCGAACTGGTTCAAAGAACCCAGGCTGCCACCAATCAGGGGCCATGAGCGCGGCCCCAGACATGCCCCCTGCATCTGATAGCAGACGCAAGGGCATTATTTCAATCCCAAATGGGGCTGCGTGGCACAGTTTGGAAGGGAGATCAGCCAGCACTGCATTGGGCATGCCCAACTGACACTTAGTAATGTGTCCCATTGGGTACAATAGCTCTAACTTTTGAGTAGACATTTTGAGTAGGATTGCGCTGTTAAACATATAACTATAGGCAGGTCAACCACCTGTGCTACTCATTAGCAGAATTCTTCTCAGAGCATGTAGTTTAAGCCAATTCAAAATTAAAATGCATTAATCAATGCATTTGATTATTATATGTGGGACTGCCTTTGCAATGACGTTAGAAACTTCAGCTGGTTCAGAAGCTAAGAACTTGCTGAAGTGAGCATATTTGTACAAGAAGATCTTCACTGGCTTCTAGTTAGTTTCAAAGTGTTAATTTTAACCTGTAAAGCCATAAACAATCTGCAACCAGGATATCTGAAGGACTGCTCTCTCCCAGATGAACCTGAGAGTCAGCTGAGGTCTCATAAGGGGCCTCCTGGCATCATAGGGCAGCTGCTGTGTGTGTGGTGATAGTGGCAGTGTTGCTACCAGAAGCCCACTTGTGCAACTCCCTCCCTTGGTATGTTCATTCAGCACCACCTGTGACCTTTTTTAGGTGCCAGACAAAATCCATTCTTTTTGCCCCAGTCTTCGGTGTTAGAGCTTTTGAGTTTCTCCTGCTGTTATTCTGTGCAATTTGCATCTGTGCAATTTGCATCGTGGATTTCTCAGACTCCTAATAGTAAATTAATACTGATTATTTTTACCATTTTAAATTGCTGATTAGTTCATTGATTTTTTTCTATCTGTGTAAACCATCCTAAAGACCATGTTTGATGGAAGGGTGGGATATAAAGCAATCTAAATACATAAACAGAAGGAATAAAGTTTGAAAAACACTGTTTCACTAGTTTCTTTTCCTTGTGACACTGAAATCAATTAAGTTCTGATAAGCCAAAGAGCAAATTGGTACATTGTTAAAGCAATCAACTCACTGGGGAGTGTTTTTATGTTGTAAAAGGAACAGCGAATGCCCAAAGGACAAAATTTATAAGGATGGAATCATGCAGTAAATTATTGGACTGGAACAGTTTCTAGCACTATGTTGTGTAGTGAAATTTATTGAGCAGAAATGGCCTTAATATAGAAGACTTGCTGGTCACTTTAAGATTATGCATTGATTAATGCATTTAAATTTTGAATTGGCTTAAACTACATGCTCTGAGAAGAATTCTGCTAACGACTAGCACAGTTTGTTGACCTGCCTATAGTTATGTTTAACAGCGCAATCTTACTCAAAATGTCTACTCAAAAGTTAGAGCTATTGTACCCAATGGGGCTTGCTCATAAACAGAGGAACACCTAGGCAATTTGGGAGCCAAGACCTAAAGGCCTTTGGATGCCCCTGCCCCTCCACACACACACCCTGGCTGCAAGTTAGGCATCATTGCCCTACACACACACACACACACACACACACACACACACACACACACACACACACACACAGAGTATTTTTTAACATGTGGATTCTTGAGGGAATAAACAGCAACTTAACTCACAAGAATGTAAGAATATAAAACAGATATATTTATGCAAATATGCTTTACTAGAAACATTTCAACACACAACTTAACATATTCCCATCACACATTTTTCTTTCCTCACTCCCCCCTTTGTCTCTAAAGCAGAGGTCATGCTCAGCAACCAGCACAGATCATAGTCATGCTTGGACGTCCGGCACAGTGCAGGCCGGTGGCATAGTGACCACACCACCCGGGACAGACTAAAGAGGATTTGGAGGCCCCTGGGTATGTGGAGGCCCTGGACTTCAGCCGAGAAGTCCAGGGGTAAGAGCACCTCTTATCATAAAGTATGTATAAGGTTAGAGCATCTGGCCTGTCTATAACATTTTCAAGACACACATTCATTTTTAGCAATTTATGAATTTAATTATTGAGCTCTTCAATTACAAGTGGAACTTGCAACAAAACCATCACATCAGATCTGAAATCTGATGTGCTATATTAGTGAGGAAGGGACAGGACACTAATGAGAAGCAGGAAGGTGAAATGTAGGGTTGAAAGGGTCTTGTCAGAATGGTTTTCTTGGGGGGGGGAGTATATGTGCTCTCTGTTTCTTTGGGTGTGGTTGGTTCTAGGGGAGAAAAGCCCAGGTACCCCTCCAAAGCTAGCATTTTTGGGCACACCTGGTGGCCTTTCCCAACACCCCCAAATGTCCCCCCTTAACGGAAGCTTTCAGAGGCATCTATCTATGTGCCCCATTATCAGTAGGCAATATATTAATAGATCTTAATGAGTTGCATAGTGGATGAGTAGTTCACACATTGTAATGAATTTGCTATTTCTATAGAGTATTTACTATGCTTTTATGGGACTTCAACTTAGTGAATTTTAAATTGGACTTCAACTAGTTGTGGCCATTTTTAACAACTTGTATGTTCTTTTAAAGTTGCCCTTTTCTACATATGTGTGGGGTTTTTTTTACCAGAAAGCTGGTAAAAAAACAGCTTAGTGCCAAGATACTCAAAAGACTGCCTACCCCTACAAGAATCTGCCTGGCCCATAACATCTTGCAGAGAGGCTCACAGCTATCTGAGGTTTGGCTGCAAGTGATGCATGGCAGGCCTTGTCCTCTGAACAAGTGATGCATGGCCCCTGTTCTCTGGAACTCCTTTCCCTCTAAAATTTGTATATTCCCCGCTTTATCTGGCTTCAAACATCAGTTCAAGATGCTCCTTTTCCAACAGGCCTTTTCAGAATTTTTATACGTGAGTGAGTGGACTTTTAGCTGTCTGGTTGTTTCATTTCATTTTGCTTTTAGATAACTTGTGGGGTGTTGGGGTTTGAGGTTTTTGGTGGGGTTGGTTTTTTGGGTTTTTTTTTTTTTTGGTATTTTATTGTATTTTTTGTACTATTTTGTAAGCCACCTTGAGTTCTCTGGAAAGTAGGCAGGATATACATTCCTAAATAAATAAATAAATATTGTCGATAGATATGGTGAGTGACATTCTAAAACATATGTATTTTGTCACAATTTACATTCCTTATTTAACTTTGGGAATCTTGAAAATTCAGACATTTTTGCCCTTTCAGACTTTAAGGGAAACTTACATTGGCATCACACTCTTAAGTACAAGTACCCTCTTAATTCTTGTACCCGTCTCCGTATCCCTACCTTTTACCCACTTTCTTATTTTACTCTTGAAAATCATCAGGCATGGGGAATGCAATTTTATCTGATTTTTGTGTGTGGTCTTTTGTGAGCATTCATAATCTTGTAGAGCAATTTGTCATCATTCATTTTCAATAAAATAACACAACATTAACAGTTTTGTAGCTTGCTATCTTTTGAATTTAATCAGCTAGGGGGCAATGTAGATTACGCCACACGTTGTGCAGTTTGGTAATCCTGAGAGTTGAGAGAAGTGCTGAGTTGGGGCTTCTTGGCTGAGTGCTGTATTGAGTTTTCCTTTTGTGGGGAGGCAATTTTAGTTTTTTAAGGTAGGCCAATATCTTACTGGTTGCTATAGATATTGCAAGCTTGTCTTCCAGATCAAAGAAGCAGCATGGCTCTTGCAGCTGTTGGGAAAGAGACTGAATGGTAAGTGAGAGTAAAATAGTAGTGCTCAGTGATCTTCAGGACCCAGCTGACTGCTGGTCAGGCTAGGTGCAGGCAGACAGAAATTCCTCATTGATGAAAAGGGAGAGGCAAAAGCGCACACACTGTGGGATGGAGATGGGGATAAACAAAACATCCTTTCTACTAAACTCTAGAATATCATCACAGGAAAAAATGCAAAGAATTAATCCAGCTCCCTTGTTGACTAATTTGTGTGTTCTTCCTACTGATATTTTGTTTAAAAGGCCTATTGTTTGTGTTGCTGTCTACTGACACAGTATCTATTGTTTAGAAATGTAATCACAGCAACACATAGTTGAGAATGTGGGACTATGGGACTAGCTGTGTTTCCTCCTCTGATTTGTCAAACACTAAACACAATGTACTTTATCTTCTAACATAACTCCTTTGTCAAGAATGTACTGGCTTGCTTAGCCAAATGTATGTTTTTAGACTAACGCCTTGTAAAACATTTCTATCATCTTTCAAATATTTGATCATATTTTAGGAGGTCCTAGCTTAAGCAACACTGAAGACTGAGATATTGTGCACATTATGCTTTTTAACTTAGAGCCTGATTTCACTTTACATATTTCAGATTTTTAGCTCCATCTCTGCCTCCACAAAGATCCTCATGGTCATATTGTGCTTCAGAAACCAGCATTTGCCTGAAACTTATTATTTATTTATTCATTCATTCAATTTCTATACCGCCCTTCCAAAAATGGCTCAGGGTGGTTTACACAGAGAAACAATAAAGACATAAGATGGATCCCTGTCCCCAAAAGGCTCACAGTCTAAAAGTACTGTGCTGGGGGTGGACAGGGCCAGTTACTCTCCCCCTGCTAAATAAAGAGAATCACCATGTTAAAAGATGCTTCTTTGCCAAGTTAGAGTTAGTTTGCCAAGTAAGCTAAAAACATGACAAATTCTAAGACAGGAGACCTTAGCAGCTAATAGTTTGTCAAAAGCAGTACATGTTCCACATGTATAGGTGTAAGAAAAGCTCAACTGTTGCTTTTCCTGGAAAAAAAGTAGCTGTGGGAAGAGATGATTTGGAGTAGAGATGTGACAGAAAGGAGGTGCTTAACCCTTTTACTACTCACTGCTTCACCACTGCCTTCGCCATCACAGACCTTCCCCATACTACTTTTCTGTCCCTGCAGAGTTCAGAACATGTGATTTATAAATGCTAGGGGTGGCCCAAAATCTTTGAGCCCCTGTGGTGGGGTACCTCTTATCTTTCCACCGCATTCCAGTGCCTGCCAACCTCCAGATTATTAGAGCCTTCACTCCCTCTCTTCTGCTGGGATACCCTAATGTTGGCTTGCTCTGTCCAGAGAGTGGTCCATTTGCAATCCATGCTTGTACAGGTGAAACTCGGAAAATTAGAATATCGTGCAAAAGTCCATTAATTTCAGTAATGCAAATTAAAAGGTGAAACTGATATATGAGACAGATGCATTACATGCAAAGCGAGATAAGTCAAGCCTTAATTTGTTATAATTGTGATGATCATGGCGTACAGTTCATGAAAACCCCAAATCCACAATCTCAGAAAATTAGAATATTACATGGAACCAAGAAGACAAGGATTGAAGAATAGAACAATACCGGACCTCTGAAAAGTATAAGCATGCATATGTATTCAGTACTTGGTTTGGGCCCCTTTTGCAATTACTGCCTCAATGCGGCGTGGCATGGATGCTATCAGCCTGTGGCACTGATGAGGTATTATGGAAGACCAGGATGCTTCATTAGCGGCCTTCAGCAATTCTGCATTGTTTGGTCTCATGTCTCTCATCCTTCTCTTGGCAATGCCCCATAGATTTTCTATGGGGTCAGGTCAGGCGAGTTTGCTGGCCAATCAAGCACAGTACACTGTATACTTTTCAGAGGTCCGATATTGTTCTATTCTTCAATCCTTGTCTTCTTGGTTCCATGTAATATTCTAATTTTCTGAGATTGTGGATTTGGGGTTTTCATGAGCTGTATGCCATGATCATCACAATTATAACAAATTAAGGCTTGACTTATCTCGCTTTGCATGTAATGCATCTGTCTCATATATCAGTTTCACCTTTTAATTTGCATTACTGAAATTAATGGACTTTTGCACGATATTCTAATTTTTCGAGTTTCACCTGTAAGTTCAGTTTTGAGTACATTTCCCAGGTAAGTCGAAAAGCATAGATACACACATGTATGAGCATGGTAACAGCATTTGGAACCTTGCCAGGCAAGAGGAGATTGGGAAGTTATTTTGAGCAGAGAAGTAGCAGGACTTTGAGGGAAAGAGTTCCGCAAAACAGCAAAGGGATCAAATAGCTGCCCCCCCCCCCAAAAAAAGCCAGCAAGAAAAACAAACAGACAGCTGGGGGGTGGGTTTAAAGTATAGCTTCTCCTCCCTATTTTGGGAGCTCCAAATTGTTCCCTTCTAAATCTTTTGTTGTGCAGGGACCATTTCAGCATGTGCGGTGGCCATTTTTTTAAAAATATATTTTTTAAAAATGGCCACTGAAAACAAAATGGTGACTGCACATGCTCAAATGGCTTCTGTGAGGCCTGGCATGGCCTAGGGCCTCACAGAGGCCATTTGAGCATGCGCGGTGGCAATTTTGTTTTCAGCAGCCATTTTAATGTTTTTTTAATTTTAGAAAAATGGCACCCCCCTTCAAGTGGCGCCCGGGGTACGTGCCCTGCCTGCCCTACCCCTAGATACGCCCCTGTCTGGGAGTAAGCTTTCTAACAAGATTCTAGTGTAAGCCACTTCATTCGAAGCTGCTTTCTAGAAGTGACAGTTCTGTGTCTTGTTCTCTCCTGTACTTTCTAGGGACACTCAGCATGTGACATGACACCTTCACCCCATGAGTTTATCCACCCCTTTAAGAAGCAGCCAATGAAGCAGAATCATGGAGAAAATTCATAGTGTGAGGTCATCACTTATATTCTGTATCCCTAGACATTACAAGGGAGAGAAGAGAAGGAAACAAGGTGCTGCTGCTTCAGATTGCAACCTTTTATGATTTGTAACATCTAGTTCCACCTCCAGTTAGGATCATAGGAATCTGCCTTATACCAAGTCAGACGATTTATCTACTTAGTTCAGTATTGTCTACACTGCAGCAGCTTCTCCAAGGTTTCATGCAGGAGTCTTTCCCAGCCCTACCTAGAGATGCCAGGGATTGAACCTGGGACTTTCTGCATGCAAAGCAGATGCTCCATCACTGAGTTATGGCCCAATCCCCAAAGGTAGCACATATGGGTTTCCCATCCAGGCACTGGCCATACCAAGACCTGCTTAGCTTCAGAAGGTGGCTGTATCATGTGTCCTTAGACCATGTACTGGAATGAAGGAACATTGCAGAAGGAATGAACTTCAACATTAGAGAGTTAATGTTAGTCAAGTTAGAGAGAGGCATGCATCACCACACTGTAGCTAAAAGAAGGATCCTCTCCTGTGCATTATTTACAGTGTGATTGCAGTGAATGGGGCAAATCAAATTAAAATGTGTGAAAGGACATTTATTTTCATATATCCAGCTAAAGCTGAAGAATTAATTGGCAGCATTTTGATATCATAGGAAACTGCTCGGCACGGACGGCGATATCTACTAACTGTACCTGCCTTAATCGTTTCTTAGCATTATCACAATGGCCTTGTATTTCACTAAGATTGTAGAAACTAATTATAGCTCACAGGGATTAGCATTTAACCTGACCTGCTCTTTAAGGAGTCATATTACTGATATACATGGAAGCAAAACCAGGTTACATCTTAAATATTCATTTGCAGAACACCGTGCAGAGATTTGAATAGGTAAGATGAACTAAAAAAGCAAGATAAGGAGAAATAATAATAAATGCAGTATGGGAATGAAAGGTGGGGTGCAAAGAAGAGAACAGAGAGGAAGGACAGATGCCAAGGATAAACTGAGACTTGCTAAGGTTACCATTCAGTGATGATATCATTTCAATGTTGGCTGTTAAGTAAATGAGGGATTATGTTAACTGACCCATATACTTGGTGTAACTTTCTGGAGAAGTCCTCTAATGGTAGGCTGATACTTGAGGGTATAGTTTATTCTCTAAGGATAAAGTGAACTTCAGAAGACTGAGTATATATGTGTTGTCTTAGGCCACAACTGGGGTGAGCATTGACATGCTGCAGAGATCTAATATTGTTAGGCAAGAGAGGCTTACTACAGTTTAAAATGAAAGCCTTGGCCTTTTCACAACATGCGTAGGGTCCATGTGTCATATTTTTGGAGCAAACTGGAATACATCATGCCTAGGACAGAGAGGTCTCATTTCACAAATATTGTTGAAGACATGTTAATGAGACTGGCTGACATGAGGAATATTACTCAGAGTAGTTCCACTGAAATTATTAACCTTTAATTGCAATGGGACTATTTTAAGTAATTGTCTTCATCATGTCCGCCACTATTCTTAGCAACAAAATAGCTGTGGTATGGTTTTATCCCAGTAAATGGTGAAATACAACAACAAATTTTGAATCTGTTAGTTTTGGTTAGTGTGATGTTTTCCTGTGATCTGGGTCAGTGGTAAAACATCTAAGTATTATTAGTGCTGCTGCTGCTGCTGCTGTTGTAAATAGAACATCTTAGCTTTATTCCTTTTAAGTAAAAACAAAGGCTGACATCCAGATTAAATAATTTCTTAACAGTTCTATTGCAACTAAGCAATCCTTTTGAATAACTCACGAGTAGTACCATCAAGCAACTTAGTCTGGACGTCAGCCAATGTTCTTATGTGCAACCTTCCACCATTCTTCTTTCTTCTCTGTTATTATACCACCGTATTTGTTTCTTCCCTTCTTCTGCATTTCTTCCAGCAACCTTCAATGTGTCCTTTTTCTTTCTTGATTTGAGGTCATTCACAAAAGGGCTGATCAGAAATAAAATGTCTCTCATTCTCTTTAAAAGGTGGCATTATGTTACTTGGCTTTGATAGCTATTATTGGTCCAGATGGCTCTGCTGTTCGCTTAGGGTCTATATATAAAAGCCAGTTTCCTAATGTTTCATCACACTGTAGCATGATCAAGAAACACAACTCGGGATGGGGGTATACAAATAGAAGCAAGTTTGGTTCTTAATGACTGGAGTCACTGGTGGGTAGCTGGGTGCAAGTTTCTCTTCTGTTCCAGTAGTGTTCATAAGTACACTATTTCCCATTCAGTCATTCATTTCTAGAGAAAGAGTAAAGCACTTAGGGCAACAGGGCAAATCTGGCCCACTGTCCTTGACACTGGGTATCAGACCATTGCCTATTTTGCCCCCATGCTCCTAAACACAGCTTTGGGTTGGGGTGGCAGAAAGAATTTCTTAACTCCTTCTCAGGCTGTGCTCAGTGGGACAAAGGTAGGGCCAGATTTAGGAAATGCAAAAGCACATCTGGGTCTATGCCTTGCTGCACCAATGGCAATGATACCAGTGATGGTAGGAGTGAGTGTGATCAGTATGGGCAGATATATAGTTGGGGAAAGGCTGGAGTGCTCCATCCCTCCCACCAAGCCTTTAGGTGTGTGTGTGTGTGTGTGTGTGTGTGTGTGCGCGCGCGCGCGCGCGGGGGGGAGGGGGGCTGGAGTGGCATACCTCCTTCTCCTATAGCAGATATGCACCCCAGCAGTCCAGTATGAGATGAATGGGAATGAAGTGGGAAGGCAGTGAACCTCTGTGCTCAGAAATTTGCCTTCCCCTAAACGGCTGCCCTCTCACTTATTACTCAGCTCTTCTCCCACCAAAGTCAGTGGCTCCTACTGAATGACATTTAGGATACTAAAGATGGTTGAATCAGGAGCAAACTGTGCCCTTGTTCCCTGGCACTGGAATCACCAGCTTGTGAGGAGGGGGCAGTTTAGCTGCCACTACAGTGCCAACAATGACACTTCCTCTGCTTTTTCAAGTGAATTGTTCACTTTTTTTTTTTTTTTTTAAGAGAATGGAAATACAGTCCCTCACACCAATGGGACTTTGCTAGAATCTTATAATTTATATTCACTTGCTTAAGGGTCAAACTATATGTTACTTTAAACCAGGCCTGCTCAACTTTGGACCTCCTGCAGATGTTGGCCTACAGCTCCCATAATCCCTGGCTATTGGCTACTGTGGCTGGGGATTATGGGAGCTGTAGTCCAAAAACAGCTGGGGGCTGAAGTTGAGCAGCCCTGCTTTAAAGGCACTGGTAGATTTTTGAAGCCTTCCATATGTAATCTCTGCATTACCACCAACAATTTGCTCCATATCACCTTGGCTAACTCATGGACATTTTTTCACAGCTATAGTGCAGTGTTGGTTTTATTTTATTATTTCTCTGTCATGGGCTGCAGAATTGTGGGTAGTGAATGTGCTTAATTCCACACATGCACACACACAAATTCAGGAGTGATTTTGTGCCTTTCTACAAAGTAACACTAAAAAATGAAGAAGAAAAACAGCCTCATGGGAAGAATTGTGTAGTAACACATTCAAGGTAAAAATCACACTGTCTTTTTTTAAATTTCTCATCATGGAGGCAACTAGTGTTGAATGTGTACAACTGTACAAAATACAGTCTAGTCAAAGAAAATACTTACAGGAAGTCTTGCCTGGGACTCATAAGGTAAAGCAAAAATAATAATCTCAAAGCATCTGCAAGATTTCTGTCTGCTCATATTATTTTTCAGTAAAGAAAGTGGATACATGTGCTTTTCTTCAACTTGGTAATTTTTCAGCCTTCTAATACTAATATGGCTATATGTTGTCCAAAAAAATAAAATGCTACAGGTTGGTCATAAGTCAGGTGCACTTTTCAGCATATATGAGGCCAGTTTGATACAAATTGTGGATATCACAGTCTATGTTAGGGATGTGCAAAAAATCGAAACGAACAATTTCGGGTGATTTGGGGCCGAACCGAATCACCCCCGATGTCCCCCGATATTTTTTGGGCACGAGCCGAATCACCCGAATTTCGGACCCGAAAAACTCGGGTGATTCGGTTCATGGCTGATTTTTGGCAATTTTTTAAAGTTTTAGTGACTTTGGGGCAGTTTGGGGGCATAGCATGGGATCTGGGCAAAAGGAATGGGGTGGGGTGGTAGTGCATAATGGGTGCAGGCTACCACCCCAATTTCAGGGGGATTGGGCAAAGGGCTGATTTTTGGTAAATTTCTGAAATTTTCATGTCTTTGGGGCAGATTGGGGCATATTGGGGCAAAAAGTGGGGCCTGGGGCAGAATAGTGGGGTGGGGTGGTAGTGCCTCATGGGTTCAGGCTACCACCACAATTTCAGGGGGATTGGGCAGAGGGCTAATTTTTTGAGAATTTTTGAAGTTTGGGTGTCTTTGGGGCAGATTGGGGGCAGAAAGTGGATCTGCCCCAAAGGAGTGGGCTGGGCTGGTAGATAGTGCCTAATGGCTGGAGGCTACCACCCATGCCCAATTTAAGAGTGATTGGGCAGGGGGTGAATTTTGGTGAATTTATTTTTATGAGGTTTGTCTTCATAAGGTGAAGTGTGCTAAATTGATTACTTCCTCATATTATTCATAGTAAAGGAAAGTGTGAAAAAGTGAAAGTGGGGTCATGAGAGCTTTTTAATTGAAAAAAATCTCATTTGCTATGATAGAATGAGAATTCACACCTTAGAAGTTTTTTCTGAGGTGTGAATTCTCATTCTATCATAGCAAATGAGATTTTTTTCAATTAAACAACTCTCATGACCCCACTTTCACTTTTTCACACTTTCCTTTACTATGAATAATATGAGGAAGTAATCAATTTAGCACACTTCACCTTATGAAGACAAACCTCATAAAAATAAATTCACCAAAATTCCCCCCTCTGCCCAATCACTCTTAAATTGGGCATGGGTGGTAGCCTCCAGCCATTAGGCACTATCTACCAGCCCAGCCCACTCCTTTGGGGCAGATCCACTTTCTGCCCCCAATCTGCCCCAAAGACACCCAAACTTCAAAAATTCTCAAAAAATCAGCCCTCTGCCCAATCCCCCTGAAATTGTGGTGGTAGCCTCCACCCATGAGGCACTACCACCCCACCCCACTATTTTGGGGCAGATCCACTTTCTGCCCCCACACTGCCCCAAAGTCACCAAAACTTCAAAAATTCTCAAAAAATCACCCCTTTGTCCAAACCCCCTGAAATTGGGGTGGTAGCCTGAACCCATGAGGCACTACCACCCCACCCCACTATTCTGCCCCAGGCCCCACTTTCTGCCCCAATCTGCCCCAAAGACATGAAAATTTCAGAAATTTACCAAAAATCAGCCCTTTACCCAATCCCCCTGAAATTGGGGTGGTAGCCTGCACCCATTAGGCACTACCACCCCACCCCACTCCTTTTGCCCAAATCCCATGCTATGCCCCCAAACTGCCCCAAAGTCACTAAAACTTTAAAAATTCACCAAAAATCAGGATTTTGCCCAATCCCCCTGAAATTGGGGTGGTAGACTCTACCCATTGGGCACTACCACCCCACCCCAAAATTTTGCCCCTGGGCCCCTTTTTACCCCCCCGAATCGATTCGGATTCGGATTAAATCCGAATCCGAACCGAATCAAGAGTGATTCGGGTGACCCAGATTCGGGCACAAAACAGAACAGGGGTGATTCGGCTCGAGTCCGAGCCGAATCACCCGAAAACCCGAATTGCACACCCCTAGTCTATGTTAATGAACTGGTATAGACATACCTTCAAATCTCTCATGTGTGACCAAAAAATGTTACTATTTGGAAAACAGCATACCACAAACCAGGAAGTGGAGGAGAAGTGATTCCAGAGGCGTATCTAGGGAAAACAGCGCCTAGGGCAAGCACTGAAATTGCGCCCACCCCCCACCCCCCCAAGTCCAAGCAGCAGCATGCACATTTTTTATATCCCACTCTTCCTCCAAGGAGATTGGTTTTGGGAGGGATGGGGAGAGGGGTTGCTATAGAGCCTGCAGAATTTAAGGAAGTTTAAGGAATAAGGAGCGCACCTTGGGATTGGTGTTTTTGTCTGGAAGAGTTTTCAGTCATGTGCACTGTTCCCTCTGATGTGTACGAGCCCCATCTACATCACCTCTAAGGTGTGTGCATGTGCTCACAAGTTTTCTGATGTCTGCTCAGTTAATTTTAGATCCCACTCAGGTTGAATCAGGAAGGCTCTATTCTGAATGCTTGTGCGCACACACTGCCTTGATACTCCTGCCCAGAACAAAACTCATTCTGCACTAAGATGGGGGGGGGGGGATTAGAGAGAACACTGGTCATGTGTTATCTTATCATATGAATAATAAACACTCTACCATATTCAACTAGCAATGTAGGAAGTACACTATTTTGCCTTTGTATAAGTGTTCCTTATAACTGAAGTTTTCTTACTGCATTGAAGAAATTTATATCCAAGTATTACCCACAAATCACACACAAATTCACAAATTTGCTTGCTTGCGCCTCAGATGTTCACATGGCCACCATCTTGAATTGGAGTGCATGATATCAACACATACCACACCCTTTGGACATCCCTATGTGTCCTTACATCTGTAGCAAATTTGGTTCAAATCAGTTAGGCGGTTCACGAGTTAGCCCACTTACACCTCAAAAGTTTACACATCCGCCATCTTGGATCGGGGTGGATGACATCACCACAAACTATGCCATTGAGGTGTCCCTATGTGTCCCTACAACTGTACCCGATTTTGTTCATATTGGTCCAGGCGTTGCAAAATTGATAGGGCGGAACACACGGACACACACACAGAATGCCGGGTGATCTCATAAGCCTACTGGAAAGTAGGCTAATAAACACTAGTAAGTGACGCCTGTTGTTGACTGGGCAAAGTAATTTGGCGTACATTATTTATTTATTTATTTATTTATTTATTTTATTTTATTTTATTTATCTATCATATTTTTATACCGCCTGATATGCATATCTTTAGGCGGTGTACGAAATTTAAAATATTTAAAAGTCACAAATTAAAATACTTGAGAATAAAAACAATATAATAAAATTATTAAAACAAGTTTTTAAAATTATTACAATTTTAATAATTAGATTTATAATAACTAGATTAGATTTATAAAAAAGTTCAAGAAATTAAATATGTCATATAATTTTTATTAATGTGCTCGCAAAAGGGAACTAAAAGAACAGTTTGAAATTGATAAGTTTCCAAGTTAAAACATTATTCATTTTATTGAATAATTATCATATATGGTAAATTTGAATCATAGTAAATTTGAATCTGAGAAAGCTCTTCTACTTCTCTGGGCACTATGTCATTTTAGAATTATTTCTGATTATGGAGTGTTAATCTATTGAGAACAATAGCAGTTAAAATATGATTCTACTAGCTGACCCCGCACAGAGAATCTGTGCAGTCTTTGGGGCTGGCTGTTCCCCCCCCCTCCTGCCCCACTCTCCCTCCCTTCTGCCCCACGCTCTTTTGCCTTTCCCTCTGCCCCACGCTCTCTTACCCCTCTGCGCTGTAATGGTGGAGGAGACCCGACAACGGTATTGGCGAGCTGCCTGTTGCTTTGGTGTGTTTGGTTTAGGGTGGGGGGTGGACTTGAGATACTGCTTTTGGTTGAACCACTTGGATTGGCGATTCTGTTCTGCATTTATACTTGTCTGTATCTGATTATACAAAGAGGAATACACATAACTTTATAGGGAATAAATTATATAATGTAGTTTAAAGGCGGAAGAAAAGGAGGAGGGGGATTGCAAGAGGAGAATGTTCTGCAGGAGGCAGGGGGGTGTAGCTATAATTGAGCAAAAGGGTTTAAAGAGCCCGCCCCCCCAGCTCCAACCCTCCTTATTTTCTTCGTTATCTCCCTCACTGAGGGCTGCAAGAGAGAGGGGTGAACAGGGCCCCCTCTCCCCTAGCTACTATCCAGTGGTGTAACGGGGGGAAATGGCGCCCAGGGCAAGCTCTGCCCCTGAAATTGCGCCCTCCCCCTGCCCCCCAGGCCCCCACATACCTGCGCCGGCGCCCCGTGGAGTGAGCGCGGCGGTGGCGGCGATCCGAGTGCGCCGGTGGTGGCAGCGGATCGCCGGCCGAGTGCGGCGGCGGTGGCGGCGGATCGCCTGCTGAGTGGGGCGGTGGCTGGCGGCAGCGATTCGGTGGTGACTGGCGGCGGCAGATCAATTCGCCCACCGAGTGCACAGCGACGCCGAGGCCTGCTGTCTGGCCCAGCGTAGCTTCCCAACTGCGAGGCGCGCCTGCGCAGTTCATTCTATGAACTGCGCAGGTGCGCCTGTGCAGTTGGGAAGCGACACTGGGCCAGATGGCAGGCCTCGGCGTTGCTCTGCTGCACTCAGCGGGCGAATCGATCCGCCGCCGCTGAATCGCCACCAGCCACCGCCGCACTCGGTGGGCGATCCGCCACCGCCACCGCCACACTCAGCGATCCAGGCCACTTTTTGGCGCCCCCCCACACGTGACCCACCGGAGTGGCGCCCAGGGCACGTGCCCTGCCTGCCCCCCTATTGTTACGCCCCTGCTACTATCTCCCTGGCAGGAGGGAAAAGAGCGGCGGAGGCGACAGGCAGGGCGAGTCCTCCCTTTCAAACATCCTCTCTTTTAGGACCTGACTGATGCTGCTTCTCAATGCAGAGTCTGACGTCAGTATAAAGCAGCTTCACCCTCGGCTCTTCTAGCCTGCGCTTTGATTTTTGAAACCGTCTCTGTTTGGGATGGAGATGATGAGCTGTGTGGGTCACGACTCATGTAACCCCTAGAATCATGTTCCCCTACCCCCAAAAGAAAGATTAAAATACCCCATGGTGGAAACATTTCCGGGAGGGGGAGAGCAAGCAGGAACCGAGGAGCAGAGACCTGAGGGATCAGGAAGATGCGGAAAGCACAACCCAGAGTTTTAACTGTGAATTAGTGACTAATACACAGGGACTCTGGGTTTAGTGACTAATGGCTTTTCATGATCCCACGGTTGGCAGCTGCCGACAGGCGGCCCCTCCCTGACTTGCCTCGCTCTTCCTGCACCACCACAGTGCTGCTGGGCTGGGCCGCCGCCGCCTCACATTTGCAGCCGGGCTGGGTCCGCCAGCCGCCACCTTGCATGGCTAGGCCTGCCGCCACTTCCTTGCATTCTCCTGGGTGCGCCTTAGCCAATCAGGCGCCCCCTCAGCCCAGCCAATCAGCTGGGCTGCTGGGACGCACGTTCTAAAGGCACACCCAGGAGAATTATATATATAGATCCCTAATTTCTTCTAAAATATTAATTAATTAATTAATTAAACCTTTCCCCCAGAATATTCCGGTATAGTGCATTCAGCTAATGTAAGTGGCAGGATTGTTCATGCAAAATTTGGTATCTGTAGGTATTGAGAAATATAACTATATTTCAAACCAACCAACCAACCAACCAACCAATTCTTCAAAATATATAATAGATGGACTAGGTTACTTAAAATACAGTTCTAGTTGAAGAGGAAGCTGGCTTCCAGGAGGTTAAATTGAAATACCTGTTTTGTTCAAATTAACCATTCTATAGTTATACTAGTCTGCAATTCTAAACACACTTACTTACAGTATTAGGGAGTGTAAGTCCCATTGAACTCAGATGAGCTTAGTTTTGAATAAATGCACTTAAGATTGCTATGTAAAAGCAGAAACTTTTTTTTTTTTTTGGCCTTCTTTGTTCCTCATATCTGTTTCCTTCTTATCAATTAGAATCACTTATGCCAAAAATTGAAGGTGACTCCAATAAACAAACATTTGCTGTTTTTAGCTAGGAAATTGTACAAATACAATGGTACAAGTTTATATTAATTTTGATGGTTAACTTGTGAGTTCATTAGTCACTGCTAAAGGCAAGGGTATATTAGTTTTTATCCGTACCAGATACAAAACACATCTGAATTATAAGGAATTGTTTTTAGTACCTCCTGCCCCAACTGGGGCTGCTGCAATCAACGTCATAATTCTCTGTCACACACACCACCCTTTTGTTACTACCAATATGTTCGTCTGATATATAATTTATCCTCTTGTTTTCAATACATTTTGCTAAATGCAGCTGATGCCTTACCTTTGTTCTATTCCTCCCAAGAAATTGCACTTTTTAAGAGGAGCTTGGGGCCACGCCCCTCTGCACGTGTCCACGCCCCCTTTTGGTGACATCACAAGGGGCGTGGCCTCGAGCTCCTTAGAGCCCGAGTGAGCTCTTTGGGTCTCATTTCAGGAAGGCTTGCTTCGTGAAAGCATCTATTCCAGAGAGGGAGAGAAAGGGGAATAGACGCTTTTAGGCAGCAAACGCTGCCTGAAAACAATCGGCATTGGCAGTACTCGCTCTCTGCAGCCAATGGGAGAGCGCCCACCCGCCTCCCGGACTCAGAGAGCTCTCATGAGAGTTGTGCCTGAGTGGGGGCGGTGCTGGCTGGCGGCAGTGGTGAGCAGCAGCAGCGGCCGCTGGGATTGAAGCGGGGGTGGGATTTTTTTTAAAAAATATATATTTTTAAAACAAAATTGTCGTGGTTGGGGTGGGGGCGGGGCATAGCAGGCGCATTGCGCCCCCCTGCAACTGGTGCCTAGGGCATGTGCCCTGCCTGCACCCCCTTCGTTACGCGTCTGAGTGGTTCTCCCCTAGCTACTTCCTCCAGTAATAAGCAGATTCCTCCCCTTCCCTCCCCCTGTTACTATCTAGTAAGCAGTAAGCTTTAGTAGGCTCTGGCATGTTTACCATAGTGCAACAGCTTTCAACTCCTGAACAATGAGTGCACATATTTTCTCCCTTCCAAAGTCTCTAGCAGATTGAAGGGGGCAAGGTTTGGAAGGGATCAGCAGATTGGAAAGGGATGCAGTATCTACCAATGGGCCTGATTGCTGCAACACAGGAAACCAGTTCTTAGGCCAGAAACATTTCAGGATGGAGACACCAATCTATTTTAGAAATTATTCAATCAGGTTACATCATTGCCTCAGTGAAAAACTCACATGTATGTACTAATCCAACCATGCCACCACAAATTTCTGTGATTTGCAAAATTACTCCCAGCCATATCAGTATAGGGTATTTCCCTGCTTTCCTTTTATTGCTAAGATGATGAGAAAACTTAGAAATGAGAGGGGGGAAACACTTTCATAGGCCCATACTGGCTATGATGTCCAAAGTTCTCCAGTCTGATAAATATATTGATCAATACCATCCATGTATTATTATTATTATTATTAATTATTATTATTTATTTATACAGTCAGATAGGTGTTATTGACTGGTTTGTTTTATCCACACATCGAGTCCTTCCCAAGGACCTGGGATGGCTGAATTTTATTGTCAGTTGTTATAGATATCGTCGCAGAATATAGGCTGTTCCCAGTAAAGCTGCTTTTTGTAATTGGCTGATGGTGATTTCTGTGGCCCCTATGGTGTTGAGGTGCTCCTCAAGGTGTTTTGGAATTGCACCTAGGGCACCAATTACTACTGGGATTATTTTGGTCTTTTTCTGCCACAGCCTTTCAATTTCAATTTGTAGATCTTTGTATTTTGTGATTTTTTTTTCTATTTCTTTTTCTTCTATTCTGCTATCCACTGGTATTACTATGTCGATTATTTTAACTTGTTTTTCTTTCTTCTCGACTACAGTTATATCTGGTGTGTTGTGTGACAGATGTTTGTCTGTTTGTAGTCGGAAGTCCCATAATATTTTTGCATCTTTTGCATCTACATCTTTTGCATCTTTTGCATTTTGCATCTACAACTTTTTGAATTTTATGGTCCCACCAATCTTTGGCTACAGGTAGCTTGTATTTTTTGCAGATGTTCCAGTGTATCATCCCTGCTACCTTGTCATGCCTTTGTTTGTAGTCAGTCAGTGTGATCTTTTTACAACAGCTGATTAGGTGGTCCATGGTTTCATCTGCTTCTTTACAAAGGCGGCACTTGCTGTTTGTTGCTGATTTTTTGACTTTTGTTCTGATTGCATTTGTTCTTAGTGTCTGTTCTTGTGCAGCCAGGATTAAACCCTCTGTTTCTTTCTTCAAGTTGCCATTCTTAAGCCATTGCCAGGTCTTGGTGATGTTTGATTTTCCAGTTATATTCCAGCAGTATCCCCTGCTAGATGGGCAAAGAGGCAACTTTTACCATGGTGATTCTCTTTATTTAGCAGGGGGAGAGTAACTGGCCCTATCGACCCCCAGCACAGTACCTCCGGTGACTGTTGCTGTTGTTTATCTTGTGGTTGTTGTTTTTTAGAATGTGAGTTCATTGGGGACAGGGAGCCATCTTATTTATTTATTATTTCTCTGTGTAAACCACCCTGAGCCATTTTTGGAAGGGCGGTATAGAAAATAAATAAATAAATAAATAAATGGTAATTGGCGCCCTGGGTGCAGTTCCAAAAGACCTTGAAGAGCACCTCAACACCATAGGGGCCACAGAAATCACCATCAGCCAATTACAAAAAGCAGCTTTACTGGGAGCAGCCTATATTCTGAGACGATATCTAGAACAACAGCAACAACATTGACAATAAAATTCAGCCATCCTAGGTTCTTGGGAAGGACTCGATGTCTGGATAAAACAAACCAGTCAATAACACCTGTCTGTCTGTGTAAATAAATAATAATAAAAGATTTTCCACTTATATTGTGCTAATATTGACCATGCAGGGGCTTACTTCTCCATTTTTCTGCTCGGTTCTTCACTTGTTCTTTCTTGTAGGCCTGCTTTGTTTCATTGGTGTTCAATAGTTTCTCGTTATTGACCATTTGAAGTGCATCTTCTTCACTGTCCTTGATATATTCTTCAAGGCCTCTTTTCTCCTCCTCTACTGTTTGATGGACTTGCAGCATTCCTCTTCCACCTGAGCTGCGAGGGAGTTATAGCCTATCTACATCACTGCGCGGGTGCAGAGCATGATTGATGGTCATGATTTTCCTGGTCTTACGATCCAGCGTCTCTAGCTCTGCCTGGGTCCAGTCTATTATTCCTGCAGTGTATCTGATAACAGGTATGACCCAGGTGTTTATGGCTTGTATGGTGTTCCCACCATTGAGTTTGGACTTGAGGATTTTTCTAACTCTCCTGATGTATTCACTTCCAATTTTTCTTTTAACTTCATTGTGTGCAGTGTTATCAGCCTGGAGAATGCCCAAGTATTTGTAATGTTCTTTCTCTTCCAGGTTCTTGATCTTGCTTCCATTGGGCAGTTCTATTCCTTCTGTTTTTCTCATTTTTCCTCTGTTCATGATTAATGCAGCACACTTGTCTAGTCCAAACTCCATTGCTATATCGCTACTGAATATACGGACAGTGTTTAGCAGTGATTCGATTTCTGACTGGGACTTTCCATACAACTTCAGATCATCCGTGGACAGCAGATGGTTTATTTTACTTGATGTTTTAGATGTTTGGTATCTGAGGCCTGTTTTGTTTAGTATTTGTGAAAGTGGAGTCATGGCGATTACAAACAACAGAGGGGATAGTGAGTCCCCTTGGAAAATGCCTCTTCTAATGCTAACCTGTTCAAGTGTCTCGCCATTGATTGTTAACTGTGTACTCCACATGCTCATTGCTTTTTAAATAAATATCTGAATGTTTTTGCTGACACCAGTTGTTTCTAAACATTTTAGTATCCATGTGTGAGGCAATGAGTCAAAGGCTTTCTTGTAGTCAATCCATGCAACACTTAGATTGGTTTTTCTTCTCTTGCAATTTTCTAAAAGCATTTTGTCAATCAGCATCTGGTCGTTGGTGCCTCTGGTGTTCAGGCAATTTCCTTTCTGTTCAACTGGGAGCTGGTTGTTAGTTAAGTGTTGCATTACTTCATCTGCTATTTTTCCAGTTAATAATTTGAACATGGTTGGCAGGCAGGTTATCAGTCTATAATTACTTGGAACTGCACTTTTTGCTGGGTCTTTCATGATGAGATGAGTTTTCCCAGTTGTTAGCCATTGTTCAATATCACCTCCTTGCAAAATGTGATTGACCTGTTTTGATAGTTGTTTATGAAGGCTTGTTAGGTGTTTAAGCCAAAAGCCATGCAGTTCATCGTCACCTGGTGCAGTCCAATTTTTAATTTTCTTTGCTCTTTCATTTATTAATTCTGGTGTTATTATTAGATCTTGCATTTGTTGGTTACATTTTTTGACCTCTTTCATCCAGCCTGCTTTCTTATTATAATCTATTGGATTGTCCCATAATTTCCCCCAGAATTGCACTGTTTCTTCATTATTTGGTGTTTCTACGTTTCTTGCAGTTTCTCCTTCTATGCTTTGGTAGAAACGTCTCTGATTTGACTGGAATTGGAGATTCTGCCTGTGTTGTGTAATTCTGGCTTCATATCTTCTAATCTTCTTTGACACTGCTGTTATTTGCTGCTTTATTATTTCCAGGGCTTCTCTAATTTTCCTTGAATCTAGGTGGTATTTTTGGATCAGATACTGTTTGGTGTTTTCATTCTTCAGCTTCTGTCTTTCATATCTTTCAATTTACTAGCATCTGATCTAAGCCTGGAGATTTTATTTTCTAATCTAATCTTCCATTTACGTGATGTACTACTTTCTTTTTTGACAGGTCCACTGATCATGTATCCAAGCTCTTGTGTTGTTATTGTTGCTTCACTGTACTTTAGTTGGTTTGTTTTTGCAAATTATTGGTTGTTATTTCTGCAGGTGCAGCATTGACATCTTTTAATGCCTGAGCAAGTTGTTTTTTGGCAACTGTTTTTACAGCTGGAAGTCGAACCCTGGTGGTTGTTTGGTTCATGTGCTCAGTTATTTTTTGCTTTCGTTCTTGTTGCTTTTCTGTTAAACGGCATTTGGGTTTTTGAGGTGAAGGCAAAGGGGAGGTTGCCTGCTTTTGATTTTGAAACAGTTCAGCAACAGTGGCATCCTCTATTTCCAACACCTCCTCCACCTGCGCCTGAGCAACTTCTTCAGTTGGTGCTAATTCTTCTTCCATATCTTGAGCCTGTGTTGCTCTTTGCAGTTCTTCCAGCTCAACTTCTGTGAATACTTTAGTTCTAATTATGAATCTTCTCTGGTCTGCTAGCCTTTGTTCTGTTATTTCTGTATCTGGATGCTTCTCTTTGGTACATTCTTTTAAAATAACCTCTTCTAGTTGGACTAGACTTGTAATAGCAGATCATTGTTTCCTTGTTGGCATTTTTTGTATATTTTTTTCAGTTAAGCAACGTTTCTTCCAGTAACCCTTCAGTCTCCAGCCCTGGTTGCTCAACTGAAGATCCTGAGTGCTGTTGCCCACTTGCCACCAGATGTCCAGGGACTCCAGCACCTGGTGCGGTCCTTGTTGACCCGGGCGACGACTGATCTGGTATAGATTTATTAAAGTTACGTCTCACCATATTGTTGATGGGAGAGGCACTCTTCGTCTGGCTCCGCTGGTGACACCTGTCCAGTATGGTTGGACCTCTGGCATAGCTCTCACCTTCATCAGAGCACACAAGCCCCACAACCACGCCAAGGTAGTGCCTCACTGGGGGTGGTTGTTGTTGTTAATTCGATTGCTATACCACCCTTCCAAAAATGACTCAGGGCAGTTTACACAGAGAAATAATAAATAAATAAGATGGATCCCTGCCCCCAAAGGGCTCACAATCTAAAAAGAAACCTAAGATAGTAACAGTCACTGGAAGTACTGTGCTGGGGGTGGATAGGGCCAGTTACTCCCCCCCTGCTAAATAAAGAGAATCACCACGTTAAAGGTGCCTCTTTGCCATGTTAGCAGGGGCATTACACATTAAGGTCGTTCACACAGCCAAAATCCCTGGCAGCTATGGAGGGCTGGCGGGGGGCAGGAGTATACCTGCCTTCCCTCACAAAAGTAGGTGCTTGCCTGCACTCCACCACATAGCATACCCACATGATTGGTGCAGTGAAGCTGACTGCATTAGGTATCTGGAGGAGGAAATCCTCCAGTATCCCACAATGCATTGCATGGACAGCTGAGAGCCTGCCCATGTCAATGCAGCACCTCCCAGCTTCCTGGCTGCTCTATAAGCAGCACTCTGTGGTTTAAAGGAAGCTGGGCTTCTGGGAGCTGGTGCACACAGCCCCCGATTGCACATACAACTGGGGCTGTTGAGGTAAGATGGGGCTTCGCCACCTTAACCTAAGTTAAATGTTATATTGAAGAACAGGGTAGGAGGTTTCACACAAGCCTTGCTACCCAGGCTGTGGCTGGTCATGTGAATGACCTTACTTTCTGTCTTAGGGCCTGGTAGTCTACCAGCCTACTATCATTCCAGTTGACAGCATGGATGTTGAACAGGACATTCTTGCCCAACCTAACTTTCTAAGAAGAGTCTAACTTCATGTCATTTTGCAAGCAATTTACCCTGATAATTTATAAAACTATATGGAAAAACCTTGTCCTCCTGGTGCTCACCTATGACACCTGAAATTTCAGGCATTTCTGGAGTTCCATCAGTTAACTCAGGCTTTAGTATCACTACTTTTAAAACACAGGTATCTCCTCATGGAAAGCTTCCCTTTCTCATTCTTACATTAAATGTTTCCCTAGAGAGGCCAAACAGATCAACCGTCCCATGATTCATAGGTTTCCCAGGTGGAAGCTGAATGTTGTGTTATAGGCTCCTTTGGAATCTCCATTTGAACTCACGGTCAAAGTACAATTCAGAGAACTTTATCTGGTTCAAGGGACCTCTGATTTGATTCAGAACTCCGGGGGGTGGGTCGGTTCCCATTTGGCTTAAATCCAAATCAAAATGGTTGCTTTGATTCAGGGCTGAAGCTTCACCCTCGCTCTGTCCTTGCCTCTTTTCCAACCCCTGTAGTTATTTGCCAGTACAAGCAAAGACAGGATGGCTCTGTTTTCCTTTTTATCCCTGCCATGCAGCAGCCCTGGAAAAGACTGCAGCTCCCAGGAAACTCTGGGATCCTGGACCTTCCTAGGGCAGCAGGAGATGGTTAGGTAGTAAGTACCTGCAGGGGTCAGGGGAGAGTAGCAAGATGTGAGGGGCCTGAAGTGGCTGAATCACTTTGTGATTGCTTTGACTGAACTGGCTGTCTTGTGTTTGATTCAAATACAATAATAATGAAAATCAAATATCAACTATTTTGTTTCCTGATGCACATTCCTGAGGCAAAAAAGACACACTGCCCTTGAACAATGACAAGGTACATTCTTATTATTTTCAATGTGGGCATTAATCTCCATCTTGGAATGGAAAGGTGTGGTGCAGAGGGCACATTTGCATGTCAGTCAATCAATCTTTATTATGGCCGTAGACCAGCATAAAGTATAAGGGGTGATTACTTATTAGAAATAACAATAGATAAAAAGTACACAGGGTGATTACATATAGTACGGTACTTAATATTATGTAAGGTACATAATGATATTAAAAATATTAGTAATAATAAAAATAAGAAAGTACACAAGAAGCATGAGGGCATAAAAGCCTGAAAAGGCATAAAAGGGGCATACAAATGGATAGGAACATAGGAAACTGCCATATTCTGAGTCAGACCATTGGTCTATCTAGCTCAGTATTGTCTTCACAGACTGGCAGCGGCTTCTCCAAGGTTGCAGGAAGGAATCTCTCTCAGCCCTATCCAACCTCCTGCAAAAAACCTGGTTCTCGCTTTTCGCTCTGCGTTGGCACAAGTCAGCATGGGGCATAGCATGGTGGGGGAAAGGATCTTTCAATGGTAATATCACACAAGTAATAAAAAGAGAACACCCGGACTACTTGAGAGATTTGTTATTCACACTTAAAAAATGGAAGGTTGAACCGGATCTATTTAAAGGATCCTCCTCAGTTAAGCAGCTAAGGAAAACAATTTATGGAGAGATTCTAGAAGTGGGTTTCTTAAAACCTGATTTAGAACGTAAACGCTACAAACACCGCACTTCATAGTACTTGTTGCAGCCCGATCACCCTATCGCTCTCTTTAAGGAGAAAAAAGTCCCTTTCCATTTATGGGAAACAAGGTGGCGCTTATACCATCAATTACTACCACTTAATGCGGCTAAGCCATGGCTCCCAGAGGACCAGCAAGAGTGCCCTAAAATCACTTGCAAACAGAAAGCTAGTAAGCTAGGTAAAACATTCAGGGAAACCCACTCACATTTCTTAAAAGAGTGTGTGGTAGCCAAAAGAGTGTGGCAGGGAGTAAGCAAGTTGTTAGAGTGGCCTGATTTGGAAAAACAGACTTGGGAAGAACTAACCTCGGGTTTGAGCGATAGAACCTCCTTTCGAGGTCCCAGAAAGAAACCTTCAAGGAAGCGGGACAGAGCGAGTGCCCTCATACTAGGGAATTGGAACGTTCCCCTTCTCGTAATCAGATTAGTAAACCTGTATGTCATTTATGCAATGCTCCTGCATAGGAGTAGGGAGGGAAGACGCGACCAAGAGGTTCACGCAGATGAGACAGTAAATCTCTTCTGGAAAAGTTTGTATGGTTATGTGCAAAAAGACAAGAGTATCTCTTCTAAACAGCAATGGGACAAATTGTGGAAATGGACGTCAGACGTAACCCCCCCGATTACCTGATGTGCCTTGAAATCCCCCACCCCCAAGTTACAGTACTACCTGCATATACTTCATAACCTTGTGGGTTTCCAAATCCTTGTGTGTAAATCTTTGTAGATATATCATGTACAAACAACCACTTTGTATATAATTGTGCTTTGGCAACGTACTGTATGCTTTGGTAGTTTGTTGGTTCAATAAAAAAAATCTTGTCCTATTTAAAAAAATAATAATCTTGTCCTATCTTGGAGAAGCCAGGGAGGGAACTTGAAACCTTCTGCTCTTCCCAGAGCAGCTTCATCCCCTGAGGGGAATATCTTGCAGTGCTCACACTTCTAGTCTCCCATTCAGATGCAACCAGGGCAGACCCTCCTTAGCTATGGGGACAAGTCATGCTTGCTACCACAAGACAAAGATTGTAAAAAGATTAAAAGACATGAAAAGACAAAAATGCATAAAAGCCTAAGTAATAAAACTGGATAATGGCAAGACTATAAGACTATAAGGGGCAGTAAGAAAAAAGGAGGGGAGTGTGTCTTTCTATTGAGTCAGTATTGAGTGAGCAAGTGTAGAGCTCACCCTGAGTCACTGAAGGTCAGGTTAAGGCTGATAATACTCACTGCTACTATCCGCCAACGAATGCTGATCGCTGCTGCACAAAATTTGAAAATAAAGAACTGTGGGCCAGGGATCCATTCCTAATAGGAGCTTAGCAACCGCCCTGGCCGGAACATGCCAGATATAAAAATGTTCTGGTGATTAAATGGCTTCATTCACTGGCCTGCACATGGTAACCATAATGTTTGTCCTGAATGTCCCCCTATGGGGCCCTTTCCCACTTTCTTTTCTTTTTGTTTTTTTCTTTTTGGTCTCTTTGCACAGTAATTTTATTGCAGAGGAAATCATGACCATGTAAACAAGGGCTCAGATAATACGTTCTTGGATCTGCTCAGTCTTTAGCTGTCTGTTCATTTGATGTCCATCTATATTTATTTGTTTGTTTGTTACATTTATATCTCGCTCTTCCTGAAAAGCTCCAAGCAGCTTACAGCATTCTTTAGAATTAATAATTCTGTCCATCTGTATCTATAGGCATACAGGGATTCCACCCCACCCTTACATCTATGTGCCTGGAGTCAACATTTAAACAACCTCCAAAGAAACAAAAAGAAGAGGTTTAATTCTGTTTACTTCCTCAGTTTCATGCAGTTTCTGATTCACAGTCCAGATTCATTTACTATAATTCTGGGGAAAGACAGAATGAATGAGTAGCCATTTGGCTTGCTAACTTGGCACATCAACACTCCAGACATAAACATTTGCGTTGGCATTTTTTCCAGCATCACTACTATAATGTCGCATTTTGTGAGGTTATGCTAGCGCACACCATCTTCAGCATGTATGTGCTGCCTCAGCAGGTATTAAGAATGAATCACAAGTGTCTAAGTGATGATAATCTTGCTTTTCAAATCCTTTTTGTTTATATTTTTACTAGTGAAATATAAAGCAATTGCACTTTAGATTTTTTTTACCCTAAACTATCTCATTTATATAGACTTTAGTGTTTATCACTATATTGAATTGGCAAAGCAATGTCTGTTCCCCATGAGACTTTATGAGCCCTATATCAATATTTTTCCTATAAACATTAATCCATGTTTTAAAGTTTTTATAGATTAAGTCATGAAAATATTCATAGCTAGAGATGTCAGCATATGGTGATTACAAACAGGACCTGACAGTTTTCCTCCTTAAGGTCTACCTCAATTGGCTTAGATTTTCCCCTCAGGAGCAAAATCTTAATCATCTTTTGCACATGAGTAATCTCCAGGCTTTCAACTGAAATGTTTCCAAAAGCATACAGGGCTAGATTTTACCAGTGTTGGGCTCTGAATAGATACACACTGAAATGAATAGATGCATACAGGCAGTTCTTGATGTAAATTAGGATCAGTGCTTGTTCAAATTTTAGTACTGGAGGAAAAACTGAATTGTTAGAACTCTTTGTCAATAAAAAAAGACCTTTCCAGTTTTCAGTCAAAATGAGCTTCATAGATACTAGTACCTGTGCATGTATACAACTTAGGAAAATGGTATCTCACTGCAGCAAACGTGAATTGTAGAACTGACTTTCGAGAAAGCAGCATTGGAGTTCTGCCTGGCTGACATCCTGTTTTTAAATACCTAAAAAGAAATTCTGTAGATATTTAAAAGGTAAAGTATGACTGTTTGCATTTGTTTCTAGCTAATTAGATCTTTGTGCTGCACAGCAAATGAGAAAGAAAATATTGGAGTTCCATTGGGTATTTTTCTTAGATGACAAACTCTCCAAATTTGCTGATTATTTGTCCCAAATAGTTCTTACACAGAAAAATCATCCATGTTTCCCAAAGAACATTTTAATACGGCACTAGAATCCACTATCTATTTGTGTTTTGCTTTCAGGTGTCAATTTTATGTGCCGAGTACTGTGTTGTCTTGTAGCATGATTGCAATGTCATTTTCAAGTACTGTGCCATTTGCTCTGGCCGGTTATCATCTATCATTGGCTCTGTTTATGCTTCCATCCTTTCTGTTCATGATAGTTGTCTTGGACACTTGGCAAAACTGCTAATCCCTAGTGTTTGTCAGTGGCAAAGGCGGCTATCCCCTGCCATCTATCTAGGCTTACTTTAAATGAGACATTTGGCAGCAGCGTTTCTTGTGAACCAACAGCTGCAGAGCAGCTTTTCACCTACTACCATATATGTTGCTATGTTTTGATAGCAGAGCCCAAGAAGAATCATGGGATGTAGAAGACCCCACCACTAGCTCGTTGCCTTAGCTGTGTTCTTTTGTTCTGCAACAACAACAGGAATCTGTTACAGAGAAGATGCCCATTCAACTCAATAATGGGTCTTCTATGCTTTCCCCACTGGTCTTATCTAACTACCATTCCAAATGCAAAGTATGCAAGTTGCTGACTTTTCAAAAATATCATGTGATTATTATATGAAGGTAACAATGACTCTGTAAGTACTTCAGAGCAGGTTAATGCAATTACATCATCTAACCACCTTTGTGCCTTACAGTTCATACAATGTTGATGTTTAAACAGAGAGAACGGTGTGTTCTGGGCTCAACTGACCTAGGGGAGAGGTATGTTTTATTATTTTACTCATCAGACATCCTTAAAAGCAGATTATGCTATTTCCACAAGATGACATATGTATGCCTTCACTTCTAATAGGCTGAAAGGTCATTCGTCTCTTAAAACAGGCCTGCACAGTCTGTGAACTGCCAAACTCATTGTGGCCCACCAGCTATCTATTGTGGCTTGCTATCAGAAAAGGAAGTCACAAAAATGAATATATTGCTTCACCACTTGATTCCCTGATTCATTTTCTAATTATAACATAAAATAGGCTGTATTACAGACCCCAAAAAGAATGTAGATGCCAAAAAAGAGACCAGAACAAGAAACTAATGTAATGATAGACTGCTAAAAATTCAGAATGTACCTGAAAATTGGTATATTAATAATATAATTTAAAAGTTCTACATAGAACAGCTACCACATTTTAAATCACACCATAAAAAATTCCTATGCAGACAACAATATAATTCAAAATCACATACAAGAATATATAAAAATGTCCCTGAATAGTCAAAGTAGGCTCACAGTGAGCCAAAGTCTTTATGAAAACCAAATGCCTTTCCAACAAGCACTAAGAAGTATTTTAAAAGCGTAAGACTCATTTTCAGTGGCTCATTTCCAATGGGTCAGATGAATATATTGCTTCACCACTTGATTCTCTGATTCATTTTCTAATTATGACACAAATTAGAGGTTGTCAGAAGGTTCTTCTGACAATAAACAATTACATCATCAAAGAGGTGCCAGTCCTGCCTGTTTCAAAGTCATTGAAATCATGTTGTATATGGCAAGAGATGCTAAGAGACCCATGTATTATATCAATACTAGCTGAACCCGCACAGAACAACTGTGTACTAGGACTCTGTTGCTCACCCCCGCCCCCACCATAACCCCTGCTTTATTGTTCAGTGTCAGCTACCCACTCTCAGCTGCCCCTCCCCACCGCTTGTTCTCTCACTCCCTGCTCATTCTGTCACCCCTTCCCCGCTGCTCGCTTGCTTGCCTCCTCCCCGCCGCTCGCTCACTCGCCTCCTATCTGCTCCTCTTACCTCTCTGCATATGGAATCTGCACTGCCCAATCACCATGGTGGTGGTGAACTCTGATTGGTATGGGGCTTGCCATGTGCAGCCTTGGCATATTATATACATAGATGTTGAAGATTGATGTGAACTGATGCAATTGTATTACTCTGCTCTGAAGCACGCACATAGTGTTTGTTCCTTCTTATAATAATCAAATGAGAACAGCACATAAAAATAAGTATTCCATTAAGTGGAACCATATAAGTACCTTCCTTCCTTCCTGAAAACAAGAAATGAAGCTGAGCATTTTGTTTTCCAAAATATTATAGTCTTATTTTCTAGGAAGTTTTTATTGATGCCCAATCTGTTTGAAATAATTTGATATATGTTAGATCTGTGCTTAGTTATTGATTAGTTATTAATTATTATTTTTTCTATTATTATAGCAAGCGAGTTAAACACCTGTTTTTCTGCCTTCCCTGCTTTAGTTGCTGGTTAGCAAGAGGCAGGGTCATAGTTCCTTGTCTTTACTATTATTACTTATATTCCTATCCTGGCCTCTCCCCAAAGTACTCAGAGTAGCTTTCAAGGTTCTTCTCCATCCCCACTTAAACCTTCACAACAACTCTCTAAGGTGTGTTAGGCTGAGAGATAGTGATTAACCTAGGATCTCCCAATGAACTTCATGGCTGAGTGAGGATTTGAACTGGAGTCCCCTTGCTCCTAAGTGGACTCTATAACCACTACACTACACTACACTACACTACATTACACTGACTCTCATGTTCTCTTGTCATGTTTATATATTGCAGTCAGATGCTTTACAACCCAGGCAGACAGCAAAAATACAGAAGGCTACTGAGTCTTTGGTAGGTTACTATTCATGGCTGATAAGTTATATAAAGCTTGTTGAGTCATACGTTGTGTAGCTTTCTTCTAAAAACTGCATGGGAATCAGCCTCAACAGATTATTAGTCGTGAACCGCCCAGAGACTTGCATTTTGGGTGGTATATAAATGTGTTAAATAAATAAATAAATATTTCTAATTCACCCAGATGTGATTGACATTGACACCAGAACTGCTAAGTGAGATGTTACAGGCAGTTCATGCTGCCTGTGACAATGCATATGCAGTGTATAGATGTGTGCGTTCCCCAACCTCAAGAGCTCCCATATAGCTGCTGATCGTGCAGAGACAGTCTTCAGGGAGTGGCAGAGCACTAAGCAGAAGATATAGGTTTGATCCTTGCCATTTCCAGACAGGACTGGGAAAGTCCTGCCTGAAACCCTGGAGAGCCACTGCCAGTCAGTGTAAACAATATTGAGCTAAATGGATCTGACTCAGCATAAGGCAGTTTTCTGTGGTTATATGGTGTGAGATGGCCCTCCACACAATTGCTGTATGGGAATGTACAATATATTTTCATGACAGTCTGGATTTATTACCAGGTACAGGCTACAGCTAGGTATACAAAGATCACACTTTGGGCTAATCACACTTTAGGCAAAGAGCAAGCTTGAGGACAGACCTGTGTCTGTATGCACATTGCTACTGGTAGTCTGAACCAGTCTTATGTGATGCAGCAAACTTGTCTCACAATAAGAATGCACTGCCTTCTGGCCTTAAAACATGGTTTCAGGCAGCTGATTGTGTGTATTGGCAAATTGAAGCCCATTTAATTTCATTTGAGAGGCATCTTATTGTTTACGCATTCAACTGGACTTTTTAAAAAAACACCAAACTGAAGGGTTACTAGAGGTTATGGTTGAATGAGGCTGTATGTACTGTCTGCTAAGTTATATTTTATATAATTTCCCAACATGTCATTTCTGATTAAACTGTACACAAAGGCTGTCTTTGACTTGAAGTTTCCTGTCAATTTCTCTGTGCATTTGGTGCGCACCCTCTTGGAGCACTGCAAGCATTTGCGTGTAATCAAGAGAAGACAAAAAGAAAAAAGAAAAGAAGACACTTTCCAAGCAATATTTGAAACTCACTCTGCAGAATAATCTTGATTTTAGCACTCCACGTGTCACTTAAATCATATGATGGTGCCACAAGCACCTAGGCTGATCCCAATAAGTGGAACTCTCTTGTCTGGTTTTGACATTTGTGATGCTTTAAACTGCTGCAGGGGGGGAAAGGGATATTGAATGCAAACCACTGAAACAAATTACTACTGACATTAGCTGAAATAATTCATCCATGTGAAGGCATTTAGAAGCACAGTCAACAGGTATCTTATTTTAACTTTTTATAGCTACATGAAAGACTTGTGCAGAAATGTTGCAATCGAAGGTAACAAATGGTCATATTTTAGAGCAGATAATGGACTGCTGTACAGTGATCCCTAGAGATATAGTTTCCGTGTGTGTCAGGGTACCATTAATAGCTGCCATCAATATATTAAAGAAAACTGGTGAATTGGACTCTCTTGTGCATCCAATATTGGACAGCCTCTTCTGTGAAGACTGGTCTCTCCTATCCTCTATTGAGATGTATCATCTATGGTAGGGAACTTGTACTTGCTTCCTTTTTTTCTGTTGAAACATTAATTAAACAATATAGTATGGGAAGTGACTGAAGTGGGAATCTAAGCCATTCCACCTACCATGGGTCAGAAAACCTGGTGTGAATTGAATACTTACTTGCTGTTGTATCCTGCCCTTCTTCCAAGGAGCTTAGGTCAGTGTTGGCCTCACAGTGACTCTGCAAAACAGGCGGTGTTGGAAAACAGTTACTTTCTCAAAGCATCAAATGAGCATCATAATGGAGCAGGGATTCACAGGGTTGTAGGTGGGCAGGGACATGCTTTGTAGGCTATCTAGTACTACTCCTTAAACCAGACAGATCTGAAATTGCTAAGGTTTATTTAATTCTTGGGATTAGAGCTCCCAGAAAACACACTATCAAAAAAAAATTCATAAAAATATTTTCATTGTTTCTTTAAACTGAGCAATCATATTTGCTCCAAATGCAGGCCACTCCAATGGAATATATTATCATTTTTTCCTGTCATGGAAACATTAATAAATTCATTTATTGCACCATGATAGCAACTACTGCAATGAGCAATTAAGGAAAAACTATATAGACATAGTCTTGATGTGAGGTATATAAGCAAAGTCTTGTTGCTACTTGTTTATTCCTAATTCAAATATAATCCTTTACGGCTGCATTTTCAGACACTATCAAATAAACCTTACAGCTCAAAACATGAAGTGATTGTGATTATCCTTGTTCATATAAATCATATTATGCAAAGAGATATGCATGAGGTTTGACTATGTATATAATTCAAGATACTTCTCTATTTTCCATATTCATTCCCCTTTAAGATTCCCACAGGCCTTCACTCCAGAGTGGTTAAATTAGCTTGCCCTCTGCCCCAAACTCCTGCAAGTAATCAAATTGTGTAACTGTCTGGAAGATATGCCAATTTAGTAGCTGCACATTCAGACTATAATCTGGAAAGTACCTCAGAATCCAACAAAGTAAATGACCATTCAGTGGGTTTATTGGCCCCACCCCCACCCCCAGTATATATCTACCTCAGGCATTGGGAGGATCACATGTCCTCAGTCTGCTTTAGTTTTCTGCCTAGCTGTAGATCATACGGAGGTGACAGCAGAACACGTATGGAAAGCTCAGTCTGTACAGCCCAAAGTATGATGTCAGAGAAAAATTCTTCCATACTAACTTGTCCCCCCCACCATGCACCTTTCAAATTTTTATAGTCTCCCACAATGCTGTTCTTACCGTAGCTTGAAACACGATGATGGTGTGGACATTGAGAATTTTAGACGTATTTTTCTCAGACCACATAAGCAATCTAGCTTGCCTGTCTAAATAACTACAAATAACATTGACCTAAGTCTAAAGCTCATTCGTGGCAACGTCTTTATCATAGGAGATCATTGAGCTTTAGATGCTAGTTATGAGGAAAATGTTCAGTTCTAAGATCTAATCTTTTTACACCCACTTCAGAGTGTCTTTTTCCTTTTGAGAATGGAACAGATTAGGCGCAAGCTGATTTCTCTGATTCTGTTCTTCTGGCACATGGGGGAAGAACTAATATTTGAGAAGGAGAATTCAGACTCAGAGTTTCTTCATAGTATCTCATGAAATGGCTAGTGCAAGTGATGCAGAAGACAACAACTGTTTTGTCCTGTTTTCTCTTGCAATCAGCATCTTCTTTGAATCTGTTAGTATTTTAGGCATATTTACAATGGTGCCTGTAAGGGAAAACTTGTTGTACCAAAATGCTCCTTGTAATGTATCAAATGTATAAAGAAAATATATCCCATCTTGTATTCTATCAGTCTCTTTCAAAAGCTAATATTAAAAGGCTAGGATAATTAAACTAAAATCAGAGTGAGATTGTACAGTGCTATTTTTACATGATCTGTTTTCTTGTGGGAGTCATTGGGTTAACCTGTCAACATTCTATATCCACGTTAATTAGTAAGACAGGCTATATTTTCCCTTTCTGATCTCTGGCTCTGCTTTAGAAAAAAAAAAATAATGGCTGGAAATGCAAGCTGCCTCTTTGTGTAGCTACAAATAGAAGTGCCAGTTGCACATAATCCATACACAAACACTTCTTGCATTCATTTACTAAATAAGGTTGTGTGACTAGGTCTTGTGCGTATTCCTCTGATAACCTTTGTTGTTCTCAAGGACGTTGATGAGTTTGGTGCAGGAAACATGTAATAAACTATTGTTACTATGCAAGACTGGAAAAGTAATGCTGGTTTGGAGGGGATTGTTGTACTCTGCAGTTTCCAGAAGGCTCCAGAGAAAGTTTGCAGTGCTTTTAAATAATAGAAGCGTTCTCCTTAAATTCTATTAAACTCTCACCTCTGTAGCAATTTAGTAACTAATAATACCTATGTCTGTTTTTATTAAAATTATAAGTTGCAAACCTTCATCAATAGAATAAAATAGGCAAACAAATTTTTATATGTAATATATCTATTATTTTTGCATGAATGGCTAAATTGGTATGCAGTATAAAATGTGTGCTACTCAGAAATCAAATTAATATTGGCTAGTTAAGGTACAAAACTGCTTCTTTCATAGCTTAAGAGACCCCAAACATGCTCATAATGAAATAACTTGATATTAAATTTTCAAACTATTTTTGTAATACATAAATCAGCTTTGTTAGCCCATTTGCTTTTTATGTAAGATCCTTAACTGGAGACACCTAACACAATTTTATGATGCCATTCATTCTCTTTCTATATAATTTTTGTTTGGTTTCTGTACATTCATTTCTTTTATTCTGTTTATCAAATTACAGGGTTGGATCTTATGAACCATAAGTGAACATTTACTCACAAAAGGAGGCTTTCCAGTTTCCTCCTTTCTGTTGTAGCCCCCTGCACTCCCCAAATATATCAGTCCTAAGATTACTTCAAAAATTGTGTTTGAAGTAGCATAGGGGCTGATTATGGAAGGGAAGTTGATAGAAATTCGGGACTCCCACACTTGCACAAGTGGTAGTGTTTTTTCTACTTGTACAGAGTACTATTGGTATTCAAGTCATAGTGTTCTTCATTACCTATGATCCATAGATTGATAGACATACACACACACATACAAATATTTTATATTGATATTTTAGTATTGTTTTTATGAGATATGGTCAAGCAAATTTGTTCACTATTCATGCATATATCAATTCTTTACCAACTCTTGTAATTATTTTCTCAGATTAGCCCTTTTAAAGTATATCTGTAATTACTGACATCAGTCCATGTGACAATAAAAATTTCAGCCATTCTTCTTTCCCATATTATTCAATTTGTAAATTGTTCTGCAAGGATTTCTACAGGTTATGCTGTTCTCTGTCTTTCTGTACTGGCTTTCCAGTTGTCATGGTCCAACACCAGCTTGCACTGTGAATGGGAGAGCAGATGAGCAAAACCACCTCCCTCCCTATGCCCTATTGCTGCCACGTGGAAATCTTTTTTTCTACAGCTGCCTCCACCAAACAGCCTCTCAAACCCTTTACAGGTCCTATTTAGATAGAGTGGAATGGCCCTTGGTTCTGGGATGGGAAACAAATAAACAAACAAAAAGCCCATGGACACCAGAGGGTATAAACAACAAGTTAAGTATTACTAATATATAACAAATTGGTATATAGACCCATTTCAACAAATTTGTATTCAACAAATTGGTACATTTCAACAAATAGGTATAGAGACCCATTTCAAACTGGCTTTAGAACGGGCTATGGGGTTGAGACAGCCTTGGTCGGCCTGATGGATGACCTTTACTGGGGAATCAACAGAGGGAGTGTGACTCTGTTGGTCCTCTTGGATCTCTCGGCGGCGTTCGATACCATTGACCATGGTATCCTTCTGGGTCGTCTGGGGAAGTTGGGAATAGGGGGCACTGCTCTGCAGTGGTTCCGTTCCTATCTCTCAGGTAGATCCCAGATGGTGGAGCTTGGTGACAGTCGCTCCTCAAAGCAGGAGGATATGGAGTCCCTCAGGGCTCCATTCTGTCACCAATGCTTTTCAATATCTACATGAAACCGCTGGGTGAGGTCATCAGGAGATTTGGTGCTGGGTATTATCAGTATGCTGATGACACCCAAATCTACTTCTCCCTTTCATCTTCAGGAAATGGCACTCATTCTCTAAATGCCTGCCTACAGGCAGTAATGGGCTAGATGAGGGATAACAAATTGAAGCTGAATCCAAGCAAGACAGAGGTGCTCATCGGTGGGGCTCAGAATCTGAGGAGTGAGTTAGATCTTCCTGTGCTGGATGGGGTTACGCTCCCCCAGAAGAAGCAGGTGCGCAGCTTGGGAGTACTCCTGGACCCAGGCCTCACCCTGGTTTCTCAGGTGGAGGCCATGTCCAGGAGTGCTTTCTGTCAGCTTCGGCTGATTTGACAGCTGTGCCCATTCCTGGAGGAGGATGACCTCAAAACAGTGGTGCATCAGCTGGTAACCTCCCGGCTTGACTATTGCAATGCGCTCTACGTGGGGCTGCCTTTGTACGTAGTTTGGAAACTTCAATTAGTTCAGAATGCGGCAGCCAGATTGGTCTCTGGAGTAACCTGGAGAGACCATATTATGCCTATTTTGAAACAACTGCACTGGCTGCTGATATGTTTCCGGGCAAAATACAAAGTGCTGGTTATGACCTTTAAAGCCCTGAACGTCTTAGGGCCGAGTTACCTTAGAGAGCGCCTTCTTCTGCGTGATCCCCACCACACATTAAGGTCATCTGAGGAGGTTCATCTCCAGTTACCACCAGCTCGTCTGGTGGCGACTCAGAGGCGGGCCTTCTCTATAGCTGCTCCGGGGCTGTGGAATGCACTCCCTGCGGAAATCCGCAATTTGAATTCTCTATTAGCCTTCAGGAGAGCCCTTAAAACGTATTTGTTTGGCCTGGCTTTCCAGGGTTTTATAATCTGTTTTAATATTCTAACCCGATTTGGGGGCTTTTAATCACTGTAATTGTTGTTTTAAAATGTTTTTAAATTTTTAATTGTTGTTATATTGTTTTTAATTTGTTTTTAGCTCTTTATTGTTTTAGTGGTTTGTTTTAATTTGTAAACCGCCCTGAGCCATTTTGGAAGGGCGGTATATAAATCCAATCAATCAATCAATCAATCAATCAATCGAGAAAGGTATACAAATACTTCTTTCACACATACACTCAACCGTGTGACCAATAGGGTGTAAAATAACAAATGATAAATGCATCCATCTACGCAAACTAAAACTGATTCCCTAGTTAAGCTACATCTCCTAACTACCCATGGTTTTCTACAGCAGCCTGCCATGATGCAGTGCTCTCTTCCTGTCTCTCCCTGTGTCCTTGACTGCCTGGTTTGTTCTCTGGCCCAGGCTTTTATGGCCTAAAACATGCTCCTTATTTCAACCTTTAGTGTAACCAATCAAAGGAATAGTATTGGTTTCATTTCTTCATTTCCCCTTGATTTCTATTTTGTCTACTGTTCTGTTTCTGTTTTCTTGGCTGACCTTTTAACCTTTGGGGTGGAATTGCCCAACTTTTAAACACACATTTTTTTAAAAAAACAAATAAACAAAACACCTGGCAACCATTTTTCAACTAAATACAAACATAACCAAATACACAGTTAAGGAACCTGTCCCATTCCTTCACATCAGGGCATCCCTCCCCATTCCTTGAGCATATAGTTGCTAAGCATAATGAAAAAATGTTTAGATCCTCTTTTGCCTGCCGTGCAGATATACTGCAGTACGAAGGGATTCCACTGCTTTCCATTGTTCTTGCTTAAGCAGTGATTCCATGTGGTCTTATTTCATTGCAAATGGAACTGTATGATACTGCTGTGTTCACTAATAGAGAAATACTGACCTCAGACTAATATATTCATATAATGTGATATTTTAATTATCATGTAATTTATTGTTGAGGCTCAATGAGTGGTCTGAGAATCTTCCATGCTGTAACACTGTTGAAGCTAAGTAGGTGTGAATATGATTTAGTGCTTAAACTGGAAAACTCTGGGAGATCCTTGTCAAGCAGCAATTTGCTTTTAAGGAAAAATTGATTTTAAAAGTAGTAGCTGCACAAAGGGTACAAAGGCACTAACCTTTATAATTTGTTTGCTTTGCTTGTGGCCATGATTTTTCTGTTTAAAACAGCTGAGTGATGATACATGGGCATCCAGAGAGGGGGGCAAGAGGAGGTGTCCACTCTGGACTGAGCCAATCCCATTTAATTCAATGGGGCTTATTCCCAATTATTTGGTATAGGACTGTAGGCTTTGCTCACCCCTGGGAAAAGTCCTGTGGATATCCATGGATTCAGGTATCAGTTACAAGCTAACGTTTTGTTGTTGTTATACCTGGTAGGTTCTTTAGCTTGTAATTTTCAGTTTTTTAGCATTTAAAATAACCTTAAATTTGAATCTAATGACTGTGGTTTTTAATCTGACAACTTTTTTATTTAATTTAGTTAATTTTATTATTGTTATTGTATCTTGTATCTATCTTATTGTTGTGAACGGCCCCAAGCAGTAGTGCACTGGAGGGGCGGAGTATAAATATTTTAAATAAATAAATGAAATCCCAACATCCAGTGCATTTTTGCTAATTCCATCTGCTCACCAAAAAAGACTGCATTTCCACAAAGTGTCTTACAATCAGATCTAAAACAGCTATTCTTTTCTGTTGCAAAGTGAAATGAAATTAACAAACCTTGGATTGTGGAAGAAGGTTGAAGATCAAGCAATCTCTTGAGCAGCTGACTTCAATGAATTAGTTACTCAGTTTCATAACATTCTCTGGTACCAATAGTCAGTACTAGCCTCCTATGTTTCATTAATTTAAAATGGATATTCAATCTGATGCCACCTTTGACTTCTTCAGTGTCAAGAAAGCTTGTAAAGTTCCACAGTGAAGCAGTAGTTCCTTCATCAGTTTCTTTATACATCTTTCTTTATCCATTCGGTGAGAACAATGCTTGAGAAGAAGGCAAAGTTGGCCTCTGGGGAACTGGGATTGAGGTTGAAGGTCATGCATTAAAAAGCCATTTATTTCTTTACTGATTTTTCTTTTAGTCGTTATTCATGCCTGCCCTCTCTTTTCAAACAAAAGGAACAGCAGTTCTCATAGGAAGTCTAAATGCATTGAATTGCACTAGATCTGATAAATATTTTCTTTTTCTCTCAAAGCTGATCTAAAGTATGCCTTTTCAGGTGAGTCAAGAATCCTGTTCAAACATTATGCTGTACATGTGTACAGATTTCTGCACACGTGCACATGTTTTTGTGTGAATGACTGTACATGCCATCATTTTAAAAGAGAACCTGGGTACAGGCCCCCTCAAATGCAGGGTGTAGATAGGAAGTGTACTACTGTACGTGCATTGAACATAACTGTGCATGTGTTCAGTCAGTCAGTCAGTCAAGTTTTATTTATGGTCCTAGACCAAACAACTGTGCATGTGTACAGATCCGTATATGCATCACAGTACACAGCCTGCACATGTGTTGAACATTACCTGTACATAGGGCCACTATCTTCTAATCTAACCTCCATTCAATATGTTCTCTTTCTCTTCTCCCCTACACATTGTAATCATACTAATACACCAATTCTGTACCTATTGATCACAGTGCAAAAAGCTTCACCTGTTTGCCCATGTCCAGCAAGAGGGATCATGGTGCGGAAGTACCATACTGTTCATCTGGGCCCCTTTTTGTATTGGCTGAAAAGGGCTAGCATCAGCACAAGGCACTTCTGAGCAGCTGCCAATCAGTAACACTCTATGACTTCTGTATGATCTATGGTATTTCATTTTGTGATGTTTCTTTTGTATAAAAGTACCCTCTGCCTTTGGACAAGAATAAGATATATAAACTGGCAAATTGGGTCAGGTATGCCTGTGAACTTGCATAAATATGCAGTTATTTTCCTTAGAAGTCTGACTCCTTTCTACAAAATAGTCATAGACATCTCAGTGAAATTATAAGAAATCAAAATCACAGCAATGGAATAATCCTTTTTAAAGCTGAAAACTATCTGAAGTATTTCTGGAATGCTTTTGTCACTGGTCAAGAGGAGGAAGGGAAAGAGGAAGGTGATTTATTATGTGTGTGTGTGTGTGTGCTGGGGTGTTTCTCATAAAACAACACAGGGAATTTGTAAAATACTTTGTATACTGAGAAGTGTTGTGCAGCCTGATACAATGCGTATTTATTTGAAGCTAAATCCTAACACTGTTCCATGGTACTAGGCTTATAGCCATAGATACTAACATTATTCTTTCTGATGTTTTCCCAGATGCCATTTAATCAAGGCAGATTTGACCTTGTTTGGTGTCCAATTTGATCCTAATGTTGTCAGCCCAATCACGTTAACTTGCAAGTAACTTTATATGAAATAACTGAGGTTTACTAGCAAGTAATTTTTTAATGTATTTTTATTTGTTTGTGTATGAGATGCATTTTGCATTTTGTTTCAAGCTCGAAATGAAATGCAAAATGCTCAAAAGGTTTGTTGAAATAGTGGTTGAGCCAGCTGTTTAGATGAAACAGACGCAAAATGTTTGAGTGTTTTGGATATAGGGAACAATGGGAAAACTTTAAACACCCAGTTTTCCCCATTGGTAGCGCCTAGGGACACCAAAGTGGGTTATGTGGTAGAGCATGATGAGTGCTACCTAACTCCCAACCCACAAAAGAAATGAGCAGGTGGCCAATTTTAAACCAGTTTTAGCTTCCCCCCAAGACCCCATAGGATCCTATGGAGTTTGGGGACAAGGTTAAAAATTGTCCACTTGCCCATTTTTTTGTGGGTTGGGTGGTAGGTAGCAACCATCATGCCCTGCCACACAACCCATTTTGGTGTCCCTAGAAGCTACCCATGGGGAATAATGGGGTGTTTTTGAGTTCTCTATTGTTTCCTATGACCGGAATGGTTTTGCATTGCAATTTGCAATGCATTTTGCATCCCTGCCTTGAAAAACACTGCAAACACACAGTAAAGGGGAATCTGTCCTTCCCAACACAGAACACACATATCAAATACAGTCCAAAAATGGCCATAAAATATTCACTGACCCAGTATCCACTGCCAGACTCAGTGCCTGCGCTGCAGTAACACAAGTTGCTCTCTCACACACAATTATGACTCCTAGCATTGCACCAGCTGCCACAACAGTACCCTTGCTTAGCAGCAAGCATAGCCATAAGCTCAACTAGAGCAACTTCAGCCACACTTGACTCAGTATACCTTGCAATGCAGATTGCAGAGCAGACCAGAGCAGTGAGTGAAGCACAAGTTAGTCTCAGGGCCAAAACATGGAGCTCATCTTACTAGTCACCAAGAAATTACACACCCAGAGCTGCCACATTTCTTGCCACAACACTTTTTTACAAACAAAACAAACCACAACTCAAGGAAGGCAGGTACCCAAGTTCTGCCTTTGTCAATCTGAGATCCAACAAAACCAGATAGTTATACAGCAATAGCACAGCATATCATACTCACTGCTGAGAAAAGAAAACCATAAAATCAAACCTTCCTTTCCTCCTTTCCTGATGTATCCTCTTCAAGATACTATAATGGCTTTCTCCGCCTCCCAGTCCCTACATTTTTTTAATTCCCTCCAAAAGTGTCCCCCCATCCCTCCTGCCTCTCCCCAGCCAATTGCGGCACAGTTGCCCATGACAACACTTAATTTGTATGATAACAAGTCATCCAAGAAGCAAGGCAATCTCAAGCTAATCAAAAGCCAGTGCCAGAAAACCAATCAACAAGGCAAAAACAGGCCTCCAAAATGGTGCTTGAAACACTCGAAACATTTCTGTCAAAATTGGGTTGTTCTGTTTCGAGCTCGAAACGGGCCCCTTATTTTAAGGGCATTCTGCTTCGAGCTTGAAAACTAAAAACTGCCCGTTTCGAACTCTAAGCATTTTGCACAATCGTTTAAAACTGCTTTATTGGTATTTATATCACACCATTATTGTGTATAGTGCTCTTCAACCTTTATCATAACAACAACCTTGTGGGTTTGGGGTATTTGTTTTGAAATGTATATACTGTTCTTCCTCCAGTGAGCTCGAAGTACATGGTTATGTTTATCCCCACACAAGCTCTGTGAGGTAGGTTAGGAGATGGTCTCTTGCCCACGGTGACCCAGTGATTCCATGGCTGGCTTGGAGTATGATGCCATGTCTCCAAATATTTGTGTGTATCAGCTCACAACATAGATCGATTGCAGTCCAGTCCATGTGTATGCACTCTGGTTGTGGTGTGGAGGTGAGACATAACAGTGATTTAATGAAGTCTCCATGTGGCTGCTTTAGTGTGTGGCCCACAATGCTTGAGTCACTAGCTTACGATGGCCTCATCTTTGAGCAGGATGTATGCACAGCTTTGTCACTGGTGATATATTTCTTTGTAGGACACCATGAGGTTTACTGGTATGCTAATATAACTGGTTCACATGCAACATGTGGCTTTTCACCTTGGTATTTGAAGTCAGTTCACAGCAGTAACACAGCTGCCTGTTCACTTCAGCCTAGTAAACTGTTTATGTAGGCCATGTGTTCAAATGTGGGAGTCACTGTTTTGCTTAAAAAACAACCTCAGTCTAATTCTCATAATTCCAAGAAGACTTTTAAAAATGTAGTTGTGTGTATTCTAAGCAACTGGTTCTTACATGCAGCCATGGTGACCACAAACAAATTGCAGAACTATGTGACTTAGCAAACACTTCTGTTTCCAAGTTTAGTCTGTGAGGCAGGAGCAGCCTTAAACATTTGACCCTAGGAACATAGGAAGCTGCCTAATACAGCTGCCTTATATGGTCCATCTAAATTATCACTATCTATGCTGATTGGCAGTGGCTTCTCCAAGGTTACAGGCAGGGATCTTTCTCAGCCCTACCTGAAGATGTCAGGGATTGAATTTGGGACTTACAAACTACAAACTAGATGCTAAGCCTACAAACTAGCCTACAAACTAGATGCTAAGCAGATGCTTTACTACTGTGCTCCAGTGCAATCCTCTATTTTTTCCTTCTACTTTAAGACCCTTATTTCCTCTCCTTCCTTACACTTTCATAGGGTTTCTTGTGTTTCAAGCAGACTACCTAACCCTAACCCCTTACCATCATGGTGTTTAAAACAAATTAAAATAGCGGCAACCACCCTTGTTTCCCATTCTCCAGCACAATCCTCCTTCCATTGACTCCCCTCTGACTTCTGGCTAGATCATTCAGCTTCTGAGGGCAGAGTGGTCCAGCACAAAAGTACCACTTGCACCCTTCTAGGTCTGCCTCTGCTGCAAAGGGGAGGAAAGTCTTGATTGCTGTTGAAAGAATCCAATAAGGCTATTCACATGAACAACCTAACCCGGCCTAGGGCAGTCCAGCCAGAATCCCTGGGTTAGGCTGCTCGTGTGCAGATCTGGGATCGGGGCCGATCCCGGTGCTGCTTGCCCACATAATCCTACTTTTAACCCTGGGCTTTAGGTCACAAGTATGCCCTTAACAACAGCACCAGGGTTATTGGGCTGCATGCAATGCATACAGCCAAAGCATGCACAGAGCCGGGTGCCTAGAGCACCTGACCCCTGCATGATTTCCCCAATGCACCATGCTCATCGTGCAGTGCATTGTGGGATTTCCCAAGGCTGGGACACATTGTCCCAGCCTCTGGAGATCTGCACTGCTCCAAGCAATGCGGATCATGTGGGAACGTGATTCACGTGTCCCACCACTGCAAAAAGATCATCTGGGGGGAAGGTAAGTTTGGTGCAAACCCACCCCCCACCCCCCACCCTGCAGTTGTGTGCATAGCCTTAATATCTTGCAAGCTATCTGAGGGAAGTGATTCCCTGAAGCTACTGGAAGCTAGGAGGTAGCACCTGGAGTGAGATTAATTTATCCTAATTAATTAGTTAAATTGTATGGGTGATGGTCCTGGCATGCTAATCCTAAACATTTGGCCATGGTATACTATATCTACTAGTACTTAAAAGCTGATCTTACACTGCCAAGTAAACAGGAAAAAGGTAGTGAGTTCTTGTATCAATTGCCACATGATGTAGATTAGGAGCAAGGGAATGAGATTAAATGTACATTCCTCTAAGTTTAAGTTTGGAGACAAATTCATTTTATACACAATTAGCATTTCTGTCATCTTCCAAGTGATGGGGAGGATGAGGAAAACACCACAGATGCTTTCATGAACAGCTGTGGATGCTAGTGTTTTCATATCTTTTATGTAGTTCCAGACAAAATTCTCCTACTAGTTAATGGTATGAAGATAATTTCCATAATCATTATAGACCAGCAACAGCCGCTTATTTTTACCCAAATACTGGAATTTAATTGAACTCTATCCAGTTTATACTACTGCTATAGTTTCTGATTTTATCCTCTTTTTGAGAATTCATCTGTTTGAAACGTTGTAATTACCATAATGCTTAAACTGAATTAAATTTTCCCTATGCCATCAGAATAAAAGCTGCCTCTCAAGTGGCTTAGGTCACCTTTCGTTGGCATTTATATTGAGAAGAGACAGGAGTTCAGTGACAGTGATTAGGGGCAATCCACAAATCCAGTCCTCCATTCATTAATTTCATTCAATTCATTTGTAGTTGCGTGGGTAATAAAGACTTTCCCAAGGCTACACAGTAAGTCCATTGCTGCAATAGGATTTGATTATAGATCTTCCAGTGGTTAACACTCTGGAGTTGGATTGATCCTAGGTCTTCTAATTTGCAACATTCTATGTGTGGCGTCATACACAACATACAGAACTTACTTGCAATCTTGGTTACCCAGTTGTCCATGATATAGTAAACCCATACCAAGTAAGGAATTGGAGGTTCTCTTGGGGCCTCAAATTGACATTTGTAACCAAAATTTGAAGTTGGCTCACCAAACTAAGTGCTTCTCCCACTGAAGTGTGCATTATGTCTGAACCCGTGCTCTCCATGAATCTCTGGTTAATTCCAGGTGAGCCTGCCCCCTTTGCCATCAGAGTGAATAGCTGTGAAGTAGCACAAGGCAGACTGAGATAGCAACCTCGCAATAGTTGTGAGGTGGTGGAAGAGGCTTGCCAGGCCCATAGCCAGCATACAAATCTTGGTGGGGAATCACAAAAATGTGGGTGGGCCAGTTTATATGGCCTTTTAAAAACAATCTGCAGCCTGGGGAACTTATACTGACGTAGTGCAAAAGTCAACAAAAATTGCAATTTTCTAAATCAATGTCCTTAATCCATTCAATGAAAATTCACATGATTAAATCAGTAATTGGGTTTCCTTAAGCAATTACAACAGCAGTATGCTTATCAAGGGAGGAGAGCTGGTCAAAGGAAGAAGAGCTGGTCTTGTGGTAGTAAGCATGAATTGTCCCCTTTGCTAAGCAGGGTCCACCCTGGTTGCATTTGAATGGGAGACTACATGTGTGAGCACTATGGGATATTTGCATTTGAATGGGAGACTACATGTGTGAGCACTATGGGATATTTGCCTTAGATAGGGATGCTTGGGGAAGAGCACCTTCATGATTGCATGCAGAAGGTCCCAAGTTTCCTCCATCTCCAGTTAGGGCTGAGAGAGAAGCAGCTCTTGACCCTTGGAGAGCTGCTTCCAGTCATTGTAGACAATACTGAGCTAGATAGCCCAATGGTCTGACTCAGTATATGGCAGTTTCCTATGTTCCTATGAAGATTCCTCAGCTTCCTATGTGCCTATCTATACTCAATTTATAAGCAATAAAAATTCACACAGTCTAGAACTGTGAACTGTGTTCACTAAACAACTACAGCAGAGTATTGTTATATACAACAAATAAAAATCCACATAAACTGTAAGCTGTTTTCATTAGCAACCACAACAGGAGTACTTCTAGTTTATAACAAAAGTTTTCTTGCCTTTGTAGAGCAAGTTGGGCTTAAAAACCTTTAGAAGCTTTGAACCCAGTCTAAAAGCATGGCTACTTGCTGTGATCAGGACAGGATGAGGCCTTGTCCAGCACACTGTTCTGTGTTCCAGAGTAAGCAGCCACATAGCAGCCGTGACACCCACAAGCAGGAGTGGGTTATGGGCTCCTGTCTTCTGCTGCCTTGCTCCCCTGCAACTTGCATGGAGTGAATGGTATATTGCCTCTGAATTAAGCATGAAGACGTTCTTGAGCAAATGTGCCCATTTCACATATCAGAAACATAGAGGCCAAGGTAAAAGATAGTCAGAGCAAATGCAAACCATGGATCTGAATCTCACAAACACCAAGTGCATTTCCAGGGAACAGGGTTGATATTAAGTGCACATGCTACTGCTACCCTGTCCTACATCTATGCTTAATTTAAATGCCCTATGCGAAGCCATTCCAGGAGATCTAAAGGGTTGGGCATACAAGTGGGCGGCATTACCCTTTCTTATGAAGGCAAAGGGTAGATTCCTCCATATGGGAATGGAATGGTGGTCCGGTGTGTGTGGGGTGGGTACACCTTCGTTCCAGACATTCTGGTCATTCTCTGGCTTGAAACAAGCCACTTATCGATCTTTTAAAGTTGAAAATAAAGTTTTAAAAATTATTAAAAATCAGAGGATTGACCAATCCATTTCAAATCCAATACACAAAGCCCTTCAGCCCTTCCTTACATCTGCACCTGATTTAAAAGCCCTATGCCAAACCATTCTAGAGATATTAAAGTAGGGAGGAGGGAATAGATCACACACATGAACACCCATAGTCCCACACATGCACCTTCTCCATGATTCTCTGAGGCGCAACAGTGGTGATAGCAGCAGGGCAGGTGGCAGACTCTCTGGGCAGCAGTGGTAAGGCATGGGGTGCAGCAGGGCAGATGACAGGCAAGTGCAGAGACCACAGCGTGACTTTCCTTTCACACCCCTCTGCCTCCAGAAGTCCTACCCACCCAACCTACAGATGATTGTTGGGTGATGGGAGCAGCAGCAGCCTGGCTTTCCCCAGGCTCTGAAGAGCCTCCAAATGGCTGTGGACTTGTGGGGACTCAGGGAGAGCTTTGCATTGGCTAGCACCAGTGGGCAATTTAAAAGTTGCTGCCCACCCTCACACCAGCCCAAATACAGGGGGAAATAGAGTACCGGACAGGGACTGCAGCTGGGGGGGGGGGGAGTCTTATGGCAGGGATGGACACCCCTGGACATGCCCTGGTTATGGGCCTGGGGCTTGCTGGGAGGCACAGTCGGGGGGCATATCTCTGGCTCAACTTGGCTACTTCCAGCAAACTGATATCTGTGATCATCTGCAGCACCAACTTAAGGCTCCCTCAATTTCTTGAGCAGGCTCCACACAATGTGCAGAACTCCACCCTAAGTCTCCACCAAGTCAGAACTCCACCCTAAATCTTATATCAGTTTTGTTGGCCCATACCTTCTCTTATCTGTGGCATTCTCAACCAGAATGCACACTAAGAATCAATACATTCTCTGACTGTGCCTTCAAATATGTTGACATCACGAACCAAAGTCTCATTCATTGCCTGATGAGTTGTTGAGGTAAATTATGAAGATCTAATAAATTAGAGTAAAGTCTAATGGCTAACAGATGTAGAGGTACTGTGCACGCTATTAATTAATGCTGATACAGATTATGTGGAACTAATGCAAATCACCACTCATGGAATGTTTATATATTTTGCACAGTGCTTAGCATGTTGGTGTAGCTGCAGAAAAGTATTTGAGATGTTTTCAGAAGAGCACGATGAGTACAATCTCTGTGGCATTTCTTTTCATGACCTATATGTTCTAATTAGCTTTCCCTTTGTTATGAAAATTCTTGCCTATGCAAAGTGAGGAAAGTAAGTGAAGGATACAGTTTTGCTATCATGCATGCTCAGGCAGATATAGCAATATCAGATGTCCCTGTGGTTTAAACATAAAACATTTACAAATACAGAAAATTAGTATTGCTGATGGAATGTTATTCAGTCTCAACAGACACATTTAATAAAGTAACCAGAAAATTTGAATATGTATAAGCTGTGCTATCTTTAGAATCCTTAACAGATTACTGAGTTGTATCATTTAATGCTAAATATTTTCAGCCTGCAAATGAGAAAATTATTTGTGTATTGTTTCTTTTTTGAAAGCTCTAAATATTACAGGGAATTGTTTGCCTTTTTGTTCCAATGAATGCAGACCTACACTAACATTTAAATGCAACCCTGTCATGAATTGCAAGCTGCAGCTGAAATGAGCATTGTTTTTGTTAATAGTTTATTGAAAATCCAATTGTCTCACTTCACATCAATAGTATGAATGGTTGACTAAATGCCGTTTTTGTCCTAACAAGGAAATACTTGTTTGAATAAATGAATTAATTGTATGAGCATATCCTTTGGGTTTTGACCAGCCTTTAACATTTGCTGTCATTAGTGTAAAACATTGGAGATCATCCCTTAGGAAATTATTTTTATGCTTTGTTCATTCATATAATTAGATACACACATTCACATTATTGAGATATACACAATATTTTGTCTTAAAGCAGGAAATGAATTGCGAGGGGCCAGAAATATCAAATAATTTGAAAAAAGGTCTCAAGATACCTGGGATGCAAACATCATGATACTTCCCCTATTTTAAAGATGATTTTAAAGTTTCTGTGTTCAAGAGACATCTACAACTGCATTTTGTCCAACAGCCACCACATTTAACAGCCATCACGCCATGCCAGCAAAACAAAATGGGATTAATTATATTGAGCAAAATATAAATAATTTACAAAGGGCTCTTTTATTGACAGTATTACTTGTTCAGTGTTTAAATGTCTCTCATCTATTCTTGTGTGGTTCCACTCAGTACTTGCCATAAACAGCGCCTGTATCTGCACAGTGCTATTCATGAATATTGGACTAATGAAAGCAAAATGCCTTATTCTGTTAGGAATGCCTTCTTTTACAAACCAGATGTGAAGAAGATAAATATTGACTCTTTTAGATTACTTTTCAAGCAACTGCCTTACATGAGTTTTAGTATCTATCTGATCCTTAAATTTCCAGACTAGTACTATTTTAATTGCATCTCATGCTACATTTTAAGGGCACAGCTGCACTCTCACAAAGCAGACTTTATTCCAATCACACATGTTAATTACATGTATGAATGGCAACAGGCCTGTGAAATCCTTGTCATTTGCAGATCTATTCTCTGAGTTAGAACAAAACTTCCTTACACAAAAATATATAGAAAAGTAGCCCAATGGCCTATTTAGATGAAGAAGTGAAGGAAAAGTAAAATTGCATTTAAAAGCCCACAGAAGGAAAAACAACTTGGGTGGTGATTTATTGACTTATTTTCACTTTTTTCATCCTCCAGCATCATGTCCATTACAGGATGATTCAGCTTCAAAAGTAGGGAGTGTAAACTCTGCTTTTGAAGCTGACCCGTCCCATAATGCACTGCAAGGGATGCATCCAGGATAGAGATGTGCAAATGGATTTGAGTGCAAAACTGTTCAAGCTTGAAACGGCCATTTTGAGTGTTTCAGGGTTAAAACAAATCACCCTTAAAATAAAGGGCCTATTTTGAGCTTGAAACAAAACTACCCCATTCCAAGCTTGAATCATTTTGAGTGTTTTGAGCACCATTTTGTGGGGGATAGCTGGACTACCAGTTGGGGTTGGTGGGTAGATCAGTCCTCTGAGGTAGGCTGATAGAAGAAGTCTGGAGCAGAGGCCTGGTCTATCTGGCATGTGAGGCAGGTAGACCAGGCCTCCACTCCAGATTTAGCATGTTGGCCCACCTCGGAGGACTGGTCTACCCACCGATCCCAAGTGGTAGACCAGCTCTCTCCAGAAAAATGGTACTCAAAACATGGAAAAGGTTTTGAGTGTTTCGTTCGAAACCACAGGCTCAGCTGCTGTTTTGACAAATAAATTTGAGGATGTTGCATTTCATTTTGAGCTCAAAACAAAATACAAAGTCCATTTCGTGCACACCTCTAGTCCAGAAGGGATGTGAGGCTGGAGAACAATGGAAGCATAAATAAATATCATGTGGTGACTTTGCTGTTGCAAAAAAAGAAGAAAAAGGTGGGGGGGAGGTCCATCTGTGTTGGGGTCTGTGTGCTCCTTTCCCCTATCTGGTACCAAGAAGTGTGTATACAGTTGGGTTAAAAGGCGCCATAGCATAGCTTGGTAAACATCTCAATGTCTGTATTTTCCTCTATAAATCTCCAAATAGTTCTATAGAGCTTGAGAGCTTGATTTCAGCGTTTTAAATATTGCATTGTCCCAATGGAAGCATTAGCCCTGATTGAGAGTTATCTTGCAAATATGGAGGCTCCAGTGTGCCTGTCGACAACATTTGATAAGCTACAAGCTTGCTGGAATTAAGGTATCCAATCTCACTGTACACAGCACAGTTCTGAGCAGGAATTGTTATGACCCTAATTGGCAATCTACACCAGCTTTCCAGTGATGAGTTTTTGATCAGGATAAAAAGATTGTGATCGAAAGGAACACCATTCTAGAGGAAGCAAGGTTATAACTGACAGGTGCATGCTTTAAAAACTGTTTTTCTGGAGAAAAACAAACAAAATACATATAAACTTGAGTTTATTGTTGTTGAGCTGAGAAAAACATTCTCTCCCTGCTGAGGAAACATTTCTCATTTTCAAAATGCAAAGTATCAGTATCTAAAATGTCAACATTTGACATTGCCTAGAAGCTCTGTGGTGTTTATTTTAGACGTAGAATAAGCTACTCTGCTTGAAATGCAAGTTAATACTCTTCCCCCCCTTTGCAAATGCTTGTCATTATGGTTAATGTGGGAGTCTTTAAGCTGAGAACTGGGGTTGATTACACATTCTGTTGCTTATAGTGTGACTGCTTAGTGTGCAACATGTAAAACACTTTGTGCCAAACATTATTGTGGACCTAATCACTTCACCAACTTGCTATCATTCCCATTCAATACTGGTTTTTTTTTAAACTGATATTTTTTCTAAGCATTCTGATTTGCACGTTCCTTGCTCTCCCAAAGAATCCTGAGCTTGCAATCATTATCAGTTTTCTGCCATCTTTATTATACCATTATTTCTTGTGGACTCCTTAAATCATTAAGAAAGTGGCTGAAATTAAAGTTATCAGGACTGGAGGGGGGAGACATGCCCATCTGATGACAGTTGCTATAACTAATGAATGAAACTCAAGCTAGTCTTTCATTGGAAGATAAATTTGACCAGGAAAAACAACAACCAAGGGAGTTAACTCTACTGGAACCTATCAGTTTAGTTTTGGCTTATGAGCTATTTTAGCCTCAGAGATCATCAAAGCAGAGATCATCAACAGCTGAAGCTTTATAGTAAAATTAACTTCCTTATTCCATGCTACTCTTTTTAGAAGTTTGGCGTCAAGGATTCTAATCTCTAGATATATCAAGGTTAGAACAGGCTTTATCTTCCAAGAGTTCCTATTTCCTTTTTACCCCCCATAGCCAAATCCTTTATTCATAGGGAATAATGTTCAACAAAGTCAACCTTCTCAATTCATAGTCTATATTTTTGTTTCTCTGTTGCTTAAAGTTGTTTGGGGTTGTATTTAGGCCCTGACTTCCACTCCTGTTATCTTGCCTCCATGCAAAGGGGGTGATTTTTTGCAAATCCCCCTTCCCTCTCCAGTCCTGTGCACCCTCAACATATTTGCTCCTGAGGTTCCCCCAACCTCCAGGAACAGTGCTTTTGAGGATGCAGGAGACTGGAGAAAGAAGGGAAGTGGGGCAAAAAATGTGCATCTTCCTGCACTTGCATGAGTACAAGGTAGCATAGGTGAAATTAAGAATGCCTAGCTCTGTACTGGATTGTGTGGCCAGTATTTCCATATTGGCCCAGGATATTAAATTTCATTGCATTATCTTAGCATCATTATTCTTAGATCTATGTTGGCAGGGGGTACCATTAAAATATTAGAAAAAAAGATTGAATTTTCCTCCATTCAGTCCAGCCTGCTCTTGGCTCACCAACTGGGCCTGCATTTGGTGCTCCTGCCCCATTTTTAAGCACAAAACTTAGAGTGGAATGATTCCAACATCAAATGGAATTAACTCTGAGAACTTTATGTCTCAGGACAGGGCCTCCTATGGTGAATGCACCATCAGTGGTCATGTTTTGTCTACTCACAACACTTGGCCCCTAATGGAAAGCCAAAGGAGGGAGGGACAGACCTTTAGACAGTGGGAAGGGTATACACTAATTTGGTGTGGGTATAACTCAACAGGAAAGTGTTTACACATACCCTGCAAGTACAAGTACAAGTGTTCCCTTTGTGGAAAGCACCACCTTGTGATTAAGTCAAAGCCAACAGGTGTGCAGTCCAGAAGGAGTGGACATGAGAGCAACACTGGCAAGGGTTCTTCATCAAAGGGCCCCAACGCCTGTGTGATTAGGTGCACTGTGTAGTTGTCTGGTCACTACCCCATCTGGGCTAGTGCACAATGCTGCTTAGGGGGCTTTAGAGATGGTTTTCTGGATCCAGTTTTGCTGGCCCAAGGGCTTTCCACATCTCTCAGAATTTGAAACTAGTGGTTGAGTGGAAGCTATGGTGCAGGCCAAGCTATTCGAATCAGTTGAAGCCAGTAGAGTATCTGGGCCACACTAACACCCTCCTCTGCCCAACCTTACAATTTCTCCATGGGGGGTTCCTAAAGGAGCCCTGGGGAATTTTGTTTAATCCATCATTTGGCCCATCCCAGTGGCAATGCAGTCACCCAATTTTTCCAGCCCTGCGTTTTGTGTAGTCCACATCGTTAGACACAGCAGTAGCACTGATGCGCCAGAACGGACATTGTGCCGTTATGGCCAGGTGCGGCATTAGGTTGGCCTTTCCTTGTTGCTGTGCCCCTCAGTTAATTTGAGGGTAGGGGTAGGTGGAGGGCTACTCTGAAATAATTCTAAGTGATGGACAGAAACATCCATTTTGCTTGCCGGGTGGTGTCATCAGGCAGAGCTTTTGCCATAGCATGCGTTTTGTGGCCAGAAAACGCCACAGTTCAGTTGGCCAGAAGCCAGGGATATTGTCGCTGTTACTAGGGTGAGAATGAAGCTGAATGGCGAAATAGCCAGGATTATGTCCTGGAGGTGTTTATTATGCAGCCAAGGTTCCACATCATTGACTCATTGTTATGAGACTTTTGTAGTAGGTGGTATACAAATGTATCGAATAAATAAATTCATCAGGAATTCTTTTCCCATTAGAATCCACCTTTCCCAAGCCAGTGGGAAACTTCTATGTTGGATCCATGGGCAGGCCTTTCCATTCTGTTGGCTAAGCATCCTCAGGTATGCCCCTTTAGTAGTGTCTGTCTTGGCAGTGGGTGCTGGAATGCAGATCAGTTATACTGTTCTAGGCATAACAAAACCTGCCTCATTTGGCAGCTTCCTATGGCAGATAGCCATCAGAATCAAAAGTGGCCAAAATTCCCCCCAATCAAACCACTGGAGTTATGGCAAACATCAGGCTGTATGGTGCCTTTGCCCCTGCCCTAACTTCAGCTGATGGGTACTCCCTCCTTGGCAGGGAGTATCCATCAGCTGCACTGAGCTGCACTGCCTGGGCAGGTAGATGGTATGGTCTAGCTGACGTGTAAGCTAGGTATTTATTCATCTTTCTCCCAGCTGCCCATTTCTCTTCTCTGATGCCTAGGCTGTAGTTATTGTTCAATTCTGTTATTTAATAAAGTTTGGCCAGGCAAATTGCCTGTGTCTGTTAACTCATATGCACTTCTCTGGCATCTTTATTGTTCTCAGTGCAATCACTAAGTATTAAAAATTAAACAAATCTATTGACTGCCTTATAAAGAAACTAGGAACACTATATTGACTATTAATTTATTTTCTCCATGTTTAAGGTATTTGCATTTAGCAGATCATGAATTCTAGCCATCTTTTGTCTTCAGTGAGCACATTCATATTACTCCATTACTATTTTGTGTTATTTTCTAAAACATGTTATTCTGATAGTGCATTTAATGTTAAGCTGCACAACACACACCAACATTGTTATATCAAAAGAGCTTATTAAAATGCATGACAGCTAAATATAATGTATGCCTCTTTCATGAATGAGTGTTTTTCATTGGTAGTCCAGCCTATTATATTTGATAAGGTCCTGATTAACAATATTGGAATTCTGCTTCCAAACGTTTAAATATGCTCAGTTTTGCAGGGAAATAATATATGTGCTAAGCATCATAACAAAAGCTTAAACATATGTGTTTTAATTTGATGGAAATGAAGTAAATTAATATACCTGTTTTTAATCACTATTCTACCATAGCATAAAGGAAAATAACTCCTGGAGTAATATATTACAGATCCCCAGCTGTGTTCCTAGGGCAGTTCTACAGCTGGAAGCAGGGTTGCTCAAAATAGAGGCTAGGGCTTGGATTATTATTTTTGAATTCTGGCTTAAGCTGATTTTCCATCCCATTGGTTTAGCTCCATTGGTGCTAAAGGACATATATCACTCAAGGTGGGAAAAAGGGGTGGAGGAAAGGCTATATTATTACAGTTTTTCTCCCACTGCACTATCCCTTATACTCAAAATAAGGGAAAGAATTTATTATATGGAGCGCCAAATTGATCAGGGCTCCATTCCAGTTGGTGTCTTTTTGGGTAATCAAATTCTGAGCTTTACCACCGCCAACTATTTAAACCAGTTAACAGTCCCAAAGTACCGCAAAGCCCTGACATTGGCCCGATGTAATGCCTTGTGCACAGCTGTGCTGGAAGGGAGATATCAAAGAATTCCATATGGAGAGCATATTTGCCCCTGTGGCTCTGATGAGATTGAAACAATAGCTCATGTACTCTTGTACTGTCACTATTACCGTGATATTCGGCATAAGTTCATCTCTTCAGCTCATATCCAGGCTGTACTGATTACTTTTACCTAAATTTCCTCGTGGCAGATCAGAATGACTCTAAATCCTACAATGTGGCTAAGTTCTGCCTTATAGCTAGCAAAATTCATTTAGAGCTCATTAAGAACTTAATATTCTATGAGATTTAACTCCGCTCAGTATTAATTAAATAATTTTGCTGTCTTGCTACCTTTATACTCAGTGTCATTCTGTTATTAGTGTTGACTAACTTTTATATATAGTTTTATAGTCATAGTTTTAACTTCTAGTTTCTTCTACTTATTATACTAAGTAATTTTATAGAGACTTTTTATTATTTTGTAGAAGTAGATTGTTTGAACCGTTTTTGTCTATTTTGCTGTTGTGATGGTTAAAGACTGAAATAAAGACAATGACTATGAAAATAAAATAAATGCAGTTGCATTGCATTGATGAGAAGACCACCATCTTTTAAATAACTTGATTGCTGATGGTCAGCTGATGGTCTGATGGTCAGCTGAGCTATCTTGAAGCTATTGAGTTATCTGAAGATGCTTGCTCCATGTTATTTGTTTGTTAGAATATTAAATTTTTAATTAGTATAGGTGATGGGTGACCACTTTGCAGAACACACCCCACATGTTCAGGTGAGGAATACAGTAAGCAACTGAGCACTGTAAATCTTAAGAAAAATACCTCTCTGGGTGAGGAGAGCCTATGGCAACTTCCCCCTTTCATTCATTCATTCAATTTCTATACCGCCCTTCCAGAATGGCTGAGGGTACTTTTAATTAAAACAAAAGAAATTAAAATCAATTAACAGTTAAAAACAGAAAGTATAAAACCCAATAAAACAATAACAATAAAAACATTAAAAACAGTTTAAAAACCAAGTTACAACATTAAAACCATTTACAACAGTTTAAAAACTCTGGAAGGCCAGGCCAAACAGGGCTCTCTAGAAGGCCAATAAAGAATTCAAATTACGGATTTCTGCAGAGAATGCATTCCACAGCCCATGAGTGGACACAGAGAAGACCCACCTCTGAGTCGCCACCAGACGCAATGGTGGTTTCTGGAGACATACCTCCTCAGATGACCTTAACATGCAGTGAGGATCATGAAGAAGAAGGCATTCTCTAAGATAACCTGGACCTAAGCCATTCAGGGCTTTAAAGTTAATAACCAGCACTTTGTATTTTGCCCACGAACATATCAGCAGCCAGTGCAGCTGTTTCAAAACAGGCATAATATGGTCTCTTTGGGTTGCCCTGGAGACCAGTCTGGCTGCTGCATTTTGAACTAACTGAAGTTTCCAAACTACGTACAAAGGCAGCCCCATGTAGAGCACATTGCAGTAGTCATGGCTAGAGGTTATCAGCTGATGCACCACTGTTTTGAGGTCCTCCTCTTCAAGGAATGGACACAGCTCTCGAATCAGCTGAAGCTGATAGAAAGCACTCCTGACCATAGCCTCCACCTGAGATACCAGGGTGAGGCCTGGGTCCAGGAGTACTCTCAAGCTGTGTACCTGTTCCTTCTGGGTGAGTGTAACCTCATCCAGCATAAGAGGATCTAAGTCATCCCTCAGATTCTGAACCTCTACAATTAGCATCTCCGTCTTGCTTGGATTCAGTTTCAATTTGTTATCCCTCATCCTGCCCATTACTGCCTGTAGGCAGGCATTTAGGGAATGACTACTGAACACAAACCCATAGACGCAATGGTGCTGACCAAAATCCCTTTTTGCCACACGCACTGCTACCACATAAGCCTTCAAATGTGTCCTATGCTGCATCCTGTCAAATTCAAGTGGAGTTCTTCTCTGCTTGCGTTCCAGTTGCCTACCCAGCCACTTCAGCCCTTGCAGCTCTTTGGTATACCTAGGAGCCATTTTTGAAGCTACTTGGTATTAATTAGTTTATCATTGCTTCCACTTATGTTCTCCCTAGCTCATTGCAGACAGTATACTCAACGAATGGTGAATCATCAAGCTCAATTCAGAACTCCCTTCAGTTTGGTGCCCTAGGCAACCACCTGATGTGCCCACCCCTGGTGTGCCAGTCCTGATTGCCACCCAGTGAAGGAAACAGAAGTCTTGAGTTTTGCAGCTGGCTGGAAGAAGGAGTTCTGGGGGCACATTTCAAGCAGATGCCTCTTTCTTTTTGGGGAGCTGGTGCTGTTTTACAGCCTAGCAATGTATGGTTGGGCACTTCATGCTCCTCTCTGCTCATAAGATATATTTGTAAGTAAACAAATATAAAAATGCCACAAGGGGCAAAATACATAAGCCCATCATTAAGAGATTGACTTAACATGCAAAGTAAACAGAAAGTGCCTTTTTCAGCTGTGGAGGAGTCCCAGTCCAGATTGGGGCCAGCCAGGACTTGTGGAAAGAGCATTTAATTCTTCCCCCTTGCACTGTTTTCCTATAAAAAATCATCCTCCAACATATATATATTTCTCCCTATAGCTGCTGGGAGGATGGTACTTCACATGGTACTATGCCTCTGAGTACCAGTTGTAGGGGAGTAACAGCAGGAGAGAGGGCATGCCCTGCCTGTAGGCCTCCAGCGGCATCTGGTGGGCCACTGTGTGAAACAGGATGCTGGACTAGATGCGCCTTGGGCCTGATCCAGCAGGGCTGTTCTTATATTCTTATGATGATGCTTTCTGACCAGAGGTTTTGGCAGTGAAAATGAAATGTGACCGAGGGTTCAGATCCAGGTTTGGTGTCGGAAACCTCAGGTTGCTTAACTTAACTAATGGCAAAGAGGATCAAAGATAAGTTACATACAACAAAATACTTACCCTATTTTATGTAACTAGTAGGTGAGGCCCATTGTTGACCAGACAAAGTTATTTTGCATAGATAACACTTATATGAAAGTTCAAGAAACTAAATATACGTCATCGAATCTTTTATTAATTTCCCTTGCAAAAGGGAAGTAGAAGAACAGTTTGAAATTTGTAGAATTTCAACCTCAAACGTTATTCATTTTATTGAGTAATTACCATATATGGTAAATTTAAATCACAATTAATTTGGATCTGAGAAAGATTTTTTGTTTTTCTTGGCATGATGTTGTTTTTGAATTATTGATCTGATTATTGCATGTTAGAAATCTGTTGAGAACAATAAGAGTTAAAATATGATTATATTCAGAATTTCTTCAAAATATTACCAAGAAAATGATTGAAATTTCCCCTGAGTATATTCCAGTGTAAAAAATAGCGCATTCAGCTAACTTTAGTGGCAGGATTTTTCTTGCAAAATTTGGTTTAATTATTTGGTATTATTGTTATTTGGTATTATTATTTGCTATTATTATTATTATTTCACACAAACAAACTCTTCAAAATATATAATAGATATGTGAAATGTGTTAACCAAACTATGTGTGCCATGGGTGACAGCTACCATCAGTCTGGGAAAATAACAAGCTGCGTTCATGTTGAACAAAACAATGTGGAAGAGTTCTCCCTGGACTGTACTACTTAAGACTGCAGATGGGCATTTAGTTGTGAACAATGTACCTTGTAAAAGAATAACCTTTTAAAGAGAAAATACAGAGCTCATTGGACAATGCTGCCTGACTGGGTTGAGGAATCATGTGGGGAGGAGGATACACATACACATCTTTCCCCTGCCTTTCCTCTTTCCTCTGCTTAAGATGTTAAGCTTAACATCTTAAGCTATGTCTAAGATGTTCCATATTGTGCTTAGCCATTATGTTGTTTATATGTTTTCTTGTGTGGCCGTTGCTTATCAATGCACATCTCCCATATGACTGGGATAATACTTTAGTTACTTCTGGGTAGAGGTCCATTGCACAAGTCTTTCCCCAATAGAATCAATACTGTGTTGGGGGAAGGTGCTGCTGATTCTATGGGAAAGACTATCACAAACGGCCCCCATGCATGTGCTACGGTCATTTAAATGTTCTGCCAGCTGCACAAGAGCTGCTTGTGCATAAGCAGCTCCCACATGGCTAGGAGAATATCTAAAGCACATCTGTATTGTAATTTATTTTTATCACTCCCCATATAGATCATAATTTTTATTCATATATCTAAATAGTTATTGCTATGCCTGCTAATCATTTAACATAAAAATCACTCTGGTATTATTTTTCTAATTATCTTCACATGGGAACACATTTGCATGCTGAGTCTTATTAGAACAGTGTGCATGTAATAGATGTAATTGTTTTTGATTATGTTTCAAGTCAAGTAAACTTGCTACTTAGCTTCATTTGTTTGATTAGTGTGGTTGCAAACCTTGGTAACCAGGAATTACCAGTAGTAACTAAATTAGCTACCCAGAATCTCTGTATCAGACATTTGGTTTGCATAATTATCCAGTGCATATGTTCTGATTAATGTGAGTTTTGTACATTCACTTGAAGTTATGGACAATGTATACAATTGAACACCAGGAATAGGGGAGTTAGCAGTTTGTCTAGTCAAGATACATAATTTACAAGTTAAGGTTCTATTTTCAGAATGTGCACAAGTAGACAGTATAAACCAGGTAATATGCATATTAGCCATTTACATTACATTACCCTGGTTCTAGATAGAACAGGGAAAGTTTTGGTGTTAGTTTTGTCTTATAGAGGATTGGTGGCAGCTCTACCGGAGGATTCATTTAATTCATGTAAAAATTACTTGATTTTTATTTTACCTTGTGGGCTTCAATTTACAGAGTGAAAAATATGTTCTATTTTTAAAACTATGTGATCAGTTTTTGATGAAGAGTAATTTCTAGAAGTATAAATAATGAATACATATAGAGGAATACACCTGTGCCTGTCCTGGGGACTGGGTTTAGCCATAGGAACATAGGGAGCTGCCCTATACCGAGTCAAATCCTTGGTCCATCTAGCTCAGTGTTTTCTACACAGACTGGCAGCAGCAGCTTCTCCAAAATTGCAGACAGTAGGGGAGGGCACCTGGAACCTTCTTCATGCAAGCATGCAGGTGCTCTTCCCAGAGCAGTCCCATCCTCTGAGGCAGGCCTGCTCAACTTCTGCCCTCCTGCAGATGTTGGTCTATAATCCCTGGCTATTGGCTACTGTGGCTGAGGATTCTGGGAGTTGTAGTTCAAAAACAGCTGGGGGCCTGTCGAGCAGTCCTATTCCCCTATGGGGAATATTTTACAGTGCTCAGACATACAGTCTCCCATTCAAATGCAAACCAGGATGGACCCTGCTTAGCAAAAGGGATAATTAATGCTTGCTACCACAAGACCTCTCCTTCCATGTGCCCCTGCCAAACACTGAGAAGTCTATGCCCCTGGTTTTTGAATTATTGATCTGATTGAGTGTTAGAAATTTGTTGAGAGCAATAACAAAATATGATTATTCACATTAGTATATTAGATGGGTACCCCATTGTCCGACGGCTCTTTTTTAGATATAATACTAGTTTAACATCAAGCGGTCCTGTAGAATGGTTATTTTCCTTTGCTGGGATGATTCACAGACCCAGGAGGCACAACGTGAGTGATTTAGTCTTTGGGAACTTATATTGCTTAAATGGAAACAAGTTTGGATAAGGCCCGGACATCTAAAAATTGTTTCCTTTTTTCAGGCATTGTATTTTGTATTTTAAGATGTATTTTAAAATACTATTTTGTATTTTTTTTATTTTTATTGGTTGTTTACCAAGTATTTTGTATTTTGTAAGGGAAATGATGGCTTCTGACAAGCTTTGGCCGTTTTCTTGGGTACTTTTACAGACAGAAGTCCTCCAGACTTTAATAAAATTATGAAGAAACAAACAGGCTGTATTGTTTCAGTTAACTGGATTTCTGTCCATGTCAGATTTCCATGAAACATGCTTAAGAAATTAAAAAACATGTTTCTATGTTCCAATTAATGAACTCCCTCCTGAAAGTTTTGCATCACTAGAAGGAAGCAGGCACCCTTTTCTTGTGGTACCATTTGTGCTTATGAAGATTTATCCTAGAATTTATTCCCTGTGTCCTCTGTTTTTGATATGTTGTCTCTGAACTATTATCTGATGTATCTATAGCAAAGGTTTTCTCAACCAATTTCCTCCAAAACCCTTAAATAGCTAAACTAGTGTCAGAAAATGTTGGTTGCTTCTGTCTTTATAAATAATATATTTTTAAAGGACACAATGAACTGATTTTGAGGCTTCTTTGTTTGATTTTTGGTTTGTTTTTGATCTGCCAAGGGCAGCCTCTCTTTTTGTTTTAAAAACAAAATTGTATACCAATTACTTTCCAGTTCTGTTTTGTAATGTTTTGCTTTACAAACCTGCAGTTATTCGTTGCTGCAGAATGTAGTCCCATGAGTTTCTGCATGCAACATTATAGTTTAAGTGAAGTGCTTCTTCATTTTTACATGTATATCCCACTCTTCCTTTGAGGAGTCCAGAGTGGTGTACATGGTTATGTTTATTCTTGCAACAACCCTGTGAGAGATGAGTGAGTGGCTCAGAATCACCCGGTGAGTTTCATGGCTGAATGGAGTTTTGAATTTGGGTCTCCCCAATCCTAGTTCAACACTGTAACCTTTCCAAGGGTTGCATGTATGCTTCTCCTTTGTTATATTACACATGTCCTTAAAGTTATTTTGTGGCAAAGATATGGGGATAGGGGGAGGAGATAAGGATGGGTGGTTACATTTTCAAATCTTGTCCCCAGTCCCACTCCAGCCTTCTGTAGAGTCAAACCCTTAGCCCATCCAGCTTTGGAGCGCTGCTGCGAAGCTATTCTCGTGTGTAGCTCAGGGAAGCCCAGCCTGCTTTAGGCTGGACGTGAGAACCACCACAATCAGGCCCAATCCCAGTGGTGCAGCACTGCCTAGCCCTGCTTTGAAACCCAACTCTTATCCAGGATTAAGGGCTCCTGGGCTCTGGGATCATGTGTTTGCTGGGGCTATGTTTAGCCCCAGTTAACAGAGAGACGGGCTCCTAGAGCTCCCATCTCCTGGGGAAATCCGCCAGTGCCGCATTGTGTGTGTCGCATTGTGTGTATCCGCATTGTGGGATCTCCGGTGGCCAGGACGCATCATCCCAGCCTCTGGAGCTGCACACTGCAGCCCACAGCGCAGATCATCTGGGAGCATAGTCTATGCTCCCAGCAACAAAACAGTACTTCTCTGGAGGAAAGGTGAGTTTAGCCAGCCTTCCCCAACCCCACCCTCCCACTGCCCTGCCTGCCCAGTTGTGTGAACAACCTCTCAGTCTACTCTGACTGGTAGCAGCTTTCCAAAGTTTCAGTCAGGAGTCTTTCCCAGACCTACCTGGAGAAGCTGCCAGGGATTGCACCTTCTGCATGCAAAGCAGACAATCCATGTTCTTTTAACTAGTTCTAGTCTTAATTGTGATGTTGCCTTTCAAAAGGATCTGTTTGTTTTTTGAATGGTGTCTTGGTTTATATTGCATGGTGTCTTGAGCATGTGATGGAAAAGATGATGGATTCAGTGGGTTAGGAAGTAAATGTGTTATATTGGAGGACCTTAGTGTGTGTTTCATATGTGTGCAGTTGTATGCAGGTTTCCTGGGTGTGTTTCTGTTTAAATGGCTTTACATGTATTTATTTTTAAAGTGAACTTAGGTACAAATGTAGGAACCAAATATGTGAACATATCTACCAGTATAACTGTACAAAGATTATACATGCGGTGATTAGGGCTCCTGATATCTGAAGATCTGTACATGTGCACAAACTGGATGCACATATGCACCCTGTTGCATCATATGCACACATGCACACACAGGGTGCATCATATGCACACATATCATCCCCAAAGCAGGGGGGAGGGGATTTTTTGTGGCACCTATAGTGCTGCCAGATGAAATGTTCGTGCACAGTCCCATTCGGACCTTGTCACACCACTGATGGAAAATAAACATGAGTTTGAACTTCTATTGTAGGAAACAAAATAGGACTTGATAGGTATAACTGAGACTTGGTGGGATGTTTCCCAAGGTTGGAAAGTAGAAAATGAAAGATATAAATTGTTCAAAAAAAAAAAAAAGCAACAGAAAAGGAGGAGAGTAGCATTCTGTCAAAAATGTGTACAAAAATGTGAATGGAAATCCAAGAGAGTGGACATGGTAGCCCATGAAAGAGCATCTGCATAAAAATACATGTAGAAGGAAATAAAAACAATGGAGTAATTGGAAATTACTATAGACTGTCAGACCAAGGAAAGGATGTGGATGACACTTTTCTCAAACAAATTACAGATGCTTCAAGGAAGCCAGAATTAATAGTAATGAGGATTTCAACTGCCGTTGAATGTGTCCAGAGACAAACTCCACTAAGTATCAAATTTCCAACAAATTCCTGGCAAACTTGGCCGACAACTTTCTCTTTTGGAAAGTGGAGGATGGAACTTGGGGATTGGATTTCCTTTTTCATCCTAATCAATAGGGAAGAGTTGAGCAAAGAGGTTGAGAAAGAGGGAACTTGAGAGCAAAGTGACCATGTAATGCTGAATTCCTTGATCTTAAGAAAAGCTAAAGATGAATGTAGTCAAACGTGTACCTTGGATTTCAGAGAAGCTGATTATAATAAGGTCAAAGAAGTGCTAGATAGAATTCCATGACTAGATAAACTAACAGAGAACGGAGCCCAAGATGAGTGGGCTTCTGAAGGTGCAGCCACAAATTTTAATGACAGAGAGAGAAAAAGACATTTTAAAGACATTTTTAAAAGCCACTAATATGGCTGCACAAAAAGCATATAAATGAGCTGACCAATGTTTTAAAAGGGTCATCATCATCATCATCAATAAACAACTTTATTTGTTAGCTACCCCAAAACAAATTGTTCTCTGGGTGGCTTACAACAGAGGATTAAAACATACAATAAAAACACATAACACATTAAATCATAACGGCCAAAAACAAAGGTAAGAAGAAAATACAAAATACAATACAAAGCCCCTAAAAAACTCATTTTAAAATTAGTTAAAAATCAGATCAAATCCAAAAATCCAAATTTAAAAGGCCTGGGTGTACAAAAAGAACAAATTACCTGGTGTCTAAAAGAACAAATTGATGAAGCCAGGCGAACCACATTGGGGAGGCTATTCCATAAACGGGGTACAACCACTGAAAAAGCCCTCTCCCTGGTAGCCACCTGCTTCGCCTCATTTGGCAGGGACACCCAGAGGGGGCCTCCAAAGAAGATCTTAAGGCTCGGGTTGGGACATATGGGGCAAGCCGCTCTCTGAGGTAACCTTGTCCCAAACCATTTGGGCAGGGGCGTGACAAGGCTGGAGTGGGCCCAGAGACAGAATTTTAAAATGGGCCCCTCGCTGATACACACACACACTTCACAATATATAGCCATGTGACTTGCCTCTGGGGGACCCCTCGAGGCATGGGGGCCCCCAGGCAGCCGCCTCCCCTTGCCTAATAGTAGTTATGCCCCTGCATTTGGGGCTTTAAAGGTTAAAACCAGCACTTTGAATTGGGCCCAGAAACAGACTGGGAGCAATATGCTCAAAATGTCCAGTCCCAGTTAATAATCTTGCTGCCCTATTTTGAGCCAGCTGCATTTTTTTGGACTGTTTTCAAAGGTGTAAGAAATTGAAAGAAGGAGAAGTAACCAAGGTCAAATATAGATGAGCAGTATAGATTCCCAGTTTGCTGTTCCTACCTACTGCTCCAGACTTCCAATGCCACTTGCATTCTTCCTAGAGTTCCTTACCTGCTTACCTGGATATCCACAACCATCATCTTCTCCATGTTACTGTTTTTTTTTTTTAAAAAAGCTTTAATTGTAATGTACATAAGTGTACCCATGACTGAGACTGACATCCAGACTAAGTTACTCTGCTACTAAGTTTAGGCTAGGAAGAAGATGCTCAGTGTCTTAGATTTATCTTCTACTGCCACCTTGGCAAAATAGTCTTTATTAGCTCCCATAAATTTTGAACAAAATGTATTCATTTGTGCCTGTACAACCTTCAGGATCCACTTTCAGGTTACACTTCTGCAGGTGGGGGGACTGGCAAAAACCAGTGCTTCACTCACATGAACATCTGCATTTCAAAAGCTCTGTGTGTGTGTGTGTGTGTGTGTGTGTTTTGGCTTAATGTATTCACCATTAGTGAGGCTATTAGCCATTATGTATATGGTGGCATTGTCGATATCTCAGCCCTGGTCTAAAATGTCTGTTCCACCAGTGTCACAAGCTTTGCTACAGAAGAAGCTGCCAGTCATGTTTAAATTGGGAGAGGCTGTGTTTTAAGTGTGTGAGATAAACAATTGGAATGAAAAATGATATTAACAGGGGCTTCAGTGCTCCTCCATGGGCAATGTTTATACTTGTATATATGAGATGGTGTGGTGTAATTGCTAGATGAATAAGGTGTCAATTAGCAGTTCCCTGATTTGAATTTCACCTCTTCTAGGAATTTACCAGGGCACTTTCCAGACTACACGCTACAATAGTGTCACTACTGTCCACTAAGTGTGCTTCCGTACTGCCTGTGTTTTGGCATTGCAGTCCCTGCACTGTCAGCAAGGTGCTGTTTACATTTCCGATGCCTTCCTTCAGATTTTATCCTTGTGCTTTAGTCCTACAACGTTGAATGTGCATCGCAGAAAAATAGCTGTATTTTCCGGTTGTAGGAGGGTTATGCAAGCGATATACATTTTCAAAACAATCCTGCCAAGCTGAAGCATTTTACTGCTGAACAGTGTGCAATATGGAAAGCACCCCAGTGCCTTTGGAAAATAATTCCATGCTAGCCTCAGTTGCAATGTGGTAATAGTAATAATTATTTACCTTACAGGGTTGTTTTAAGGATTGCATCAATACACATGAAATGATTAGCATACTATACAAGCAGTATTAGAAGTACATAACAGGAGCTGCATCAAAGGAAAACTCTGCCATGGATTTCAGCCCAGCATGTTTCAGAGCAGGCAGATGTGCACATAGACAGAGGAGATAGCAATTTTCACGGTTCTCTCCTTCCTCCAAAAGCAGGGGCGTAGCTATAATTGAACAAAAGGGTTCAAAGAACACGGGCCCCCAACTCCTGAGGGTCCTCCAGCTCCATCCCTCCCTATTTTCTTCATTGTCTCCCTCACTATGGGGGGCCGCCCAAGAGAGGGATGAACACGGGCCCCCTCTCCCCTAGCTATGCCCCTGTCCAAAAGTACTTGTTGACCTCCAAAAAATGTCTATAAGGTCTACGCAGCTCCTCTCCCCATGTGCATGTTTGTCTGCTGAGGCCGAGCTTCTTTATAGAGTATTTGATGGATAGAATTCCTGTTACATACTTCTAACAATTCTTGGAATGTCAGTCATTTATTATTGTTATTATTGAACAAATTCTCATTTGCCAAAGGGGAGGGGCATTCCTCCTTATTGAGAAGCATGCCTTCTCCCATTTTGTGTTATAAAAGGCTAATACCAGGGCATCAATAGACTGAATGAACACCTATCGTGTTTTCTCTGATCTCTGTTCCCCTTCAGATCATTGTTATTCTGTCAAATTCTCTAGTATATTGCTGAGCCATATTCTCAATCTAGACATTGATTTTACCTTTTTATGCAAGTCATTGATTTCATTGTATGAATGAGATGTGAGCTTTGATGAACTTCATCTTGTGCCTTTTGGGAATTTTCAAGGCTAGTTAGGAAATCTTGTTCCTGAGTCAGTTTGTGTGTTTCATTAATTTCCAGAGTGTCTGTGAAGAGAGAGAAATACTTGAATATTATTCATTTTTTTGGATCCAGCAGTATTAGATAGGAAGCAATCTTTTCCAGTTGGCCCTTTACTTGCCTTTTCTCTGTAGGCTGGCTTGTCTTTTTGCTAGTGTCAACACAACCATGAAATATGGAGGGGGGAGTTCTGCAAGACACAGTAACAAGAGCTCTAAGAGTTCATAATTCAAAATTGCCCAATTTTACAGGCAAAGCACTGACACCATAAAGAGTACTGAGCAGTCAGTTATACTGTGAGTTTCTGCCAAATTCAGTCATGCTGAATGCTGCTGATGCTGGCAGAGATGTTCTAAGTCAGAATTTCATATTAGTTCAGATCACTATGGTTGTAGCCCATCAATTCTTAGGTTGAAGGAACTGGATTTCAACCCATTTACACCATTGTGCCAAAGGCAGATACTTGGAATAAACCTAGAGCTCATTTTCCATTTAAATGTTTTGAAAGTGAGCTCTTTTTCATATTGATCTTAATTAGCTTTACACCCCAGTATTCCAGTTTAACTGGTTTGTGGATTGTCAGCTCTGTGTGGATGAAGCTATGTAAGTACATGTTATCAACATATTCATAGTATTTTTTTAAAGTGTTGCTGTGAGAAGCATGCAACTTATTGTATACTTAGAAATAGGGCCACATGCACGCAAGGTGCAAGCTATGTATTCTAATGATTAGATCCAGACTTCCCTGGAATACAGAGCATTAGACTCTCATTCAATTTTTTTCTGTTTGCATTGAATGAGGTTCAGAATGCATAAGACTAACTCCCATCCCCAGACCTAAATGAAATACTTGGAAGTAAGTCTTATTTATTTAAAAGGAAGTTATATTTCTTTGTAATGATGCTCAGCCTTAGCTTAAATTTCCATTTTTCTTTAAGACTAGATACCTTTCACATCTAGAAATGTGGAAATCAATCATGTCTAACAAAAGGGGGGGAAACATCTATTAGATAAAAAACATTGTTCTTAAAATGTTGGTAACAACTGTGAAATTATGAATTCCTATTTTAAAAAAAGATATATAGAGGTAATGAGACATCATCCACAGATTGTAAGAAAGCTAGGTATGCTTAACCTAACCTTATTAACTTCTAATTTAGAAAAAGGAATGAGACTTTATTCCTAGCGTGCATTCTAAATTCAATTAAATTCAACAAACATGCTGATATTGTACTTTTCATTTCCTTATGTGCAGAGAACTAATGTATTTAACCACTTTAATTGTTCAGCATAAAGCAGTGAAGGATACCATGCAAATAAAAATTACATCAGCTTGTATGAAACGTTTAAAAATGAAATCTGAATCAGGCCATATCTTCTACATAAAGGCATGCTTCTATATACTCTTGTGATGCCTCCCCGGATTAAAGCTGGAAAAAATGTGATTTAGAATTCTTATACCAGCCTAGGAGGACTCAGAATCTATAGGTCAGTCCCTGCACTAACTGCAAATTCTGCTAGTACAGAATCTATAGTACAGTCTCTGTACTAATTAACTGCAAATCCTGAAAGGCAAACCTTTCAGTAAGTCGAACATAGGGGTCTCAAACTGCAGCCCTGCAGCTGGACTACCTCCAATCATCCCCAGTCATAATGGCCAGTAACTAGGGATGATGGGAGTTGTTGGCCAACATCTGCAGTAGCATCACAGTCTGAGATCTCTGATAAAACAGAATGCTTGATATTCAACTTGATATTCAATGCTTGATATTCAACTTGATATTCAATTCAATGGCTTCAACCATTGTCCAGCTCTAGTGAGCCTCTGGTCTCCATCTTCCTGAACCCCGTTACTGTTTACTCATCCCTGGAAGCCTTACAAGACTTTTCTAGGGCTGGTTCAATTTCCATTTCCATTTCCAATTTCTAGGGCTGGTTCCATTTCCTGTATGACTGTCCATTTCCTTTGACAGTCAACCCAGTCCTGTGGCATCACATTCACCAAACAGATTGTCTTCAACTGCTTTTCTTCTCGAATTCCTCCTGCTCCAATGCACATACTCCAGCAATTCTGTTATTCCAGCTGGTAATCCCTGGCTACAGATGATTTCCTACAGGAGCAATCCAACTCCTTTGACACAATTCCCACTTATTTCTTGCTAAAAATGTCAGTGTCCTAATGATGAAAAATTAGTTTCTAAGATGTATAAGCTGCTGCTTCTGGAGGAGACAAGAGATGAAGTGGTTAAAACGACTATGATAAAATTGGCTCAAGATGTGGGTCATAATATAGATATCGCAGCTTGGGAAAAATTATGGAAAATGGATTTAATTTACTGTATGTTATACTTTAAAAGAAAATTATTATAAGATGATGTACAGGTGGTATTTGACACCTAGAAAATTAGCATTAATGTATAAAAATGTTCCAAACAAATGTTGGAAATGTGGACACTGTGAAGGAACTTTTTTTCATATGTGGTGGTCTTGCAGGAAGGCAAAGGCCTTTTGGGATATGATATATAATGAGTTGAAGAAAAATTTTAAAATGACATTTCCTAAGAAACCAGAATCCTTCCTGCTGGGAATAATGCAAGGAGAGTTTTCAAGAAGATATTTAACATTTTTTATGTATGCAACCACGGCGGCCAGAATAGTATATGCGCAGAAATGGAAGGACAATGAAATGCCCTCAAAAGAAGATTGGCTGATAAAAATTTTGGAATATGCTGAGATGGCAAAACTTACAGTACTGATAAGGGATGAAAACTTGGAATGTTTTAAAGAAGATTGGAAACCATTCTTACTATACTTAAAGAACTACTTTTCTAATATCGATTTTTCAGCAGGGTTTGAAATTTAGTAATAATAGCAGGTCAGGTAGAATAAAATTGAGTTTGTAATGTGTAGGATATATGCTTTGAATTATTATAGCAATGGTTGATTTGTATTGTTAATGAATCGCACAGATTGGTGAGTGGGAAGTCAATATTGACTTAATTAGATGTAATCAGATTGTTAAGATATTGTAAAAACCAATAAAATTTTAAAAAGCGGGGGAGAAATGTCGGTGTCCTTATTAATGCAAAAAAGCATAGGTTTGGTTGTTAGTTTATACTTCTGTGATGAATCACAAAAATCAGAGGTTACAGATCACAAAATGGATCATGGAGTAAAATAATAATTTAGATCCAAATCCTGGCATTAATAAATTGACTGTCAGTGACTTCCAAAAGGTCAGGATTCTTATCCTTGCATTTTTAAAAAAGATGTAGCACTTTGATCTGTGTGAAACCTCTTTTAATGTCAATTGAAGGCATGTATTATCATCTGTATTACAGCATCATTAAACATTATAACAAATGTGCCATAAATATATACATTTATACCATATTCCATTTAGTTGTCATGTGGGGGGTCTGTATGACTTGTATACCTTTGGGCAAGAAAGAATCTCTTTGTTCATAATTTGTAGTTACTGGTTTTGAAATGCTCTTTGGATTATGGTCTTCTCTGAAAAAGAATTCCCCCCCCCCACTCTTGCCCCCATCGGCCATCCTGAGTTATATGCTAATTACAATGAATTAAATTACAGGAGTCCTTTGTGCTAAAACATGTGCTAGTGCCTCATACTTTTCTCATGTCATTCTCCTTGATCTGCCTCATGAAAACAAAGAGGCAGATTCCCTTTCCTTGACTTTTCCTGTATAGTAGTCATGATAATTTTGGTCAGGCTGCCAGTATTTAAGTGTTCCTGAAACTTAAAACACTGTGGTCAACTCACCACTGTCATGAATATGTTAAGGGACCAACATCCATGTTCTGTGCTATGGAGAATTTTAAAGGGGAGCAAAATTAGCCCACTCAGGTACCAGAGCTTCATCCTGAACTTTAACAGGGCCCTTAATAGTCCAAGAATCAATGCTGAAATACTGATGTTCAGGTGAAGACATGTTATCAAGTTACCTATTACTAGAAATTCACTGCAGTTAGGAGCATAGGAAGCTGCCTTATACCAAGTCAAACCATTGACCCATCTAACTCAGTACTGTCTGCACAGACTGTCAGCGGCTTCTACAAGGTTGCAGGCAAGAGTCTCTCTTAGCCCTGTCTTGGAGATGCCAGGGAGTGGATTTGGAATCTTCTGTAAACAACCATGCAGATGCTCTTCCCAGAGTGGTCCCATTTCCTGAGGGGAATATCTTATAGTGTTCACACATGTCTCCCATTCAAATGCAAACCAGGGTAGACACTGCTTAGCAAATGGGACAATTTATGCTTGCTACCACAAGATTAGCTTTCCTCCCTGGACCTTTGGCTGTTCCAGAACAATTCCATCCATCTGTTTCAAAGCTGGCACAATGGCTGAAGCATCCATTTATATATGCCCATCACCCTACCAGCATTGACAGCTGCAACTCAACCTGCTGCTGCATAGTGGTCATGTTGTTCCAATAGTTCTGACACTGGAAGCTCCTTAAGAATAGGTGTGCTTTAAAATATTGGCTTACATACCGAAAGATCTACTGTTGTTCTAAGCAAGATGCCCACACACTGCTGCATTTTATTCAAAAGCACGTCACTGTTGCTTGCAAATGTGCAGAGCCTCCATAGATCCCAATGGGAGCATCAATGCTGCAACAATGACTCTGTGCTTAGGAGCCACAGAGGCTCTTCACATTTGCAAACAGCAGCAGCAGGCTTTTGAGTAGAACCCCTGAAACTGAGTAGAACATCTGCAGCTGGTACAAAATACGGCTGCAAGATTATTAACTGGGACTGGATGTTTTGATCATATTACACCCATGCTTCATCAGCTGCACTGGCTCCAGTCTGTTTCTGGGCCCAATTAAAAGTGCTCCTTTTAACCTTTAAAGCCCTAAATGGCTTGGGACTGGGTTACCTGAGAGAGTGCATTGCCGCATACAGGTTACTCATACCTTAAGATCTCTGGGTGCCCCTGCCAAATGAGGTGAGGCGGGTGGCTACCAGGGAGAGGACCTTTTCAGTGGTAGCACCCCATTTATGGAATAGCACTGCCAGTGAGGTTCACCTGGCTTCATCACTTTGTTCTTCCAGATGCCCTTTTTGTTCACCCAGGCCTTTAAAATTCAGGTTTTTAAATTTGGGGTTTCGGATTTGATCTGATTGTTAACTAATTTTCCAATGAGTTTTTAAGCTGCGTTGTATTGTATTTTGTATTTTCTTCTTATCTTTGTGTTTAGCTGTTATGATTTAATGTGTTATGTGTTTTTGTTGTATGTTTTAATCCTCTGTTATGAGCCTTCCAGAGAACAATTTGTTATGGGGTGGCTAACAAATCAAATTGTCCTATTATTGTTGTTGTTAGCAGTGTGTGGGCATTTTGCTTAGAATGATGGCGTGTAAGCCACTATGTAAGTATGCAAGCCACCATGCCTAAAATAATTCAAGAACTATGAAGGAGTGATGTAGAAGCTATTTTGGTGTACAGTGAAAAACCTTGAAATGAACATCAAAATACTTACAAGTCAATGAATGACCAGATGCTGACATGTATAAATGATGCAGATTTCACTGTCAAAGAGATGTACTACCATGGTATATGTCACACAGCATACCAGAAAGAAAACAGAAATAGCTTTTCCAGCTAGTGCAGAGGATTCTTCATGGCATATGACCACTCTGGGAGAGGTCATTCATGGATGTTGGCTGCGGTGCCATCAATATACTGATGACACCCAGCTCTACCTATCTTTTAAGTTAGCAGACACCAGGGAGGCAGTGGATGTGCTGAACTGGGGTTTGGAGGCTGTTCTGGACTGGATGTGGGCAAACAAGCTGAAACTTAATCCAGATAAGATGGAAGAGCTCTGGGCTAGTAAAACTAATCAACTAAGAAGTGAGGTAAATCTGTGGGGTAAATCTAAGTAGTGAGGTATTGGATGGGGTCACACTCCCTCTGAAAGACAAAATCTGGTGCTTGGGGGTGCTTTTGGACCTGACACTGTGGCAGTGTTGTGCAGAGGTGGGGTTTTTTTACCAGCTATGGCTGATACACCAGCTGCAACCCTACTTGGAGAAGTCGGACCTGATCTCAGTAACTCATGCTCTGGTAATGTCCAAATTGGATTACTGCAGTGTGCTGTACATGGGGCTGCCCTTGAAGATGGTTCGGAAGCTTCAGCTACTGCAAGGATGCTCGTGGGTACAAGTCAGTTCATGAGTGTCACACCCATCCTGTCGCAGCTTCATTGGTTACCAGTCCGCTTCCGGGGTAGATTCAATGTGCTAGTCTTGACCTTGAAAACTCTACATGGCTTGGTGCCGGAGTACCTGATGTACCACATTTGTCCATGTGAACCTACCAAGGCCTTCCACTCAGTATCTTAGGCTCTGCTCATGGCCCTGCCACTAACAGAGATAAAATTGTCGGGACTAGAGGCAGGGCCTTTTCAGCTGTGGCCCCTTGGCTTTAGAACACCCTCCCCAAAGAGCTTTGCCATGCTCCCTCCCTCAGTGTTTTTTTTAAACAACAATTAAAAACACAGCTTTTAAAAGAGGTTTTTAAATGTTTTATCTGCGGCTTATGATTTTGTAGATTTTGTAGTTTTTAGTTATCAGTTTTTAGCTTTCTGTTAATAACTTCTAATTTTAAACTTTACAAATTTATAATTTTAAAGATGGTTTTAGTCAGGTCTTTTAACTTGTTTAACTTTATTCATGTTTTATTTTACATTGTATGTATTTTGTTGATGTTGTGAGCCATCCCGAGCAGTAGTGTACTGGAGGAGGAAGGTATACATATCTTAAATAATATTTAAAATAATAACAGCACGAGTGGCACAGAAAGCAACATGTGAAACAATATGTGTTTTTCACTGAGCAGTCAATAATCAGGAATAATGTGCATGTACGCACACAAGCAATATACAGCTCTGTGATCTGAGATCTATGAATGTTTTCAAAGTCATGTCAAGTTTCATGTACTTTTCAGCATCTTCAACAGCACTGATTGCAGTGATAAGCTGAAGAAGGGTGCAGGTAACAAAAAAGAGGAAACATCTTGAAAAGCAGCATGAAACTGGAAGCAGATGTATGGGAAGTATTCAGTGAAAAGAAGAGTATATCAATAACAATTCATGATGCAGCATTTGTTCTTCATCATAAATTTCTAAAAGCTTCCAAGCTACCTTTCCCATAAAAGCTAACAGTAAAAGATATCATAAAAAGGATAAGCAAAAGTCTTCACATATTTAGTATGTGTTCCTAATCGAAGATAAGGACACACTGAATACAATATTAAGAAGGTTTTGGTTTCCTAAGATGTTGTGTATGCTGTGAAAAGTAGGTATAAGAAGCCATCCAGTTAAAAGTATAACCAGCAGCAGAAATATCTTCAATGTCCTCCATCATGTAGGGGAGGGGTTCCCAACCTGTGGTATTGAACTACTCTAGTTGCTGAAGTACAACTCCCATCATTCACAGCCACAATAAATTGTGAGATGATGGGAGTCAGCAACATCTGCAGTACCACAGGTTGGGAACTGGGGTTGGGAATAAGGGCCAGGGTTCCTTACTGGGGGGCGGGTACTCAGAGCCCTCCTGCCTTCCCATTATACAATAGCTTTGCTATTTGTTCCCCATGTGACGATCACCAGCATGAAGTCAACATGTCCTCAGAGATGTGTCCTCTGCCTTGAGGGAGGAAGAAGACTCTCCTTCTCTGCTCCTGATTGGCTGGCTATGTCCCCCTCCCTGCAGCCTGACTGACAGGCTTCAGAGAACTAGCACTGAATAAAGGTAAAGATACTTTATTTACGGCCAATGGCCAAAACAAGGTAAAGTGTGCCGCCAAGTCATCGACTTCTGGCGCCCACAGAGCCCTGTGGTTTTCTTTGGTAGAATACAGCACTTAGTACTCTCATTGAAATTAATAGGAAAAGTACACCCATTTCATGTGAATGTGAGGCAGTGACTGCAGTAGCCTGTCTCATAACTGTAACACTTAAATTTGTGTTTTTGTACACACACACACACACACACACACTTAAATGTAACAGTTACGAGATACGCTACTCCAGTCACTATTTTACATCCAGGGTGCTTCCCAGATTACCCACTACAACTGTGGTAACATGCTTTGGCTTTGCAGGATCAAATTGAAAATGATCCCCAGAATCTACAACGGAAAAATTTCCCTACAACAGGAAAATGCAGCTGCTTTTTTGCAACAGACATACAAGATTATAGCACTACATCGCAGTGATTTAATCTGAAAAAAGGCATCCAAATGTGAGCAGCACCCTGCTGACAGCATAGGGAATGTGGTGCCACAACACAGGAAGTACAGAAGCACACTTAGCAGATATTTTGTGAAACTGTTGCAGGTTCTAATCTGGAAAGCGCCCAGATTAAGTTACTACTTATAAGCAGTCTTATTGAAATTAATGGGACAAGTTTACTTGTCCTATTAATTTCAACGGGAGTACTCATGAGTATCAGTCTGTAAGCCAGTGACTGGAGTAGCCCTTCTCCCTAAATTAGCATTTAAATTTGTGTGTATGTACTAGGTACATGCACACTGTGGGGTACCTGAGCTGAAGGTTTGAGACAGAAGGGGTACACTTATTTTTAGGGCACTCCAAGAGTATGGTGTCAGCTTCAGCTGTGCTGAGGAGGTAGAGGCTGAACTACCATTTATATCAATGGATGAGTGCTCCCTGCCACCCCCACATAATAAAACTTAACACCCGAGTCAGCAAAGGAAGGTGGTTGTGATGATTTGATGAATGAATCAACAGTTTTGATTAGAAAGCAACTTTACATAATGCAGTTGGCTTCTGGATTCAGAATACTGCAGGCAGATCATGGAAATAGACATTATTGTTATTTCATCAAATTCCTTCTTAGGAACAAGGAAGAGATGAGTGCTCACTACTGATTTGGAAGTGGAACCACATAAGAAATGACTATAAACTACAGGGGGTCTGTTTATACCAGCTGACATCCAGAGCAGCCTAACATAGGCAGTGCTAATACCATAACATTTCTGTGGGCTCACAGCAAAGCATGGGTGGCTCTGTGCTTTTGTACAACAGTGTGAATGCATTGAGGAGCTCCAGAAAACCTCCTTAGACAGGAAACACATCACATCATCAGTGTGTTTCTGGTCTTCTTCTAGGGCGCAGGCAAGCAAAGTATTTTGAAATATCTTGTTGAGCTGCTCTGGATGTCAGTCACCATTTGATAACGACAGAAGATAGCTCTTGCAGATAGCTATGAAGTTACATCAAGGATGTGCACACAACCTGAGGAGGGCAGACAGAGAAGCAGGCTCCTCCCTGCCTCCCAGCACACAATTTTCCTTCCCTTGCAGCTCTGCCACTCGCCATGGCACACGAGCTGAGCCACGCTGAGCAGCAGAGCTGGGAGCCCAAGGAGGAAGTTGTCCTGCATCCCACAATGCACCGCACCAGGAGAGCGGTACACTGAGAGATTCCCCCACTGCTGGGCGCTCTTGCTGCCCAGCTTTGTGCACACTCAGACTGCAGGCAGCCCAAGCATGCCCATGACCAGAGACTGGGGTAGAAGGGTGCGCTCGTGCCCTTCTACTCTAGTAAAAACCTGGGTAACAAACTCATGCTACACAATTGGGCAGCACCGGGATTGGGCCCAATCCCAGTGCTCCACACGAGCAGCCCTACCCAGGCTGCTACACAGCCTCATTGTGTTTCACATGTGGATTATGTTGTGTGCATTTTTCTGAAGTGAGGAGCCCAACTTTCTATACTATGTGACATAAATATCTCAGCATGAGCCCTTAGAGTATAACTGCAATCTACAGTCTGACTTTATGCTTGGTTACTCAGAATAAAGTCCTAATTTGACTTAATAGCACGTATGGCAAGATACCCCAGACCTAAAGAATTCCTCAAGTGGATCTGTCTAGTCTTTGAAAGGTGCCAAAAAAGGAAATTTCACATCCTTCCACAAAAGTGTGTTTCCTGGCTGAATTGCTTTTATAATTGGAACCTTTTTCCTAATGCATATCATGAACCTGTACACAACCTATGTAGTTGTTTCTTGGCCTCTTCTTAAAACTGATATGGTGAATAACTGTTCTTCCTCTTCTTTCAGACACTTTAAAAAACATTTGAAAATTGCCAACCAGTCTTCTTGTGTGTATGTACACACAAGCTTGAAAGATCTGGTTCCTTCAGCCTTTCCTCTTGTAATGCCTTGTAGGCCTAGTTTGCCATCCATGTGTCTCCCAGCCCCCGAATTCTTAAAATGTAGTACCCAGTGTTGAATACAGTGCTCTGGATGAGGTTATGCACTGTTGAGTAAAATTCCACCCTCATTCATTAATGTTCTGCAGATGCAGTTAAGAATGTGGAAGGTATGTTGTAGCTTCAAAACTATGTCCTGTAATAAAATGAGAAACCTAATATATGCAGATTGCAGGCCATATAGTCAATGGGCCTAAATAAAGCATTAATAAATAAATAATGGGAAAGCATTTACATTATGTTTGACCTAACCTTTATATGAAGGCTCATCTATACTTCCCAACTCTCATTTTAAGTTTTTTTGGGCCCAAGCACATGAAATGACTATGTATGTCTCAAGAGAGCAGAACCAAGTGATTCATAATCAAGTTGCTGATTGGTTGTCCTCCTCTGGTTATAACTCTACACTCCTACAACGTTGCATTTCAATAAAAGTTGATGATTTGCCAAGAAAAACACATGAAATGAAACTGTTCAGTAAGCAACCAGCTTCACTTTATTTTAAGCATTCTAATTGAATGCCTGTCAATTACACAGTTGTAATCCATATCTTATTACAAACGCCAAGTATTATATGCATGTATTTTTAAAAGCGCGTTTTCATACCTCACAGCATTCTTGTTTTAGAGATGCCAATGCGATTTGCAACCAAGCAATCAATTCTGATTATGGAAGAAACTAAAAATATTAATTACTTAATGCCAGTTATTTAAATACAAATCTGATAAAGTACTTCATTTTCTATTTCATGGATTATTTTCCAGGAAAATCAGTCATAGGAAAGCATTTTTTCCTTGGTTTTCAGAAGGCCATCAATTTCATTTTTCCTATTTACATTAGCTTATTCTTCATATTCTGGTAAACCTAAGGACACTGTCTCTTATCTCCTTGTGGTTTAAAGCACCCTATACTCACTTTCTGACCTCCCTTGTCTATATTTTCTCTTGTCTCAATATTTTATACTCAAGGGACCTGCAAACAGACCTATCAACTTTTATGCCCCACCCTCTTTCTTAGCCATGCATTATCTCTGAGTGCCAGATATGACCTGCTCACAAGGCTTCTATGATTGGCAAGGCTCTAACCAATCAAAGTTTGCAGTTCTAACTAGACATGAGAGCAGCAGAAACATTTGTTTAAGATGGGGCCTATCCCAATCAAATATAAAGAGCAGATCTGATTACTATAATGCAAGGCATGCCAGATGAAGGTTTCTCTTCCCTTTCCCTGACCGTAGCTTATATCCCTCTAGTAAGCACTTTGCTCCTCAGCCAAGCTCTAGACCTGGTGTGTCAAACTCAATTGGGTGGTGGGCTGAACTGGACTCCAGTGCACCTCAGAGGGTGTGTGTGCACACAGTCCTGCACTGCCCCTGCCCTCCATTCCCCTCCTTCTCCCTCCCCCCACTCCCCTCCCATTCCCCTTCCTCCCCTGCTCTGCCACTCAAACTAGCCAAATGCACCTGAGCAGAATATGCTCAGGGAAAGGCTGAAACACTCCTTTTGCATTTTCTAGAAGAAATTCTGAACATAATCATCACACTTCAACTGACACTGTTCCCAATAGATTCCCAACATACAATGAACATATTCATCACATTTCAACTGTCACTGTTCCCAATAGATTCCCAACATACAAAGATCAGATCTCCAAAACACGATCATGCCCACAAAAAGCAGAACTCCCCCTCTCCCCACCCCACAAGGAAAAGTCATCTCGTACTGCCCTCCCTTCTCCTCCAATCCCTCCCTCCTTCTCCTTTCCCCTTCCCTCCCCCTTCTCCCTCCCCTGCCCTCCATCTACTTGACTTTGCTCTCTACCTATCTCTCTAATCGAGCATCCTGTTTCACACAGTGGCTCACCAGATACCTTTGAGAAGCCCACAGGCAAGAGGTGAGGCCATGCCCTCTCTCCTACTGTTCCACCCCTACAACTAGTATTTAGAGGCATCTTGCCTCTGAAGCTGAAGATGGCCTATATCCATCAAACTATTAGCCATTTATACACCTGGCCTCCATGAATTTCTCTAAGCCCCTTTTAAAGCCATCCAAGCTAGTGGCTATCACCACATCCTGTGGCAGAGAATTCCATAGATTAATTATGCACAGGGTGAAAAGGTACTTCCTTTTGTTGGTCCTAAATTTCCTGGCCTTCAATTTCATGGGATGTGCTTGGGCCCAAATCTAGTGTTGTGAGGGGGGGATGATCTCTGTCCACTCTCTTTATTCCATGCATAATTTTATACACCTCTAGCATATCTCCCTTTAGTTGCCCCTTTTCCAAACTAAGAAAAAGCCACGGATGCTGTAGCCTTACCTCATAAGGAAGGTGCTCCAGGCCACTTTTCCAGTTCTACAATGTCCTTTTTATGATATACAATACTCCAAATGTGGCTGCATCATAGATTGGTATAAGGGCATGGTTATATTAGCATTTTTATTTTCAATCTCCTTCCTAATGATCCTTAGCATGAAATTTGATTTTTCAGTTCAGCTCAAAGAAAAGGTCTTGGGGGAAAGGCAGGCACAGAGACAGCCAAACGGCAGCCTGGGTCTGGCCCTACCAGTGGCCCCTCAAGCAACGTCCCATGCACATGATGTCATGTGCACAGGGCATGGCTCGGGCTCCATAAGAACCCCAAGGGAACTCACCCCCGCCCAGCTCTGCCCTTTCATTTCAGGCAGTGTTTGCTGCCTGAAAGCCTCCATTTCCTTTTCTCTTCCTCCATCGAGGGAGCGAAAGGGAAATAGCTGCTTCCAGGCAACAAGCACTGCCTGAAATGACAGCGCGGAGCTTGCATGGGCTCTCTGGAGCTCCAGGCCATGCCCCCTTTGCGTTTGACATCACACACAAAGGGGGCATGGATGGAAGCACCTAAGGGTGTGTGGCTGGAAGCACCTAAAGGGGGCTGCTTGGAAGCACCTATTTCCCTTTCTCTCCCTCCATGGAGGTAGAGAAAGGAAAACAGAGGCTTTCAGGCAGCAAACGCTGCCTAAAATGAAAGGGCAGAGCTGGCTCGGGGCTTGCTGGAGTCTGGGCAGTGGGTGGGGGGAGTTCGCTTGGAGGTCTTACAGAGGCCGAGCCATGGCCCCCTGCAGCTTCGGTGGCCCTTCCCATTGACGGCCTGGGTTCTTTGAACCCAACACACACTTTATGTCACTGATTGAGGCAGACCTGGTATCAAGCAAAGAGGTTTGCAGCTATCACATCTAGTTTGGCCCTGAGAATAATTCCCTTTACTTCTTTCTCTCTTTATTATTTTCATCTGTTTCCTGGGACTTAAGTGAAAGAAAGTGAGTTTCTTGCTTCCTTCTAATGTTAGGAGACAGTTAGATCTCATTTGAATCTACTGAAAACTAATCACAAAAACTTTACCCTGCTATTAGGAGATATCATGCATTCATGAGTTCTCTCTTAATACAAATTGCTTCATTGTTTTTTCTTAAATATTATTGTATAGGTTCTCTTCAATATATACAACACATATGATGTTGAGGGCTATTCACACAATCCTCTAACCCAGGTTAGGGCAGCCCAGGCTTAGGCTGCCCATGTGTACCACTAAGATTGGGCCCAATCCCGGCATTGCCCTCGCAGGTAACCTGACTTCTAACCTTGACCTTTAGCCACCATTAGAGGAGCAAGTGCATCCTTAACCCCAGCACCAGGGTCATGTGGATGTTCAGACTGCATGCAGCCTGAGCATACACAGAGTCCAGTGCCTAGAGCGCCTGACTCCTGGGGGATCCCCCCAATGCACCAAGCTTGTTGTGCAGTGCATTGTGCGAGATCCAGAGGCTGGGACGCATAGTCCCAGCCTCTGGAGATCCGTGCTGCTCCAAGCAGCATGGATTGTGTGGGAACATGATCTGCTCATCTCACTAATGGACAGGATAGTCTGGGTGGAAGGTAGGTTCGGCACAGCCTTCCTGCTCGCCTGCCCACCCGCCACCCACCTGGTCGTGTGAATAGGCTTACTGGCTGATATACTGACCAAATTCACTAACTTGTCCTTTTTATTTCAGTAAGACTTCCTCAAGTAAATTTAGTCAGTATGTCAACCTGTAGCCATATGTATTATCCCAAACTATTTACTTATGATGAAAATCTCTAAAACAAAAAAAATATACTGCATATTATACCACATTTAGAAAAGGATGGTTTTTGTTACCACTCTGTTTTCAGAATGGTCTGTGACTACTCTGTTTTTTAGACTATCTCTGTTTTCATGTAGATAACAGTGACCAACATGTCAAAACCATCTAGTATTTAAAGTTTCTTTTGTATACAATCTTAATGATTAAGATCCATTTGCTATCTTTTTTCAAACTATCTCTGAAGTCTAATTTAGCAATAAGATTAAGGGTCATTCTATCCAGTGACTTATTCTATAGTATTTATAATCTTTTCCTTAAAAGAATTGGAATGGCTTTGGTTATTGCTGAAGCATAGAACTTCTGAAGAAGGTTTTCACCATAGAAAATGGAATGTTTTCTAGGGTTAAGCCTTAACTCCATGGAGAGCTTAGAAACTTAAGAGGAATAAGATTATAGAATTTAAGTTGACTGGGGAGCAGAGGGCTGCTGGCTACTTAGTAATCAAAAAGTGTTTTCCAATTGCTTATGATTATTTCTGGGAAAATAGAATTCAGTAATCCAGCCTGGGGGGAATTTCTGAAATTCATAATATAAGGAGACTCAGTCTCCTAGTCAGTTTCTAGTAGAAGCAGACGTTATTCAGTGCTCTAGACAGCAAAATCTCTTTTAGTAAAGAGGAGACCAGGAGGAACGCCTGTGATGAAAGCCAGCAGGGGATGATGGATATTAGTGGGTTTGGATAAATACAACTAACAACTCTTCTTCATGGAAGAAATAGGGTAACTATTGTAAAGCACTTTGTGTGATGAATTTCAAGTGCCAATTACAGAGAAATATTTTGAGATATGACTTCTTCAATGTAGAGTGTTATTGGACCATTTGAATACAGTATAAAGGCCATAGAATTCCCTGTGTCAAGCAAGAACAGTTTTATTGGGATGAAGTAAACAATGAAATTAAATATACTTTGCTTAGCAGAGTTCTCCTGCAGGTCCATCTGGTAAAGGTAGCACAGGAAATCTTCTGACAATGACTGCAAAAGAATACATATACCTGTTAGCATACACTTAATGCCAACAGGGGTTTGAATGTCATAAAGAGGAAAGGATAATTACCTAGTACATTGTGAGTTTAGCAGAAGAGAAGGAAAGAGTGGTTTTTTAAAACAAGATTACACTTTGGATTTTGCTACAAAAATAGGACTTTCTGGGAAATGAGTGGAAGGTTCACATGTGACTGTCTATTCTTACAGCAGATTTACAAACCAATAGAATATAAAGAAGAAAGTTGCGCTCTCTCATTAATTACCATTGCTTAGGGAAAGGACCTCTTTTTGAAAAAGCAATGCAGGCCTTAATTTTAAACCAGTGTGCTTTGTGTCATATTTCCAGAGAAAGCTATATTATCTTTATCTGAAGACCTAATTTCTCTTTTACAGTTTGTAAACTGAAAAGCCCTTTAAGTGGAATAATGAAAATAACAACTCCCCATTTCTCAAGAGTAAGAATAGACAAATTGGAAAGAAAAACTATACAATTTTACCTGAATGTTTAAAATAAGATGAAAGCGTATCAGCCACTTCAGCCTTTCTAAGATTGTTAGTACCTCAGCAGATGCAAACATAGCTTTCTCCCTTTCTGTCCTTCATACTTTCCAAGGAACCTACGCTTTCAATGCTATTTTTTTTTAATGGTATAACTACAGCATACAAAAAGGAACATGGACAAAGTCTGTGGGTAATGGCATGCAGGACCCCACTGGATACATTGTATCTAATTTTTAATCAGGGGAATCTTTAGGAGGTGACCCATGAGGCATGGACCACCATGAATTGCTCAGAGCCCTGAATCTCATCAGCCACCTCCCTCCTCCACGGTCTCTTCCAGAAAGGAAATGCAGCAGTGGAGGCACCTGCACAGAGCATGGGAGAGAGCTCCTGGACACCCCTAGCTCTCTGCTGCTTCCACCTTCATAGGTGCTCTGTTACACTATTAGAGACTTTTAAAAACATATGTAATTATTCTTGTGGGGTTAAGATTCAATTTAATTAATAAAAGGGGGCTGTGAACCCAGACCCCAGAACTTTTAAGTACCTAGCAATGCCCCTGTTTTTAATCCTTCATTCCCTTCTATTGTCTATATCTCCTTGATCATCAGTATTTTAGATGTTTCAACTTTTGTGCAAACAAATCCATTGGCAAATGAGGTTATGGAGAAGTATTTTTAATCTCTGTGTTGTTGGCATTAGCAACAATGCCATCTTAGAATATCTCCTGACATAATACCCTTATTTATACAATTAATAAAATGAGTACATGAATAATGCATATCAAAGGATTTGTTGGCTTTGCCCCTATTTTTATTGTTAAATTTTAATAGGAAAGTATCTCTACAGTGATATCGCATTGGGCTCTAGTGTAATACAATTACAGAAATATAATTCTTCCAGAAGATCAATTATAAAGTCCTGTGGATGCTACACTGATTAGATAATAGGATTTGAAGGAATCAAGGAGAGTATAATTGATGCCTAGGCCTGATTCACAATTCACATTATAAACAGAGTTTGAAATGTGTACAGCTCTTGCTCATTTGTAACATTATTCTTTTTAAAAACGAAATCATATACTCTGCGGCATATGAACTATTTACTATATCAGTTAGTCAACAATTTTTTGCATCAGGAAAAGAATTGCAAACACTGGTTTCCAGATAGATACGGCATGAAAATTCTTAACTCTCTGGTGAAACAGAATTTGATTCTTCATCTAAGAAAAGAACACTCTTTTCACTTTCTTGTATAAGAAGTCTCAGGAGGACTCAGTTTGCATTCTTGGAGGGATTACAGAAGAACTATGAGAGCTGGGTTAGGGAACAGCAAACTGCCCAGTTCATTGTAATCCTTGTTTTAGCAAACTATATTTGGGATGTCTGGGATATGGGACAGCTTCCTAGGGACAGATCTGCTTGAGGAAGGCCTAAAGAACCTCCTCATGAAACTAACCCAGGGAAGCAAAGTCAGCAGTTTTGGATGGAGCTGAATTTTTCTGGCTTGCTGTCTGAAGTAATACAGCTACCCTGATAGAAGGAGGCTAGAAGATTCACTAGATCTCTTTCCAAGGATAACTCAGTTAGCTGACAATCCATTTCTTGAGAGCTGTCAGCAACAGCTATCCAGGCTACAGGCAAACTACCTGCAGAGGAGACCAGCAATGGTGAAATGGTTTGCTAACCAAAACTAGCAATGGGCACTCCGTGGCAACTGAGCACAGGGAGGGAGTTCTGCCCTTATTTTTAGGCACTAGAAAGTGCCGGAGGAGATAGGTGGTGCTGCAGTTGGCACTGTGCAAGTGCATGGCTGCTGACTAGACACTTGCTCCTGCCATCTTGGCAAAGAGGCACCTTTGAATGTGGTGATTCTCTTTATTTAGCAGGGGGAGAATAACTGGCCCTATCCACCCCCAGCACAGTACTTTCAGTGACTGTTGCTGGTGTTTAAATTATGTTTCTTTTTAGATTGTGAGCCTTTTGGGGACAGAAATCCATCTTATTTATTATTTCTCTGTTTAAACTGCCGTGAGCCACTTTTGGAAGGGTGGTATAGAAATTGAATAAAATAAAATAAAATAAAATAAAATACATACATACATGTCAGCAGCCTGTGCTGAGGCAACTGTCCAGTCAGCAGTTGTCTGCTTGCCTGGTGCTAGCAATGGCACCCTCTGCCTCCTCCACTGCCCCCGCCCCCTTGCCTAAAGATGAGGGCAGGAATTCTGCCCCCACACACCTAAATCAGTAGGTAGCAGAAGCAGGAAGCATAGTTGCACCATGCAGCAGGCACCAGCAATTTCGTCTATCAAACCAGCTCACCATCCAACACTGGAGAACACAACAGAAGATCAAACTGAGATCCTGCAGCAGATTTTAATGTCTGGATTGTAACCTTGGGCTATGCTGTTAAACATGTTCTAGCCTGCCTGATCTACTACTTGGAGGTCAGAGTACCCAGGCGCCTAAACTATCACTTGGACTTTTGAAATGTTCTTTAATTTTCTACACTTGATCTCCTTTGTCTAATATGTTGCAGTAGATATATAATTGATATTATTTTCCTAGTGTCTGAGTAGGTTAGCAAGCCACCCAGTCAAAACTGTTCTAATTTTTCTTGCCCAGGCAAATACAAGCCACCCAAAAAGCTTTCACAATATATAAACTTTTGTGTGGCCCAGTGTCTTCTCTTCAGTTTATACTGTCTTCTGGTGCTCTCTAAGCCACTTTTGTGTTCTTTAATACTGGCTGCATTCGCACAACGTGAAACCAGAGGTCGAGAGAACTGCAGTTAAATTTTCTAACCATGAATCACATCATAGATGTTCATCCAGCAGCCTCCAATTTCAGGGCCCTTCCCTCTTCGTGGTCCATTTAATTTAAATTCCTGTAAATGCCATGCAATGCAAGCCCTTCTTCTGACAATGATTGCACCACCACTCTCCTAAGAGCCCCGAAACAAAACTGTTTCACACAAACACAATTTCGGGGGGGGGAATCTTGGGTAGCACTATTTTACTGTTACTCAGGAAAGGGAAGAGAACATGATGACTTTCTCGGAGGGGAGATGTATATGAGGGAGGGCAAAGGATCCTGGGTTCTGGCCTGCTGTGACCAAGGATGCTCTTGTGAGGGCTCACCCTAGCAAAGCAGCCAAACCACACTTCTGCCCCCATGACAGCTTGCCGCCAGTGGACTAGCACTCTCATGAGAGGGCTAGTCTACTGGGGAGGACCGTAGGCTCATCAGAACCTTCTGTCTTCTGTTGGACTGCATACTCATGAGTTGAGCTAACCCAACAAAGTAGGCCCTGCTTGTGTGGGGCCCCAGCTCTCTCTGGTTAATGGTAGTGCATATGCACAGCTACCCCCTCCTCTCTAGGGAAGTCTTTGATGCACCCAAAGGTGGGGAAACAGCAGGAGCGGTGACGAATATTTACTCTCATTCAAAATTCCCAGGTTCAGACGGGCATCGCACCATATGCAGATCTGCCACTATGAGGAAACATGGGAGAGGGAAGCCCTGATTTCCAGTGACCCCAGGAGACTGGAATTGCCATTCCGGGCAAAAACAAAGGTGTACATGTTCAAATGGGTGGACAGGCTAGCAGAGCTTAGACAGTTTCTTGGTGGCAGTAGCCAAGAGCTGTTGCTGGGCTACCTGTCCCCAGAGCTTGCTTTTACAGAGCAACTAGGCTGGGCAGCATCTGCCATTTGGCCCCCATGGCCTGACACTCTTGTGAGAGAGCAGTCCATGGGAGAAGGGGGGTTGTCATCACACATTATTAGAGATTCTGCCCGACACCCCTATATCTGGCAGAATATAAGGAATCGCTCCTTTCGCTGGGGGAATGCTGATCCTGCTGCCCAGCCTACTGCCCAGCCCTTCTCATGAGTAATCCTGGGCAGTTACCCCCAAGGTACCTGATTGTGGTTTTAGCCTGACTTTTAATTGTTTACTTAATTTGATTAGATTAATTACTTTTATTTTACATTGTAGCTATTTTATTGTTGTGAGCTGTCCCAGGCAGGCAGTAATTACTTTAGGGATGGGGTATAAATATTTCAATCAATCAATCAATCAATCAATAAGAAAGCAGGAAGAACCAGGCACATTTCAGTAGTCAAGGCTACTAGAGCTTACCAGCATATGCACCACTGTTTTAAGGTAATTTACCCCCAGAAATGGATGTAGCTGATATCATTTAGTCTCTTACAAAAATTTAGTCTCCTACAAAAATGGGTGTATTCCTGTTTAGAGTCCCAGGTTTCAAGGCTTTGGTGTTCACCTATGTCAGCTTGAACATGTCAGACAATAAGATGTAACACTAGGCACAATGCTGAAATTGTTGACTTTAATGTGTGCAGACTCTAACTTCTCTCTGCTCTGCCTTGCAATTGTAATCAGGATTAAAGAGTATTAGTTTCTCTTCCCGCCCCACCCTTACTTCATTTGCCTTGACTTGTGTGCAGTTCTATCAAAATTCTAATAGACTAACCATTAAGTGGCTTGCAGTTTATATTATAGATTCTTTGAAATTTAAAATTGACATTCTCAGTGCTGGAATAGCAGAAATTTACAGAAGCGTAGCTGTTTCTCCTGCTGGATGTGTGATAATTGTTTTTCTGCTCATTTACATTCAAAAGTAATTAAACTATACAAGAAAACTGTGTGCCATGGTCTTGGTGCAGAGTGTTCTATTAAAGGTTATGCAGAAATTCCAGGAAAATATAACTGTGGGAGCTATAGTAGTTCATTTATATTATCACTTTCTAAATTTTTGCAGGAATGTGCCCTTCAAAGAATTAGGTTCTGGAATGTGACCTTTTGGGGTGTTTCTGTTTTGTTTTCCTCATGGGCCTTCACCAGAATGTCTTTAAGACACTGAGAGGCCCAGTAGCTGAATGTTCACTGGAGGCCTCCCTTCCCTCTCTGGGTCAAACTAAATCCAAAGCTGTTATTTGCCCAAGGAAGAAAAAGACATACGAGTACAAATAGCAGATGGGGTGATTTTTGTTCTGAACTAGCACAGGCGGACGGGGGGGGGGGGCAGGTGGGGAAGAGTTACACCCTACCCCACCATAGTCTTTGTTTGGATCATGATACTATTTAAAATAGGGAGAGAAATGTGATGTTGTCCTCATCATGTCAGTGTTGATGTGGGTCCCTCCATGTGTGCATCAATAACTTACATCTATTTTTTAAAAATTGGTTTGACTTGTGGAAAGAAACCAAGTTATACATTCAACAGGAATGGTCTACCATTTTCATGTAAGATCTATTTACTCCCCTTTGTAACTATCTGACACATATGTGAGTGCTAGTTTAGATACTCAGCTCCATAGCAGGCTGAGGTAAATATCTTCACTTGACTCTTCTATATCTGAAACATCTGAAAGCTGGCAGAGTACAAGAATGAGAAGTTGTATATTAAAGAAAACTCTTATTTTATCATTTGACATTTAGCGATTGTCGTGTTATCTCCGATATCTGAGGGCCATTTTGCACTTTATAAAACAGAGACTGCTTTAAAACAGTTTCTTGGTGGAGGAAGGTAGTAGTGGGTTTTGTGTTTTCCTCAGGGAGTTGAAGATGCCATTATGGAGACATCATTACCTTTGTGGGCACATTCATTCCACTGTTATCTAAATAAGTTTGGAAGGGTTTTTGTATTGCTTAAAGCCTACAAAACTTTTTTTGACAAGAAATGATAGCAGGATAAAAGACAGGACTGTGTTCGCCATGGGTGACAATGATCTATAACACCACCTAAGAATATCTAACAAACAGTTATCTGTCTTCATCCTTTGTGTGAAGATTTGTCCTGCCACTACTGTAAAATGCCTTAGCAGACTTCACTTCCTTGTTTGCCGTAGCATGAAGTCTTTCCACATGTTGAGGGGATTTTTTTCTTGTGCGGTGATGCTCTCTGTGATGTGGAAATAGGAAGTAGAGACTGGTGCTATACATTTAGCTGGGAAGTCATCTCACAGAGGCAATTTGTAAGTAGTCTCCATGTGATAATAGTAACAGACAGACTTGTCCTCAGATAGCTCAGGGTTACTATTTATTGAATTCCTGGAGCATTCACACAACAAACTGTTCATACAAACTGAGGTTAAATCCAGACAAGACGGAGTTGCTGCTTGCTAGTCAGTAGAAAAGCCAATTGGGATAGGGTGATTCAACCAACTCTGGATGGGGTTGTGCTCTCTTTGAAAGAGCAAGTGTGCAGCTTGGGGGTGTTGCTGGACCCACTAGCGGAGCCAGAACATGGGTGGCCTGTGTCCGGCCGCAGTGGCGGCCCTGCTTGCCCCTCCCCCTACGTCTGATACCAGATGCGGGGGATAGCTATGCCTCCGCGTCTGGCATCTGATGTGGGGTGTGTGGTCTGGCTCCCGAATGGGGCCGCATGGCCCTCTTTGCGAGTTAGATCCAGGCCAGTGCTGCATTCACAGCATGGCCAGAAGCAACTCTTCCCTGCCTTAAAGGTAGGGGAGACCCACTTCTGGCCGCGCTGCAAATGCAGCACTGGCCATCCAACTCCTAAACAGGGCTGCGCAGCCCTATTCGGGAGTTAGATCGGGACCAGCGCTGCATTCACAGTGCAGCCAGAAGTGGGTCTCCCTGCCTTTAAGTTGGGGAAGAGCCGCTCCTGGCTGTGCTGCAAATGCAGTGCCAGCCATTTAACACCCGAACGGGGCCATGCGGCCCCACTCGGAAGCTAAACCATCACCCCCCCCCCGTGTCTGACATCAGATGTGAGGGGGATGTTGGGGCTGTGAGGCACAGCCCCTGAGGGGCAGCAGCCCGGGTTCTTTGAAACCAGTCACCCAATAGTGGCTATGCCCCTGGCTGGACCCAGCTCTGCTTTTGGATGCTCAGGTGGAGGCGGTGGCCAGGGATGCCTTTGTAAAGCTTTGGCTAGTGTGCCAGCTGCAACTCTTTCTTGAGAAGGCAGATCTGGCCAGTTACCCATGCCTTAGTCATGTTGTGGCTGGATTATTGAAATGTGATTTACATGGGGCTGCCCTTGAAGAATATTCAGAAACCTCATTTGGTGCAGAATGCAGCTGCCAGGGTTCTCTCTGGAACTGCTCATTCAGGGCATATTACACCTATTTTCAAAGAGCTACAAAGACTGCCAATTTGTTTCCAGAGCCAATTCAAGGTGCTGGTTATTACCTTTAAAGCCCTTAACAGTTTGCACCCTGGATACCTGAGGGACTGCTTGCTCCCAAGGGTTTCTGCCCACTCAACAAGGTTGTCAGAGGGGCCTTTGCTCCATGTGCCATTGAGAGGGGCTAAATTGTTGTGCGTGTGGGACAGGGCCTCCTCTGTTGTTGCCCCCAGGCTCAGGAATGCTCTCCCAGTGAATGTCCGCTCTTTGACATCTGTGGCTGCTTTTAAAAACAACTAAAGACATTTTTATCTGTTCAGGCTTTTACCCCTTAGGGGCTGCCAGGACTCTCAGCTTTCCTTCTTCTTTTTTAAGGTTGTTGGGGGTTTTTTTGTGTTTTATGGCTTTACTGTTTATATGATATTTAGGTTTTACATGTAGCTTTTATGGCGTTTTATTGTATTTTAACTGTTGTAAACTGCCTTGGGATGTCTGATGAAAGGCGGTATAAAAATTGAACAATGAAATAAAAATGAACAGAATGTGAGTTTTCCACTTTTCTTACTTGAAGGGTTGAAAACAAAATAATGAAGGCTGGAGATGTGGGCATCATCTTTTGTCAATCAGGCTACCACCTGGCAAGTTTTTGACTAGCCTGTTGTCTTTTCATGCCCAGGCCCTAGTTATTTTTTAGTGAACTTCTGCATCAGCAACAGAAAGCCATGCCACATATGTCACATGTGGTGATAGTTGCCGGATCAGTTGCTCCCAGCTCTTGTGCTGCTGAGCCAGCTTACAAAAGCAGTACATAACATGGCATTGCACTCCATCCTGAGCGATGTGTTGCTAGTGCAGAGGCTCACCGGATCAAGCCATTAATTTCTTGGTGAGGGATCCTGTACCCCCAGGTTCTGCATTAGGTGCCCTTTTTCCAGGCATGGAAGTGTGATGATGGGGGAATTCCACATTGAATTTCTGTCTGTTATGCAACTCATTAAAGGCACATTAAATGAAGAAAAAGAATTGGCACACCTAGTTTTTGTTACTAAAAGACCACTTCATAAGGACTCAGATAGTTCATCCTTCCCTCTCTAATATAACATTCATTGACTTTTTGCCCCAAAGGTCCCCCATTCTGCATCAGCTGCAGTGCTCACTCTTCACTAATCTTTAATAATATTTTCCAATACAATGCTTCCTTTGAGTGACTTGGAACTGCAATTCCAGCAGTATAGCAAGAGCAATATTAGAAAGCTGCATCAAATGTGAGTTCCTTCATAGGCACAAAAAGCGTTCTGCAGGTTTTGCTCAAATAAAGCAGAGAAAGGGTAATACGTTTGGGCTGCATTCTGCAATCCATAGGCATATGGAAGGCTGTTCAAGCAAAGTTCCCTGCCTCCTCTGAGCCTCCTGAAAAGCCACTTCTATGGGTTAAGGGTCTCTCAGGAGTGAGGTGTAATAAGGTGTGGGGAGCAGCAGAGGAAGGGCCAAGTTCTGCTCCTTGAACATTCCTTCACCTGTTTGGGGGCAATTATTCCTGTCCCCTATAGCTCCCCATGCTCCATCGTATCCCAAGTGTCCCCGACATGGGCGCAGCTTTCAGGGATACTTGGAGGGCTTCTATGGGGAAAAGAAGATGAAGAAATTTCGTTCCACAGACTTCCTTGCATCTGCAGATCTCAGCATCCATCCTAATATTATTACTTTAAAATAGTTAAGCAGTTCAATTTCTAAGAACCGATTTGGCCTAGCCTGTATCTTTACGTTTGCTAACATGTACATATTAAAACTAGACTGTCTACATAAATGGCTGTTCCTTTGCTTCTAATGCAGGCTTAGGCATGCCCAAGGATGGTCTTCCAAGTGTAATGAAACGCATTTCCAGTCAGTAGATTTCCTTGACAGCTCATCCTTGTTTTTGTTAGAACATGAGAAAACTTAAGCTGACAAATATTCAAACAGATTGCACTCTGTGGTTTTATTGTAGTGGTTTCTTGACTGCTAGAAACAAATTCTTGTAACTAGTCAGTATTGACCTAAAGCAGCCATCCATATCACTCTGTGTCTCTCACCGATGCATATATATTTGTGTCTATTTATATATACAAACTTTATTATCACTCTCTTAAGCTCTGAGGATCATGAATGGGAAGAACAAAATCTGTAGATATCCAATGCAGTTTAAATTGCAAACACTTCCATAAATATTAATTGAAAAGATGCAATGGCCCACAGAAGGGATTGTGCTGACACAGAAACAGAGCATCCTGTGCAAGGCATGTGTGTTTTGCTGTGTCAGAAATGTGTTTGGAATGGTTTCTAGTTAGTGTTTTCACTTGGTTGTTTTATTGCTGTTTGTTCAAAGAACTAATAAATAAAGGATGTGCAGTGCTTGGGAGGAAAGCGGGGGGACGGGACTATTCTTTCAAATAGCTATCAGAGAGCGATCCCAGAAACCCAGCACAGAAGGGAAGGAGGAGGTTGATCGTGAGCATACTTTTCTATTATTTACATATAGATCTGAGACACAAAGGTCCGTGGCTACAATTTATTTCCAAGATTTATTCTGCATTGGATCTAAAGTTTAACATCTCTGTGGTATCACAGGAGTGCTATGCTTTTTAGGAATTCGTTCTTATCTCCCCATGCATGGAGTTGCAAAAAGGTGACTGTTTCTTCCAAAGTGCTTCCTAGGGTATATCCACACTATGCTCAGTGAAGGAGGATGATTGAGTCCTTCACTTTTTTCTAAGAATAAGAGGGATCATGGCTGACACAATCAGCCACCACTCCTACTACTATCTTCTCTCCAGGAAACTGCACACTTTGACTTGGTTGCAGTTTTCAACCATTCAGATAGGTTTGTCACCTTACACATGCCAGTTCTGTTCCCAGGGAGCTGAGCAGCTCTTGCTCCAGCCAGCGGCTCAAATTCACCTGTCTTAGCAGCTTTTCTGATTCTTCCCCTATGGAATGACTCATGAAGATTCATGCGTGTGTCCCGAAATGTTAGTGGCTCTAGTCAGGGCTAGTACAGTCTATTCAGAATGGTCTTTCCAGATATATGCTCATGAGCATATGCTGGATCTGTAAGTCCCAGCAAGCATCCTCAGCCCTACCTCCATCTTGCCTAGATTCCGTTTTATCTTACTGATTTTTAAATACTGCAGAATGTGTTTCAGTGGTGCTAATATGGCAGTAGTAACTGATTCAGTACAAAATCCTAACTTGACCCGATTCAGGAGCAACACCACAAGTGTGTCATTGTGGTTTGTCTCATCCATTACCTGTTTGGTTCTGTAGTCCACAGGATCGTATGTAATGGCTAACTTGTAAATAGTCATTTGCCTGATTTCTTGTGGTGAGCAAAAATGGCTGCCAGGCAAGAAGACTATAAATGCTTGTGCTTTTAGGCGACTAATTAGTAACATAGACATGTGAGAAGGCACGGCAGTAACACTTTCTATAGACATGTAACCTCTTTGGATTTATTTGCAAGGATTAATTAATCCATATTCACATGTTCTCTAAAGTACAAAGTGGCCACTTTAATCCACAATACTAAACATGAGCACAGATTCAAAGGGTAGGTTTCCATAGGGATTAACCTGGAATAAGCAATCATGAATCTGTTGTTAAGAAAGGTGTGTTTAAAGCACACATTTAATCCAAAATGTACTTTTGTTCACGACATTTGTGAAAATGGGAACAGTGCAATCCCCACCCCTTGTTTATATCTGGATATACAAAGGCATTTACTGTTGCAACAGTGGTCATAGTTATATGGATATATATTTCATTTAAAATAAGATAGGTGTTCCACCTGTGGGGCTTAACTGGAGATATAGAAGTTGCTGGAAAACAAAGACTTCCATTTGGGTTTCATTCCTCCCTTCTATACATGGGAACTGCTTCTGGAAAGCTTTGAGAATCCACAGCAAACGTTCAGGGTTGTGGGTTAGGACAGGAAATAAACAAGAGTTTCTCCCATAATTTCTGAGCAACCTTCTCTTTCCTCAACTAACTGACATTCTCCATTGTAAATTAAAACTGCAAATCATCTTTTACCCAGATGTTAACTGGATGAACTGTACATGCACCAATTTTTAAATATGAAACGGAAAAGCAGTTCTGAATAGAAGCTTTTGTAATGAAGACAGCTGTATTAAAAAAAAGTTTGTAGACATCATCTTTTTATTGTGACTCTCATTTTGCTCTCAAAATAACTCAAATTATTGAAGGCTGCAGACGTCTGACATATTATGTACATTGGTTGTGTTAGAAAATAGAACTGAAACTGTATTCAGCCAACATGTTTTGCCCATTTAAAAATCTAAAGGGGAAAACAAACCGTATTGAGACTGAAACTCTGGTCCCCATTGCCCACCTGTGGAGGTCAGAGTTAAGGTTATTGCCATGGATTTATAAGGGAAACTCATAGTGCAGCTGTCTAGGCTATACCGGGCTTGAAGATAAATCAGCAGACTAAATTTCCACTACTGCCAATTCTTTAACCTTCATAAGTACAACTGTTCAATCCTGGTACCGGGCTATTAAAAAAATGGTCTCAGTGTCTGCAAAGCTATTTCTTTTAACTTAACTTTAGGAGCCTTAGCCCAAAGGTAGTTTTAGGTTCACTTTCCTAGGTATCAGGAAAATAGTGATAAACAAGAAACTGTAGTTGTTTTTAATAGCTTTCTGTAAAAGAAGAAAAGAAGGCTGCAATAGATAGAATAATGTACATAAACTGGAATTAAAGGAACAAGTGGTACTATTGAGTGGGTCTTTCTCATTCTCTCTTTCAAAAAAAAAAGGAAAGGCATTCCCTTGCAAATCTTGACAGTGTTCTACCTTCATGTTTTACAGCCACATCAGTCTACTAGTCTCATTGCTTCACTGGTATTTGTTTTGCTTTAGCTAGCGGGGAAATGGAGGTAGCACACTAGTCTTGCTAGATTGTTTTAGGATCAAGTTGATCTTGAACCAGAAGCATGGTCCATCTGGTCCATCTACTGGTGCCCTCAGTGGTGAGTCACTGGAAAGTGGAGAAATAAAGGGCAGTTTTGTTCTTCTAAGCCTCAGCATGCCTTGAGGTCAGTTCGTCTCACTCCTTCTAGGATTTGCACCACCTTCTTTTCACCTGATCAACTGCCTAACGCTGACATGGAGGTGGGGGCTTGTCATGGTAGCAAGCATGGATAGTCCCCTTTGCTAAGCAGAGTCTGACCTGGTTTGCATTTGAATGAGGGACTACATGTGTAGCACTGTAAGATATTCACCTTAGGGGGTAGGGTGGGCTGCTCTGGGAAGAGCACCTGCATATTTACATGCAGAAGGTTCGCTCCATGATATCTCCAAGAGAAGACTGGGAGAGACTCCTGCCTGCAACCTTGGAGAAGCCTCTGCCAGTCTGTATAGACAGTATCAGCATCCACCGAAGAATTCTTTTTTAAGAAAACCTCAGATATGAAATTGTTGATCTTCTTTAAAACAAACAAACAAAAATCCCTCTAAAATTGGCTTCCATGCTAGAGGACTGGGATTTGTCTTTGGCCACATTTTCATGTAACGTGAAACTGGAGGTTGCTGAACCCATGGTGAATTTTTCAAACTGTGAATCACATTGCAGACATCCTTTCAATCACAGCCCAGCAACCCCCTTTTTCACTGCCGGGGAGCCCCTCCCTCTTCCTGGTCCACTGAGTCCGCATCCCAGCAAGCTTGCGTCGCCAGACAGTGGGCAAGGCATCAGAACGTCTGCAGGGCAGCAGCCATTGGCCACGATCTTCAAGGGGGCATTTCAAGCACAATCATGCCTTTTCAGAAGGGACCACCCACCTTTGGCAGGGAAAGGGCATTTAAATCCCTTTAAATGGCATGCAAGCCCTTTATCTAAAAGTGATTGCACCATCACCCTCATAAGAGCCCCACAACAAAACAGCCTTGCACAAGCACAATTTCTGGCAGTGGGAGGATGCTGATTGATTGATTGATTGATTGATTGATTGATTAAGTGTTGTGAAGTTGGTGTCGACTCTTAGCAACCACATAGATAGATTCTCTCCAGGATGATCTGTCTCTAACTTGGCCTTTTAGGTCTCTCAGTGGTGCATTCATTGCGGTTGTAATCGAGTCCATCCACCTTGCTGCTGGTTGTTCTCTTCTTCTCTTTCCTTCAACTTTTCCCAGCATTATGGACTTCTCAAAGGAGCTGGGTCTTCTCATAATGTGTCCAAAGTATGGTAGTGAGCCTGGTCATTTGTGCCTCAAGTGAAAATTCTGTATTGATTTGAGGGGTACTATTTTTCTGTTACTCCAAGAAGTGAACATGATGACTTCCTAGGAGGGAATATATATATATGAGGGAGGGCAAAGGATCCTGGAGTCTAGCCCCCTGTGACCAAGGATGCTCTTACGATGGCTCACCCTGGCAAAGCAGTCCATGGAGTCCAAACCATACTCTTGCCCCTGTGTCGGATTGCCACCTGGGGATTAGCTCTCTCTCGAAAGGGACAGTCTACTAGGCAGGACCTTAGGTTCAAAAACCTTCAGTCAGACTGCATACTCATGTGTTGATCCAGCCCCAAATAGGGGCCCCCTGATGTGTGGGGCCCCCATTCTCCTTGATTAATGATAGAACTTTTGCACAGTGACCCCTTCTCTCCAGGGAAGTCTTCAGTTTGAATTCTCTCCCAAAGATTCTCTCCCAGTGGAGAATTTGATGCTCCATGTGTCCAGGTGTTGCCAGGTGGAAACTCTGGGAAACACCAGGATTGGGGACTGATCTTAACTCTCATTCAAATTTCCCAGGTTTGGAATGGCATTGCAGTGTATGCAGCTCTTCTGCCATGGGGAAGCATGGGAGAAGGGAGCCCCAATGATCTGTGACCCTAGGAGAGTGGGATCGCTGATCTGGGCAAAAATAAAGATGGATATGTTCAAATGGGTGGACACAGGGGCAGATTAAGCTTTTTGCCGCCCATAGGCAAAAAGGCTTTTCCTGTCCTTTTACCTTAAACAAAAAAGTATGCTTAAAAAAAAAAAAGGTTAAAAGGGGGGTCTTTCTCCTTGTCCACTCCACTTGTGCTCCAGCCACCACTTTCCACAGAGGGGGTGGAAAAATTTGAGGAGGGGCAAAATTTGCTGCTCCTCAAATTTTGCCACCATAGGCAAATGCCTACTCCGCCACTCTGTTAATCCATCACTGGGTGGACATGTTGGCAGAGGGCCCACTTTCACTGCTTCACAACAGTCAACGGGAGAGGTGTTGCTAGGGCACCCATCCCTGTGGCTTGCTTGTGTGGAGCAACCAGGCCGGGTGGCATTTGCCATCTGGCCCACATGTGTGTCTCCATGGCCTAATACTCATGAAAGAGCAGTCGAATGGGAGAAGGGCTTTCATCACACATTATTAGTGATTCTGCCTGGCTCACCTCAATGGGTCTTCTCATGGGTTGAGCAAGGGTATCCCCATGGCCTCCACTCTCATGAGAGAACGGTCTGATCAGGAGCAGAATCCATCCTTATCACATATGAGGATACTCTCCTTTCCCTGGAGGCAAAGATGCTTCTGCTGCACTGCTCTCCTCATGAGTAAACCTAGGTACTGCGCACATTAACCCAAGGGGAAGGGGCTTCCCCCAATATCATTGTACAAAAAATAGACCTGAATCATTCAATAATTCCTGGGTAGGGCAGCCTTTTAAATCTGACCCTGGGTATTGCCGCCCTGCCATATGTTACCTTCCCAGCAATCTAATTGGATTGCCCAATTTATGGTGCCACCTTGGCTGCATGTGCTTGTGAATTTATATCTTTATCGCTTCATTTTCGAGAGAAAGGCTCATAGAGCCCATCTTGCCATGAGACGAGCAAGAGACAGAGTGGCAAGAGGTCATGCTCCCATGTGACTTTCCCATTTGACAGGCTTACAAGCTTGGGATGGAGCATGGTGGTTTCGCTGTTGCTGGGCAACTGCTTTATTAGATCTGAGACTGAGACACAGTGCAGGGCAAGTGCTCGGAGAGGCAGCCAGCAAGAAGCTCTGCAGGCATGGAGTACGCATGATTCCGGGTGGGTCTGGGCTGCCCTCTCTATGATTACAGTTCTAGAAACAGCATAAAACCATGGTGATGGTGGTGTCCGTGTTCGGACATAACACTGCCATGCCAAAACCTCCAGTTGAGGCAGCAAAACTAACTACAAACAGAAGGTTCAAATTGGAGTTTGGTAAGAGAAACTGCAGGTCTCTTTTTTGCTGCAAAACCACAGTTCCATGCATTTGGACATACACAAATTCCAACTTCTGACCCATTTAACTGCGGTTTCACATTACGTGCAAATGCAGCCAATGTAACACCAATTTAAAATAATAATAATAATAATAATCTTTGGGGAATCAAAAACATCCCAGGGCAGTTAGATTAATATATTTCAGATAAATTGGTGGAAAGCAAAATTAAAGTTAAAACTGATTGCTGACTTGATGTGCAAGATCAAGAGATGGGAGAATAGAGATGGGCAGAACTTGCAGCATTGCTGCTGTATCCCTAGAACCAGGGATGCAACTGTACAGAACCACAGTTAAGCAAACAAAAAGTGTTACCACACTTCTTCCCATTGTTATGAATGGGGGAAACTGCAGCAACACTTGTAGTGCAAGCTTCTTTCTCTACAGCGACACCACTGCTTCTGGGTCCCCAGCCTCAGTGCTGCAGGTCCCTCCCATATCCATAGAGCTTGTACATCATGCCTGCCATTAACCATATGGAAGAAAAAGCCTTGCTGAAGGAGAATCAGCATGGCCGCTCCAAAAGGTAACCTCACTAACCTTTTAAAGTTCCTTCAGAGTATCAATAGGCAAGTGGATAAAGGTGATCTGTTTGATGTAGTATACCTGGACTTTCAAAAAGCTTTTGAAAAAGTTATTAAACAAAGCAGTCATGAAAGAAAAGGACCTCAATGGGCCTTATTGGAAGGCTGGTCTGATGCATGTGGAAGCTCTATTTCTCTTTTTCATGCAGTTCAATCCAGACAAGCACTGAAGTAAGCATTTAAAAAGCCCTCCTTCTGGAAGGCCCTTCATTGTCTTTTCTGCAGTTTCTGGCTCCATGGCATCCTCTTTGAAATGGAGTGGCCAGCCCAAAACTCCACATAATATGCTAAATATGGCTGCACCCAAAATGTATATAATATCCTGGTACCTGTATTTTATTTTCGGTCCTGTGTCTAATAATCCCTACTTTGAAATTGCCTTTTTTACTGCTGCAGCATGCTGAGTTGACATTTTCAGTGAGCTTAGTAACATAACCCCGATATCTCTTTGCTGGATAGTCACAGCTGGTCAGACCTATTGGTATGTGTGCATGCTGATAGGAGGGGGAGGTTTGAAAAACTGTAGATGCCTGTGTAAGACCTTCTACCCATCCAAAAAGGCACTGCTTGTTAATCTGATAATAATGGATTGCTGTTTCCTCTAGAGTAAACTTAAGGCCTGGTGAAATCTAACGGGATCAAGATTGAAGTACCACACAAAAGGGACACAAGGAACAGGCAGCACAAATTTCTGTGTCTGTAGCAACCACCCATGGACAAACTTGCAACACAAACTGGGAGCTTATGACAGGCGCATCAAAATCAAGGAAGATCTACCGCAGGCTAGCCAAAGGAATAAGGGGACTCTGAATGGCATTGACAAAATATATGACTCAGTTGATAGGGACAGTTATGTGTACCTGGAAGATCACCTTAGGAGGAGGTAGACACATAAGTCAATAACCTCTGCCAACATGCTGCACCTCTACTATAGCATGTCATGCTAGTTAGGTAGGGTTGATAGTGGCAGGCATAACTGTTAATGATCATATGGATTCTAATAGTACACAGGGTTGTTGGTACACACTGTGATAGGCATCTATTGATAGCAGAGTTTTTGCATGACATATTTTCTATGGAAGCTGGATGGATGTTAAACTGATCTGATGCACAAGGCTGAAAATTGGACCTCTCTTTAACTACATGTTTCAGAAAAGTGATTTCTTGAATGGAATAGAATGATGATGATGATGATGATGATGATTCATGATAATCAATACTAGAGCGCCTGCAGAGCGAGACCAATATGAAAAGTGCTTTTTTGTGCCTTCTCCACTGAAATGGTTGAATGGCCTTTGACTCTGGGCTCACATCTTTGTTACAAAAGGATTTAAGCTGGAAGTCTGTTGTCCGCTTCAAAGAATCTTCAGAAGTCTCTTTGAATCGCCTTCTTTTCAAAAAGACCCTGGGCAGACTTGAACTATTAAGATCTTGGGATGTGACTTTTCTCCCTTTCTGTCTGCACGACTGTTCCTGTTTTGATTCATGTCTTCCATGAAGTGTGAGACCTTAGGAAAAGGTTATTTTCAATGGCAAATCTAGTATCATTGATTTGAACAGAAGTGTTTGAACACTTCCTTAAGATTAAAACATCTTGAATAGAGGTAACCACTCACCTTAGAAACTTAAGCTAATAAGCTATAAGAACGTCTAGGGTACACTACACTTTGTAACTCGAAAGAACTTCCATAGGTATTAGTAGATATCATTTAATCTTGCAAATTGGTTCTTTCAGCTCAGGCAGCTGCCAAAAATGAAACTCTTCCATCATAATATAAAGAAGAATCAGGGATATGTGTGCATGTTCCATAGAGGTGCCTCTGTCTTGGAGGAGGAGTATCTATTCCAAAAGAGAAATGAAGCAGAAGGTCACACACATCTTCCATTCTACAGCAGAGAGACATTTTACCTAGGGGCTCTGTATAACAAATGTACTAAGGTCGTTCACACAACTGTTTTGTGCGGAGCTGGGGAGGGTGGGCAGAGGAGGATCATTCCTACCTTTCTCCACACGACCGCCAGTTCCTCTCAAGCCATGCCACTGCACAGGATAAATGTGCAGTTTTCCCTCCTGAATGGCCTTTTGGGGAGGTTGTAAAGCACCTCTCTTCTGACTGGCTTTTGGCCTGGCTGATTATTTTGTTTGGTTATTGCTTCTGGTGCTTCCCCACCCCTGGGTTTTTGTACTGATTTTTACTGTTTTCATTGTAAGTGCAAGCTGCCTTGAGCCTTGCAAAAGTAGCTAACAAAAGCTTTTAATAAATAAATGAATAAAGAAACATCCATCCATACAACCCTGTGAGGGTAGGTTAGGCTGAGACATGTGACTGACCCAAAGCCATCTGGTGAGCTTCATGGCCGAGTGGGTCTCCTGGGTTGAGTCCAAAACATACCACTGCACCCTATTGGCTCTCCAGAGCCAGGAGACAGATTGCCTCATCTTTGATGTCATCATCCAAAAGAGATCTCAAGAGATAAGAAAACGCAAACTCATTTAAACATAATGAGCCCCTTTGTACCGTAATAACAGACAGAAGCCTAATGCCTTAATCTAGGAATTACTCGTAATTCAAACTCCTACCATTTCTAATCCAATTTCTCTAGATCAGCAGTTCTACTCTGCAGTGAGTGAAACATTTCCCTCTGCACAGTCATAATAATGCTGCTGCTTCCTAGGACAAGAGCCTTTGCTTCATGCTGTGTCTGCTAGACATTTCACTTTGGGAACATGGCATGACAGATGTGTTCTCTGATATTTCCTTCATGTTGATTAATTCTCTGCCACTAAGGAAAGCTTCAATAAACAGCTTGAATCCAATCCAAGTCCTGGCATCATACATAAAGCTTTTCTTTTTGGTTATCCACGTGCTTACTATACAGTGAATAACATGGAAATAACATTACACTAGAGAAGGGCAGACTGAGACCGCTGTGCATCAGTGGTGAAGGCTTTTTCTTTCTTCCATGTTCTCATTCTAATTATTATTATGACTAGATATTTAGCCTTAGGTGTGCTGAGCAAATCAGTATGACTCATCTGTCTAGGGCTGGCAAATGCAGGGGTGGATGTTGTCCTGATGGTTTAATCATTCTCATCTTTGCCTGAAAGATTTGCTAATTCCTGTAGCTGTGCAGGGCAGCTATTGTGGTGCTTTGTGGGTAACTTCTCTGCTGAAATAGTCTTTTGGTGGTGACTCTTATAAACTGTGTCACGAAATTAGAGGGAACAATGGCTGTCTTGAGGACATGAGCCCTGTGCGTAGCATACATTGTCAGTAATGATAGTCTGTGCATCACTTTGTGTCAGCCTTTATAGCTCATTCCTTCATTGCCTGACCCTCTCAGAGTAGCTTTTAATCAGCCCTCCAAATCGTCATCTCTTGTACAATTACTTTGTTCATCCAACATCTCCACTGAATTTTTGTGCAGAAGATTGAGCTATCACTGTGTTTCACTATCAGCACAATTGCAGAGGATGTTTTATCACCGACCCCCACCCCCACCCGGGACCTAACTCAGATCTTCAGCTTTGTATCTTGGTTACTCTAAAGCAACTAGTGCTTTGAAAGGAGGAATAGAATTCACTTTAAGACTGAGCAAGATTACGGTTTAGGCTCAAATGCAATTGAAGACCTTGAGAGACAGGCAGGGCCAACCCTGATAGCACCCTGGGTGAGGAGTGTCTTTGGCTTCCCCCTCCATGGTTGATTTAGCAATGCTGCAAAGATATGTTGTGAGTGCAAGTTTGCAAAACCTAGTAGTGTAAGAGGTCCTACTGGTCTAACTCTGACACCCAGTTAGTCCTCTGTATCACCTGACTTCCCAGCCCAAGAGGCATGTTGTGTGAGTGCCCCATCTTAAACTGTTTGTAGTTCCAAACCTCTGAGTCATTGTTCCAAACATCTGGACCAGTAGAGAGGTCCAGGGGTCTGCAGGTTTTATCTCCATAGTAACTTGAGCCCTGTGGCACCTGAAAACATTCCACACTAATTTGAAACTAATGTGGAGCAGGCTGATAGGAGACCAGTATCCTTTTACTTACCTTCCAATAATGAAATGCAGCAGTTGTCCTTCTGTTGATTAGAATTAGACATGCCAGAAATCTACACCCAGGAGGAAGGATGACAGTGGCACCTGTTTTAAGAATCTTCTTTAGAATTAATAACGTGGGTTAACATCACTAACCCAGAACATTAAGAGACATTCAGCAGCAGTAGCAACTTTGTGTGCAGACAACAGTTTCAGCCTGGTGTAACAGCAAGAGCCTGTGTGTAGAAGGACTTTAAAGATCAGCTCTCCAGACTGGCTCTTTCCTCAGAGTTGGCTATTTGGATATGTGTGGTCAGGATTGCTTTCAGTGGCTTGTCTGTGATCTGTGGGGCCATCTTCTATGGTTGCCTGTTGGAGTGTCTATAATTGCTTCAGGTGTGGGGAGAGGGCAGGGTTAGAATTGGTGGGTGGGGTTATTGCTCTGGAATTGTCTCATCTAGGGAGCCTTATTTAAATTATCTCCCCCTCCTTCATCTCAGAGGGTGGTGGTTGGGCAGTTGTCACGGTTCTCTGGGCCCAGGATTAGTTGAGCATCCCTGGGCGTGGAGTGGGGGTTTGCTGCATGCTGTGGTTTTGTGTATGATCAAGGGAGTCTTGGCTTGGTGCTGAGGACACATAGGGACTGATGTAGCTGGCTGAAGGATGTGTCTGGGAGAGCAGAGGATTGGGGAGGGTCTGTCGGCAGTGATTTCTCAGGTAACTAGCAGAGGGAGATATGGTGGTGGGAGTTGGACAGGCTATTACAGTGAAAAACATTCCAGACAACTGAGGCCTATTCCTTTTCCCAGCTCTTATCCCAATCTTGCAGCCCTGGGGAGCTCTGTGAACACTCTCTCAAGGATTAGGGTGCTGCTTCTGAATGCCAGGTCAGTTAAAGGGAAAATATCTCTCATCCATAATAGGGATGTGCACGGTCCGGAGAAGTCCGGACCGGCACCGAAGGGGGGCCTTGTTTTTAGGGCGGGGAGGGCTTGCTTAGCCCTCCCGCCTCCTTGCCCCCGCCAGCGCCCGTATTTAACATTATAGGGGCGCTGGAAACCAGCCGCCCCCCCCGCCGCCGCCGCCGCCGCCGCCGCGAAATCACTCTTAAAAACATCCAGCCCTCCCTCCCTCCCAGCTAGCTGCCCGCCCGCCCCCCCACCCACCCACCCACCCACCCAGTCGCTCACCCGGCCGGTAGATACTAAGCGAGAGGAGCTCCGGCACAGAGCTCCTCTCGCTAGGAAGGCCTCCGGGAGAATGGTGGCTTGCGCGCGCGCGCGCTTGCGCGCGCGCGCATGCACGCGCCGCAAACCACGCCGTTCTCCGGAGGCCCGGTCTACCCGCCGGGAAAGGGCCGGGTAGACCGGGCCTCCGATCGCTGGGTAGACCGGGCCTCCGGCGATCGGAGGCCCGGTCTACCCAGCGATCGGAGGCCCGGTCTACCCGGCCCTTTCCCGGCAGGTAGACCGGGCCTCCGGAGAACGGTGTGGTTTGCGGCGCGCGCATGCGCGCGCGCGCAAGCCACCATTCTCCCGGAGGCCTTCCTAGCGAGAGGAGCTCTGTGCCGGAGCTCCTCTCGCTTAGTATCTACCGACCGGGTGAGCGACTGGGTGGGTGGGTGGGGGGGCGGGCGGGCAGCTAGCTGGGAGGGAGGGAGGGCTAGGTGTTTTTAAGAGTGATTTCGCCGCGGCGGCGGTGGCGGCGGCGGGGGGGGGGCGGCTGGTTTCCAGCGCCCCTATAATGTTAAATACGGGCGCTGGCGGGGGCAAGGAGGCGGGAGGGCTAAGCAAGCCCTCCCCGCCCTTAAAGATATACCCCCCACCCGGACCCGAACCAGCCCAGTCCGAACCGGTCCGGCAGTTCGGCCATTCTTTGGAATGGCCGCCGGACCGGTTCGGGCACACCACTAATCCATAATTTGATTGTAGATGAGCATGCTGACTTGGTATGTGTAACAGAGAACTGGTTGGATGAGCTGGGTGGGGTTGGTCTCTCACAGCCTTGTTTTCCAGGGTTCCTGATCCTGCAGAAGCCCCACCTTGAATGTTGGGGAGGGGGCATTGCAGTCATCTGTTGTGAGACCTTTCCCCTTTCCAGGTGATTGGTTAGGCAATCTCCAGATTTTGAGTGTTTGTCCTTGATGTTTGTCTCTGAGATAGGCTGGGATTCTGTTGTTGTATTGACCACCCCACTGCACTTCAGTCTCCCTACCTGAGCTGAAGGGGGTAGTCTCAAAGGTGGCATTGGGTTCCCCCAGACTTATTGTCTTGAGGGACTTCAATGTCCACTGAGGCCCTGCAAGTAGGGGTGGCTCAGGACTTAATGGCTGCCATGGCAACCATGGGCCAATCTCAATTGGTATCGGGCCCTAGCCATGTGGCAGGACATACTTTGGATCTGGTTTTTGATTACCAGGGAATGGACAATCTGGAGGTGGGGGAGTTTGAGATAACTCCCTTGTCATGGACAGATTGTTATATGGTGGGGTTTAGTTTGACAGCTATGTCTACCTTCTGCAGGGGTGGTGGACCAATTGGAATGGTCCTCCCCCGGAAGCTTATGGATCCATTTGGTTTCCAGACAGCCCTTGGGGAGTTTCCAGTGTCCAGAGCTAGAAACTCTGTTGAGGCCATGGTGAATCTCTGGAACATGGTGATAGTCCAGACTATTGACATAGTCACTCCTAAACACCCTCTCTTGCTTGGTGGAGCCCATTCTGCTCCTTGATTTTCCTTGGAATTTAGGGCAATGAAACAACTTAGATAATAGCTAGAATGATGCTGGAGGAAGAATCATGACGAATCTGACTGAACATGGGCTACAACCCATTTTCAAGACTACTCTAGGGCAGTGGCAGTGGTGAAAGAAATGTTTTTTCTCCACCTCCATTGCATCTGCTCAGTGTAGGCCAGCAAAGCTTTTTCATATAGCAAAGTTATTGCTTCACACATCCCTCCAGGTAATGAGGAAGGAACCATCTAAAGCCCACTGTGACCTGTTTGCATGCCATTCTGCAGATAAAGTCACTTGCATCCATGCCAATTTGGACTCCAGGAATTTGGCAATTCCGACAGATGTGCCTCGGGTGCCATCTGGTCTTATTGTGTTGGATTATTTTCAGTTGGTGCAGCCTGAGGATGTGGACAAGATCCTGGACTGTGCGTAGGCAATGTTGTGCGCTCTAGACCCTTGCCCTTCATAGCAAATAAAATTTGCCAGGGAGGGTATGGGCATGTGGTTGGAGGCTATCATCCTTAAGAGAGGGCCTCTCTAATCATGCCTCAAGGAGAGACCAATATTTAAAAAGCCTTCACTTGATCCCTCCAACCTGAACAATTACAGACCTGTTTCTAACATTCCCTTTTTGGGCAAGGTAATGGAGCGTGTGGCGACATCTCGGCTGCAGAGGGCCTTGGAAGATATAGATTATCTCTAGATCCCTTTCAGTCTGGCTTCCGTCCTGGATATGGGACTGAAACTGCCTTGGTCACCCTAGTGGATGACCTGTATTGGCAGCTTGACAGGGGAATGTGTCCCTGTTGGTTCTGCTGGACTTCTCACCGGCGTTCGATACTATCAGTCATAGTATCCTTCTGAACTGCCTCTTGAGTATGGGGATTGGAGGCACTTTGGAGAAGCTTTGGTCCTTTCATGGGGAAAAGGTCCAGGAGGTGGTGCTTGGGGATTACTGCTTGGCTTCTTGGCTATTGGCTTGTGGAGTCTTGCAGAGTTCAATTTTGTCCCCCATTGTGTTCAACATCTACAAGAAACCACTGAGAGAGGTCATCCAGGGACTTGGACTGAGTTATCAGCCATCTGTAGAAGACACTCAGCTCTATCTCTCCTTATCACCTGATCCTAGGGAGGCAGTGGATGACCTGAATCGGGGGCTGGATGCTGTGATGGACTGGATGTGGGCTAGTAAACTGAAACTGAATCCAGGCAAGACAGAGGTGCTGTTGGTCAGTAGGAGAATCAATCGGGATGAAGAAATTCAACCAGTTCTGAATGGGGTGGCACTCCCCTTGAAAGAGCAAGTGCGCAGCTTGGGAGTACTGTTGGACCCAGCTCTGCTTTTGGAAGCTTAGGTGGAGGTAGTGGCCAGAGATGCTTTTGCACAGGTTTGGCTAGTGCACCAGCTGTATCCCTTTCTTGAGAAGGCAGATCTGGCCACACTTACCCTTGCCATGTCATGGCTGGATTACTGTAACACTGTGGAGCTGCCATTGTAGAATATTGGAAAACTGTAGCTAGTGTGAAATGCGGCAGCTAGGATTTTATCTGGAGCTGCCTGCTGGGATCATATTACACCCATTTTGAAAGAGCTGCACTGGCTACCGGTTTGTTTCCAGATCCAATTCAAGGTGCTGCTTTTGACCTTTAAAGCCCTTAATGGCTTGGCCCCTGGATAGCTGAACGACTGCTTGCTCCCAAGGATTTCTGCCCACCTGACAATAGGGATGTGCACGAACTAGCAGAAGGCCAGTTTGGCAGCGGGTGTGTGTGTTACCTTTAAGGAGCAGGGAGGGTGCTCTTACCCTCCCCCCACACATTCCTCTGCCGGCAGTGTGCCCAAATCACTGCCGCCCATATACCCTCTTGCCGCCCTGGTCAGTGTCAGACTGGAAGTGCATGTGCCTAAGGATTTTGAATGCTCTCCCAGCTGGCATCCGCTCCTCAGCCTCCATTACAGTTGTTAGAAAACAAGTTAAAGTGTGGCTCTTCACTCAGGCTTTTATATAAGAGTACAGTTTTTACTGCTGCTGCTTTGTATTTTTTGTGTTATTGTTTTATATAGGTTTTAAAACTTTTTAATAGAGTTATATTATATTTATATTTAACATCTGTACTTTTAATACCTGAGCTTAAACACACTTCCTAGGGAGAAAGCCCCTTTGGACACAGTGGCCCACAATGTAATGCAGTCTCAGTGGACACAGCAGCCCACACTAGAACACAGGTGGTTCTGAGCTGCAAGCACTGCTGTGGTCTCCTAAGGAAACACTTGCAGTTTTGTGCAAGAGCACAAAAATACAGATATTAAAAGTGTCCACACTTGAGGAGCACTACTTACATTATTTCCAATAATTCACTTATAAACTGTTCAGGGCATGAGCACTACTTCAGGAGCCCGCACTTCTGAAGCACTACTTAGGTTTTTTCCAGTGTAAGCAGGATGTGCTATTTTAAGTATTTGTGCTCTTGCGCAAGACCACTGACAATTATGTAGGAGCCTCAGGACCCCCCCCCCCAATACTGTGGAACATACCCACTAAAACTTTCTTCTGAGTAAACATCCATAGGATAAATAATATTTATCCTGGAGGACAGGTCTATCAATGGCTACTAGTCTGATGGCTATAGGACACCTACAGCCTCAGGCACGATTGCCTCTCAATACCAATTGCAGGGGAGCAACAGCAAGAGAGATGGCATGCCCTCACCTCTTGTCTGTGGGCTTCTCAGAAGAATCTGGTGGGCCACTGTGTGAAACAGAATGCTGGACTAGATAGGCCTTGGAGATACAGCAGGGCTCTTTCTTTCTTTCTTTCTTAAAAATAAACTTGCATTTCTGGGCAGTTTACAATTAAAATAATTTAAACATTAAACATTAAAATCATTTAAAACCCAAGATTAAAAATATTAAAATTATAAATCTAATTAAAAGCTTGGGTGAATAAATGTGTCTTCAGTGCCTTTTTAAAAGTTGCCAGAGATGGGAAGGCTCTTATTTCAACAGGGAGTGCATTCCAAAGTCCAGGGGCAGCAACGGAGAAGGCCCATTCCCGAACAGCCGTCAAACAAGTTGGCAGCAACTGAAGACAAACCTCTCCAGATGACCTCAATGAGCGGTGTGGTTCACGATGAAAAAGCCATTCTCTTAAATACCCAGGGTCTAAGCTGTTTAGGGCTTTATGAGTAATAACCAGCACCATGTATTTTGCCCGGAAATGTATTGGCAACCAATGTAGTTCTTTCAACACAGGAGTATTACGATCTCTCCTAGATGACCCAGAGACCAACCTGGCTGCCACATTCTGGACCAACTGCAGCTTCAGGTCTATACAAAGGCAGCCCCATGTAGAATGCATTGCAGTAACCCAGCCTAGATGTTACCAGCATATGTACCACCATTTTGAGGCCGTTCAACTCAAGAAATGGACGCAGCTGGCGTATCAGGCAAAGCTGATAAAAAGCACCTCTGGTCACTGCCTAAACCAGGGAGAGGTTCAGATCCAGAAGCACCCCCAGACTGTGTACCTTTTCCTTCCAAAGGAGTGTGACCTCATCCAGAACTGGCAGGTTAAAATCATCTCCCGCGTTTCGACCCCACACAATAAGTATCTGCATCTTATCTGAATTCAGCCTCAGCTTGTTATCCCTCATCCAGCCCATTACTGCCTCCAGGTCTTCTCCTGATGAGGTTGACATGGAGAAATAGATTTGGGTGTCATCAGCATATTGATAACATCCTGCACCAAATCTCCTGATGATCTCTCTCAGCGGTTTCATGTAGATGTTGAACAACATCAGAGACAATATGGAGCCCTGAGGGACACCATATGAAAGTTCAGATTTTGAAGAACAACAGTTCCAAGAGCCACCATCTGGAATCTGCCCGTGAAATAGGAGCAGAACCACTGCAAAGCAGTGCCTCCCACCCGCAACCCCCTCAGATGTTCCAGAAGGATACTTTGGTCAATGGTATCGAAGGCTGCCGAGAGATCCAAGAGGACAAACAGAGTCACATTCCCTCTGTCAATTCCCAATTGAAGATCATCCATCAGGCCAACCAAGGCAGTTTCCACCCCATAGCCCACCCAAAAGCTAGTTTGAAATGGGTCTAGATAACCAGTTTCCTCAAAGACCGCCTGGAGTTGGGGGAGCCACCACCTTCTCAATTACCTTGCCCAGCCATGGAAGTTTGGAGACAGGCCTGTAGTTGCTTAACTCTGAGTGATCCAAGGCAGGCTTCTTCAGAAGTGGTCTAATGATTGCCTTCTTAAGACAAGGAGGCATCTTGTCCTTCCTCAGAGATCCATTTATAATCGTGACCAGGCCCTCTACAACAGCCTCCCTCCCAGACAGTATAAGCCATGGCTGGCAAGGATCAAGAGAGCAGGTGGTAGGCTGCACCATTCCAAGCAACTTGTTCACATTCTCAGGAGTCACAAAATGAAACTGATTCAGTTTCTGTTCTCTCTCTCTCTCTCTCTCTCTCTCTCTCTCTCTCTCTCTCTCATATATGACCTTGTTATTTTGTCTGTCTGTCACCTATATTGCTTCACACATTGGAGACACCAACAAATCACAAGATAAGGTGGTTCCAGTGCCAATGTACAGACATAACTAGTTTCCTTGTAATAGCACTGGAACCAGTCTTATTGCCTTCCATTCTGAACATGTGCTGCCCAGCTACTTGAAACTTACATGGCTTTGGTGGGGGTGAGGAACAGGGCAGGACTCAAATCTTTTGGGCTGAACATCATCACCACCCTTGCACCAATTTTGTGGGGAGGAGAGTATGGGATTTTACAGCTGATGAGGAAAAGTGCAACTTTTTGGTGCATTGCCACAGATAATGCTGGTGAATATGAATGAGCTGAAAAAAGTCACAAATTATTGTTTTTAAATTATTTTTGAAAGCAAGTCCAAAATCATGCTAATAATCTTTCAGATGACTTTTGGTTGTGATCTCACTAACATGAACTTATCCAGTTATACCAGTGGTTTGGAGTTACATTTCATCTTTATCTTACATTCATTCATTCCTTTAACTGTGAGCTGTTTATCTTCTGGAATTGTGCTCTGATTTAATCTTCTTTCCTATACTTGCTGACCGGTTTTGACATAACATTGTCCATGCTTTTAATTTGGAAATGTTTGTGTCCATATGCTCACTCATGGATGTTTCCAAGGGCAGATTCCATGGATATCAGTGCAGATAAATACATGAGATCTCTCCTTTGTGGGATTATTGGAATGTCAGAATGGCTTCCGTGAGACTGGAGTCTTGCAAATACTGTGACGTCATTTACTGAATGACAGATAAATCACAGATCTGGAAAGAGCAATGCCAGTACAATGCAGAGAAGCTTGTGTTTTATTTTTAACATGTACTGTAATTCAGTAAGCTTATTTCAAAGTGAACCTACTCATGAATTGTTGCTGGAATGAGGGACTTTTCAAATGCTGTTTTGCTCCTGGAATTCTACTTGGAATGAGATTGAATGTAAGCATTATTTTATTATTAGGCATTAGGTTCATGCAATCACTTCCCTACTCACCTCACAACAGGAAAAAGGAATAAGCAAACTGGGGAGATCTTTTATTCATATAAATATGGGATTCCTGGTTCATTGGGTTGCCTTGTACTTGTGATGAGGTAATGTATGAGCAGCCTGAGGCCCACCCTCAAGTTTAACCTGGGTAGAATCCTGGAAGCAAAAAATACATCTGAACAGGCTCTAATGCGACATGGATCAGTTCCACCAGGCTAGTGTTTCAAGATAAACAACTGCAAGAAAACTAACCTTGCCACTCTGCCCTCACACACACTCTGCTCCTTGGCTCTGAAGAGAATGTCAAGCAGAGGAGAAGATGATTTGGCTTCCTTCATAATTCTGTTGTTAGCTTCTCTAATACTGTCGACAGAATTGAGAAATAGTGTTAGGAGGAGGATGGAGTTTAATGGTGTGGGCACCTGTCTGCTATTAACAAGAGTGAGCCCAACTAGTGTCACATGAGCCACCAAATAACCTTCAGGCAATCACCACTTTCAGTCACTATATCTAAGCTGGGTTGCAGCCAAAGATATAGGGGACTAAAAACTGTATCTTATTGCCAAACCTCTAAATCATCCAGCATTTATTGCCAAATTATTTTTGGTATGATTCTGAGTATATTCAAGCTGAGGGGGGCTGAAGGATGTTTCTTTATATAGTGATGATCTAGGAGCTAGCTACACCAGAGTAGTCCCATTGACCTCTATTGCAATTTCTCTGAAGAAAGTGCTTGGAAATGAATGCAGAAGCAATTTCCTTTCAAGTCAATGAGACTTACTTCCAAATAAATATGCTTAGGATTGGAACGTAAATCTCATCAAAGTCCTGGGAGAAGGATTGTGTGTCCAAGTTTTACATTTGTTCCATATTTGCACAGGCATCTAGGCTGAGTTTCTTACATGAACGGATACACTATCTCACTACAAATATGTATTACCAGTGAGTTCCTGAGCTGCCTCACAGCAGAGTAGATAGAAAAGATTGTTATTCCATATAAGGGCTCAAGTAATTTGCCCTATTGACATGGACTTAATTTAACACATTTTTATTTGGAGAGCAAAAATTGATTGTGATGTGTGGTTTTCTTCGAAACAAACCACAGTCCTTTTTTTTTTCTCCAGTGCTACTATCTTGAACTCACTAAGTAAATAGCTCTGGCAGGGACCAGTTCCATAGAAACATGTTGAGTAGTCCAGCCTCTGCCTTGCTCTTAGAAAATACAAGCTAGAATGCAGTTTCCGGGACTGAGGTAGTGACCCAGCTAGTGAGCTATCCAGAGCTGCATGGGCTCAAGCCTCAAAAAATCATCTTCAGGCCCAGCAGGAAACAGTGAGGCCTAACATAAACCCCTTTCCTAAGAGGCCTCCTGATTGGCCAAACTAAGTATTAATACTAGCAGGGGCCTGAGCTTCTGGCCTTATCTGATGAACAAAGCAGATCTTCCTGCCTCCTTCTCTGTTCGTTCCCAGGCCTGGCCTACATCAAAATTGGTTCCCAGTAAGGTTGGAGATGGAGGTTGGGGATGGAAAGCCGGTCTTGTGGTAGTGTGCATGAATTGTCCCCTTTGCTAAGCATGGTTTGCCTTGGTTTGCATTTGGATGCATGACTTGATGTGAGCACTGTCTGCTGTAAGGTATTCCCCCTAGGGGATGGGGCTATAGCTCAGTGGTGGAGCACCTGCTGTCACGTGGAAGGTTCACACCCTGGCATCTTCAGGGAGGTTTTGGAGATGCTCATGCCTGAAGCCTGGGAGAGCTGCTACCAGTCAGTGTACTGAGCTAAATGGACCAATGGTCTGTCTCGGTATAAGACAGCTTCCTATGTTCTTATGTAAGGTTAGCCTGGCCTCAAAACCTGCCCACTATCCCAACATACTATGTCACACCACACTTAGGCATGGGAACTCATGACCACACTGGCTGTAATGCCTGCCCAGACGTAGGTTTAAGAGGCAGGCTGTAAACAACTCTGGGGCTTAACTTTTATATGAGAACAGGCTCAGATCCTTCAGTAAATACACCCCTATGTTTTCATGATTCTTTCTGATCTGAAGTCTTAGGGCACATTTGAAGTGGTTCGGATTTCTGGTGGCATTTGTGCTATTTTCACTGCTCATGGAGACAGTGTGCTTTGGAAGCATACAGTCTCCTGCTGGTGCACATAATGTTAATAATAATACTTAGTATTTATACAGCATTTTTGAGTGTTCAAAGCCACTCACGTTTATTATCTTGTAATAATTACAGCACCTCAGTAAGGTAAGCGCATGTTGTTATCCCCATATTGCAGCTGAGAGGAAGTGGCTTGGCTAAGACCAGCTAGTGCTTTCATGATAGAGTTGAGAGTCAAACTAGGGAGCTCCTGGTTTGTACCTCAGTTTCTTAGTGACTATGGTATATATCCACTCCTGCATGGCTTTTAGGAGCTCATGACTGACAGGGGCCACTGGAGGCTATGCAGTCTGCAGGGGTGGCTTCCTGTCGGAACCTGTGTCTTTGTTTTGGGTACTCACTTCCTGCATCCCCTATTGAATAGTACAGGGTAGTACCAGAAGTGCAGGAAGCTGCCAAGTGGACTTGCCACTCATGTACATGGACTGCAGTGGCTTCACAAATAGTACCTTAGTGCAACCTTTCTTCTCTGAGAACCTCTATCCTAATATTTTCTCTCTCTCTTTTTATCAACCAGTTAACTCAGGAGATGGCATTGACTACAGCCAGCAGAAGCGTGAAAATATTGGAGACTTGATTCAAGAGACATTGGAAGCCTTTGAGCGCTACGGTGGGGAAGATGCTTACATAAACATTAAATATATGGTCCCAACTTACCAATCATGCTTGTTAAACTAGCAACATGAAGAGTGATGCCATTTACACGCTTGCCTAATGTTTTGTTTCTCATTCTTTCTCGGCATCTACTAAAACAGCAGCTTCTGGACCCTTAAACTGTTTAGTACTATTGTGAACCAGTCATTCCAATACATAAATAGTGCCTGTTTCTTGGATTACAATGGCGTACTGTGCTTATTTGTTCTGTGAAAGAATTGCTTCTTTATTGCAAAAGCTGAGCGGAGCAGGAGTCAGAGTCAAACCTTCAGTTGTATGGACAATAAAACTATAATTTTCATACGCAATTCGGCAATTGCTCTTCTGTGTCCGCTTGCCCTGGGGGCGATGTCAGAGACTGTAACAAGGAGAGTTTATGCTGACTGCTTATTAGGAGAAACAACCGTTCAGCAGTGGCTCTCTAGCAGCTGGGCAGAATAATAGGCTCTGACTTACAATAAAACTGTTGAGCATATAGACCAATTACAGGAGGGATTCTTGTGCAGCCCATCAGAAAGCTCCTTCACAACATTAAAGAATGGTTCTTGTACACGTCATCTGAATTTCCAGGTGTTTGCCTTTCCCCCCAAAACCAAATACAAGTTCCTATTTCTTATAATAATAATAATAAAACAGCAAGAGAGGATGCTAAGGAAGGCCTGTATTTTAGCCTCAAATTAAGATGTTCCAGTAACAAAGTGTTGTATAGCTGTTTGTTTAAAAGGGGCACCAAGTGTTTTCAGGAACTTTGAATCTCTCTGTGGCTGGCTATGTGTAGTAACCCCAAGGACTCCTGTGTCCACTGATCAGGTTGTTTTGTCCTCATGTCACTGCCAACCAGGCTTCGGTAGGAAGCAAGTCACAGAGCGAGGATCTCGCGGACGACCTTTGTAGGTGGGCAGGATCATACAGGTTTTTTTCTAGCATCTAGCAGCCATACCCACATGTAATCAAGGTACAGTGAACTATTGATCTACAAGCTTCACTTGCCTGCAGCTTCATCTGTCTCTTCAGTAAAGAAAAGATATATGTTTGTGTTGAATTGTGTTTTTTTGGATTGTGTATGTAATGGCTCATGTAATGCTCAAGGGCATTACAGAGGCACACTGTTTACAAAACTATATGCAGACAGAACCATAAGAAAATCTCCCCGCCACACATCCTTCAATCTGTTATTCAGAGCAAAGTCTCTGTTTCATCTTTGGCCCTCTTTCCTCATCCCAATGTTGCAGCTTTACTTCCCCATTTATAATGGAAGTGCCTGCTCTAACTCAGCTCAAAATGTGATACTTATAAGACCAGCAAGCCTTCAGTTCCTGTTTCTGATACAAAGGAAGGGGTGGGGGTAAGGGAAACCACCAGAGGTACTGCACCAGCTCTTGCTGCAGACAGAGCTCTTTCCCCCCCATGCTAAAAGCCTCCAGTCACAGAAGAATTGACACTTTCACAAGAAAAGAGTTGCATGTAGATCATGGAGGCTGAGCACTGGAATTGCCAAAGCAATAAACATTCCTCAAGACACACCTTTTCTGGCACAATTTGCCATGCTGGACCTTGTGAAAAAACAAAAAACAAACCATGAATAATCGTAGACAGGGAAAGAAAAAGAAAAAATAATCAAAACCTCAAGAAAAATTAAATTTAAAAAGCACGAGCTGGACTGTACCTGGGGACCTGTGTGATGAAATGTACAAAGATGTCCCTAGACAAAATGCATGTGCCAAATCTCTTATGACCAAGGGTACTATATTGACAACAGTGATATGGACAAATAGCAATGACAAATGTCATGCAAGTTCTGTACACACATACATGTGTTAAGAAATCATACATATCAGTAAACTGAACAAAAGTCAATATTAAATGTTGTACAAAATTCTGTTGGCAGACGTTCATGTACTGTAGAAACAATCACAAGCGTCTTCCATTGTGCACGGTTTCTTTTTGGTTTTTTCGCCTGTTGTGCATGCACCCTGTTTGTCTCCCAGCACAGGTCCATGTGGCACATTAGAAAATAAGAACTTTTAAAGAGCATACAGTAGACCATGGTGGCCCAGCTGATCTCCAGTGCTTACAGGAATGGACAATAGGGATGTGCATGAAACGGATTTTGCATTCTGTTTCAAGCTAGAAACAAAACACAAAATGGCTGAAATATTTCGTTAAATAGCGGCCAAGCCAGCTATTTCAACGAAGTAAATTGAAACGTTATGACTGAGTGTTTCAGCCATAGGGAACAATGTGGAAACTCAAAACTCTCCATTATTCCCCATGGGGAGCACCAAGGGACATCAAAATGTGTTGTTGTAGGGCATGATGGGTGCTACCTACCACACAACCCACAAAAGAAATTGGCAAGTGGGCGATCTTAAATTTTTAATCTTTCCCCCAAACCCATCATGCCTTGCCACACCACCCACAATGGGGTGTTTCACGTTTTCACATTGTTCCCTATGGCTGGAACAAGCTGCACTCACAGACAGCATGCAAACAAGTTTTGCATTGAAATTTGCAATGTATTTTGCAACCCTCCATTGAAAAACACTACAGAAGCACACAGTAAAGGGGAATCTGTCCCTCTCAACACACTTTTCAAACACAGTCCAAAAATGGCCAAAAAAAGAATCACTGACCCAGAATCCACTGCCAGCCACAGTGTCTGTGCTGCAGTAGCATCATTGACACAAGTTGTTCTCTCACACACAATTATGACTCCTTACGATACTTCCTGGCATTGCAACAGGTGCCACAGCAGGATCCTTACTTAGCAGCAGCATAGCCAGAAGTGCAACTAGAGCAATGTTAGCCATATTTGACTGAGTATATGGGGTTGCACTCTCCCAGAAGGCATAGGTATGCAGCTCGGGAGTACTTCTGGACCCAGGCCTCACCCTGGTATCTCAGGTGGAGGCTATGGAGTGCTTTCTATCAGCTTCAGCTGATTCAACAGCTGTGTCCACTCCTTGAAGAGGATGACCTCAAAACAGTAGTGCATCAGCTGGTAACCTACAGGCTTGACTATTGCAATGAGCTCTACATGAGGCTGCCTTTGCACGTAGTTTGGAAACTTCATTTAGTTCTAAATGCGGCAGCTAGATGGTCTCTAGGGCAACCTGGAGAGATCATATTGTGCCTGTTTTGAAACAGTCACACTGGCTGCTGTATGTTCCCGGGCAAAATACAAAGTGCTGGTTATTATCTTTAAAGCCTTGAACAGCTTAAGTCCGAGTTATCTTAGAAAGTGCCTTCTTCTGCATGATCTCCCCTGCACATTAAGGTCATCTGATGAGGTCTGTCTTCAGTTACCACCAGCAGGTCTGGTGGCGACTCAGAGGCAGACCTTTTCTGTAGCTGCTCCTGGGCTGTAGAATATGCTCCCAGCAGAAATCGTAATCTGAGTTCATTATTGGCCTTCAGGAGAGCCCTTAAAACCTATCTGGCCCAGCCTGGCCTTCCAGGGTTTTAAAACTGTTTTAAAACTGTAAACAAACAATCAAATATATAAATAAATAAAAATACCCTGCAATGCAGATTGTAGAGCAGACCAGAGCAGTGAGTGAAGCACAAGTTAGTCTCAAGGCCAGACATAGAGCTTATCACAGCAATCACCAAGCAATATTATGAGAGAGGGGGGGCAAGAGTGAGAGAGAGAGAGAGATGTAACTGTCCATTTAGCACCACAAAACTATCTAATAAACAAAAAAAACCAGAATTCAAGGAAGGCAGTCACCTGTTGAGAGATCCATCAAAACTAGATAGTTATACAGCAGTAGCACACAGCATATTATACTCAGTGCTGAGAAAAGAAACCCACAAAATCAAACCTTTCTTCCTTCTCTCTTGTCCTGATGTATCCACTTCTTCAAGAGACGCACAGTATAAGGGCTTTCTCTGCCCCCCCCCATCCCTCTGAATACATTTTGAATTTCCAATTCACTCTGAAAGTGTCCCCCTTCTGTCTCCCCCCCCCCAAGCCAATGGGGGCACAGTTGCCCATGCCAACACTTGATTTGTATGATAAGCCAACCAGGGGCATAGCTAGCCCACTGGTGGCCTGTGTGCGGCCACCCCGATAGCCCCGCCCCCTGCGTCTGACATCAGATGCAGGGGATAGCCACGCTCCCCACGTCTGACGTTAGACACGGGAGGGCATGGTCTGGCTCCTGAACGGAGCCTTGAGGCTCCGTTCGGGAGAAGCAGCTTAACTGCTGAAGGGGCCGCTCGGCCCCATCGGCAGTTAGACAAAGGCCGGTGCTGCGTTCGCAGCGCAGCCCAGGAGCGGCTCCTCCCTGCAGGGAAGAGCCGCTTCTGGGCTGTGTTGCGAAACCAGCACCAGTCTTAGCTCCTGAAGGAATGTTTTCCCCTAGCTGAATCTTTTTCTGGCTCTGACTTCTGATTGGCTTACAATCTCATTTCTTCTTGGTTGGCTTCAGGGGCGTAGCTATAATTGGGCGAACGGGTTCAAAGAACCTGAGCCGCGCCCAATCAGGAGCCGCCATTCGTGGCCCTGACACGCCCCCCGTGCCTGATGTCAGACACAGGGGCAGTAGTTTAGCTCCCGAGCGGGGGCCACACAGCCCCTTCAAGAGCTAGTTAGGCTGGCACTGCGAATGCAGCACCAGCCTTTGTTTAGCTCCCGAAGGGGCTGTGTGGCCCCCGCTCGGGAGCTAAACTACTGCCCCTGTGTCTGACATCAGGCACGGGGGGGCGTGTCAGGGCCACGAATGGCGGCTCCTGATTGGGCGCGGCTCAGGTTCTTTGAACCCGTTCACCCAATTATAGCTACGCCCCTGAAGCCAACCAAGAAGAAATGAGATTGTAAGCCAATCAGAAGTCAGAGCCGGAAAAAGATTCAGCTAGGGGAAAACATTCCTCCAAAATGGTGCTCGAAACATCAAAATGTTTTTATTGAAACAGTGTTGTTCTTCTCTGAGCTCAAAATCCTTTTATAAGAGGGTGTTCTGTTTCAAGCTCGAAACACTCAAAATAGCCCATTTTGAGCTGAAATGTTTCACGTTCGAAATGTTCTGCATATCCCTAAAGGACACCTATGGTGTGGAATCAGTTACTTTGCTACTGGCTAAAATCATTAAATATCAAATTCTAAATAATATTGGAATGTGAAGGTCCTTATATATTTAGCAAGTTGTTTACAAAAAGCCAGTTGCTTAACTTTCAGTGCTGTAGCTGGGCAAGGGAATGTCCAGGCATGATCTAGCCAACGTTAAATACTATTGAATTAAATGGGAAAACATTAAGCATGTCTTAAGCATGTCCTCATTGAAATCAATTAGTATGTAATTTTGGCTGGATTGTATCTATAAAACAGCACAATTATCAAGATGCTGCTTTAGATTGGGGGCAGAGTGTTGTCTGTGAAAAAATATAATAATATTGTTATCCTGATTCCATTTGCCTAATTCTGCTGCCCAAATATGCATATTTTACTCAAAATGGCTCTCAAAAATATTCATTTTTTGTTTCTCTCCCCTCGCTTCCCCCCTCACAAAACACTTATACTGAGATAGAGGACAGACCAAGCCAAGAGTACAAGGGTGCTTTATTTCTGATACAAGAGTACCAAAAAAAACTGCCCCCAGATTTCAGGCAGCTGGAAGAGCCTGCTACTGATGGACAGGGAGGGTTACAAGCACAGGCTGGCATGTCCCTCAGCGTCATCCCCCCACCTTTGTTCCATAGCACAGAAGGAAGCTGGTACACATCACCCTTACAAAAATAGAACTGATGAGCAACATGGAAAAGGCTGAAGAGATGCCTGCCCCACTGCTCTGCTGTGTGGTTATCAACAAATAACCAAATGCCAAAGCTGAAATGGCTTGAGTGATGTGCTCAGGTGGTGTTACTAGGTGGCTGAGGTTCTCATGGAACTTCACTGTAGCCTAAATGATAACATATAAGGGCCCTGGAGGGCTGAGGCGCGGATTTATAAACATAAATAAACATGTTAGGAATAGCTGAGTATGGCTGGACCTTGACTGAAATTCTTTTCAGCCGCCTGTTTTGCTGGAAGGAGGGAGCCACTCTGAGAAGGCAACAAGGCTGAAGAACCAAGAGATGATCTCCTGAAGAACCAAGAGATGATCCCCTCCCCCACCTGTGCCACCACAATTGTCTGCTGGCAGATTCCATGTGTACAGTTGCTACTCTTGCCGTATTCCTCTTTCACCAGAGCCCAACAGCCCTTTCCCGGGATCTGGTTTGGCCCAGGGTGGGCCATAGGTGCAATGTGTGGGAGGGTGTTGCATTTTCCTTTATAACTCCCATTTCCCTTTTTGTTGAGCGAAACCTTGAAACCTTCCCTGTGAGTGAATACTTTCAGAAGTGGCTGAAAGTTGCTTCATCTCTTCACCACCCCTCTCCTTGCCAGGCCAAAGAACACCTCCTTTTCTTTCCCACCTAACATGCTTCTATGGTTGACCTCTCCCAGATTTCTGATTCCTAGGAAAGCTAGAACAGATGTCTCAGCAGAACAAACTGCTGCAGCAAAGGCGTTCCCTTTCTCTTTAAAGACAGAAGTAGACATGAGAGGCACTTCTGCTATTTTAGCCTGTCCAGAGTGAGTTTCTGTAGTGTCTGCAGGCGTCCCTGCTCTACAGTGTCTTCCATCAGAGAGCTAGTACTAGACAGCAGGCAAAAAACAAGGGCAGAGAGCTGACAGGGAGGCATGAGAACAGTTTTGCTATGCTTGCTGTTCAACTTTACTATCCTTAAGAAAATGTTAGCCAAGGATGATTGTTGCTGTTTTTATTTAGAACAAAATATTCTCAAAACAAAAGGAAAGAGAAAATGGTTCCCTGTCCCAAATGGGCTGACAGTCTAAAAAAAACCAAGGGAGACCAGCAAGAGCCACCAGGAGGGAGGAGGCTATGCAGCAGAGGTGGTTCAAGACATTTTCCCGCCTGAGGTAAAGGCCAATACAAGGACCCTACATCCGCAGGTGGGGGTTCAGCATACTCAGGCTATGCCACCAAGCCAGGCAGTGGCAGCAGCAGGTGTGTTCCTAGCTCATATCAGGTACGGGAAGAGGGGAAAGAAGAAGGGAGAAATGAGCAGCATGGCCCAATGCAGTGAGGAAAGGCAGTCAGGGAGAGCCAAGAGTGGGTGCCTGCTATGACAGAGGCCCAGAGCATGCTGCCCCCTGTGCCCTCCCACCTTACCTCTGTGTCTGAGGCCACCTCATCACCCTGCCTCACAAAAGGGCCACCCCTGCTATGCTGGGCTGTATAGAGGTAGTAGCTCTCTCCCTACCCCAAAAACGAACAAACAGTCGCTCCTTTAAAAGGTACCTCATTGCCCTGTTAGCAGTGACTCTTTCGGTACTATGTGATAATAAGGCTTATGACTAGTATTCCTCCTCTGGCAACACCAATGATTAACCATTGAAGAGACAATACATGGGGTGTCTTGAGCAGCACAAGTGCCATTTAGGGCGGGCGGGGAGGGGGGGAACTTTGCCTCCTTCTCTGAAATCTGGCATGCACTTCATTTAATTAATTAATTAATTAATTAATTGAAAGATGTAATATCCTGCCTTTTCACCACATAGGGCCTTCAAGGCAGCTAACAGTTGGGTCTAAGGTATTGGACTCAACAATGCATCAGACAATTTACAGCCCAGAAACAGAAAACTGAAAACATTAAAAAAAATTGAAGGGAGGATAGGATTGATTTGATCTGGCACCTAAAGGATAACACTGGGAGCACCAATTAAATGTGCCAGGAGAAAGAGTCCCACAGTCAAGGTACCACCGCAGAGAAAGCTCTGTCTCTGGTGGGCCCCAGCCTAATGTTTGGAGGTAGAGATACAGAGTAGCCCTCAGATGATTAACTCATTTTACAGGACTGCTCTTTGAATTTCACCCAGAAATAAACTGGAAAGCAGTGAAGATGATTTAATACTCAAAACATGTTATCTATGGTGGGAACCTGGGGTGCCATTTTCTGGAGCAGTTGCCATTTCTGAACACTTTTCAGAGGCATCCTGTTTTATAGCTGTTTCCCTCATACACACAAGGAAATTTTCTGTAGATTATACCCCTGCTAACTTGGCAAAGAGGCACTTTTTAACGTGGTGATTCTTTTTATTTAGCAGGGGGAGAGCAACTGGCCCTATCCACCCGCAGCACAGTACCTCCAGTGACTGTTGCTGGTGTCTATCTTGTGTTTATTTTTAGATTGTGAGCCCTTTGGGGACAGGGATCCATCTTATTCATTCATTCATTCATTCATTCATTCATTCTCTGTGTAAACCGTCTTGAGCCATTTTTGGAAGGGTGGTATAGAAATCGAATGAATGAATGAATGAATGAATGAATAAACAAACAAACAAACAAACCCCCAGTGAGGCACTACCTTGGCGTGGTTATGGGGCTTGTGTGCTCTGAGGAAGGTGAGAGCTATGCCAGAGGTCCAACCATACTGGACAGGTCTTACCAGAGAAGCCAGATGAAGAGTGCCTCTCCTATCAACAATATGGTGAGATGTAACTTTAATAAATCTATACTGGATCGGTCATCGCCCGGGTCAACAAGGACCGTGCCAGCTGCTGGAGTCCTTGGACATCTGGTGGCAAGTGGGCAACAGGACTCAGGATCTTCATTTGAGCAACCAGGGCTGGAGACTGCAGGGTTACTGGAAGAAACACCGTTTAACTGGAAAAAATATACGAAAAGTGCCAACAAGGAAATAATGATCTGCTATTACAAGTCTAGTCCAACTAGAAGAGGTTATTTAAAAAGAATGTACCAAATTTGGAAAGAGAAGCATCCAGATAAAAGAAATAACAGAACAAAGGCTAGCAGACCAGAGAAGGTTCATAATAAGAAATAATGTATTCACAGAAGTTGAGCTGGAAGAACTGCAAAGAGCAACACAGGCTCAGGATATGGAAGAAGAATTACCAACAATTGAAGAAGTTGCTCAGAAATCTGAATGCCATTTAACAGAGAAGCACCAAGAATGAAAAACAACAAGACCTAAAGCAAAAAAATAACTGAGCACATGAACCAAACAACCACCAGGGTTCGACTTCCAACTCTAAAAACAGTTGCCAAAAAACAACTTGCTCAGGCATTAAAAAATGTCAATGCTGCACTTGCAGAAATAACAACCAATAATTTGCAAGAAACAAACCAACTAATGTACAGTGCAGCAACAATAACAACACAAGAACTCGGATATAAGATCAGTGGTCCTGTAAAAAAAGGAAGAAGTACATCACCTAAATGGAAGATTAGATTAGAAAATAAAATCTCCAGGCTTAGATCAGATGCTAGTAAATTGAAAGATATGAAAGACAAGAAGCTGAAGAATGAAAACACCAAAAAGTATCTGATCCAAAAATACCACCTAGATTCAAGGAAAATTAGAGAAGTCCTGGAAATAATAAAGCAGCAAATAACAGCAGTATCAAAGAGGATTAGCAGATACAACTCTAGAATTACACAACACAGGCAGAATCTCCAATTCCAGTCGTATCAGAGACATTTCTAGAAAAGCATAGAAGGAGAAACTGCAAGAAACGTAAAAATACCAAATAAAGAAGAACAGTGCAATTCTGGGGGAAATTATGGGACAATCCAATAGATTATAATAAAAAAGCAGGCTGGGTGAAAGAGGTTGAAAAATGTAACCAACAAATGCAAGATCTAATAATAGCAACAGAATTAATACGTGAAAGAGCAAAGAAAATTAAAAATTGGACTGCACCAGGCGATGATGAACTGCATGGCTTTTGGCTTAAACACCTAACAAGGCTTCACAAACAACTATCAAAACAGTTCAATCACATTTTGCAAGGCGGTGATTTTGAACAATGGCTAACAACTGGGAAAACTCATCTCATCATTAAAGTCCCAGCCAAAGGTGCAGTTCCAAGTAATTATAGACCGATAACCTGCCTGCCAACCATGTTCAAATTATTAACTGGAATAATAGCAGATGAAGTAATGCAACACTTATTAACTAACAAACAGCTTCCAGTTGAACAGAAAGGAAATTGTCCGAACACCAGAGGCACAAAAGACCAGCTGTTGATTGACAAAATGATTTTAGAAAATTGCAGGAGAAGAAAAAAAAACCTAAGTGTTCCATGGATTGACTACAAGAAAGCCTTTGACTCATTGCCTCATACATGGATACCAAAATGTTTAGAAACAACTGGTGTCAGCAAAAACATTCAGATATTTATAAAAAGAGCAATGAGCATGTGGAGTACACAGTTAACAAATCAATGGCGAGACACTTGGACAGGTCAGTGTTAGAAGAGGTATTTTCCAAGGAGACTCACTATCCCCTCTGTTATTTATAATCGCCATGACTCCACTTTCACAAATACTAAACAAAACAGGCCTCGGATATCAAACATCTGAAACATCAAGTAAAATAAACCATCTGCTGTCCATGGATGATCTGAAGCTGTATGGAATGTCCCAATCAGAAATCGAATCACTGCTAAACACTGTCTGTATATTCAGTAGCGATATAGCAATGGAGTTTGGACTAGACAAGTGTGCTGCATTAATAATGAACAGAGGAAAAATAAGAAAAACAGAAGGAATCGAACTGCCCAATAGAAGCAACATCAAGAACCTGGAAGAGAAAGAACATTACAAATAATTGGGCATTCTCCAGGCGGATAACATTGCACACGCTGAAGTTAAAAGAAAAATGAGAAGTGAATACATCAGGAGAGTTAGAAAAATCCTAAAGTCCAAACTCAATGGTCGGAACACCATACAAACCATAAACGCCTGGGCTATACCTGTTATCAGATACACTGCAGGAATAATAGACTGGACCCAGGCAGAGCTAGAGACGCTAGATCATAAGACCAGTAAAATAATGACCATCAATCATGCTCTTCACACACATACCCCAGTGGTGTAGATAGGCTATACCTCCCTCGCAGCTCAGGTGGAAGAGGAATGCTGCAAGTCCATCAAATAGTAGAGGAGGAGAAAAGAGGCCTTGAAGAATATATCAAGGAAAGTGAAGAAGATGCACTTCAAATGGTCAAGAACGAGAAACTATTCAACACCAATGAAACAAAGCAGGCCTACAAGAAAAAATAAGTCAAGAACCAAGCAGAAAAATGGAAGAAAAAGCCACTGCATGGTCAATATTTGCACAATATAACTGGAAAATCAAACATCACCAAGACCTGGCAATGGCTTAAGAATGGCAACTCGCAGTGTTGCATTACTTCATCTGCTATTATTCCAGTTAATAATTTGAACATGGTTGGCAGGCAGGTTATCGGTCTATAATTACTTGGAACTGCACCTTTTCCTGCGTCTTTCATGATGAGTTGAGTTTTCCCAGTTGTTAGCCATTGTTCAATATCACTGTCTTGAAAAATGTGATTGACCTGTTTTGATAGTTGTTTATGAAGGCTTGTTAGGTGTTTAAGCCAAAAGCCATGCAGTTCATCATCGCCTGGTGCAGTCCAATTTTTAATACTGGCTGCACAAGAACAAGCACTAAGAACAAATGCTATAAGAACAAAAGTAGAAAAATCAACAACAAACAGCAAGTGCCGCCTTTGTAAAGAAGCATGGGATGATACACTGGAACATCTGCAAAAAATACAAGCTACCTGTAGCCAAAGATTGGTGGGACCATAAAATTGAAAAAGTTGTCAAAAATGAAGATGCAAAAATATTATGGGACTTTCGACTACAAACAGACAAACATCTACCACACAATACACCAGATATAACTGTAGTCGAGAAGAAAGATAAACAAGTTAAAATAATTGACATAGCAATACCAGGGGATAGCAGAATAGAAGAAAACAAAATTTAAAAAATAACAAAATACAAAGATCTACAAATTGAAATTGAAAGGCTGTGGCAGAAGAAGACCAAAATAATCCCAGTAGTAATTGGTGCCCTAGGTGCAATTCCAAAACAGCTTGAAGAGCACCTCAACACCATAGTGGCCACAGAAATCACCATTGGCCAATTACAGAAAGCAACTTTACTGGGAACAGCCTATATTCTACGATGATATCTATAATAACAACAACAACGATAATGATAATAAAATTCAACCATCCCAGGTCCTTGGGAATGACTCGATGTCTGGATAAAACAAACCAGTCAATAACACCTGTCTGACTGTGTTAACAATAAATAATAATAATAAACTAAAGATTTATTCAGCAACAACTCCATTTTCTCCTTCTCCTCCTTGTCCTCCCTTTCCCCTTCTGACTCCACACTCTAACGGGTCCCCACTGGGACAAACTTCTCAGCAACACAACATTACTAGATAGAACACAATACATCCCCATAGCAGTCATTTCTATATACCAAAGCATGAATGGATCATGTCTCCCTGGTGAGATGCAACTGGCACACAAATTGAACTCTATACTACAGAGACAAAATTTGTATCCATAAACAAGGCTGGAACTAAAAGCACCTCCAAGCTGTGAATCTGATCTTTAAGACGAAGTGTAATCCTATGCAGAACAGGACAAACACAATTGCAATGGTAAGCTAAGCCACCTACTGACAGCAACCCCATCTTGTCTGGATTGAGGTGCAGTCTATTTGGCTTGATTCAGGCACCTATTGAGAACAGTCACGACCATATCTGATTTGGGTGAAAAAGAGAACTAAGGTTGGGTTTAGGGATGTGCAAATCGGCTCAAGGTCATGTCGGTCTGCCATTGAACTGGGCTGTGAGACTCCAATGCAAGTCCCGCAACCAGGTCCTTGAGCTCAGTAAGCGACTCAGTTGGGCTGCTGGGCGATCGGTACACCAACAGAAGTCCCAATCTATTATTATTATTATTATTTTTACATTTATATCCCGTAAGTACACCAATCAAGTCTGTTGACTTAAGTACACATATCAAGTCGGCCCAACCCTCAGCCCGGAACCAAAGGCCAGCCCCATTTAGTGGCCCCCTTTGGCTGCTGCCTGCAGGCTGGCCGCGCTGCCGGCTGTGCCGCCTGCCACAGCCCTTCCATGAAATAGCCCCCAGAGTCCTTCTTCTCACAAAGGACCCTGGGTAGGGCTGATGTCATCAGTCAGTGCTTACAGGTGGAAAACATCGGCACTTAAGGGAAGAGAGTCTCCTAATTAGGCAGCAGGACTGTGCTGGGCTGAGTTGGTCCGTCCAGCAAACGAAGAGTGGGGAGGGGCAGCTCCAAGGCTCCCAGCTGTCCAACAGATGAGGCTTGATAGTAAAAAGCCACAGCTCACCTCCTCCAATCTCCCTCCATGTTACAGGGAAGAGCAATATTCCTTAGCACCACCTTCTGGAATCTTTCTGCCAAGTAAGAGTAGAACCATTGTTGTGTGATGTTACCACTCCTGTACCAGAAAGGTGATTCAGAAGGATACTATGGTCAGTAATACTGAGAGCTACTGAGGGGCTCAGGAGAATCAGTCTTTTTTCTGAGGTAGGTCATCAACTGAGGTAGGTCAGCCCCTGTCTTTTTCCTGAGGTAGGTCATCAACTAGGATGAACAAGGCAGGTTCGTTTCCAAAACTAGACTGGAAGCCATACTGAAATGGGGCCAGATAATCTATGCCAGGGCTGCACAGTTTTGGTCCTCCAGCTGTTTTGGAGCTCCTATAATCCCCAGTCAAAGTGGCCAACAGTGAGGGATGATGGGAGTTGTAGTCCAACCTGCAGGAGAGCTGAAATTGTGTAGCCCTGATCTATGTCTTACTTGAAAACCTGAAACAGGAGGTGGCAGCTTCCATGTGCTTGAGCACCTTGCCCCATATGAGAGATTGGCTCCTGACTGATCATTGGAATAACTGGGTCCATAGAGGGCTTCTTCAGCAATGGCCTCACCTCCATCTCCTTCAAAATACCTGAGACTGTCTGTCTCCTCTCTCAATGAGACATTTAACCCTTCCTGGCCTCACCTGATCATTTCCCCTTGCCAGATGTTATTAGCCAAAGGGGTAAGGATCAAATATACAGATGGTAGGCTGTACCTCTCCAAGTACACTGTCAGCATCCTCAGGCTATGACTGAAATGTATTTATTTCGATTGCAGCAGAATAGAACTAAGGGAATGTTCATCGTTTATACTGCATTCAGTATGGAGTCCAAGTCAGAGCAGATGTGAGCCATTTTATCACTCAGAAAATAAATGCTGTGGGGCTGTCTCTGAAATACATTCAGATCTTGTTTGTGAGGTATAAGATAGTTTTAGAAAGAGAGTGTTTCTGTTATGATACCATAGCCCATGTAGCTTATTCAGCCCTGTAAAACACCAGTGAAATATACCTGATGGTTTATCAACTCCATCCTAGAAAAATAATTTTGCAACCAGGTCTTGTGCCCCCACTAAATCTTTGGGAACAAAGTCAATAGCAGACTTCAAATACCATTAGTTTCATTATGTGCAGGCTGTTCCTTGTGATGGGATAACATTAATTATGCATCTAGCAAATGTTACTTTAATCATGAGGTCTAACAGAGTGTATGTAAAGGCTTTGGTGTGGCTGGGGTTCTGTCTTCTCCGTCTTGTAAACATTAATTTCTGGTAGTTAGAATATATTCTCTAAGTCCTTCAACAGCTGGATGATCAGTTTTCCCCTCCACCAAGAAACAAAAGTATTTTTACACTTACTATTTGATGTACAGTGATTTCCCCCATTGACTGTACAAGATTACCAATTCAGATGCATTATTATAAAGCCTTCCAGTATAAATATATGGACTGTGAACAGTTGCCTGTACTTTGAATGACTTTAATAGTGTGCACATTGTATGTTATAAAATGCATAAGAGCTGCTCAGGAATATAATAAAACAATCCATTGTTTTTCTCCTTATGAGCTGGATCTTACTCTTGCTGAAAAATATATATTAGTGGCCATTACGTGACTAAGCTCCCAAGATTGTACTTCCAAATTTCCTAATAAAAGTTTGGTTGTATTCTAAACCTTGGTAACAGACCAAGCTGAGAGTACTAGCAGGGGCGTAGCAAGGTTGGAGTGGGCCCAGAGACAAGATTTTAAAATCCCCCCCGCCCACTGAAGCTCAGCTCATGAAGTAAAGAAATCTTAAATGAGGCTGAATAGTGGTAACAAAAACCATATATATATATATATATATATATATATATATATATATATATATATGCCAAAATAGAACATCATCCTAAATTATGTTTTAAAAGTTTTTGTAAATTGTGGATGATGCAAGTCATTACTAGAGAACTAGAGAAAAGACATGCTGTTCTGATAGCTCCAGGTCTTAACGCTCACATCAATTTCGGAGGATGAATACAACTGAAGGAAGCCCGGGCGGGTGTGCAGCTGGGGGAGTCTGTCATGTGGCTTGCCTCTGGGGGCCCCCCCAAGACAGTGGGTCCCCAGACAGCTGTCTCCCCTTGCCCTATTATAGTTACACCCCAAGTGTCTATGGGCATCCTTACAGAAACTGCTGCTTAAGGTCTCAACTACAAATTGCAGTCCTTGGGGCTCTTCTATCATGTTCATATTTAAAGCCTTCCCTGCCATTTTGTTCGCTTAACATCCAGCATTTTAATTAGGGTGGGTTCACACATAATACAGAACCTGGAGTTCCCCCAGCCCAAAATATAGCGGAAACCTGAAGTTGGCGCTGCAGATGATCGCATATCCCAGTTTGTGGAAAACAGCCAAGTTGAACCAGAGGTACACTCCTTGTCTGGGCCTCCAAGGAAGACCCTGGATGCCATCCCAGCCTGCCTTGTGCTGTCCTTTGACTGGCAGGCATTCCCTCACAGCCATTCATCCCAATTACAAAAGGGGTGGGCTTGCCTGGAATGAACCAGAGGTTCATGAAGAGCATGAGCTCAGACATAACACACACCTCAGTGGGAGCAACATATAGTTTGGCAAGCCAGCTTCAAATCTTGAATACACATCCAGGTTTGAGGCCCTGGGTGAATCTCAGGTTTCAGCCTTGGCTTCGGTTCAGATGGTCAGGGGAAAGCTGGTTACCGATTTTGCAAGTAGGTTTTTCATTAAGTGTGAACCTGATCTCAATGAAGTAGTGATTGCCCTACTTTGGCATTTGAATTGTGAAAATTCTAGTAGACCAATGCTGCTACCATTGACTTGTATTTAAAAAACAAAAACAATTATGCCATAGAATGGGAAAGGAGCATTGAGAAAAATCAAGATTAAATAAATTTGTGTGAGGAGGATCACTACCACCATATTTTCAGGAAGAATACTTGGAAGCCTTTTTGTTAACTGGCACACCATTTCGCAGTGTTCGTTTTATTTTTCAGCTATTCCATCTTAGAATAAAGTTTATGTTCAAAACTGTTTTTTTATAACACCAAATCATTGATGTCTATTACAAAAGCAGAAATTGCTAGTGCAGTGCCTCAAGAATCCAAAAGCGAACATCTGCTGCTCCAAACCCTTTGCATTTACTTCTTGCTTGTTGTGCAGTATTGTGGAAGTCATGTGATTACATTAAAGCTTTTCTCTGCCTCTGTGCTTTGCTTTGCCCTAAAAGTATGAGTGGCTTGGCTGAAACCAACAGAAGGGCTCAAAGACAATCCCCACATACGATCAAGCCCATGTGTGCTTTGATTCAATTACGGACACAATAGAATCATTCAAAAAGATTGCCTTTTGAAAGGTCCTTTGTTCACTCCCCCATGCTCCTGGGGTGTACAAACATGTAAAAATGCAATGCAAAAAATGGAGTTTGGGGGAGGGAACTTGTGAACTATATCAATAACAAAAAGGTGCATTTTTTGCAAGACAGCTGTAGGCCGTATTCAGCCTCAGAGTCTTAAGCTGCATTTGTAGACTTGTTAGAGAGCTTGTAGGCATACCCCACATTCAAAGGAATGTGTGCTGCTAAAACAAATAACACTGAAAATACATTCCTGAACCACCAAACCCCTTTAAAAAGAAATCTTCTGCATTGTGGCAGCTTTTCATTTAGGAAAAGTTAGCCTAGTGATACAGGATATGGTTTATTTCATTTTTATTCCCCCCTCCTTTTAGAATGCTGGCTATTGGCAATTGGCTTAAGTCATTTAAAAGTATCTCCAAATGAAAGCCCTCAAACTCACCTGCTAAGAAGCTTCAGTGGCATCACAGGCATGGCAAAGGCTACATATCTCGCAAAATACCACCACATTTCACAAAGGAGGTTTAAGAGCTCCAATTGAATAAAGCTTTCTCTGTGAAAAATCTTTATGGATCTACAAAGCAGTTAAACCCTCTCTGGGGGGGAAATTGTGTACATCTTTTAGAGTGCAATGGCAACATATCTAACTACCACTGAGGCTTCATTAATAAGATATCAGTAGACAGGGAAACAATAAATCACCATTTCAGGAAGGGAGAATAGGCTGCCATCTTCTGCTTTCTTACCTAGGAGACAGCTCCACTTTTGACCCTGGTCCAGATTCCTAATGCAGGCCATGATTTCTTTCCTTTTCCCCAGCTCCAGGAGAAATAATACCTGCCACACTCAGCTGAATGGTGATATATACAACTGAAACATGCCCCAGCCGCACAGTTTGACCTGTCCATCCTTGGTCCATCCTTCCCCTCAAATCCTGGATCTCTTCCATACCACCACCATGCTCAAGCCAAAGCTGTTCCTATATCTCTGGTCGGTAGCCAAGCTATATCTCTCCCATATGTGCAGAACAGACCAGGAAATTAGGAAGAATGGATTCACCTGTACCATGTGAGAGTGGCCCTATCAGCTCTCAGGGAGTCCACCGGCCATCTTCAGTTCCAACTGATATAGCAGAAACCACCATTTCACACATATTGGACATCCCATGGCTGCTTTGAAACCCTATGATGGCTCCCCCTTTATGCTGGCACTGCAGAATGTCTGAGGGTTCATTATATGAGGTAGCAAAGGTCATTCCACTTGGGTCAGAAGTGATTACATGTATCAGCTGAGTCTTGGAGGCAGACCTCGTTGTTAATGACAGGATTATCCTTCGGGGCTACTTACCCTTCATGTGGAATCTCTTGCCTGGGCACAGACGACGAGTATTATGGGCATTGCTGGCTGCCAAATACATGAACTTGTAAAGCTAGAAAAACAAGCATTCCCCTTTGATTTGCCATGGACAGAAGACATACCCTCATTGGTACTTTTCCAGTTAGAGACATATTATTAACTTCAGAAATCTGATACCCACCCAGGAATCTGGAAGACTTACATGGTCATCTTTGTTTGACTCATTTGTGGGGCAAGTTCAATTTTGAGACCATGCTGGTTGGATTACCATATGTTTATTCTGCAACAGTTTACATCACTTTGGTACTGGTCTCCCCTACCTCCCCTTGCTTTGGGTTTCTTTCTTTCCTTCCTTTCCTGTTTGGAAATTTTCTGTACTATAAAAGAAAACTGAATTTAAAACCTCAAGAAAAATTACTGTAACCTCTTGGCTCAGATAATCTGGGGAAATATTAGTGAGGCACACAGGTCTTACCTGCTCCTCCACTCCACACACCCCCGCCACCCACGTGGCTGCGGTGCTGCTCCCAACAGCCCACGCACATGGCTGGCACACATGCGTGCCGATGCTGTGTGCAGGCTGCTGGGAGCAGCACTGCAGCTGCACAGTACATCTTTTTAGAACCAACAGCACTGTGGTGGGGCAGTGAGGGGTGGAAGAGGAGCAGGTAAGAGCTGCGTGCTTCCTTTTAAAGCTACTGTTCTCTGCCCATGCCATGGCTGCATGAAACGCTTCGTGCACATCCCTACTTTGGTTTAAATTGGCCAGCTGAATTTTTATTTACAATTCTGCTTTAGTGCTAGTTGATGGTTGACTTAAAATTAGCATACACAAATAAGCCATGGCTGATCCTTACTACCAACCTTTGGTAGGAGAGGTGGTGCAATGTAAGTGGATGCCTCAGGCAATCTGCCCCACTCTGCCTGTTTTACAGCTGCCTTCCTCACAAACACAAAGTAAGCTTATTTAGATGTAACTAGAAGTTTATTCAGGAACAACTCAATTCTCTCCTCCTTTCCCTCTCTTTTCCTTTCTGCTTCCACCCACCCCATCCCCCAGGATCCCCACTGGGACAAAACATCTGAACAATAAAACATAAAAGATTACTAGATAATGGTTTTCCCTGTGATGCTCTATGGATGTGAAAGCTGGACCGTGAAGAAGCAAGATAGAAAAAGCATTGATGCTTTTGAACTTTGGTGCTGGAGAAGACTTTTGAGGATACCATGGACAGCCAGGAAAACAAACAAATGGATCAAAGAACAGATCAATCCAGAATTTTTACTCAAGGCACACATGACCAGGCTCAAACTATCATACTTTGGACACATTGTGCAAAAACCCAGCTCCCTTGAGAAGTCCATAATGCTGGGAAAAGTTGAAGGAAAGAGAAGAAGAGGATGACCAGCAGCAAGGTGAATGGACTCAATTAAGACAGCAATGAATGCACCACTGAAAGACCTTAAAGGCCAAGTTTAAGACAGATCATCTGGAGAGAATCTATCTATGTGGTCACTAAGACTTGACACCAACTTGACGGCACTTAATCAATCAGATAGAATTTAACCATGCCCCTAACCCTGCCCCCCACCAGCCCTGTCCCCTGTGCCAGAGCCCAGGGCCAACACCCCTCTTTCCTCCTCTTCCCCCTTGCCTTGCCTTACCTCCCACTCCTGGGCTATGCTTTACCTGCCTGCCAGCCCTGGCTACCGCTGTCTGGTTTGCCTCTCTCCATTAGTGGGCTGAGGAGCCCAATGGACGGGAGCCTGGAGGAAGAGCAACAACTCAGCCTTTGCCAATGTCCTCCAGGACTTCTCCACACACTATCACTCCCCACCCCCACTGAGCCGATTGGATCCCTGCTGGCTGCTGCCCTTTATGTGCACCCAAGTGTGGCTTCCAGCCAGCAATGTTCTCTACTGAATCAGGGGGCGGAGGAGACAGGCTCACCACCATCCCTTGTCAAGAGGAGAGCCTGCACAGCTAGCTCCTCTGCCTCTCTGCAGACTCACTGACTGAAGAACGGCCCCTCTCCCCAATGTCCTAATGTGGACGGGAGAGCGAGGGGCGGGCGGGCACAGAACCATCGTTCTGGGCTACATCTCAACCCTGCCATAGTCATGCATAGCAACCTAACTGACAAACGAAGTGAGACAGTGGAAAGTTGGGATCAACAGTGCCCCCCACTTGGATCAGGACCATAGTGCTGGGGGTGGGGCGCTAAACTTTTCCCTACCCTGTTTTCCCAAACAAAATCCCCTCACCCTGAAGTTGCTCTTTGTCCATTAAGGAAAACTTAAGAGTTAGGCGATGGTGCACTGCACTATCCAGACTTAGATAATCTCAGCAGAACCTTGAATCAAGTGTGTCTGGAGGAGCAGGCCCCCAACAGAACTGCCTTTAGTGACCTCGGAACCATAGCAAAGTGGTAATAATCATAAACCTATCTTTGTCAAAATGCCTAACACAGAATCCATCATTTCCAGTCTGTATTTCCATTTTTTAAAAAATATATATTTTTAGCACCCTTAGATGTTCATGTCTCCTCTGTTCACAGCCTTCCCTTCCTAAGCACAAATATTTCCACTTTTTTATTACCATCATGTAGCGTCTGGCTGCCTCCGTGTGTCTCTCACATCTTTCTATTAGATTTTTCGCCCCTTGCCTCTTTCAATCGCTTGTAGTTTTATAACCTGATCAATAGAAGGCAGTTATACAAACAGCACTTTTTAATTTCCCGGGGAGCCACATAAAGAGACTGAGGCGAGAGGGACGTGGTTGCTCAGTCACATATTTATGTTTAATTTTACTTATCATTGTCAGATTCTCATGAACATTTAAAGAGTGCTCTTGAATTATCTAAGCAGTTTCATTTGCACAGTCCAAGTTTTATGAAATAACCTTGCTCTATATTTGTGAGCAGGATAGCAAGTTATCTATTCATCATAGGCAGGCTTTTTTGTGGTTTGCCCAGGGTGGGTCATTAACATTAGCTACAGACAGTCCATTCTTGGGAGAAGACCTCTATGTTTTTGATCATGCTACTCTTCCAGACATGAGGAATCCATGGGAGCTTGCAGAGAAAGCATCAAGTGAGAGGTAGGTGTCCCTCTCCAGGAGGAGTGTAGCAATCTTGAGTAGGAGAATGATCCCCTCCAAAAGAAAAAAGAAAAAGAAAAAGAAAAAAAAGAATGGGGGATGCTCTAATTAAACTTTAGACTCTGAGAATGTCCAACTGCCCAGCCTGGCTTCTTTGAAGAATATGGCTACCACTGATTGTTTGGATGGTTGGTTGCTTCGTTGCTTAGCACTATCAGTGTGCATGCTGCTTTTCAGAGTATAAGAGGACAGGTCCCTGTCCTGAGGATCTTACAATTCAAAATTCAACATAGGGGAGTCCACAGAGGAAGGGGAAGAAATGGAGGCAAGGGAAGAATATATTATTGTTTCAGTTACATGTACGAAGACTTAATTAAAGCAGTGTATGGAAAGTAGGGGATTGTGCCAAAGGTTAAGGTCTTCAGTTTGTTGAGGAGAAAGAAGTTCTGTGGACAATCTGAGTCTGCAGAAACAGTAGCACACTCAGTTGAGCACTTTGTCATGCGCCTGTTTGCTCTAGCCTGACAAAATATATTGTAATGGATTGATTATGACAGTATAGTCACATGCATTCTGATTCCAGACACTGAGGAAATTGGGGGGTATTAGTGTAAATCAAAGACATAGGATATTTGAGGTTTAATGTCTTATGCATGTCCATATTTGTGAGAACAAAGGAAACTAGTTGGCTCTGTGTGTGACCAAATACATTGTGGTCTTTTCAAGCGGTGCGAAAAGTGTGTGTGCAGATGCTACCAGCAAATAGGCACTCAAGATTTTTTTAAACAATCCTCCCCCTCACTTGATCTTCTTGGCCTAGTCCTGCATAGGGTGGGGAGGAGAGGGCTGAGATTGCAAGGAAGGGGGGAAATCAAAATCAAATCTTTATTGTTACGGTCATTCAACCAGCAAAACGCAAAGTACAAAAGCTTTACATGAAAGCAAGCCTTACATAAAAGTAAACTTGATCAAATAAAGTAATAAACTATTAAAACATAAAACAGAACAAAGGGGGGAAATGGAGGCAATGCTGACAGAAGGAGGAATGGAGCTATGGGGGAACTTAAGAACAGCCCTGCTGGATCAGGCCCAAGGCCCATCTAGTCCAGCATCCTGTTTCACACAGTGGCCCACCAGATGCCGCTGGAAGCCACAGGCAGGAGTGGAGGGCATGCCCTCTCTCCTGCTGTTACTCCCCTGCAACTGGTACTCAGAAGAGAAAAGCAGAGGCATAAAGAGAGGGGGGGGGCATTGCTACTTTCCACACTGACACCCATCATGAACCACTCTAAGGGCAGGATTCCTTTATTCACAGCCAACCAAAGGCTGAATTTAGCACTAATTAGCACTAAAGAGCCAACTGACATGTGTTGGTGTGAATGATGGAGATTTTGGTTGAGACAAGTAAACAACTTCACAGATGGAGAAAACCATGGGCTGGTGATTCACTTCTTTTAAACTTAGGGTTGGACCTGCCTACTATTGGCCCCATCTATGGTTACCCCTGGCTCCTTCCCCTCCACTCTGCTCCCCCCCCCGCTCCAAGAAGCAATTGCCGCCAACACTCATCAAAAATCAATGAACTTCATTACTGCCCTAATACAATAAGTTATGTTTGTCCTCCACTGTAACAGGTGATTCCAATGGATCCAGAATAACCAGATGAAAACTATTTTGTTACATTAATTGTAAGGAGCACACCTGATAAATCTCTACAATACATGAATATTGAGCATGTATAAGCTCTGAGCATCAACATGTGTATCCTGCCCTCTTTCTCCAAGGAGCTCAGGGAAGTGCACATGGTTCCCACACACTCATTTTTATCATCAAAACAGCCCGGTTGTCCAGCCCCCAGTATGGCATGTACCAAAGCTGCTAGTCAGGGAAGAACCACAGCTATTGTTTTTGCATTTTAATAAACTGCTGGCCAGGCAAATAAAGCTCCTAGGACAATGGGAATCTGTATGAATGTTATTTAGGATGGAAGTATACTACTAGGGATGTACACAGAACCGGGTAGGGGTGGCTCGAAGGAGTGTGAGGGTAGGACTTTAAGGGCAGGAGATGGTGCACTTACAAACACACGCGCTTTCCCCCCGCCAGCACTGGAGTTCTGTAAAATCCCTTGGGGCTGCAGTGCACCTCCGTGCCGCCCCTTCTCCTCTTTGGACAGAAGTGGCCGGAAGTACGGGGTGTGCTTGTGCACGCCGTACATCCAAGCGTGATCGCAACATGTGTGCATGCGAGCCCAGTACTTCTGGCTACTACTGACTGAAGAGAGGAACTCAAAGAGAGGTACACTACCGCCCTGTGGGATTTTACAGAACTTCAGCACCAGTGGGGGGAATGCAGGGGGAGGGGTAAGTGCACCTTCCCCTGCCCTTAAAGTCCTACCGCCCACCCCCGCCGAATTTTCGAACCAGCCAGTGTTCGAACCTGTTCGCAGGCCCAAAAAATGGCCTTCGAACAAGTTCATGCACATCCCTATATACTACCACCATACTTAGGTGGTAGCGAGCATGAATTGTCCTGTTGCTAAGCAGGGTTCCCTTGGTTTGCATTTGGATGGGTGATGACATGTGAGCACAGTCTGCTGTAAGATATTCCACTTAGGGGATATGGGGGGGCCATAGCTCTGTAGCAGAGCACCTGCTTTGCATGCAGAAGATCCGAGGCTCAATCCCTGACATCTCCAGGTAGGGCTGTGAAAGACTCCTGCCAGGAACCTTAGAGCCGCTGCCAGTCAGTCTAAACAATACTGAATTAGATGGGCCAGTGGTCGGACTCAGTAGAAGGCACTTTCCTATGACTACTAACCGGATCCCGCCCCCCGGCAAGCCATTGAAATATCTTCTTGCCACTGACTGAACTCACACAAAGTGTCTGTATCTATTTTCCTCTCAGATAGTACTGTCTTACCTACTCGGGGAACCCGAGTTCAAATCCCCATGCAGCCATGAAACTTGCTGGGTAACTCTGGGCGAGTCACTTCTCTCTTAGCCTAACCTACTTCACAGGGTTGTTGTGAGGAGAAATTTAAGTATGTAGTACACTGCTCTGGGCTCCTTGGAGGAAGAGTGGGATATGAAATGTAAAATAATATGAATAACACTACCTTGGCGTGGTTGTGGGGCTTGCGTGCTCTGAGGGAGGTGAGAGATATGCCAGAGGTACAACCATACTGGACAGGTCTCACCAGAGGAGCCAGACAAAGAGTGCCTCTCCCATCAAAAATATGCTGAGATGTAACTTTAATAAATCTATACCGGATCGGTCATCGCCCGGGTCAACAAGGATCGCGCCAGGTGCTGGAGTCCCTGGACATCTGGTGGCAAGTGCGGTACAGGACTCAGGATCTTCAGCTGAGCAACCAGGGCTGGAGACTGCAAGGTTACTGCAAGAAACGTCGCTTAACCGAAAAAATTATACGAAAAACGCCAACAAGGAAATAATGATCTGCTATTACAAGTCTAGTCCAACTAGAAGAGGTTATTTTAAAAGAATGTACCAAATTTAGAAAGAGAAGCATCCAGTTACAGAAATAACAGAACAAAGGCTAGCAGACCAGAGAAGATCCATAATAAGAAATAAAGTATTCACAGAAGTTGAGCTGGAAGAACTGCAAAGAGCAACACAGGCTCAAGATATGGAAAAAGAATTACGATCAACTGAAGAAGCTGCTCAGGCGCAGGTGGAGGAGGTGTTGGAAATAGAGGGTGCCACTGTTGTTGAACTGTTTCAAAATCAAAACCAGGCAATCTCCCCTTTGCCTTCACCTCAAAAACTAAAATGCCGTTTAACAGAAAAGCAACAAGAACTAAAGCAAAAAATAACTGCGCACATGAACCAAACAACCACCAGGGTTCAACTTTCAACTCTAAAAACAGTTGCCAAAAAACAACTTGCTCAGGCATTAAAAAATGTCAGTGCTGCACTTGCAGAAATAACAACCAACAATTTGCAAGAAACAAACCAACTAATGTACAGTGCAGCAACAATAACAACACAAGAGCTCGGATATAAGATCAGTGGACCTGTAAAAAAAGAAAGTAGTACATCACCTAAATGGAAGATTAGATTAGAAAATAAAATCTCCAGGCTTAGATCAGATGCTAGTAAATTGAAAGATATGAAAGACAAGAAGCTGAAGAATGAAAACACCAAACAGTATCTGATCCAAAAATACCACCTAGATTCAAGGAAAATTAGAGAAGTCCTGGAAATAATAAAGCAGCAAATAACAGCAGTGTCAATGAAGATTAGCAAATACAAAGCCAGAATTACACAACACAGGCAGAATCTCCAATTCCAGTCGAATCAGAGACGTTTCTACCAAAGCATAGAAGGAGAAACTGCGAGAAACCTAGAAACAACAAATAAAGAAGAAACAGTGCAATTCTGGGGGAAAATTTGGGACAATCCAATAGATTATAATAAAAAAGCAGGCTGGGTGAAAGAGGTCGAAAAATGTAACCAACAAATGCAAGATCTAATAATAACACCAGAATTAATAAGAGAAAGAGCAAAGAAAATTAAAAATTGGACTGCACCAGGCGATGATGAACTGCATGGCTTTTGGCTTAAACACCTAACAAGCCTTCATAAACAACTATCAAAACAGTTCAATCACATTTTGCATGGCAGTGATATTGAACAATGGCTAACAACTGGGAAAACTCAACTCATCATGAAAGACGCAGGAAAAGGTGCAGTTCCAAGTAATTATAGACCGATAACCTGCCTGCCAACCATGTTCAAATTATTAACTGGAATAATAACAGATGAAGTAATGCAACACTTATTGACTAACAAACAGCTTCCAGTTGAACAGAAAGGAAATTGCCTGAACACCAGAGGCACAAAAGACCAGCTGCTGATTGACAAAATGATTTTAGAAAATTGCAGGAGAAGAAAAACAAATCTAAGTGTTGCATGGATTGACTACAAGAAAGCCTTCGATTCATTGCCTCACACATGGATACTAAACTGTTTAAAAACGACTGGTGTCAGCAAAAACGTTCAGATATTTATTTAAGAAGCAATGAGAATGTGGAGTACACAATTTACAATCAATGGTGAGACACTTGGACAGGTTAGCATTAGAAGACGTATTTTCCAAGGGGACTCACTATCCCCTCTGTTGTTTATAATCGCCATGACTCCACTTTCACAAATACTAAACAAAACAGGCCTCGAACACCAAACATCTAAAACAGTGATTCTCAAACTTGGGTCCTCAGGTGTTATTGGACTTCAACTCCCATAATCCCCAACCAAAGGCCACTGAGGCTGTGGATTATGGGAGTTGAAGTCCAATAACACCTGTGGACGCAAGTTTGAGAATCCCTGATCTAAAACATCAAGTCAAATCAACCATCTGCTGTCCATGGATGATCTGAAGTTGTATGGAAAGTCCCAGTCAGAAATCGAATCACTGCTAAACACTGTCCGTATATTCAGTAGCGATATATAGCAATGGAGTTTGGACTAGACAAGTGTGCTGCATTAATAATGAACAGAGGAAATATAACAAAAACAGAAGGAATCGAACTGCCCAATAGAAGCAACATCAAGAACCTGGAAGAGAAAGAACCTTACAAATACTTGGGCATTCTCCAGGTTGATAACACTGCACACACTGAAGTTAAAAGGAAAATTGGAAGTGAATACATCAGGAGAGTTAGAAAAATCCTAAAGTCCAAACTCAATGGTTGGAACACCATACAAGCCATAAATGCCTGGGCTATACCTGTTATCAGATACACTGCAGGAATAATAGACTGGACCCAGGCAGAGCTAGAGACGCTAGATCGTAAGACCAGGAAAATAATGACCGTCAATCATGCTCTGCACACACACACCCCAGTGATGTAGATAGGCTATACCTCCCTCGCAGCTCAGGTGGAAGAAGAATGCTGCAAGTCCATCATACAGTACAGGAGGAGAAAAGAGGCCTTGAAGAATATATCAAGGACAGTGAAGAAGATGCATTTCAAATGGTCAAGAACGAGAAACTATTCAACACCAATGAAACAAAGCAGGCCTACAAGAAAGAACAAGTCAAGAACCGAGCAGAAAAATGGAAAAATAAGCCACTGCATGGTCAATATTTGCACAATATAAGTGGAAAATCAGACATCACCAAGACCTGGCAATGGCTTAAGAATGGTTACTTCAAGAAAGAAACAGAGGGTTTGATACAGGCTGCACAAGAACAGGCACTAAGAACAAATGCAAAGAGAGCAAAAGTAGAAAAGTCAACAACAAACAGCAAGTGCTGCCTTTGTAAAGGAGCAGATGAAACTGTAGAAAAAAGCAGATGAAACTGTAGCAAAAGTAGAAAAGTCAACTACAAACAGACAAACATCTACCACACAATACACCAGATATAACTGTAGTCAAGGAGAAAGAAAAACAAGTTAAAATAATTGACATAGCAATACCAGGGGATAGAAGAATAGAAGAAAAAGAAAATTTAAAAATAACAAAATACAAAGATCTACAAATTGAAATTGAAAGGCTGTGGCAGAAAAAGACCAAAATAATCCCGGTGGTAATTGGTGCCCTAGGTGCAATTCCAAAACAACTTGAAGAGCACCTCAACACCATAGGGGCCACAGAAATCACCATCAGCCAATTACAAAAAGCAGCTTTACTGGGAACAGCCTATATTCTGCGACGATATCTATAATAACAGCAACAACACTGATAATAAAATTCAGCCATCCCAGGTCCCTGGGAAGGACTCGATGTCTGGATAAAACAAAACAGTCAATAACACCTGTCTGACTGTGTAAACAAGAAATAATTTGTAAACAAGAAATTTCTGTGTAAACAAGAAATAATCATAATAAGTTAAGCATCATCCCCTACATACACATACCATGACACACACAGTATTTTTAACACATGGGTTCTTGAACAACTGAACTCACAAGAAATGTAAGAATATAAAACAGCTAAATTTATGCAAATATGTATGAACCAAAATGTTCAAATGTATGAACAGAAACATTTCAACATGAAACTTAATACATTTCCATGCATTCTTAAACTTAACATATTATTTTCTCATTTCCACCACCACCGCCACCGCAGCTCTAAAGCAGAGGTCACACTTGCCCACCCAGCGCAGGTCACAGTCATGCTTTGCTGCCCGGAGCAGAGCAGTCTGGTGGAGCGGCACAGTGACCAGACCACCTGGGACAGATGAAAGGGGATCTGGGGGCCCCCAGGGAGTGTGGAGGCCTGGACATCGGTCCAGAATTTCATGGATAAGAGCACCTCTGAGAAGCAGCTCTCCAAAGTTTGTTATGTGTGCCAGCAGGTGCTGTGTTGTTTAGTTGTGCTTTTTGTTCCTCTGCAGCTCCTGTAGTTATTTGGGGAGCTGTAGCTGTTTGGTGTAACTTCTGCAGATCCTAAGGCTGCGTTCAGACATCGCATGATACCAGAGTTACAGGTTACCAGCAATCCAGTTACTCCAGTTTCATGAGATGAATGAATCCTTGCAACTAAACCACAGGGTTCAGTTTACATTCCAAACTGGAATTTGGAGCTGGGATTACTCCTTAGTTTTGTAGTGGAAGAATGGCAGTTCAGACCCCAAATAGCAGAACAAAGCCAGTTTGGGGAGAATTCAGCGAAGCAAGTGGTCTGGAGACAGTTCTTTAAGTTTGAAGAAGAACAAAGATTTATTTAGAAGTTACGAGATGATAGGAAAGCTGAGCTTAAGGCTGAAAGGGGAGAGAGAATAAAACAAACCGCCATCTCTGGAGAGACAAAATGGAGACTAACTCTGGAAGAACAAAAGAGGGGAGAAGTCCAGCACTTCTATCCATAACCCTGAACCTCCCCAGTGGTCACTATGAGACATTGCAGCTGAGAGCTGATGCTGCCAGGGTCTTAGCTCAAACAGGCAGCACTATCAGGGAGAACTGCTTGAAGTCTGCAATCCTTGCAGCAATGGTGGCTGTAGGTCTGTGCTGGACATGCTCCCCTGTGCCCACCCCCATCCCTCACAACTGTATCAAAAAAGCAGGTAGATACAAGCCCTGTGAGCAAAGGGCTGATGCCCCTGGCAGCACACAGTTCCCCATGTTTTTTCAATAAATCTTTACCCATTTGTGTTTTCCTTTCTTGTGTGTGGCAGGGAGAAGGGTGCCCAAATATATAATCTACTTTGTTTGTGTCCTCTGCTGTCTCAAATACTTTCCCGCCAAAAGGTGTTCACACTGGCCCTGAATAGCAGTTGGGGGATACAATGTGCTGTCTAGTTGGATTGTTGGAGACGGGAAGAGAGCTCTGTTGGGCAGGGCCCTGATTGTTTGCCTCTGCTCCACCCCTTCCAGGTGACTGCTACTTAAGAACAAGCTGAGCCAGGGGTGCAAGCCTCTTGGCAAGAGCACAACGGCTCTCAGCCGAGTGGGGAACAGCCGCTGGATTGCAGTAGCCAGAGGGTTGAAAAGGCACAGTGAGTTTGGTGGACTGCTGAGCAGGAGCATTGATGGCAGCAGCCATCCCCATGCCTTCCTGGAGTCTTAACAGCTGCATAGCACCTACCAGATTAACTAGAGCATTGCCTCAGTTTTAATAGGAGGGAGTTTTTATTTTTTGTTATTACCAAGGTGTTGGTCTTCACAATACATGTCTGGGGTGTATGTGTGTTAGTAGCCTTCGCCCCTACTAGGGAGGAGGCTCTTCTGATTGAGGTGGTCCTTGGCAGAGGGTGATATGGCAGTGGAAGTAGGACGTGCCAGATGAGGGGAAGGTGCATTAGCTATATTAAAGCCATCACACCCTCTGGTCCATTGCGTCAGCTCAGTATCGTCCAGCAGACCTTTATAGAGTGGTTCGGGGCCTCCTAGGTGAGGACCCCAAAGACCATCAAACAGAACCCTTGGCAGCCCGCTGTGACCAATTTGCATTACACTTTGCAGATATAATTGCTCATATCCATTCTGACTTGGATGATAAGATTTTTTGTGGCACCAGAACTGGATGTTGCCAATGCACCGTCTGGTCTTGTTATATTGGATGGTTTTCAAACTGTGTTGCCTGAGGTGGTGGACAGGTTGCTTGGAAGGTTGAAGCCTACCATGAGCATCCTTGACCCTTGCCCTTCATGGTTAGTGAAGGCTTCTAGGGAGGGACTGGGTCCATGGGTGGTGGGGGTGGTGAATGCCTCTCTAGAGCAGGGGGTGGTCTCCCCTTGTCTGAAGGAGGCAGTCATTAGGCTCCTCCTGAAAAATCCCTCACTGGACCCAGATGACTTAAATAACTTTCGACCAGTTTCAAACCTCCCCTTCTTGGGCAAGGTGTTGGAGAGCTTGATGGTGTCTCAGCTCCAGGCAGTCCTGGATGAATCTGATTACTTAGATCCTGTCCAGTCTGGCTTCCGACCAGAATATGGGACTGAAACTGTCTTGGTCAGTTGGATGACCTGACCTACACCAGGAGATAGACAGAGGGAGCGTGATTCTGTTGATCCTTCTGGACCTCTCAGAGGCTTTCAATATCATCGACCATGGTATCCTTCTGGGACGTTTCTCTGGGTTGGGACTTAGGGGCACAGTTATATGGTGGCTCCACTCCTAAATGGAGGGTTGTACTCTGAAGGTGGTGCTGGGATGCCTGCTCCACCCCTTGGCCTTTGGCCTATGGGGTGCCACACGGATCTATTCTGCCCTCCCCCCCCCCCCGCTGTTTAACATTTACATGAAACCCCTGGGAGAGGTCATCCATGGGTGTGGTCTGTGGTGCCATGAATATGCTGATGACACCCAGCTCTACCTATCTTTTAAGTCAACAGACACCAGGGAGGTAATGGATGCTGTTCTGGACTGGATGGGGCAAACAAGCTGAAACGTAATCCAGATAAGACGGATGTGCTCTGAGTTGGTAGAACTGATCATCCGAGGAATGAGGTAAATCTGGTCTTGGACGGGATCATGCTCCCTCTGAAAGACAAAGTCCACAGTTTGGGATTGCTTCTGGACCTGACGTTGTCCTAGGGGGCGCAGGTGGCGGTGGTGTGCAGAAGCACCTACAGCTGACGGTGGTGTGCAGAAGCAACTACAGCTGATATGCCAGCTGCGACCCTACTTGGAGGGTCGGACCTGACCTCAATCACTCATGCATTGGTAACATCCAGATTGGACTACTGCAATGCGCTCTATGTGGGGCTGCCCTTGAAGACTGTTTGGAAGTTTCAGCTGGTCCAGAATGCTGCTGCAAGGATACTTGTGGGTGCAAGTTGCTTCATGAGTATCACACCCATCCTGCGGCTGCTTCATTGGTTACCATCTGCTTCCGGGCTAGATTCAAGGGGCTGGTCTAGACCTTTAAAGTTCTACACAGCTTGGGGCTGAGGTACCTGTCGGACCGCATTCACCCATATGAACCTGCCAGGGCCTTCTGGTCATCATCTCAGGCTCTGCTCATGGCCCCATCACTAACAGAGATCCGGTTAGCAGGGACTAGAGACAGGAGCTTTTCGGTTGTGGCCCCTCGGCTTTAGAACGCTCTCCCTCGGTGTTTTTAAAACAACAACTAAAAACACATCTTTTTAAAGAGGCTTTTTAATGCTCTCTCTTTGGTTATATCTGGTAGATTCTTTAGTTTTTATAATCCTCAATTTTTAACTTTTAAAATAACTTTTAATTTGAAATGAAATACTGATTGTGGTTTTTAACCTGACTTTAAACTGGTTTACTTAATTTGGTTAATTTTATTACTTTTATTGTATCAATTTTATTGTTGTGAGCCATCATGAGTAGTAGTGTATTGGAGGGGTGGGGTATGAATCTATCTATGAATAGATAGACAGGCAGACAGATAGATTATGGGAGGCTTTTGAACGTTGACAGGTGTGCTTTGTGATACGTCTCTGCCACCCATTGCTTGTCTACTTGCTTAGTAATGACCAGAGGAAGAGATATCTGTGAATCTGAGGTCTATGAATCTGTCACCGCCCTCTATATTGTGTGTCCTTGCAGATAATGTTCCTGCAGGAAAATACACACCCTCACACTCCCCACTGGTGTGTCACATCTACAACCCACCCTCTTCCATCCCTCACATTCCCTCTTCCATCTCTCACAGGAGAACAGAGTAGTGACCTGCTGCCTTGTCCAGAAGCCACTGTTCTGCTGTGAAAGCCCAAAACAATGGAGTCTCCCCACCCAACCACCACCTCTCAATCCAGTTCTGCCACAGGCACTGTGACAGAGACCAGTCAGCCTAGAGAAGAGTTTTGAGCATAGCCCTGGACTGTTGCAGATACCAGTACCTTCATGGAGCTATGGACATCAGAACAGGTACAGTACTTATTGCAGAACCAGTTCCGCAGTGAGGCCACCTTTAGCCTGATCTCCAAGGAGATGCAGAAGAGGGGCTACCAGAACCCGTTGGCACAGTGCAGGGAGCAGCTCCAGGTCCTCAAGAAGAAATTCAAAGACCTTGGTGATGCACAATTGGACCACAGAGGATGTGCTGGCATTGGGAATTGTTGTGGGGGCAGGCAACTGCATGAGGGCCTTGCTGGTCCCTTGCATGGTGGGGGTGCTGCCATTTGGCTTGCCCTGGGTTGCTTCTCCACAGTGGGGTGCCCGCTCCCTGCAGTAGGCCCTGGAGTCACGTCTCTCCTCTCCAGCAGCACCAAGGCCAGCTGCTCATAGTGTGGCATTGTGCTGGGTGTGGCTCTGCACTATGAGCAGCTGGCCTTGGTGCTGCTGGAGAGGAGAGACGTGACTCCAGGGCCTACTGCAGGGAGCGGGCATCCCATTGTGGAGAAGCTACCCAGAGCAAGCCAGTTGGCAGCACCCCCACCATGCAAGGGACCAGCAAGGCCCTCATGCAGTTGCCTGCCCCCACAACAATCTCCAATGCCAGCACATCCTCTGCCCCCTGGGTGCTACAACATCGGCTACAGCAATGTCCCCTCAATGACCCTTCCCTGTTTATTTGGCCAGGGCAGGAGAAGTTACAAGCTGCCCCGGGCTGGTGGGCCCATCACAACGTCATGTCCTCATCCCGGGGCAAGCTGGTAACACCCATGCTACTGCAACTGCAAGGGAAGGGAGGGAAACAGACCAGACAGTCCTGCTGCAAGTAATGGATGGCAGGGGACAGTCCCGGCTTCTACTTTGTCCGCATGGATGATGAGGACTATGAGACACAAATTGATTCTACGCAGCACCTCACTCCATCATATCCCTAGAAAGATGAGAACCAGAGCTCGTTCATGGAGGGGTTGCAGCTGTTGGCCTCAGCAACAGGACCTCAGCAGTTCCGTCAGGCATGTCCTAAGCACACAGCACTTGGCTGAACTGTTCAGCCACCAGGTGCTGTACGTGTTTGCGAGGCCCATCACTGATAGAACTGTGCAGGGCTTAAGGGATGGCCCTGTGGAGAAGGAAAATGGTGCTGCTTCTGGGAAAGACACAGAGGAGCATCATAACCAGCTTGAGGAGAGACCAGGTGAGTGCTCATGCCCAAAACTACATCAAAGAAGGTTTGGGTGATAGGGCTGCAAAGGCTGCGCTGGATGGGAAAGGAAGTGCAGCAAGGAAGGCTTCAGATGTACAGCAGCAAGCAAAAAAGAAGAAGAAGAAGTGTGTGTGCACTTACACATTTTTTTAATGTCTGCTCAGTTAATTTTAGATCCCACTCAGGAAGGCGCCACTGAATGCACATGTGTGTACACTGCCTTGGTGATGATGCCCAGAATAAAACTCTTTCTGCAGAGAGATGAAAAGAATTAGAGATAATACTGGTCCCCTCCCCTTTTGGCCACCAGCATTGCAACCTCAAATGCCTTTTGCCATTTCTCCAGTACAGGTCCTCCCCGCCTTGAGAAGCCAAAGAACTTCTGCCTGGGGAAGGTGCCTCTGCCAAAAGGGATTTGCAGGAGGAGGAGCTTGCACCAAAAAGACCCCTCACCAACACAGAGCAGGCCGCACAACCCCACAACAGGAGGAGGGTTGTCTATCTACAGCTGACCAAGGACCTTTTATCCCAGGGTGCAGATATATGCCAGGCCACCTGCATTCACCTCTGTGAAATAGACCAGAATGAGGAGAGCAGAAGAAATGCGGGTCTTTCAGGAGCAGAGGGAAAAAGACAGGAGGGCTATGTAAGCTGTCTCTGAGAACACCATGTGTGAGCTTGTGAGGGCCCTGGAGAACTCTGGTGCTGCATCAGAGAGCCACTTTGAGAGGTACATGGAGAACTTGGAGGTGGTAGCTCAGTCCTTGGCATGACTGGCAGACCAGGCACCTGCTTGGAAACTGCAGCAACAGCAGCAGCTGCGGCCACCCCAGCTACATTTCCAGGGCCCCTACATGCCCTCATCACCTGTTGGACAAATGCAGCAAGCAGGGACATCACAAGCCATTCTGGCCTATGCAGACTTTTATTTCATTCATTCATTCATTTAGTTAGTTATTATTTTATTGTTGTTGTTGTTGTTGTTATTATTATTATTATTAACATTAATATTCTGCTCTTCCTCCGAGGAGCTGAGAGTGGTGCACATGCTTTTTTTATCCTAACAACAAATCACCCAGTGAATTTCATGGTTGAATGGGGATTCAAACTCGGATCTTCCTGGTCCTAGTCCAACACTCTAACCATTACACTATGCTGGGCTGTCCATGGCCTCTATGTCCTTTCAACCCCCTATTGTGGCTTTCCCCCCACTCAAGAGGTCAGTACAGGTCCCTTTCCAAGGAGTTCACCTGCAGACCTCCCCCCATGGTGGCCGTCACAGAGAAGAAGATCTCTATGGGCATGGGGGCTCCCCAGTCGCCACTTGCTGCCTCTTCACCCTTGCAATCCACACCTTATTTGATGGCACACCTGAGAACGCAGGAGGTGCCCAAGTAGACAAAAGTCTTCAGGCGGACACCCCCTTACACAAGGAGCAAGGTGTTCAAAGGGTGTCTGGACATAACAGGACCAGGTGTGCCAACATGAACCTCACCCAGGAAAAGGCATTGGGTAGAGCAGGAGAAAGCCCTGGAGTGACACTCCTGTGTGGGTTGTGGCAAGTGGAAGTCAAAACTTTTTTTAAAAAAAAAAAGTCTGATGAAGGGGAGCGGGAGGGATGTGCTGATGCAGTCTTTCAGGTAGCGGGTGCTGAGGAGGGAGCTGCCATAGCCACCAGCCCACCCACCATGCAGTCCTCCTTGCATGTAGATGGGTGGTGGCACTGCTGCTGCGAGCTCACCTGCTCCAGGTGAGTACTCTATGCCTGCAAGGAAGCAGAGATGGTTCTTGTTTGAATTTCCCCCCCTAATATTGCTCTAAATGATGATCAAATAGAACCTGACTAGTGATTTACATTGTGATTTAAATCATTAAATTGAGTCTTCTTTATTACGATTTAAATCTATTTGATCTCCATCAAATCTGTTCTGCTAGCTTACAGCTCAGTATAACATTTACATTATCTAGGAGGATATGCTTAGTATTTTTTAGATAGCTTGCCATTTACTAATTTAAGAAAAAAGGCATAATACATTTCATCAAGCCTTCGATCAGCTGTAAGTTGGTTTTTATGGTTGTTACTGCTGTTGGTTGTCCTAAATTGTTTTAATGTTTGTTTTTAATTCTGGTTTTGTTGATTGTAAACTGCCATTAGACATTTGTATGAGGCGGTATATAAATACAATAAATAAATACTGTACATAAACAATTATAATTTTTCTAAATAGATTTGCTCTAATATGGCGGATTGTAAACTAATAAGGTTTACATCCTTACATGTTGCAAACAATGACAGGGATGAGTGATAGTGGTTAGACTAAGGCCGCTCAGTGAGCAGAACTGAGCTTTGAGTCAATGAATTTACCAGTACCAGTGAAAGGATACTGTTCAAGCTTAGGGGTTTCCAACCACTAGTATTCCAAGTGTTGTTGAACTACAACTCCCATCATCCCCAGCTACAGTTTATTGTGACTGGTGATGAGGGAAGTCATAGTTCAACAACATCTGGAGCATCTCCGGTTAGGAACCCCTGAAGTAGCTACCGTGTTTCCCCGAAAATAAGACAGTGTCTTATATTAATTTTAGCCCCCCCAAATGCACTAGGGCAATTAGCGGTACATCAGAAATTACTGCTAGGTCTTACTTTCGGGGTAGGTCTTACTTTCAGGGAAACAGGGTAGTTACACTAAGTTAGGAGTTTGTATTCCAGACCACGTTACAATTTGTGTTGCACCACTGCAAAAGGGAGGCACCATACTACATGGCTGCCTTCATTTGCACACAATCCTTTATCAACTCAGTAACTTGAAAACCACATTACAGATTTTAAGTTCTGGAGTTTGTTTGTTTATTCGATTTCTATGCCACCTTTCCAGAAATGGCTCAATGTGGTTTACACAGAGAAATAGCAAATGTTTAGGTGCAAGAATTAACATTTCTAAATAAAACAGTAACACAGAGAAGTATACCTGTGATGTGACATCTGCATTTCATTAATAACTTTGTTAACTTTTTTAGAGTCAGGTGCAATGAAGCAGAGTTGCTGGGACCACAGGTATGGGTTTGGGGGCAAGGTGAAGATTTTCATCAAGGGCTTTGAGAGTGACATCCCTTGCCAGAAGCAAACATGCATCTGTGCTGCAGGTGTTGGGGTGGAAGATGCTCCCAGTCGTGCCTCACAAAGTCTGCTCTCACCACCCTCACTTCCTTGTTTCTTCTCCTCTGCTCCCTCTCAGGTGGAATGGGGACTGGCAAGGGACCACTGCATTGCTCCTGCATCTGATGCCCAGGTGGAGGGGCTGGCAGATCCTGGTTGTCTGGTAGCAGGACGTCTCCCCTTGACTCACTGATTTTGTAGAGGATGCAGCAAGCCACCATCACTTGTGAGACCAGCTTCTTCTCCACATCCAGCAATGTGTACAGGGCATGCCAATGTGCCTTCAGTTGTCCAAAAGCCTGCTCCACAACCATCCTCACACTGCTGTGATGGTGGTTAATATTCCTCTCCATGGCATTGCGTGGAGCATGGTAGGGGTGATGAGGAATCTCTGAAGAGCATACCCCTGGTCCCTGAAAATCACCGGGTCCACATTGAGGCCACCCACAAGGTCAGGGGGTGTAGAGACGAATGTGCTGGTCGCCAGCTTCTTGTTGAGAGGGGAGGTCAAGTAAATTGCTGTGTTGTGGGTTCTCCCAGACACACCTGCATAGATGTCAATGAAGCGCCCTGTGGAGTCCACTACAGCTTGCAAGGTAATGATGAAATAGTGCTTGCAGTTCCAGTATTCTCCCTGCTGGTGGGTGAGATAAAATTTCCACATGAGTGCCATCTATGCAGCTGACCACTCCTGGGAGCCCCTTCTGTTGGAAGCCTGCCATCACCTCCTGCAGGTTGCAAACATGGATCACGTCATCCTGGAATAGTTCACTCAAGAGCATGACAACTTCATGGAAGATCTTGCATGCCATTGAAGCTCCAACTGCAAACAAGTTACTCAGGGTCAGATAGCTGGAGTTGATGCAAACTTGCACAAGGCCAGGTGCTTGTGCACCGGAACTGCTCACCGCATGTGGGTGGACTTCTGATGGAGAATGGGCTCCATCTCACTGGCAATGTAGTCAAATGTCTGCCAAGACATCCTGAAGCTCCCAGGTGCTTTCCAGAATGTTCAGCGGTAGCTTACTGCGGTTTGGCAGAATCGTTTGAAAATAGATTTGAAACGCTGTAGGACTGTAACGCAGCAGTAAAACCTGAAAGAAGCCATTGGAAATGTGAATGGCACCTTCTTACAGTGCAGGGGCTGTGATATAGAAACACAGGCAGTATGGAAGGACACTTAAAGGACACGGAGTGACACTGTTGCAGTGTCCAATCTGGAAAATGCCCCAATGAAGCACTGGTTGTCCCACTCCAAAGCATCTTCCATGGACACTCAGGTTTTGCTGTGCCTCACAAGCTCCCACCTCTTTCTCCTGGAAAAGCCATCCTTCAGGGAGTGTGCAGCTGTAGACATGGTGCATGCACAGCATTGCACGCTCTGGATGGCCACTCTGGAGTGGGCAAACAAGCCATCTGACCTGTGCCTCACACCAGTGAACCTGACAGATTCCTCACCTTTTGCTTCTGCCCCCGTGCTGCTTAAGCTCTCCAGGGCTCGCAGGAGTATACCTGTCTTTCCCTCTAACTGATGGCTACTTCCTCCTCCATGAGCTGCAGCAACATCTGCGCTGTGCTTGCTGCTGCAAGGATGGCAGCCCTTCTCTCCATTGCCAAATGCTTCTTCCTTGGGCAAGGTGCTGGCGGGGGAGGGCAGGAGGAAAACAAGTTGTGGAGAAAGACCTATAATGGACAACAGATGGGGTGCACTCATTTGGTAGGGAGGAGTGGAGCTAGAAGGAGCTCTCCCTCACCGCCCTGCCATGCAGTGACACTGTTTTAAGGTGAAAGGGGGAACTTTCCCCTTGCCCCACCACCACCCTCCTCACTGCAGCCTCATTCCACCATGCAGCGGTGTTTTAAAGTAAAAGGGGGGACTTTCCCCTCGCCCCCCTCCCCACAGCCGCTGCTGTGTGGCCTTCACTGCCCACATCCTGCCACGCAGCAGCAATTTTTAGAAGGGAAAAAGGGGGACTTGCCCCCGCTCGCTGCAGTCACCACCCCCAGAAAAGGGAATCAAAATCTGAGGAACAGCAAAATTTGCCACTCCTCAAATATTGCCACTGTAGGCAAGTGCCTACTTTGCCTCTCCTTAAATCTGCCACTGCATCCTGGACAGCTATAAACATCCCATATGCCACAGAGATACCACTGTAGGTCTCCCCAAAACAAATGATCTAATCCCATCCATAATATTGAGAAAAATGCAATGTGTCTATTGTAAAAAGCTATTTCTGTGTGCACGATGGTGTTTCCACTTTAGGAGAGGATATTTTTATGTATGATGGAAGTTACACATCAGGGTGTTTAAAATGTGGCCATCAGCTGTCTGCCCACAGTAGAGCTATTCTTGTTTTTCCTTCTTGTTTAGGCGGCCAAAGTACAGGGAAGATCTCTGACTTGTTCCAAGACACACAGCCCTTTCAAAGCCAAGGTTGAATTCCAGCTTTCTGCCTCAGCCGCTAGAGCTCTTATAAATGCTGGCTTGAGGTTTCCTGACAGTGTCTCTGACAGTCTCATTCAGAATATGTCTGAGAAATGAGTCCAAAAGATTCTCATTGAATGGCTATGTCCAGATGATATCTACTGGGAGAGCTGGGGACAGAATTGTGAAGCCAGAGCTACCCTCGGTACATGCATTTCTTTTGCACTGCCATTGCCAAATAGATTGTGCAGGTTTGCAAAGCACTTCAGCCTGGAACTTAGAAAAGTAAAAACAAGTACACAGATGACCTGGATGTTTCCTAGATTGTTGGAGGTTTCTTTTACTGATGGAGGAAGTGGTGTAAATTAGGGTTAGGATATATAAAACATATATAAGCATGCACAAGCAGAAATAAAAATAGAGTAAATTGGGGCCGTTCGCATTGCATTTTTATTATGTTTGATTATGTCTCATTATGGTTTTTCAAACCTTCATTTGTTCACCCATCAGCTCCTCCTGACCCATCTCACCCATTTCTAGTCAATAGAGTTGTAGTGAAGGCCCCCCCAACTCCTGCTTCCAACTGAAACATCACCTGTGTCCAGATAGTGAAGAGAATTGGGGAAGTATATATGTGTGCCCATGTGTGATGCCTGTGGACACTAGGGATGTGCATAGAACTGGCTGGCCCAGTTTGGTTTGAGTCCAAACCAGACCGAGCCAGTTTGGTCTGGCACCCCCTCAATCCCCCCCCCCCGTTCAGTTTGCTCTGGGGGGGTTCATGGACCAAAAAGTAAAATAATTTTTTAAAAATCCAACTTACCCCCTCTGGGGATTTCTCCAAGGTGGCCTTCCCATGCTGGCCTCTATTGTGCACCCATCGCGTGGTTCAGTCTTCGGCCCTTTCTGGGCCTTTCCCCCAGTGCAGTGGCCATTTTGGAGGCCGCTGCTCATGCTCAAATGGCCCTTGCATGGCCTGGATGACCCAGCCATGCAAGGGCCAATTGAAAACCTGTTTGCACACCCCTAGTGGCCTACCCCTCAAACCCCTTTGGAATTAGGGATCCCATTTGTTTGTAAAGGAGAATCCTTACCGGATTTCCCTTTACAAGCAAAGGCACTTGAACCGGGTCAAACAAGGCTGAACCAGTTTGACAGTACCAACCAAACTGCCAGCTGGTTCTAACAAACCAGTTCACAGACTGGAGGTTCATGTCATGGATGGTTCCATGCACACCCCTAAACTACACTCTAGATCAATGGGATATCCAGCTACTGTAATGGAGCATTCACTCCAAACCACGTTTTCCAGTTTCACTAGGGGTTGGCCCGGGGTGTGGGAAGCTTCTCTCTGGAATGGAAGTACTTTCCATTCTTACTCTAGTAAATCATTTCCATTCTTACTGTTGCCTGGAGAGAGAGAGAGAGAGAGAGAGAGAGAGAGAGAGAGAGATTTTCCAACAATGTTTTTGTGCAAGAACACCAGGACAGTAGTTAAATTGGAAGACCTACCACATTGCTACTTAATTGAAAGGGATATCTCATGGGACAAAAGGACACCACACAGGCCCCCTCCCCAGACACTCTGGAACTGTTGCTGGGCTGCTCTGATGTACTGGTATTCTTGCACAAGTCTAGTTAACCACAAGTCTAGTTAAAAAGTTTGGCTGAATAAATGTTTCTTCAGAGACTTTAAAAAAGTTGTCAGAGAGGGAGAGGCTCTTATTTCAGCAGGGAGCGCATTCCAGAGCCTTGGGACAGCAACAGAGAAGGCCCATCCTTGTGTAGCCACCAAACAGGCTAGTGGCAACTGCAGATGAACTTCCCTAGGTTATCTCAATTGGCGATGGGGCTCATGGTGAAGAAGATGTTCTCTTAGATACCCTGGGCTTAAGTGGTTGAGAGTGTTATAGGTTATAACTAACACTTTGTATTTTGCCCAGAAACCTATTGGTAGCCAATGTCACTATTTCAATACAGGAGTAATATGGTCTCTCCGAGATGACCCCGAGACCAACCTGGCTGCTACGTTCTGTACCAACTGCAGTTTCCGGACAATGTACAAAGGCAGCCCCACATAGAGCACATTTCAGTAGTCAAGTCTGGAGGTTACTAGTGTAGGGAAAGAATAGCAGTTCAGTGCCCAAATAGCTGAGCAAAAGCAGTTTGGTGAGAAAGCAGAAAAGCAAGAGGTCCCAAGACAGTTCTTTAGTACTGAAGAACTACAAGGATTTATTTAAAGAAAAGGTTACCAGCAAATGTGAAAGAGCCTGCAGCTTATTTCAGTTGTGGCTCATGGCTGAAGAGAGAGGCCAAAACAAACAGCCATCTCTGGATAGACAAAATGGAGACTAACACTGGAAGAACAAAGAGAGGAGGAGTCCAGCACTTTTATCCATGACCCTAACCCGCCTCACCCCCTGTGGTCACTATGAGACATTGCAACTGAGAGCTGATGGTGCCATGTCCTAGCTCTAATACTCCTCATCAACTCGTGCTGCTGTCTATAAATCCCAACTTCTCTCTCAAGGTTTTGAAATGATCCCTGGGCAATGGCTTAGTTAGCACATCTGCTACTATTGGTTCAACTTGGATGATACATCAATTTTACAAGTCCTCTTTCTTGTGCATCCTGCACATAATGATATTTTGTTTCAAAGTGTTTTGTTCTAAATTTAATTTTCTCCATTTGTGAGATCTAGATGCAGCTTTGATTGTCCTCCAACATCTCAGTGGGTTTTGGTTCATCTGCGTTGAAAACTGACATTAACTTTTGCAGCCACAGCACCTCTTGACATGCTTGAGTGGCAGATACATATTCTGCCTCAGTAGATGAGAAAGCAGCTATTGATTACTTACAGCTACACCAACTGACTGCTCCAGAACCATAAAAGAATACATAAACATAGGTTGGTTTCCAGTCTGCATCCATATAACCTACTAACTTGGATCCACTACTAGCAGGCAACTTTAATTGCCTGCTAGTATTAAAAATGGATTAATAGTATTAAAGATTATTAATTAAAGATGGATTGTCTCTTTTAGGTACCTGCCTAGTCTCTTTACCACAGCACAGTCATCTTTGCTGGGTGTGCTTACTTTCCCATTAGGATTCCCACAGATGCAGCTATATCCAGTCTTGTTATCATAGCTACATATAAAAGTTTCCCAATCGCTGTCCTGTACTCACTGTTGTCTGGAAGAAGTTCACTCTCCTGTTATAGGTGATATGTTTCTATAGGTGTACTTGTCTCTTTGGCGTCTGTAAGTCTCAAATACTCTAGTAAATCATTTATTTTCTGTTTTTGGTTAAGCAAATAGCTTCCATCCTTCTCTCTCTCTGTGTGTATCCCAAACAGACTCAAATTCTTTTACTTCTGTCTCACTGTTCAAAATCTTTATTATTTCAAGGCTGTTCTCTAATTTCACAACAAATTATCAGATCTTCAATGAAAGTAAATATATAGGTCCATCTGCTGCCTTTGAGCCTCGAGTATAGGCAAGGGTCATCCTTTCCTTGGGTAAATCCCTCATTGACTAGTAACTGGTTTAATTTGACATTCCAGGCTCTTGCAGCCTGCTTTAGTCTATAGATACTTTCCTGCAGCTTACATACAAGTTTTTCCTTTACCAGGTTCTACAAATCCTGGAGGCTGCTACATATAAATATAAATATGTTCTTTGATGTCTGCATGAAGAAATGCAGTTTTCACATCTATGTGATCCACTTGCATTTTCTTTGCTGCTGCAATGCTTAGGAGTGTCCATACCGTGATGTGTTTTATGACGGGAGTAAATATCTTGTCAATCTTCCCCATATATTTGCAAGAATTCCTTTGCCACCAGTCTGGCTTTGTAATGGTGGACATCTCCTTCAGCATTTTGCTTAATTTTAAAAATCCACTTGCACCCCACAGTCGTTCTTCCCTCAGGTAGCTCTGTGAGTGTCCATGTGTTATTTTTGTGCAATGATTCCATCTCTTATTTCGCAGCTTCCTTCCAGTTTTGTGCTTCAGTTGCAGGTAAGTTATCAATTTCTTTCCATGTGCTTAGTTCTTGAAACTTTTCTCCCTTTGCAATGTAGGAAGGTTTCTTAGGCAGAACTCCTTTATTTTATCATGTTGAATGCTGTACCCTTTGTTCATCAGCATTCTGCTGAATCGCTGCCAGGTGTAAAACTTATAGTGGATCCTTTCTTTTGGTCATATTGCCTTGATTCTTTCTCCAACTGAAAACTGAGCTCTAAGTTTAGCAGTTCACTAGTGGTTAGTTTTTCATTTTCACTGAAATATGCTACATTGCCTATTTTAATTATATCTGTGGCAAGATCTAAAATCCTATATCCTCTACATCCTATGGAATAGCCAACAAGTATTCCTTCCTCAGATCTACAGTTGAGTTTGGTTCTTTTGGCTCTTGGTATATAGGTGTATGCTTTAGATCCAAGCATTCTTACATGACTCAAAGTGGGCTTGTTGCCATGCCATAACTCATATGGTGTTGTTCCCGTGGCCTTTGTTGGCAATCTGTTTTTCTGGTAAGTAGCAGTTATCACTGCCTCTCCCCAAAATATAGTAGCCAAGCCAGCATCTACAAGCATGCATCTCATCATTTCCATAAGAGAACACATTCTTTCTTTCCACCTCTCCATTTTGCTCTGTAGTATAAGGTACAGTCTTTTGATGTTCAATGCCCTCCTCCTTTAGGAATCTTATGACATTATTCCCAATGTACTCGCCACCATTGTCAGTGTGGAGGATCTGTGGCTTTCTCCCAAACCCGTTGCTCACTCTTGCAACATATTATTTTAGTCCTTCTAGTACTTGTCCTTTTTACTTAACAGGTATGTATATGTGTATTTAAAATAGTCATCAATGAAAATAAGAACATATTTATTCCCTCCTGATGTATTAACTTGCATAGCTCCACAAACATCACTATGTTTGTGGACTTATGCAAGTTAGCACATCAGGATCCAAATCAGATCCAAAGGATGCTGTGTTTCTCTATCTTTGAATGCAAGAAAAGCAGGCCATGTTGCCTTTGCTCTTATACAGCATGTACACTGATTCAGTGCTGCAGGGGGCTATTTTTAGACCCTTTACCAAATCCAACTTTTCAGCCTGCCTTATTTATTTATTTATTATTAATCAAATTTGTACACCACCCCTAACTTTTGTCTCTGGGCAGTTAACAATAGCATAAAACAAGTTAAAAACATATACAAAAACTTAAAACAATTTAACAATTTAAAAACCACCCACAAATTATAATCTGAACATTTTAAAGAACTGAAAAAGTTCTTTAAGTGAAGAGGTGGATTTTCAAATGCTTTTTAAAAATTGTCAGAGATCCGTAGGAGCATATCTCTGTAGGGCGCACATTCCACAGTCTCAGGGCAGCAACTGAGAAAGCCTGTCACCATGTGGCCACCAGTCGAGCTGGCAGCAACTGAAGACGGATCTCTCCAGACAACCTCAATGGGTGGTGGGGCTCATAATGAAGAAGACGTTCTCTTAGATACTCAGGGCCTAAGCCATTTAGGGCTTTATAAGTTATAACTAGCACTTTGTATTTTGCCTGGAAGCCTATTGGCAGCCAGTGTAACTCTATCAACAAAAGAGTGATGTGGTCTCTCTGAGATGACCCAGAGACCAACTTAGCTGCCACATTCTGTACCAACTGAAGCTTCTGGACTACATACAAAGGCAGCCCCACATAGAGCGCATTGTAGAAGTCAAGTCTGGAGGTTACTAACATATGTACCACTGTTTTAAGGTCATTGATACCCCTGCTAACTGGGCATACCCCTGCTAACTGGGCAAAGAGGCACCTTTTACCATGGTGATTCTCTTTATTTAGCAGGGGGAGAGTAACTGGCCCTATCCACCCCCAGCACAGTACTTCCAGTGACTGTTGCTGGTGTGTGTCTTATGTTTCTTTTTAGAATGTGAGCCCTTTGGGGACAGGGAGCCATCTTATTTGTTATTTCTCTTTGTAAACCGCCCCGAGCCATTTTTGGAAGGGCGGTATAGAAATTGAATTATTATTATTATTATTATTATTATTATTATTATTATTATTATTATTATTGATCTCGAGAAACGGGCGCAGCTGGCATATCAGCAAAACTGACAGAAAGCCCCTCTGGCCACCACCTCAACCTGAGATAACAGGGAGAGGTGTGGATCCAGAAGTACTCCCAGACTGCGAGCCGGTTCCTTTTGGGGAAGTGTAACCCCATCTAGAACAGGTAGATCAAAATTTTCTCTGGAATTATGACCTCACAGAATAAGTACTTCCGTCTTATCTGGATTCAGTCTCAGTTTATTCTCCCTCATCCAGCCCATTACTAGTTCCAGGCAAGCATTTAGGGAAGTTATGCCATCGCCTGAAGAAGTTGACATGGAGAAGTAGATCTGGGTGTCATCAGCAACTGATAACACCCCGCTCCAAATCCCCTGATGATCTCTCCCAGTGGTCTCATCTAGATGTTAAAGAGCACTGGAGAAAGTACGGAGCCTTGATGGACACCATACTTAAGCTCAGATTTCGAAGAGCAACAGTCTCCAATCGACACCATCTGGAACCTATCCAAGAAGTAGGAGCAGAACCACTGTAAAACAGTGCTTCCCACCCCCAACACTCTCAGACGTTCCAGGAGGATACTATGGTCGATAGTATCGAAAGCCACAGAGAGGTCCAAAAGGACCAACAGAGTCACACTTCCTCTGTTAATTCCCAAAAGGAGATCATCCATCAGGCTGACCAAGGCAATCTCCACCCCATAGCCCACGTGAAAGCCAGTTTGAAATGGGTCTAGATAATTAGTTTCCTCCAAGACTGCCTGGAGCTGAGAGGCCACCACCCTCTCAATTACCTTGGCCCAGCCATGGGAGGTTGGAAGCAGGCCTATAGTTGCTCAACTCTAATGCAGGCTTCTTAAGAAGAGGTCTAATTATTGCCTCCTTAAGACAAGGAGGCATCCTGTCCTCCCTCAGAGAAGCATTTATGATTTCTACCAGGCCTCCTACAACAGCCTCCCTGCTAGATAGAACAAGCCATGTTGGACAAGGGTCAAGAGAGCAAGTGGTAGGCCTCACTGTTCCGAGCAGCTTGTCCACATCCTTAGGAGTCACAAACTGAAACCGATCCAGTCAAACTACACAAGATGAGTTGCTAGACACCTCCAGTTCAGCCATCGAATTAATTGTGGAGTCTCCATCTAAGTCAGCCCGAATCTGAGATTTATCTGCAAAAAAATTCTTTGAACACATCACAGCGGGAAAAAAATTCTTTGAACACATCACAGTGGGGAAAAAATTCTTTGAACACATCACAGCGGCTCCAAATTCTGATTCAAGGAAGGGCGGGCACATACTAGCTCCCTCACAACCCTGAACAACTCCACTGGACGTGAACTTGCAGATGCAATACATGCAGAAAAGAACCGCTTCTTTGCCACATGTATTGCCTGAGCATAGATCTTTAAATGTGCTCTATGTCGTAATCTGTTGGATTCGAGTCGAATCTTCCTCCACTTGTGCTCCAGTCGCATACCTTGCTGCTTCTGCCCCCGTAGATCTTCCGTATACCAAGGGGCCAGTTTTGAAGTGGGTCGAAGGGGCCACGTAGGAGCAATTGTGTCTACTGCCATGGTGAGCATGTTATTCCAGTTTTGCACCAGGGCATCAACAGGATCACCAGCAAAGCCAACATTAAATCCCTCCAAGGCTTCTTGGAATCCTATTGGATCCAATAACCTCTTCAGGCAGACTATTCTAATAGGCCCCTTGCCCCTGCAGAGATGGAAAGTGGTTGTAAGCCTAACCTTAACCAGATGGCTGTCTGTCCATGACAATGGGGAAATCACATGAGTCCCCACCCACGGAACACCAACCTGATCAGAGTAAAAGGCCAAATCAAGCATATGACCTGCAATGTGTGTCGGTCTGGAGACCACTTGGGATAGGCCCATAGTTGTCATGGCCGCTATGAACTCCTGAGCTGCCCCAGACATGTTGGTCCTGAAATGAACATTGAAGTCCCCCAGCACCCAAAGTCTGGGAGACTCCAACGCGAATTCTGTGACCAAATCCATGTGCTCAGTAAGGGATTCTGTCGGGCAGCGGGGCGATCGGTACACCAAGGGATTGGGATTGAAGTCCCAATCTCTCTCTCGTCCCCAAACATAGGTACACACATTCAGTATGGTCAGCTCCCTCGACAGGGACCTTGGTAAGGGTGATGTTATCCTTATAGACCACAGCCACTCCACCTCCCTGCCCACGTCCCCTCACCTGCTCCTCTACAGAATACCCTGGGGGAAGAAGCTGGGACCAGACTGGGCCACTAGCCTCCTCCAACCAAGTCTCAGCGATACACACCAGGTCAGCCCCTTCATCCATAATCAAATCATGGATGAGTTTGGGTTTATTTTGGACCAACCTGGCATTGCAGAGGAGCAAGGTAAGGCTATGGGGGTTGCTGGCAGTGCTCCCCAAGGTCACAGAGCTGGCAGGACAGCCTGAAGGGGAGACAGCTATCAAATTGTTGACTACCTGTCCCCTGGAACGGCCTGCTGACCTGCCAACATTATTTCTTCTATTCCCCACCACCACCAGGAGAGCTGCCCCATTGTCAGTGAAGGCACCCCCTGTCCCCCCATCTCCAGATGAACCCAAACACATTACAGCAATTTCAAGCCAAGTCTAAAACTGCTTTAAACTAATTAAACAGAAGTCCTCTAGCCCTCTCCCTCGTTCTCCCCCTAAGTGGCTCCCCCAAAGGGGCAACACCCTTTGGTGTTGCCCCTTCGGTGGCGACCCTGCCACCACAAGGAACCTTCTTATAGAGCCCCAAACTGAGCAGGTGACCCCAGGAACAGCTAAGTCACTCAGGTGCTGGTCCCAATCCTGCCCATACTTCCCACAGATGTTAACCTGAGGCTGCAGCCCCACAGGGGAAGCAGAAGCAGGCAGGCAACAACAGAAGGAACCCCAGCACCCACCTGGTCTCTCATTCCAGGCAGCACTGGGTGGGAAGTAGATGGACCCTCCCTTTCCCTCTCTGCTGGGCTTCTAACACCCTGAAGTCACAAGGAGCCTTCCTAATGGCTTACATACCACACAGTCCACCATCATCTCTCTCTGTATTTCTCTAAGGCGTACCGTAGCTAATCCCATCCATGGCAGGTCTCGCTAGAATTCATGAGTGAGCTGCCAGCAGGGGGAGAGGAAAGCACTGGTGCCGGCGGACAGGCTTGTGAGTGAGGGTGGAGAAGAAAGTGATAGAGGGAGAAGAAAATGGCAGTGGCGGGTGGGCAGGATAAGAAAACAGCGGTGGCAGGCGGGCAGGGAAGAAAACAGCTGTGGTGGCAGGTTGGCAAACAGGCAAAGAAAATGGTGGTGGCAGTGGGTGGGGAATGAAAACGGCGGCAGCAGGGGGGATGAGAACAGAGGAGAAACTGAGAGGGAGGGGGAAGGACGGGGGAGAACTAGAGGTGCAGATGGTGTGCACCCAGCCCAGCTAGTTTTAAGTAAATATCTAAAAAAAACCAGGGCTATTCACACATTGAGGCTGTTCACACAAATGAAAACTGGGTAGGACTTCTCTGTCTCTGTACACATGTACATGTTTTTCTGTTTATATGTGTTCATTTTAAAAGATTATTTAGGTAAGTTGATGATCACATGAAGAACAGCGCATCCATCCTACAGAACATGCATTTTCGCAGGTTTCCCCATTGCTGTGAACTCTGCTTCCACAATCACTGCTTCAAAGCAGTGTTGGGGCTGCCTTTGAAGTCTGCAGCATCCACAGGGTGGACCATTACAGAGGCAGTAGGCTCATATCACGTCAGCCAGTCACACAGTCTTTGGGGTTACCTAAAGTAATTTGTATTCCTCATAAAGCAAAGTCTTCCTTATATTTCTTATAAAGCAAAGTCATCACTGAATAAGTGTCCCTCTTTGTTAAAACTCTTCTACCAGCCATCTCATTCCAAGACTGACAGGATTATTGAAGGATAACTGTTCATGCAAGCAAGGTCTGGTGTAGTATATGACTAGAAGTGCTGATAGAACCATAACAACTAATAGCCTTAGTGAAGGCAAGGCACTGAAGGATTTATAAGCTTTGCAAAGCATGAGAGAGTGAGTGAGTGAAACTGGCAAGGAGAATTAGGGTAAAGGCCAGGAAAACGAGAGGGCAGGAGAAGCAACATAGAACTAGAAAGGCATGGGGATCATTAATTTACAGGACAACTATACCCTTAAAAACAAATCAAAACATTTTAAAAGTGTTTCTACAGCTATTTTTTAGTAATCAAAAGCTTCAGATACATTATCTCAGAAATCCCCATAACAATTCTGTAAAGAAAGATTGATCAGTGTTCTTATCCCCATATTGCAGATAGGCTCTGTGTGTGTGTGTGTGCGCGCGCGCACACACACACACACGTGCGCTGAGATAATGGCTTGCCTAAGACCACCTAGGGAGCTCAGAGCTTAAATGAGACAAAGTTCCTGATTAACAGGTCACACTCTTACGGTCAAACTATATGTAACTTGAAGCATATGCTATGTAGCTGCATGCTAGTTTCTTCTGTGTAAAACAGTATACCCAGGGCTCAGTACAGATTGGGACCATGCAGGGGACTTAAATCCTTTGCCCTGCCATGGTCTTCATCCAGATCAGACCCCTCTGCACATACTATTTGACCTGGATAAGAAACTTGCTTGTTGACAATGGAAACCTTTTCTTTAGGCCAAATAAAGCCCATGGAACCACCCCCTGACCACCGTTCCAGTTCAGGACTGTGGTGGGAGCACTGAGTTTAAGGGGGGAGGGGGCTTAAATTCGGTGCTCACACCCCAGTTCTAATCCAGATCAGGCTCCCCCGTATATGCTATTTTTCAAAGCAGACATAAGTGTGCAGCTGCATGCATGTGCTAGGTAGCTGCACATTTATGTCTGTTTTTAAAGTATGTATGTCAAACTATAAAATATATAATTTGATCCTTAGCCAGATGGACTATTATGCTCCAGTGCACCTGTATTATGATGCATAATATCTTGTTTCTTTTTGGAATACATTTTGTGACTTCTGTAACATATTTAGCATATAAAGGTTTTCTTTCGCAGTAACAAGTGGGCTGAGCTTCTGGGCATGGATTTGGTTGCCATTAATGATGTCTTTATTTGTGTGCAGCCAAACATGTGCCCTTTTTACATAGGTTAATATATAGTGTATGCAAAATTAAGAAAAATAGATAGGGGGGAAATCTATAAGAGCTAAATAGATGTGTACAAAATAAAAAGAAACATTGAAAAGAGGTCTTTGTAATATAAATCTTTTACTAACTGTGCTTTGCCCTTTTAAAATTCCAAATGGAATTTGGAAACTATGTAATGGTTGTTATTTTCTGATTATTCATTATACCATTACAGTTACCTAGAAAGTACAATACTGAAAATACTGAAACATACATTGGTGATCCCGCCTGTATCTCCGCAGAGATGAGTCTATGGAATTAGGAAAAACTATAGGTGTATTGAGTATTCATTTGCCCCACTGATCAAAATAAATAAAAGATCTGTCACAGGTTTTCTAGTACACACTAACTGCTTTTATGGATAATGGTATATGTTGATTTATGAAAGAATGCGATCCTCCAGTGGTTTTTACTATATCATCATAAAACCACAATCTTGCAGAGTACATTAAGCTGAACCATTCTATTTGTCCCTTACTTGAGCTCACTGCGGTTCCTTCTGGTTGTTTTGCTCTACTAGTAAAAAATTTTTAAAATACATTCTAACCCAGCCACCAATGTCAGTCAGCTGAAGATGTCTGACACTAATTTCAAATCCTGTTATCTAGAAAAAGGTGGGGAAAGCATGAATTGTCCCATTTGCTATGGTACACCCTGGTTTGCATTTGAATGGGAGACATGTGTGAGTACTCTAAGATATTCCCCTTAGGGGATAGGGCTGCTCTTGGAAGAGCATCTGCATGCTTGCATCCTGCCTGCAACCCTGGAGAAGCCGCTGCCAGTCTATTATACAATACTGAGCTAGATGGACCAACATCTGACTTGGTATAAGGCAGCTTCTTATATTCCTATGATTAGAAAAGGCTGAGAAAAGGACTGGATAGAAGGATTCAGTGAACAGTCAGTCTTGGTCCAGACAGATGACTCCCACATCTTTCATGGGCGATATTCATTGTTGACATCAGTGCAGCTAACAACATAATTCAACCTAATGGATGCTCAAAAAGGGAAATTGGTTTTTGGAACTTTTCTGCAGTTTAGAGTTGTCAGTCATTTGGAGCTTCCAAACATATCCTCACATAGAATTATAAAAACTTGTGCAATTTAAATGACAAATGTCAGTCCACTTTTCCCTTATATCTGTGTAGGTAAAACAGCAGTTGTGAATCATACCTGAAATGTGTGTAAGCCAATGTATCTGTGTCTCATTTTCCTCACCTATGAGAGAGCAATTATACTGAGCAAGCAAGACTGTTACACTAACCTGAGGAGAAGAGCACTGGAGCCATGCATTAATATTAGTATGCCCACACATTTAAATGGGCATTTCCACATTTCTGGAAATATTGTTTTCTGCCACTCTTTCTTCTTTCCAATAGTATTTTGCAAATGCAATGTGAAGAGAAGGAGGGCAGGCATTGCTAATGCTGCTTTGCCACACACTGTCAAGTACTTATAAACCCTATTTATAGCTACAGTTAAAGATTCAGATATGCAAGTACTCCATTAAAAGACCACATTAATGAGCCCTCCGAGAAAATATCTCACAAAGCCTTTTGAGCTCATAACTGCTTGGTTGTGCGGGGCTTTTTGCTTGTTAACATTCATAAAATATAAATACTGTGTACTAAACTCTAGCACTTTGTAGGTCTCAGTGACTTATTGTGCTATCAACGGCTTGCGTTATGCAATTTGGAAGTGCAGTGCTAGAACTTAATTGCTGGGTGTCATTCATTTCTGTGCATTCAGGTAACTTTGTGCCTATTTGAGGACCCTTCTTCTTTGGAACCCAAGAGTTTTCCTTTGGGTGACTCATTAGGTTAGTATCTGTGAGGATAATCTCAGAGATAATGCCAAGCCTATTAGGCTAGAATTACAGAGCAAAGCTTCTCTGAGGAGGCTCCAGCTCAGAATTGTGAATATTGACCTCACAGCTGCACTAAACAAATCACAGCCATTTTCAGGATTTAAAGCAACAAAGCAAGTTTTTCTTTTGAAATAAGGGCATCATTGTATCATTGCTGGGAGAACTATGGCTGCAGTGAAGGGGAGCAGCCATAAAATGAAGACAAGTGAAAACATGGATTATTCTTTTCCTTTCACTGCTGCCCTTTTCTCTTTTATCACCTCATAATGTCAATACTGATGTCACTTTTGAGGTATCTAATGTATTTAGCACAGATAAATAAGTTAAAAGGTAACAACCACTGTCTGAAATCAAGCAGGGCACCCAGTCAGATTTTAGACTGGGCAACCTCAAAGGATTTCTTCAGCCTTTGTGATCCTATAACTATCCATACAGAAAGTGAAGTGGAAAAAAGGAGAAACGTCTCACAGTCTCATGGATCTATGCCTGACGATGATCAAGGGTGGCCTAGGTGGTATAGCTATTTCTCTTGTTCAGTAACTAAACATCCTTAATCCTGGACTAGAGTGAGTTAGTTGCCAGGTTGGCTTTTTTAAAGCCAAATTTTGGGTTACGGCCCATTTGACTCATGAGTATACCCCTTAGGTTCTGGCCTTAGGTTCTGTAGTGTCTCTGCAGTCACATTAACAAAGGAAAAGAGCAGTAGGTACTCCTGGTAGACTAGCTGATGTATGGTATGGTAATAGCTAAAAGACTGAGCTACAAACCAAGAAGTCCCTTCTTCAAATCTCAATCCTCTACTTGCAATATGGGGATGCTAATACTGCCCTATCTTATAGAATTGTTTATTTATTTATTGTCTGATTTATATACCACCTTTCATTAGAAGATGCCAAGGCAGTTTGCAATATCTTTAAAAGAATACACTATGTTACACACTTAATATAAATATTATATTCCAATATTTAAAATAGTACCAATCTAATAAAAACATATACACAGCAAAGAACACAACAATATCCAGAGGAACAGCAGCAGCACAGAACATTACACTCATCTAAAAGCCTGGGTTAAAATCCATGTTTCACCTGCTTTCTAAAAGCTGTAATGGAAATGAACGAAGCTGAGGAGCCTGGGGGCAATGACTGAGAAGGCCCTGTCCCAAGTGCATGACAGCTGAGCCTTTCTCATTGTTGGCTCACCCTTCCTTCTTTCTCTCTTCCCCTCCCCTCTTTATCTCTCTTTCTTTCTCCTCTGCTTGCTCTTCCCCTCTGTCTTTCTTCCCCTCCCTTTTTTTCCCTTTCTCTCTCCCTTTCTGAGTTAACAGATCTTGTCCATCTTGTTTCCTCATCTAATTCACACAATGGCAGCCTCCTTTTCCTGAAGGAGCTCTTTCCTCCCTCACAAACCCTCTCTTCGCAGACCCCTGCCCTCTGTTTATATCTATATCGATATCGATTCCTCTCCTCTACAATCAAGAACATCTTCCGACCAGTAACAGTTGCATTCCAACTGACCTTAACCATCACAGGCTCCTCCTTTCTATCTGCATATCCGCGCGTGCATACTCGCCGCCGCGCGCGTGCTCCGCAGACGTCACATGATGTGTGACGTCTGCGGAGCGCATGCGCGGCAGAACGGGCGCATGTGTGTTACTAACTTCGGCACTTGCAGGCTAACGACGGGGGCAGGGGCAGCAGGGAGGAACGCTGCCGCCCCAGAATCTTTATCTAAAAACACAGCACCGGAGGGGGAAGAGAGCTGTAGCAGTTTGCCTGGAGGGAGCCTTTCAATAGCAGGCAAGCCCATGATGCACGCATGCACACACATCGGGTCTTGGCTGGGCGGGGAAATATAAATTGCTGGGACTGGGAGAGAGAGAAGGGCAGGCTGCAATGTGCCCAGAGTGGGGCCTGTGCCAGAGAGGGGCTGGGGGCAATTGCCCCGGTAGCCCTGCCCTAAGGATGGCCCAGTCCCTGAGTACTGTATACTCTGGTTGTGTCTGTAGTGTGCCACTTCCCCCAACAATGCACAGTGGAATCTACAGCACCACCAAAAACCTAATATTTATTACCTTGCATTAGAAACTTCTCTTGCCATTTCAGCCCCCCACAAAAAGGACTACTGAATATTCATGCTTGTTGATATTCATTTTAATATATATTAGAATTAATATGTTTATTAATAGCTGGCAAGCATGGGGAAAGTCCCTCTAAAAACCCACACGTGTTGGGCTTTTAAAGGCTGACAGCACAGAAGAAGGAGTTTACATCTGACTATTTAATGCCTCCTCTCTTTCTGCATCATAAACTATGTGTAAAGCAATGTTGGCAGGGGTGGGTGGGTTTGTTTTTGTGGTTTTGTTTTTGAAGGGAAAAAGCCCCAACTAAACTACTTTTCACATTTAAATTTAACAGCTAGCCCTTTGCTTTAAAATGCCCACTTTACAGTGCAAATCTACATTGGTTCTCCTGTCTATTTAATGCCGCCTCTCTTCCTGCATCTTGCCTTCCCTTTCCAAGTCTCCTCGCTGCTTCTCTTCCTCACTCTCCACCTTCTTAGTACTTTTCACAGCAAGCCTTAAGCCAGGCTCTGGTCTAAGAGCCTTAGCCAGTCTGATTTACTCAATGGGGGACAACAGGACATAGCAGATTAACTTGTTGGGTTCAGTTTCCCACTCACTCAGCCATGAAGTTGAATGGGTGACCTTGGGACAATCCCTATTTCTCAACCTAACCTACCTCACAAAGTTGTTGTGAGAATAAAATGGGAGAAGAACAATGTGCACAACTCTGAGCTCGATGGAGGAAAGGTGAGGTATAAATGCAATCTATGATCCTGGGCACATTTACTTAGAAGTGGCTGTGGGGGTGGGGGGAAGAAAAGGTCAAGGTCTCAGGCTGTCCTTTATCTTTAAAAATCAAACACTGTGTGGTGGGATGGCGGGGGCTCCTTCTGCCCTCCCGCTGGCCTCCCAAATGACAGCCCTGGCTGACTGCGGGCCATTTCAGGCCTCTCTGTGCACACACATGCATGTTCAGAGGCCGAAAATGTCCCCAGGGTGTCAGTGGCAGCATGGACTCCTTTCCAGCCTCCCGCCAGTCTCCCAGATGACATCCCAGGCCAGTGTAGTCTATTTTGGGCCTCTGCACACACGGGCTGTCACGATGGGTGAACCGCAAGCTGGTTCGCACATCCCTAGTCAGGATGTGTCAGCCAATATGTTCAATGCATTCTGTCCCAGGTAAGTGCTGGCCCATGACATTTTGCTGCCTGAAACAGAACACCAAATGGCACCTCTTCCCTTTATCCCCAATTCCTTTTTTCTCTCAAAGCAGCCTTTCCCTTTCTTACTTTTTCTATTAGAAAGGGAAGAGGAACCCCAGTATGGTCCCATTTAACCTTCCTTACTATGCAGATAATCCATGGGAGGGGGGTGCTAAGTGGACTGTTGTCGTGTCCCTCAGAAATAGCACATCGTCCACCACCTGAAATGGCCTCGCAGATTTCTGACGGGTGAAAATTTCTGCATTTGAAGCCAGATAGCAAGGTGTCCTAAGTTATTATAGGTAATAGGTTTCCCTCTCAGTGCATGAAAACTGGGCTTATTTGAAAAGCCAGCAAATGAGACTAGAATACCCTGCTTTTAAAAGATTGGGGGCGAAAGACACAACAAACTGTGAGGAGAAACAGGCAAAGATTAGCTTTTTCTGTGAGGCAAAGATGAACACAGATGGAGAGGGAAGGAAAATCATAGCATTCAGGGTGCACACCGAGAGGAGAACAATCACATGGTCTGGTCTCCCTCCTGCCATCAAACATTGTTACTATTAAACTCTATAAATGTAATTACCTTGTAGAGCGAGAAAGCAGAAAAACTAAAGTGATCGCTGCAATGTCTCTGTAATCCCATTACATGATTCTTTGTATCTTGCACAAAAAAAGATACCAGAATTGCCATTAACTCTCCTAGTGTCAACTTTAGTAATGGGGCTTGTCTTTCTAACACTATTGTTGACTGCTTCCATCCATCTTCTGGAATGTGTATGTTTTGCTCTTCTTTTGGCTTGCGTGTATAGGAAAGCTCCTCTGGGTAGTTTCTATCATGAAGCTCTTATGATTGAGCCTCTGCTGAACTTAAGAGACTTGTGAACCTTTAAAAAACCATTTATAATCCTTACCTTGCTATAAGAATACCAGAGACCAAAAAACCCAAAACTGAAGTTCATTTGTTCTGTTAGGACAAATAGTTCATTGGTCTGGGAAACTAGTCTGAGACTTTGGCTAACCTTGCCTCAGCCAGGTGATCTGGGTAACAAGTTCAAGATGATTCAGTGCAATTCCATGTGAGTTTACTCAGACAGAAGTCCCACTGTGTTCCACCAATGAGCATCATAGGACCTCAGCCTTTGCCTCATCTGTTGCCTCCTACCCAGTTTGTGCTCTGCCTTGTATTGGGTTCTTTCTTGTTGCCTCAGTCCTCTTTCTGCTTTCCTGGCTCCCACACCAGTTTTTCTCTGCCTCCTATTGGCTTCTTGACATGATTTGGCTTTTTGACCTTGGCATGAGTTTGGACCTCCCAGAGTCTGGGCTAGCTCAGTTTACATCACTTGGTGCCCTGGACTGACTTACTGACGTTGGATTCCAGCCTTGTTCCTTTCCAGCTATCAGAGCCTTCTGACCCTTGGCCTTGAATTCTGTTTCTGTTCTCTCCAGCTTTACCTCATTCTGGTCAGCTGCCTTGATTCTGGCACTTGAATGTCTCATCAGCCTTTTAACAGAGCTGTTGCTTCTCCAGAAAAAGAAGAAGAAAAAGAAGAAGAGATCCACTCACATAGGTTAACTCATTTGAATGTATACACATAAAAATGGCTTCTTTCATTATGTAGGCTTTTGAGCAAAATTAGGCATTTCATCAATGTCTACCAGCCAAAATAGCCAAGAATGGAACTATGTTCTGAGGCATTATACCATTGATAATTACCACTTTGCTTTATTTATGAGCTTCCCACTGCAGGGGTAAATGTATAGCCAGTGCTGAAGAGAAGATTAAGTGCACATGAGGCTTTAGGCTTATCCAAAAAGAACCTGATCTTAAAAAAAGAAGTAAGGATCACTTCCTTGCATGACACTGGCTCAAAACTCTGTGCTTAGTGGTGTAGCAACAGAGTTCCTGCAACCTATTATTGAATTTCAACCTGCCCACCATCTGTGAAATCTGATACAGGTGGCTCTTGTTATTCACGGAGGGTCCAGTCTCACCTATAGGCACAAATACCAAAACTGCAAACAACAAAAACTTGAGTCAATGGGAATTGGGGGGTTAGGTTCCTTGAGCTTAAAAAAAGCCCAACAAAGCAGAACTAAAGGGAATAAAACATAGTAACTTGCTCTCCAGAAAGCTCCTCCCACAACCTGCAAATCCTCCAAGTTTTTGCTCCCCCCCCCAATATTCTTGGGATTTTTTTTTTTAGACACACAAAATGGTTCTATGCTGCAAAATGGTGACCAGAGAGAACATCAGGAGGCATTTCTAGCTACCCAGAACCACAGATAGGTGAATTTTGCCTATTTTTGAAACCATGGATAAAGAAACTGGGTCCCTATGACCCATCTGCAGATATGCAAAACCACCAGTACTGGAACCACAAATAATGAGGACCACCTGTATTAGTCAAAGGCTTTCATAAGCAATAGTCTATATTAATTCACTGCATGACCTTCCATGAAGGCTTGGCCACAGCTGGCCCTCAGTCTAACCATCTGCTGCCACCAATAAAAGATTTTAACTTGTGTGACTGGTTCCACTCCTAGTCACTGAACTCTCTGTCTTTCAGAAACAAATATCAAAACTCAGTAGTGTGGTAAATAAAATGTGCAGGTAGGCATGAGATAGGGATAAAATAGACACCAGTAAAATAGTATAAAAACACAAACATCTGTACTATAATAAAACATTGCAAATACACACAAAAAGACAGTATAGGAACAAATGATATAAAGTTCAGTAGGCAAGAGGACAAAATTCAAAAACAAGCTTGCTAGCCTTCTCTCCCAAGGCCTAGCAGGTTCCACTAGGAACAGTTCCCTCATTGCTACCTTCCCTAGCAATTTCAGCCCAACCCTACTCTGCTGGTGTTCCAGCCTTCCAGCTCACACAACACTCAGCAGCACACTTCTACCACTTGGCTGCTTGCTCAACCCTTCCTTTTATTCAATTTCAAAGGGACACATTACCAAATCAGGGAGTTCCTTCCTTCAGGCGGCCAGAACCTTCTGTCGCTGCCTGGAGACAACCAATCATCACACTTTGTAACTTTCCCACCAAAACTCTGCTGCTGACAACTTACACCTCAGACCAGGGACGGAGCCACCATTGGGCCAACGGGTTCAAAGAACCCAGGCCACGCCCAATCAGGGTCGCGCCTCACAGCCCCGACACCCCCCCTGCATCTGATATCAGACATGGAGGTGCTGGTTTAGCTCCTGAGCGGGGGCCATGTGGCCCCTTCAGGAGCTAAATTAAGGTTGGTGCTGCATTCACAGCGCAACCAGGAGCGCAGCCCCTTCAGGAGCTACGTAGGCTGGTGCTGCAAAAGCAGTGCCAGCCTTAGTTTAGCTTCTGAAGGGGCCGCGTGGCCCCTTCGGGAGTTGAACTCCAACTCAGGAATGGAGCCTCAAAGCTCCGTTCAGGAGCCAAACCACCCCCCCCATTGTCTGACGTCAGATGCGGGTGTGTGGCTAGCCCCCATGTCTGATGTCAGATGCAGGCGGCGGGGTCAGTGGGGCCACCGGCAGTCAGGCTCCGTGCCTGCCTCAGACTTGGCTGTCAGAGGCTGCTACCTAGTAACCCCTGCAGAGCCTAGAGGGAACTCAGAACAACTCAGGACAACCTAAAGAAAAACAAACCACAAAACATAATGGGAAGGATTCATTCCTTCACACCTTCTCATCAAAGCTTTAATCTCACATATTTGGAAAGTTCAGTACAAAATGGGGAGCAGATAACACCATAAGGCTCTACACACAATCTGTGTGAAGAGCCTTATGGTGTTATCTGCTGGGCAGATACCACCATAAGGTAGCACCACCAGGCTGGGCTCTACACACAATCTGTGTGTAGAGCCAAAACAGGGTCTGCAGGGAGAGTGGGCTTGACCCGCTCTCTCTGAAGATGATCAGGCAGCTCTCCCTGGGTGCCCAGATCAGCCACGCAGATGATTACCAGCTCCGTCACACAGCCGGTTGGGGCAGTGGGGTTTGGAGGCCTCCTGGCCCCTGGAAGTCCCATAAGGCACAGCGCGAGTGATGGGGAGCCTCCCAATCAGGAGGCTACTCAAGAATTTTTGCGGTGTGGGGTCGTGCCGCGGCAGCACACAATTTTTAAACCCGGGTTCAGCAGCAGGCTCCATAAGCAGGCTTGCTGCCTAGCCGCTGCTGCGTGGATCCCATTGCCGCACATGAGCAGCAGGGACCAGGCTGGGCTCCCTTAGCCCAGTTCCTGCTGCTCATGAGAATAGCTTCTCTATCTACTCCTTCATTTGGGAATAGATAGCAGGCTACTACCAGAAATATCCCTAAAAAGATAGACTATCTCACGTTTTAAAATACCATTTAAAAGTGCTTCAAAAGCAAATTTACATGCCTTGAGTTTCCTTCAGGCAGGCAAAAAAAAATGTGCTAAATGAAAGCTAGTAAGATTCATTTCCCCTTTTTTTATTCTTGGGGGTCAACATTTCATTTCCCTAAAATGCACTGAGCACTCAGTCAAGAGTTTCCAAGCCAGCTCACCCTGTAGGTGGTGAGCCTACAATGGCATTTAAAGTGAACAAGTACAAACCACAGGCTGACTTTTTCTCTGTGAGACAAACGTTAGGAGTCATCTACATTAGCTGGAGAATTATTTCCTATGTCTTTAGCAGGGAAGGCTTATCATTTTGCAGAAGGAAGTATAGCTTATATACTGAAAAACTAGAGGACATTTTGCTGCATATGTAACTTTCCCCCTCTTGCTAACCACACATTGCCTTTGTGCAAACAACAAGAGACTGTAGTGCAGCTTCTGTCATTTCCTCTGTATCTAGACCAAACTCACATCTGCCTTATCCACTGACAACTGGTTCCAGGAGGCAAGGAAGTTGTCAGCAGTTATTTGAGCTGTTCAAGGCTGAACCTATAAACTCATCACTTGTCTTTAAATTTAGATCAGTTGACAGCCTTGTTACTGAGCACTATTAATCTGGATTTATTCCCTCCATGATATTCTTCCCTACTGCTGAGATAGGTCCAAGGTGGCAGTGCTCTGGCTGTATGGGGTGGTTAATTACCAAAAGTGCATGGGAGTTAACATGAGGATAGTTTGAATGTTAAAGGAAACAGTGAGAGGTGAATGTGCTTCCTCCTGTACTTTTTGTACTTCTGATGCAACATCAAAAGAGGGAACGGAAGCCTATAGAGAAATGCATGAGTTCTAGCTATCGGGGCAGTTAACAGATCTCATCATAGGGGACATGTGCAAAGAAATTCTGCCTCCTCCTCAGATATTACGCTGGATGGACATAGCATTTTCTGGCATATCCAAAGTCAATGTGCCAGAGCTCCATAGAGCTTTCCCCTTGATCCACTATTGAAGCTAAGCTGTGTAAAGTAATAAAAAGAGTGTGCCTCTGAACATGTACAGAGTGCCTTTTCTTCATCAGCTGAATTCAAATACAATGAATATTTATATATCCTGCTTTTCAACAAAAGTTCCCAAAGCGGTTTACATAGATATAAATAAAAAATTTAAATAAATAAAATGGCTCCCTTTCCCCAAAGGGCCCACAATTTAAAAAGGAAACCTAAGATAGATCCCAGCAACAGCCACTGGAGGGATGCTGATGCTCTCCCCCTGCTAAATAAAGAGAATCACCACTTTTAAAAAGTGTGTTTTTGTTCAGTTAGCAGGAGTTGTAAATTAGAATAATATAAGTCCAATGTAAATTAGAATATACTAGCCAACCCGCACAGAGAATCTGTGCGCTCTTTGGGGCTGGCTATTCCCTTCTCCCTCCTGCCCCACTCTCCCTCCCTCCCTTCTGCCCCACACTCTTGCCTCTCTTCCCCTCCCTCCCCCCACTCTCTCTTGCCCTCCCTCCCCTCCCTTCCTCCCCACTCTCTCATGCCCTCCATCCCCCTCCCACCCCTCTCTCCCTCCCTCCCCTCCCTCTCACCCTCCTGCCCCAGTCTCTCCTGCCCTTCCTCCCCCTGCTCCTCTCTCCTGCCCTCCCCCTCCCCCTTCTCCTCTCTCCTGCCCTCCCCTGCCCCACTCCCTCTTGCCCTCCCCCTACCCCCTCCTCCACTCCCTCTTGCCATCCCCCTCCCCCCTGCCCCACTCCCTCTTGCCCTCCCCCTCCCCCTGCATTTTTAAAAGTTCTACTTACCGGGCCGCCGCCACTCCTCCTCCCGGGCGGCAAACAGGAAAGTCCCATCGCCCAGTTCCCTCCCACCCCAGTCTCTCACGGGCTCCTCCTGGCCTTGGCGGCCAGTCCCGGCGCCGCCTGGCCGAGAGCCGCCTCCGCAGCCTGTCCTGGTGGTGGGCCCGCCACGCCAAGTGCCGCCTCCGCAGCCTGCCGTGCCAGCTGCCACTGCTCGCCAGTCTTTGTGGCCGGCTGCAGGCCGGCCACCTCTCCCCCCACCCCCACCTTCTGCCCCGGTATCGGGGCCCACTGCCGGCTGCCGGCCACCTTACCGCCTCACCACCTCGGCCGGGCCTAACACCGCTTCGCCACGGCCGGGCCCGCAGCCACCACCCATCATCAGGCCAGGCCCGCCAGCGGCCCTGGCTCGCAGCCGGCCAATTCTCCTCCTCCTGGGTATGCCAGCCAATCAGGCGCCTCCGCAGCCCAGCCAATCTGCTGGGCTGCCGGGACGCATTTTCCCTGGCACACCCAGGAGAAATATATATAAATAAATTAGCAGGTAGGGTTTCAGATGAGAGAGCATGGGAGAATGTTCTTTTTCGGACATTCATCAGTGGGAACAAACCCCTTTCCATATAAACCAAGGGGCCAACTCTCCCTCCTCTTTATCAGCTATAATAGAGTTGGCTTGCACCTTAAAGACAAAATACAGAAACAAGTGCTAGTCAGTTATATTTTTCATTTTTGAGAAGCTGTGGAATTTTTTCACGCAAAATAACCATTAAAAGGCACACAGATGAAGATGAGAGTACGGGAGATAATGGTGCAGGCAGAAGATTCTTTAAACAGAAATGGAGGGGCAGGTGGCAGCGTGGGGGGCAAACTACTTGTCTGAAGGAGTGTTATGGTCCACGCTTAATTTTCGGCGGGTGTCTGAAGTTAAAATGGCAAAAGGGCCTGAGCAGAGCCATTTTGACTCAGGAAGGACCATTTTGTGCAGTTTGTGTACAGCCCTCTTTTTGCTGAGAACAGCACCTGTTGTTGTGCACTCAGCACATGGCCTTCGCTCCCTGGCAAAACAATGAGCTCATTAGCTTCTGACTTCTTTGTTTTGAATTAGGAGGAGAGAAAGTGAGTGAAACAGTTTAACAAAGGCCTTAGAACAGGATCCTTGAGGTAGAAGGGAAAAGATCTGAAGTGGATACTGCTGTGGCACATCTAGGATGAAGATGTCAACTTGGAAAGCTTTTTAGCAAGCCCTCAGAGAGGGAGAGAATTTTATTCTGAGGCCTGCCTTTTGTATTTTTTTGTTGTTGTTAACTTTGCTTACTTGCTACTGAAATGGAATACCTCTATACAAGTGTGTGCCTTGACTTAATGTCAATGACTGTATTCTGTTTGTGTTATTAGCAATAAAAGAAATATTAGGGAATACTAGAATCCCTCTTCTCCATTTTTTAGCCTACTTTCCAGTAGGCTTATGAGATCACCCGGCATTCCATGTGTCCATCCGTGTGTATGTCTCCCCATCCCCCATCGACTTTGCAATGTCGAACCAATATGAACCAAATTGGGTACAGCTGTAGAGACACATAGGGATAACACAATGGTGTCGTTTGTGATGATGTCATCCACCCCAGTTCAAGATGGCAGATGTGTAAACCTTTGAGGCACAAGTGGGCTAACTTTTGAATCACCTAACTGGCAGTGCCAAGCACAGGGACACTTCAACAGCATAGTTTGTGATGATGTCTTCCACTCCAGTTCTAGATGGGGGACGCATGAATGTTTGAGGTGCAAGTGGGCTAACTTGTGGACCTTCTAGCCGATTTGAACCAAATTTGGTACAGTTGGTACAGAGTAACACATAGGGACACCTCAATGTATTTAAGAGAGTGCCTTCTTTCTCATGAATCCTGCCGCCTATTACAATCTTCTGGAGAGGTCTGGTTACAGTTGCTGCCAGCTCGTTTGGTGGTGACTCGGGACCGGGTTTTCTCAGTGGCTGCCCAGGGTTTTGGAATATGCTCCCTGTTGAAATAAGAGCATCTCCTTCTTTGTTTTTTTTCCAGGAAGATCCTCAAGATGCACCTGTTCTCAGAAGCTTTTAATTGAAATTAGTTTTAATAATTAATTTTAATAATTTGTTTTAATAAATTGTTTTATGAAATTGTTTTTATTGTATTTTGTGGAATTTTAATCTGTTTTTACTTTTTTACTTTTACTTTTTTATATTGTTTTAAATTTTGTACACCGCCTAGAGATGTACATGTCAGGTGGTATAAAAATATGATAAATCAATATAAGCAAATAAATAGTGTCATTTGTAATGATGACATCCATCCCAATCCAAGATGGTGGATGTGTGAACATTTGAGGTGCAAGAGGGCTCATTTGTGGACTGCCTAACCAATTTGAACAAAATTTGGTATAGTTCTAGTGAGTGACACACAGGGACACTTCAATAGCATGGTTTGTGATGAAATCGTCCACCCCAATTCAAGATGGAGGGTGTATACATGCACCTCAATGGCATGGTTTGTGATGATGTCACCCACCCCAGTTCAAGATGGTGGACACTGAACATTTGAGGCACAATTGGGCTAACTTATGAACTGCCTAACTGATTTGAACCAAATTTGCTACAGGTGTAGGAACACATAGAAGCGATTCAAGGGCATAGTTTGCAATGATGTCATCCACCTAGATTCAAGATGGCAGACATGAATGTTTGAGGTGCAAGTGGGAACTGATTTAGACCAAATTTGGTACAGTTGTAGGGACACATAGGGACACCTCAAATGCATAGCTTGTTATCCACCCCAATTCAAGGTGGTGGATGCATTAATTCTGAGGTGCAAGTGGGCTAACTTGTGAAGTGCCTAATTGATTTGGACCAAATTTAGTCCAGTTGTAGGGATAGTGAAAGGAAAGTAGGCAGATTCATTCTTACTAGAACAACTTGTTTACTCATTGGAACAATCCTTGGCCTAGCTACAGCATAGGACTATAGGGTTCCCTTGACTGGGCGGGGGGCCTGATATACATACCCTGTAAGCTTATACATCCCTCCCTCCAGAAGTGTTATATACATGACAAGTTGGCAACCACAAAGGAACTCCCGTTCTCTCTTTATTGCTTTTTAAAAATTATTTTTTACCTGGCTCATGTATCATGGGCAGAGATTCCAGGTACCTGCTTTTTCCAAGATGTCGAATGGAGAGAGATTTTCTCATCTTTGCAGAAGAGAAATACATGCACTATTCAAAATATAGCATATAGCATCCTCAAAGCATAGAGGAGAGCCTGTTGTTTGTTGAGAGGTTTTTCAGCTTTTGCAGTAGCAATCATGGCTGATGTAGCTGACACAGCTCTTTCAAGCTTTTCAAACAAATAGTGACTTTGCCATACAGCATGGTTTGAATTTTTTTGACTTGGACTGACTTGATTCCTGGACTTGACATTTTTGTTGTTGTTGTTGTAAGGACTTTGCTTTTTGCGAGAACAATGGCTGCAGATCATCCCAGAGGAGGTTTGAGTTCTCACTCTCTTGGACTAAGCCCATACAGAAGCAAGCCTTCTTTGGGTGTACAAACCCTGCTATGGAGAAGGAAGAGTCTCCACAGCTTCAGTTGCGTCCCTTTGAAAGCAGCCTGTATGCAGAAGCAGCTTTGGAAGCAGCCTGTATGCAGAAGCAGCCTGTGTTTGGAAAGCAGTTTTACAACTCTATGTTCCAGAGCCTTTGCGTCTACTTATTAAAGAACCAGGCAGATATGAAAGAGATGACCACACTGTGTCTTTGCTGAAACTGCATAGCAGGTGTTCGACTGACCATGGGAGAAAACAGCTGGAGAAAGTTAGCTAAACAGAAAGCTACAGCATCTACCTTGTCGAGAAGAAGTCAGAAGCGAATGAGCTCATTGTTTTGCCTGGGCGCAAAGGCTATACACTGAGTGCACAACAACAGGTGCTGTTCTTGGCAAAACAGGGCTGTGCATAAACTGCACAAAATGCTCCTTTCTGAGTCAAAATGGCTCTGCTCAGACCCTTTTGCCAACTTAACTTCATACACCCACCGGAAATTGAGTGCCAGTCATAACACCCTTCTCTTTGGCGGGGGGTGGGTGGGTCTGATTCCAACACCCATGTTCCAATTGTTAGATTATATAAACTCACAGGGAGAGAGAGAGATATAACACCACCCTTACTCATTAACCTCTAAACTTATACTTAACAAACATAAACCTATCTGAGACCAGTGGTATATTATAATGATTAATATTTATTTGATTGATTGATTGATTGATTGATTGCTTAAATGCTGTAAAGTTGATGTTGACTCTTAGTGACTACATTGATAGATTCTCTCCAGGATGACCTGTCTTCAACTTGGCCTTTAAAGTCTCTCAGTGGTCTCTCAGTGGTGCATTCATTGCTGACATAATCAAGTCCATCCATCTTGCTGCTGGTCATCCTCTTCTTCTCTTTCCTTCAACTTTCCCCAGCATTATGGACTTCTCATGGGAGCTGGGTTTTCACATAATGTGTCCAAAGTATGATAGTTTGAGCCTGGTCATTTATGCCTCGAGTGAGAATTTTGGGTTGTTCTATGATTCATTTGTTTGTTTCACAAAGAAACAAGTTGCACATTCACAAAGAAGGTGCAACTACACAAACATATACAAGCTCTTCATTTTGTTGTTATTGTTAGTGTACACTCTTCATAATTGCTTAATTATTCTGTAATAGGTGCTTTCTCTTATAACTCACTTTCCCCGCAGGCTTAAACATCCCTCCAGAGGTGTTATATACATGACAGGAGCTCTTGCCCCCCACCTCCCAGGAGCTGCCCTTGGCAGTGGAGGGGAAAATATAACTTTTATCTGCCCATGCTCCCCCCCCTCATCTTTTGTCCTTTTTTTCCTGGTGGGGCTCTAGACTGGGATCAGAAGTAACCCTTGCCAGGATAAGATCGTTTCAGTAAAATGGCTGGCAGTGGAAAAGTGTGTGTGTATGGGAAAGATTCAGCTCCTATTTCCTTCTTTCCTGCCTGTGCTGCACCTTAAACCACTCCTTAAAGGTAGTGTGCCGTTGAGTTGGTGTTGACTTCTGGCAACCACAGAGCCCTGTGGTTTTTCTCTGGTAGAATACAGGAGGGGTTTACCATTGCCTCCTTCCGCACAATATGCCTTTCAGTGTCTTCCTATATCGCTGCTGCCTGATATAGGTGTTTCCCATAATATGGGAAATTACTTATAATCTGGGAAACATACCAGCAGGGATTCGAATCGGCAACCTCATGCTTGCTAAGCAAGTCATTTCCCCGCTGCGCCATTAGGTGGCTCAAACCACTCCTTACCCCACTCTTTTATAAGGCATTGACAGGACCTGGGTGGGTCCTGCCACTGTCCTGTAAAGAAGAAATGTGTACCATAGCACACTAAATAATCAGTTCTCAAATTATGAAACTATTTTAAACTATTTAGACTATTCTAAAACATATGAGATGTATCAATTCCACATGGCATCATAAGTACAGGCATGTCTCAGTACTGTATGGTAATGAATCTGGGCCCTGAGCAAGAACTAAGATGTGGCTAGCTCCAAAGGTTTAACTATTCTGCTAGTAAGTCAACAGAGGATGTGACTAAATTGGCTTGGAAGAAAAGGAGTAGCATCAGCTGGGGAACAGCTTATTCTTGTTCAGCATATTAAAGAAGATGCTTCCCCAGTATTTCCAATGAAGTGTGAGCATCTGCTTCTCAAACCTTTCCTACCTCTAAGCGTTTGTGAGATCACCCTCGTCTCCCACAGCAGAAGGGGAAAATTTACAGCACTTAGAGAAAAAAACTCAAAAGACTACCCCATACATTTGTTACTACCATGTACTGAGAGAGAAACAGCATGGATGTTCCCTGTAGCCCTATTTATATGTTATGTTCAACACATGTACAACATTCTGCACATGGGTGCCATTATTAACACATATGCTGAATGCAGGTACACCATTACACTTCCTATCTGAACCATACATTTGAGCGTCTCTGCCCAGGTACACTTTTTAAAATGAATGCAGGTAATCCTTATTCAGACATTAGGTTGTACAAGTGTACAAATGTCTTTACATTTATATATGTTTTTGTGTGACTCACTGTATGTGCATTCACTTTAAAGTGAAATTGGCTACATGTCACTTATATGCATAGTATACAAAGGAAGTTTACTGCTGTACCTGTGTTCAACATAATAGGCCCGTTCATTCAATCATCAAAATCTGAGTAGGAGGCATTTTACCTTGTTTTGCATGATTATGTGAACTCACAAATATCCCTACAACCCAGGTTTCTCAAGGCAGGGTAGCCCAGCTACTCTCTTCCTACCTTGCTCTTTATCAAGGTAGGGAGAGAGGAGACCACTCCTACCTTGCTTTTCTGATGGTGTGAATCTGCTTACCTCTTTTACTCAGCTACTGAGACCCAGTAGGCATGGAAACAATGGAGAGCTGTGGGTACAGGGCCTGTGTCCATGGAATATGCCACATTGCAAAGCACACTCTATGATCCTGTAGCTGCAGCAGCTTCAGCAGGGCTGGGTCTGCCTCCGGCTTCTTTGTGGTCAATCAGAGGATAGCTGCCTGCTAGGCCTTTGGGGGGCATTTCATGCTTGTGACTCGATTTCAGCAGTGTATGTCTTGTCTGGCTTACTTGTGTGTTTCCTGGGTTTGCTGATTCAGACAGAGATTCAGATTGTCTGCTGCTATTGTGGTAGCTTTCTGACCCTTCAACCCACCCACCCCCAAATGGCCCCAGATGACCTCACATGCCCTGCTAGAAATTCAATGAAGTCCACTGAGTTAAGCAGTTCTCCGTCTGGTGAGTTTTTGGGTGGGAGTAGGGTTTGGGGGTGACAGGAGAAATGTGAATAGGGCAGAACAAGATTCACCACATGGTTCAAAGAAGTGCATTCAGATATATTAAAGATTAAATTACATCCCACCCCAAAGCAGAGTATTTTATTAAGAGCATTTGTTCTGGGAACATTTACCTTGGAATATGTGTGGCCATACTACCAACATGTCAAATGAATACCACTTTTTCTGCCCCAGCAGAGATTTGTGCCTTTGGCATGTATAACTAGTGCAGTTGTTCCCAGTCTTGGATCCCCAAATGTTTATTTATTAGTTCATTTATTTGATTTATACACTGCCCCTTCAAAAATGGCTCAGGGTGGTTGTTGGACTACAACTCCCATCATCCCCAGTCACAATGGGGATAATAGGAGTTGTAGTCCAACAACACCTGGGGACCCAAGCCTGAAAATCCATGGCCTAGTTCATAGACCCATTCCATTGTTTCTGTCACAATGATCATTCTGCATTTAGAGCCAGTGAGCTCACTAGAGTATGTGCCCCTGAAGGAAAGTCATACATATTATTTTTATTTAACATATTTGTATACTGCCCAAAACACAATCTCTGGGTGGTTTACCACAAAACAATAAAAACAAGTAAAAAAGTTAAAACATTACAACAATTAAACATTTAAAACAATGATAAAACTATTAAAAACCATCAAACTATTAAAACATAGATGATTTGAAACACAGGTGGGGCAGGGAGATAGACCTGTTCTGCCCACCCTCTCTAGATGTTGTTGCTGCTGCTGCTGCCTAAAAATGCCATGTAACCCATTCTGTGGAGTGAGGCAGAAGTGTAATAATTAACAAATAAGCCTCTCTCAGAAGCTGTTCTGTATGACCTGGAAGTCCTTATCCTTAATCTGAGATCAGTTTGGTTGGTGTTAGTTACACATAAGGGAGGGAAAGGCACTCTTCTATATTATTAGTTTACATGTTCAATGGTTGAGCTCTGGTCCCGAATACAAGTTATTTATTACTTTTCGCAGACCAAGGCAGAGTCTTGGCATTCAAAGGGCCTGAATCCTGGCTCAAACCAATTCTTTTTTTCTTTTAATTTCTCCAAGGAAATTAATAAAGGAGTGGGGGAAAGACTCTTGAAAACAATACTACTATATAATATCATTTTTCCCTTTCCCTGGTCAGCTATTGCATCTGCTGAGGAAAGTGCCGCTGAGCTCATACCATGATGCAATGGAAACAACAGGATAACAGTGAACTATTTTGACTTTGACTGAATTACTCCCAATCCTTCCTTGTTGCCTGCTGCCACATGCCATGGTACTCCTATTCTTTTCTTAGGGCACACTATAATCTGGATCACGAGGGTTAATCTGTAGAGAGTGGAGTGGGGGGCTAATCAATGTGTAAGGCAGACGCTAAGTGTAGACACAATCCTGGCTTTAGGGCCAGAGTTTAAACTAGATAACCCATGGTCTCTTCTACTTCTATTATAAAGGATCGATGTTTTGATAGAGGCCCAAGAAACTGTTGTGATCTTACACTGCAATAGTTTGTGTTATGTATTGATGACAATTATACTTTGTCCTTCATCGAAGGAGCTTAGGGGACATGCATGGTTCTCTTCCCCCACCTTCCATCCTCACAACAACCCTGTGAGGTAGGCTAGGTCAGATTAGGTATCACACTAAGCACATGCTTCATCCTGATGTGCTTGCTTTTTTATTCCCTACATAGCAGCCATGAGGGGGGGGAGGGACTGATCTGGATCAGGACCAAGGTGTGGGGGGAGGGGAGAATTACCCCTTTGCCCGCCACTGCCATTCGAATCCATATAATTACCTGCTATTGGGCCCAAAAGGGAAGCTTCCATTTGTTTATCCCACCTTCCCTACTCAGCCAAGCCAAGACTGGAAGAGAAGCACTGGAGGGGTTAACAATGGAAACTGGAGCAGCTCAGGGAATTCTCTGCTGCTGCTGCTGCTGCTGCTGCTGCTGCTGCTCCTCCACTCTCCCCCTTCCACCTCCCCAACTCACTGACATGGTATTGGCTCCTGAATGAAGGACTTATTATAGCCAAGTGAGATCATTCCTCTCCTGGAGGGGGACAGGCAGCATCCCTCCCTACTCCCCTACTCTCTTCCTGACTGACTGGCTAATGCTCAAGTTCAGTCCTGCGCCGCCCCCCCCCCCCCCGACTGACAAGCTCAACAGTATGAAAAATGCTGCTCAGCACCAGACAGCCATTCGCAAGGAGAAGAGGAGGGAGAGATGCTGCCTGATACTCCTCCCCTCCCCCTCCCCTCCTGAAGAAGAGACAGAGCAGAAAATATATTAAAGGAGCTTAGGGACCCTTTCTGAATCCTGCCCTCATTAAAAAGAATAGGGTAAAACCACAATACTCCTTTTCTCTGCTTCATCCCAAGCATTCTTTAGCAACTAGGTTCAGTTTACTCCTAAATCTTGGTGTGAAATTTGGGACTAGTTTCCCATTGAAAACGTTGACTGGGCTCTGTGTATTTGTGTGAGAGAGAAACCACATTCACAAGTTATGTTGAACATTCGTATAATGAGTGTACACAGGTACAGATCTGTACACAGATACAGTTATTTACCTGTTATGTTGAACACAGGTACAGCAGTACACTTCCTATCGGTACCATGCATTTGAGGGGCTTGTACCCAGGTTCACCTTTAACATGGATGCAAGTACAGTCATTCACACAAACACATGTATGAGTGTACAGATATCTGTACATTTGTACAGGATAATGTCTGAATCGGGCTAGAGAGGGAGCAAATTAGAAAGATATCAGCTATGTTGTATGAATATATGAGGTAACTGTAGTAGGTATATGTTAGAATAATTTTTCTGAAACGGGAATGCATGCACATGAGTGAGTGTGTGAAAATATCTGAATATGTGGGCAGAGTGTGCTATTATTTGCTAAGGAGTGAGAGAAAGGCTATGCCAAAAAAGGGTTTGTTTTTTTTAAAAATCACATCCTTGCAGTTCTTCTGCTGCAAAGATGTGGGGTGGTGAATGAAGAAATGGGAGGCTGGGCAGCCCAGGGGCCCGCTCCAACCTTGCTATGCTCCTGGTGAAGCTGGAAGCAATGCAAAGGTAATCTAGTGGCTGAGTTAGTCTAGAAGCTAAGCAACCAGATTTGGCCATATACAAGAATGGTGCAGCCAATAAATACTTCAGAATATGATATGCCAAAGCAGAGAGTTAAGTTGAGATAAATGAGTTTTTGTCCTACACATGCACAGTAATAATAATAAGAGAGTGCCTTTGAACACATGCACAGTTGCTTTCTTTTGACACTGCATGAATAAAGCCACCCCACACATCTGGGTTAGAGACCCAAGGATATGGCTTTCAGGCTAACATAAGGCCTGGCTCCCCTCCTTTTGGAAATGAAGCACTGGCAATAAGAGGGGATGGGGAGGGCCACATGTAGAAATACACTGAGGCTTTTGAAGAAGAATGAATTATATTTAGTAAAACAAATCCAGATAGTTCATGATTGAGGATATGAAGCACCCACTCTCCTGTCTTACAGCAAGTAGAAACATCTTGGTAAGAGACACTTGACCCCTTTAAGTATCATCTCATGGCAATAATGACCTCTCATGCATATTTATGTACAGTACTTTGCTTTTATAATGGCCAATTGAAATGAAACTATGAGAAGCATGGCAAAAATACTCCTAGGTCCAAATTAAAATTGCCTCTGGTATTTCATGTGTACCAACCAAAACCTACCTCACATAAGCATCACTTGCTAAAGTTCTTGCATGTGCTTTTCTTACACCGACTGAGTAAAATGAGGATCTTGCTGAGGGACCAGTCATGAATTTTTGCCAAATAATTTCCAGCAGGTTCCATAGTAGGGCAAGGACTTACAAAATGTAAAGTCCCTTTTTGTTACACAGAACTTTGTGTCGTTCATTATGTACCCAAAGCAAAATCATATGACTCCCATTTCCCAAGTAACATAATTATCTTATTGATTCTTATGAAGAGAAACACTACTTTGATTGTTAATTAATGCTGCCAAATCTGGTTATGCAAATCTGGATATGGGAAGTCCAGTTAAGTGTGTGTAAGGGGGAAATGCTGGCTAAAAATAAGCATCATATGCACATCCTTGTATGCAAGTTTAAAATTTACTTATGCAAATCTCTGTTCCTAACTGTGGCAAAGGATGTGACCTATGATCAGTCTGCACTGAAGGCAATGACATACAGGCAACAGAATAGAGAAAGAGTTTTTCAAAAACAAAGAATATTTTGTAAAGCAAAAGAGGAGGGTCAGAAATGCATACTGACAAAGAAACACAATCCTGCTGTTTTTAGACCCAAAATAATTTTATGTAAAAAGAGAATAATATTTAGATTCATTTCAAAAGCTTAGCTATTTTTAATAGCTTCTTTTAGGAAGAGAAAACCAAAGTGGAAGTGTACCAGCAAATTTTTACACAGATAATATTTTGCCTGTCCCTCTGCAAAAAACCCCAAACAAATCCAAAACCAACATCAGAAGTAGAATGACTTCTTGATTCTTTCAGTTCTTAGCCAGTGCTCTAATGAAATTCAAACCTGCTACATCTGCCATACCACACTGTTAATTAGTTTTCTATTTATTTAGCAGATCTAGAAGTGGAAAGCAATCTATTGCCAGTGAATTGTTTGACTCCTATGCTAAGTAGGCTGCATTCCAATCCTCTGATGGTGAAACAAGTAGGAGCCCAACTTTCATCTCATTGCCATGTCAAATTAGTACCCAGTAGATTATAGATACAGAGACTCATCTCCTCTGCCTCCTCCTTTGCCAGTTTGCAAAAGACCCGATCTGTTCTTATAAGTCAATATAAACAGGCACTAGGAAGTAATTTGCTGTTCCTATCTCTCTCTCTTGTCTCTTTTCTCTTTAAATTGAAAGGGTAGTTTAAATTTAGAATACATAAGGCACACACATTTGGTAGCTTACATTAAGTGATGGCTACGGTTTTAAAACAGGCTATGTTTGCTTTATAAAGTAAGTAAAACACACACACAGAGAAGTTTGACTCGGCAGGAATAGAATAAATGCTAGACACATCCACAGAAAATGTACAATATCTAGATTACTTATGAACCTGGTGCAGTGTAGTGTTAAAGAATGTGAGGGGATTAGCTCCAGGTGAATCACAGAGCTTGTGGAGGGGTGGGGCCCCATTCCTGAGGTGGTTCAATTTGGAAGCAGCTCTTGAGGAGACAAGGCTCAAACCAGGGGAAGCAGCAAACTTTTGATTTCTCTCCTAAAGACTGCAAGCAAGCAATTAGATATATAAATCAATCAATCAACAAAAAAACAAGGGGGAAAGGGCAAGCTACATTTGTTAGGACTAGTATTTTCTAGGGTTTGATTTCTGGCTGGCTAGAAGTTTGTGTTTTTGACAGGGCAGTTTGTTGGTTTAGGGGGCTTGCTCCAGGTGAGTCACACAGCTTGAGGGAGGGGCCACATTCCTCAGGTGGCTCAGTCTGGAAGCAGCTCTTGAGGACAAAAGGCTCAGAACAGAGTAAGTTTGCTTCCTGGAAATTGGTGAACAGGGGTTTGCAACAAGGTATCAAATTAGTTTTGCATTGAGTTTAGCGGGGAAATGTGTAGGGACGCACAGAAGCAGTCTCCATTTTTCATACAGGAGACATCCAGCACAAGGAGAAGGTGAGTAGTACCCCACTTCTTAAATTTAGAGATTAAAACTTTACTTAGCTGACAACTGCAGCTAAGACTTAGCTTCCAAGTAAAGGAGCTCTATATAATATAATCTAAGTAGCCAATAAAACCAGTTATGAAGTTAGAATGCCAGCAGGGGAGAGGGTGCTTCCCAGTGTATTGCATGTATGACTATCTGCTTGAGGAGCAGAAGTTGTGGGCGTGTGCTTGGTACAAAGAACTCCTGGCTCTTAGGGAACTTGTTTGTTCCCTCAAAGCCATGTTGGCTGACCTGGAGAAGCTCAGGAAGGCAGAGAGGTATGTGGGTGAGACTCTCAGGGATGTGATGGAGGCATCTCACTCCCAGGATGACAGCTCCCCTGCTGTTGTGGAGAATGAATGTCTCAGGGAAGGAGGACATCAGTCTGAGGAAGGAACCCCTTCTTTGGGTGATGCATCCATATCTTCTCACACAGAGGATACTCCTCTGGAGGGCTGGGAGCCTCCTAGAAGTGGGTGATCCAGTCATTAGGGGCATAGAGTTTGTGTATGTAGACTGCATGGTGACTTGCCTACCTGGCGCAAAGGATGCGGATGTCACGGAGCGTCTAGATAGGCTGTTAGGCAGTGCTAGGGAGGAGTCAGCTGTCATAGTGCACTTTGGCACCAATGATGTTGGGAAATGCAGTCAGGAGGTCCTGGAAGCCATATTGAAGTCCAGGGCCCCCAGGATAGCATTCTCTGGAGTGCTACCTGTTCCACGTGCAGGGCTAGCAAGTCAGGTGGAGCTGAGGGATCTCAATGTGTAGATGAGACGGTTGTGCCAGGAGGAGGGATTTAGATTTGTTAGGCACTGGGATACACTTTGGGGCAAGCAAAGCCTGTACAAAAAGCGACAGGCTCCACTTGAACCAAGATAGAACCAGACTGCTGATGCTTAAAATAAAAAAGGTTGCAGAGTAGCTTTTAAAATGATGCCTGAGTGACAGCCAACAGGAACTGGGTGATATCTGGTTCAGCAAGCAAAATCCCCTAAGGTGCAAGTGGGTAAACATTTCAGATAAACCAGAAGGGGACAGAGTAGAACCAGGAGTAGAGCAGATATAAACACATGACAGTGGGTCAAAAAGGTCAAATGATAGTAAGGGAGATAGCACTGTTAATGAAACTGCTCTGGAGTGTTGGTTATGTGCTCCTGGCTAACCTTCCGGGTAAGGTGGGGAATCAGTGAATCTAAAGGGAGGATTTCATTACAGTGTTCAATTTCTACAAAGCTGGAAATAAATGACAGAGACTGGGATAAAGTGCAATCAGATTTATTAAGGGTAAAAGGTATTCAGGAATGTAAAAAAAAATGATTAATCAAAAGAAGCGATACAATATTAACTAATAAAACTAATAGGACTAATATGAATCTCACAAAGAGGCACTTTAGCTTGAGTTCTGGATTAAAATCCAGAAGACGAAATCCACAGATGAAAGTTTGGGTGGTATATAAATGGAACGAATGAATGAATGAATGAATGAATAAAAATCAGCTCAAGGCTGGCCAGAGAAAAGGTCTCAGACAGCAGCTTTAGACTTTGGAGAGAGCAAGGAGCAAAAGGATTTTGAACATAGGCTGGTTAGTATACCTGAATCCTTCTGGTGGGGCGTCTGTCACCCTTAATGCTCAGCAGGTGCTGGGGGACCTCTCTGCAGGAACAGGCAGGAATCTGGGAAGAGACAAGCATGTCAATTGTGAGCTGGGGAGCCTGAAAATGTCTAAAGATGGTCTGATCTCAAAATGATAGCTCTCTTAAGCAGCCAAGCATGGTGCATAGGTTGGACCTGGATACAAGACCAAACTAGGGGCTGGAAGCGGAACGGGTACAAGGGCCAAGGCACAGGCAGATGGAATGGCCAATGCCAAAACACAAGTACATGCAGTGGTGGTTCTAGGAAAGAAACACCGCTTGATGAGGTTTGGGTGGGATACAAATAGGCAGGAACCTGCCCTTGGGCCATATGCAGACCACACCTGTTTGCTGATGAGGGTGACATCTGTGGTGAACAAAATAATACATGTTATCTTATTCAATCTTGGATGGGTGTGCTCTAGAAGATGCACAATGAATGTAATGGTTTGAACAGAGTGTGTTGGCTAGAGTGAGTGACCAGACTTAAAATTCATCTGGTTCAATGGGAAGACCTTCTTGGTGAGAGATAAGAATTTCTTTAGATGCTAAGGACCTGTTCCTGCCAATCTATGTCAGCCCATTAGCGCAGGAGATTGCAGGGTGGGAGTGAGACAACTTAACCTGTGTTTCTGTAGAGGCAATTAGCATTGCTAATGCCAGCAATGGAAGTTTTAATTATTCCTTAGGAAATAGTTACCTTAACTCTTAACTGGGGTCTGACCAACCAAGCAACTTCTTTTGTGTATTTACACAAAGAGGAGCTATGAGGAGCACCGTCCAGTCACGTGTTAGTACTTTTGACCTGAGGATTGCCACCCCAAGCTGCTTGTGCCAAGCGACAGACTTGAGAGTTTGCCATATACGGGCAGTTGAAGAGAAGTCATGCTCCCATTACTCATGGACCATGAGCTCCAACCAAGATGGAGTCTGCAAGCCTGCAGATACAAGATACATAGTGGGGTGCTTCTTGTAGCCCCCAAACAGATTGTTTTATTAACAGCACACACCAACGCCAGGTAAGAGACTCAGCGTATAGGTGTTTATATACCAGTGCTAGAACCCTTCGAGCCAAGATGAGTGAGCTTGAGTGCTTGGTTGCTAATGAAAACATAGAGTGGGCATAACAGAAACTTGGTGGAATGGTGAGAACAAGTGGGACACTGTTATTCCTGGATGCAAACTCTACAGAATGACAGGGAGGGGACAACTGGAAATGGAGTAGCACAGTATATTAAAGAAGGGATAGAATCCAACAAGCTAGAAAACATAGGAGGACTGGAGTCCTCCACAGAATCATTGTGGGTGACAATATTTGGACTGAAAGGAAATGTGTTACTAGGGACGTACTATTGCCCTCTGGAACAAAACGCTGAGAGTGATTTGGAGTTGGAGAAGCAAATCAGATAGGTGTCAAAGAGAGACAGAGCTGTAAAAATGGGTGACTTCAATTACTCTCACATTGACTGGGCAAATTGATGTTTGGGTATTGACAGAGAGGCCAAATTTCTAGACATGCTATATGACTTTGCCTTAGAACATTTGGTTTATCTAGAACCAACTAGAGTGAAGGTGACCTTCGTCTTAATCCTAAGTGGTGCTCAAGACCTGGTGTGAGACTTATTTATTTATTTAGCATATTTGTATACCAGCCACTACTGAAGTCTCAAGGTAGTTTACAACATTAAAACAAACCGAAACTTTAAAAAACAATTTAATACATAAAAGTTAAAACATATAAAATAACTACCCATAAAACCACAAAATAACTAAAAAGCTTGGCTGAATTGATGCCTTCAGTTAAAGGTCAACAGGGATTGAGCAGCTCTAATCTCAGCAGGAAATGTGTTCCACAGCTCTGAGACAACTACAGAGAAGGCTCGCCTCTAAGTCGTCACCAGATGAGCTGGTGGAACCCTCAGACAAACCTGCCCTGAAGATCTTAATAGGCAGGGGGGGTTCATAATGAAGAAGGCGTTCTCTTGTAGACCCTGGGGTCAAGCCGTTAAGAGCTTTAAATAGCACTTTGTATTTTCCCCAGAAACCTATTGGTAGCCAGTGTAGTTCTTTTAAAACCAGAGTAATATGGTCTCTCCGGGATGTCCCAGAGACCAATCTGTAAGCAGCATTCTGCACCAACTGCAATTTCTGGATTACATACAGAGGCAGCCCCATGTAGAGTGCATTGCAGTAGTCAAGCCTGGAGGTTACCAGCATGTGCACCACTGCCTTAAGATCACTCCCTTCCAGGGAAGGGCACAGTTGGTGAACCAGTCAAAGCTGCTAGAAAGCAATCCTGGCCACCGCCTTCACCTGATGTATCGGAGATAGGTTTGGGTCCAAAAGTATTCCCAAACTGCAGACCTGTTCCTTCTGGGGGAGTGCAACCACATCCAGAACTGACAGATCTATCCCATTTCCCAAACTGCAGCTTCCTACAATGAGCACCTGTATCTTGTTTGGATTCAGTCTGTTTGCTATCCCTCATCCAGCCCATTACTGCCTTGAGGGAAGTTATGCCATCGCCTGATGAAGCTGCATTGGAGAAAAAGATTTGGGTGTCATCAGCATACTGATAACACCCTGCACCAAATCCCTTGATGATCGCTCCCAGCAGTTTCATGTAGCTGTTAAAAAGCATCGGGGACAGAATGGAGCCCTGAGGGACACTATACAAAAGCTCTCTCTTCATAGAGCAACAGTTTCCAAGTAACACCTTCTAGAATCTGCTCGGGAGGTATGAACCACTGCAAAGGTATGAGAAGTATGAGAAGAGCCAGTGCTCCCTATGCCCAGTCCCCCCAGGCAATCCAGAAGGCTACCATGGTCGATGGTATGAAAAGCCACCGAGAGATCCAAAAGGACCAAAAGAATCACACTCTCTCTGTCAATTCCCCTTTGGAGATCATCTGTCAGGCTGACCAAGGCAGTCTCCACCCCAAAGCCCACCCAAAAACCAGTTTGAAATGGGTCTAGATAATATGTTTCATCCAAGACTGCCTGGAGCTGAGAAGCCAACACCTTCTCAACCACCTTGGCCAACCACGGGAGATTTGAAACAGGGCTATAGTTGCTTAACTCTGAGGGATCAAGCGTAGGCTTCTTCAAGAGAGGTCTAATAATAGCATCCTTTAAGCAAGGAGGCATCCCACCTCCCCTCAGAGAAGCATTTATTATCTCAGCCAGACCCTCTCTAACAATCTCCCTGCTTGACAGGTGCTGGCCCATGTGTGGCTGCAGTGGTGGACCTGCTCACCCCACCTTCTGCATCTGATGTCAGACACGGGGGCTACCCATGCTAAACCAGCACCCCCGCATCTGATGTCAGATGTGGGGGGGGGGGTGTCGGGGCCATGAGGCAGGGCCTCGAATTGGGCGCGGCCCGGGTTCTTTGAACCCGTTCGCCCAATGGTGGCTCCGCCCCTGCTGCTTGATAATATAAGCCATGTTGAACAATGGTCAAGAGAGCAGTGATAGGACACAGAGTTCCGAGCAGCTTGTTCATGTCCTCAGGAGTCACAAACTGATACCGATCCAATTTAACCACCAAGAGTTACTGGATACCCCCACTAAAGACTCTGCACCAATAGTGGAATCCAGGTCAGCATGAATAAGAGAGATTTTGTCCACACAAAAATCATTAAAAGTGGCTAAATGATATGTCAGAGTTGTAGAACCACTGGGGAACAGTGACCATAGAGTGATCCAATTCAGCTTATATGTGAGTGAGCACTGCCAAGGAAGTCCAACACAGATGCATTGGACTTCAGAAGAGGAAACTCCTCAACAATGAGAGGCCCTGCTAACTGAGCAAAGAGACACCTCTTAAAAGTGGTGATTCTCTTATATTATATTTAGCAGGGGGAGAGCAACTGGCCCTATTCAACCCCAGCACAGCATCCTTCCAGTGGTTGTTGCTGGTATCTGCCTTATGTTTCTTTTAGATTTTGAGGCCTTTGGAGACAGGGGACCATTTTATTTATGTATTAATAAGCCCGCTCTCCCCGCAGACCCAGAAGAAGCTCTTCGGTTCTCACGGATCGTGAGAAGAGCTTCAATGTCTTTTTCACCACAACTCCTACTGCCCTTTAAGGTCTTTTGGAGTGGTTTGTCTGCAGGTGCCACTGGTTCATCTAATGACTGCTCAGAGATGGGCCTTCTCTGTTGTTGCCCTGAGGCTTTGGAATGTGCTCCCTGTTGAAATAAGAACCTCCCCATCTCTGACAACTTTTTAAAAGGCAGTTGAAAAATATTTGTTCACCGAGGCTTTTAATGAAATTTACACTACTTAATAGTTTAACAATTTTAACTTTGTGTGAAATTTTAAATTGTTTAAATGATTTAATTCTGTCTTAATTTGTACTGGGTTTTTTAAATTGTAAACCACCCAGAGACATAAGTTTTGGGTGGTATATAAATTAGTTATAAATACATACATACATACATACTAGAGGACTGGAATGTAGCTAATGTTACTCTGGTTTTCAAAAAGGGATCCAGGGGGGATCTGGGAAATTACAGGCCAGTTAGTTTATCTTCTGTGCTGGTTAAATTGATAGAAAGCATACTTAAGGACAAAATTGTTAAACATATAAAAGAACAGACCTTGCTGAAGAAGAACCAGCATGGCTTCTGCAAGGGCATGTCTTACCTCACTAACCTTATGGAGTTATTTGAGAGCGTCAGCAGGCAAGTGGATAAAGGTGATCTGGTTGACATAATACACTTGGACTTCCAAAAAGCTTTTGACAAAGTTTCACACCAAAGGCTCTTGAATAAACTTAGCAGGCATGGAATAAGTGGATGCCAGCTATGAAAAAGGCAAAATCCATGCTAGGGATCATTAGGAAGGGGATTGAAAATAAAAATGTTAATGTTAAATGTTAAAGTGCTAAATGCTAACAAAATAATAATAATGCTAATAATGCTGAATGCTAAAAAAAATGCTAATACTCTTATACAAATCTATGGTGTGGCCACATTTGGAGTACTGTGTGCAGTTCTGGACACCGTATCTTAAGAAGGACATTGTAGAACTTGAAAAGGTGCAGAAGTGGGCAACAAGATGATTCAGGCCTGGAGCACCTTCCTTATGAGGCAAGGCTACAGCATCTGGGGCTTTTTAGTTTGGAAAAGAAGACAACTATGGGGCAACATGATAGGGGTGTATAAAATTATACATGGAGTAGAGTGGATAGAGAAAATTTTCTCCCTCTCTCACACAACTAGAACCAGAGGTCATCTCCTGAAACTGAAGGGTGGGAATTTTAGGACCAACAAAAGGAAGTACTTTTTCACACAGTGCATGATTAATCTATGGAATTCTCTGCCACGGGATGTAGTGATGGCCACTAGCTTGGATGGCTTTAAAAGTGGCTTATACAAATTCACGGACAGGTCTATCAATAGCTACTAGTTTGGTGACTATAGGCCACCTCCAGCCTCAGAGATAAGATGCCTCTAAATACCAGTTGCAAGGGAACAGCAAGAGAGATGGCATGACCTCACCTCTTGTCTGTGGACAGGTCTGATCCAACAGGGCTGTGAGCTTATGTGAGCTGGGTATAAGGTAAAGTGCCACTTATACCCTGGTTCAAATTTGGACCTCAGCTATGAACTGACCATCTTATGTAAGCCACTGCCTCCGAGCCTCAGCCATGCAACTGTAATATAGTTCTAGGACTGACATATCTCACAAAATGAATGTTTAAAAAATGAAAAAAAGATTGTGAGCCCTTTGGGGACAGGGATCCATCTTATTTATTTATTATTTCTCTATGGAAACTGCCCTGAGCCATTTTTTGGAAGGGCGGTATAGAAATAGAATGAATGAATGAAAGTGCTGATAAGAATGTATGAAAAGTCTCTGAGACCTGTTTACTCTGATAAAAGATTCTTAGTGTTTTCTATAGCAGTTATGAACAAAACAAACTGAAACTTGCCAATGGACAGAAGATGAATATTTTTTCTAAGTACCTCATGTGTCCATGACCACCTTCTTTCTCCTTGGGCAACTGTGCATTCAGTAAGTGTACTACATTTAATATGACTACTATGGATATACTGCTTTTCAACAAAAGTTTCCAAAGAGGTTTACACAGAGAAATAAAAATAAATAAATACTTGTTTTTATGCTAACAAATAAATGCTAATAAGATAATAAAATGATGCTAGTACTGATTAGCATAACTTATTTGTTAAATAAATACTGTATTTAAATTGGCTGGGGCTGGCATTTTAGTAGCCAGGACTCAGGAGAGGAGGAAACAAAAATTTATTTAAAAGGGGGGGGGGACCCAGGATTCGTTCATCTTTTAAAAATGTCCATAAAGTTGATAAGGTGAAACAAACAGCTGAAAGAATCTGTGAACTGGAGTCATAATAATGAAGCTCTGCAATGCATGGACATGCCTTTGGATAATTAAGAAAAAATCCATGCATTTTAGGATCCTTAAATATACATGGACTGCAGTTTTCTGTAAGAGCTAGATTATCTGCATAACATATGACACTGTCACTGCCAGTGGAACTAAGGTTTATTGTGAAATATTTAAAATCTTTCTGCAGATTGTCTGCACCAAACTCCAACTACAGTTTTCCTTATTTCTGTCAACCAAGGCTCCACCATGTCTGTACTATATATATAGTCAGGAAGTAGAATTAGTTTTCTCTCTCAATTAAACTGGATGTGCATTTTGGTCTTACATTAAAATAGATGTATAGATGTTGATACAGACATTCAGAATCTGCTCCCCGAAGAATGGGCAAGTGTCCTTGCAAGTGTGGGATAGCCCAGTTCATGTTGTCTCTGATGTCCCAGGCTCCTCTTTGCTCAATCAGGCTCAGGATGGGGACCAATGTGTGCAATATGTTTCTTGATTCCCCTACACCTATTAACTGTAGTGAGGGATGCATCAGGAAATCCTGGTGCATGATTGCTCCCTCCTACAGGATGATATCGCTTACTGGTAGCTGGGCAGGGAGGTCTTGAAACCAATTCTGCATGGGTCTTCCCTGCTCCCAGGAGCATAGAGCTTCCTATAGGGTGGCTTTTCAAGGCAACTTCTGTCCCCCACCCCTCCATGTGCTACAATAGGGTACCCCAGTATCCACTTTGGGAATTGCTGACTTAATGTGATATATATATATTTCTGAACAGAAATCATATACCTATTTCTGAAAGAGCTAGAAATGCTATGATCCTTATGGATGCGTAAACAGAATACCTGCGGGCAAAAGGGCAAAACAGTCAGACTCAGGATAACCTGCAGGAACATTTGTTTCACAAAAATCTGAAGTGGGGGGAAATGGAAGGGGGCCACCCACCACTGCCAACTGACCCAGAATTACTCAACGGAGCAGAATGCTCACAGACTCAGAGGGCAGTTAACAGGCAATCAGGTGGTGGAGATAATGGAGCTGTGTGGCAAGGAGCAGGTGAAGGAGGGCTTTAAACCTGGTAACTGGGCAAAGAGGCACCTTTTACCGTGGCGATTCTCTTTATTTAGCAGGGCGAGAGTAACAGGCCCTATCCACCCCCAGCACAGTACTTCCAGTGACTGTTGCTGGTGACTATCTTATGTTTCGTTTTAGAATGTGAGCCCTTTGGGGACAGGGAGCCATCTTATTTATTTGTTATTTCTCTGTGTAAACCACCCTGAGCCATTTTTGGAAGGGTGGTATAGAAATTGAAATAATAATAACAACAACAACCCCCAGTGGGGCACTAGCTTGGCGTGGTTGTGGGGCTTGTGTGCTCTGAGGAAGGTGAGAGCTATGCCAGAGGTCCAACCATACTGGAAAGGTCTCACCAGAGGAGCCAGACAAAGAGTGCCTCTCCCATCAACAATATGGTGAGACGTAACTTTAATAAATCTATACCGGATCGGTCGTCGCCCGGGTCAACAAGGACCGCACCAGGTGCTGGAGTCCCTGGACATCTGGTGGCAAGTGGGCTACAGGACTCAGGATCTTCAGTTGAGCAACCAGGGCTGGAGACTGCAAGGTTACTGGAAGAAACGTCGCTTAACCGGAAAAAATATACGAAAAATGCCAACAAGGAAATAATGATCTGCTTTTACAAGTCTAGTCCAACTAGAAGAGGTTATTTAAAAAGAATGTACCAAATTTGGAAAGAGAAACATCCAGATACAGAAATAACAGAACAAAGGCTAGCAGACCAGAGAAGATTTATAATAAGAAATAAAGTATTTACAGGAGTTGAACTGGAAGAACTGCAAAGAACAACACAGGCTCAAGATATGGAAGAAGAATTACCACCAATTGAAGAAGTTGCTCAGGCGCAGGTGGAGGAGGTGTTGGAAATCGAGCATGCCAGTGTTGCTGAACTGTTTCAAAATCAAAACCAGGCAACCTCCCCTTTGCCTTCACCTCAAAAACCCAAATGCCATTTAACAGAAAAGCAACAAGAAGTAAAGCATAAAATAACTGAGCATATAAACCAAACAACAACCAGGGTTCGATTTCCAGCTCTAAAAACAGTTGCCAAAAAACAACTTGCTCAGGCATTAAAAGATGTCAATGCTGCACTTGCAGAAATAACAACCAATAATTTGCAAGAAACAAACCAACTAATGTACATTGCAGCAACAATAACAACACAAGAGCTCGGATATAAGATCAGTGGACCTGTAAAAAAAGAAAGTAGTACATCACCTAAATGGAAGATTAGATTAGAAAATAAAATCTCCAGGCTTAGATCAGATGCTAGTAAATTGAAAGATATGAAAGACAAGAAGCTGAAGAATGAAAACACCAAACAGTATCTGATCCAAAAATACCACCTAGATTCAAGGAAAATTAGAGAAGTCCTGGAAATAATAAAGCAGCAAATAACAGGAGTGTCAATGAAGATTAGCAAATATGGAGCCAGAATTACACAAAACAGGCAGAATCTCCAATTCCAGTCGAATCAGGGACGTTTCTACCAAAGCATAGAAGGAGAAACTGCAAGAAACGTAGAAACACCAAATAATGAAGAAACAGTGCAATTCTGGGGAAAATTACGGGACAATCCAATAGATTATAATCAAAAAGCAGGCTGGATGAAAGAGGTCAAAAAATGTAACCAACAAATGCAAGATCTAATAATAACACCAGAATTAATAAGTGAAAGAGCAAAGAAAATTAAAAATTGGACTGCGCCAGGCGACAATGAACTGCATGGGTTTTGGCTTAAACACCTAACAAGCCTTCATAAACAACTATCAAAACAGTTCAATCACATTTTGCAAGGAGGTGATATTGAACAATGGCTAACAACTGGGAAAACTCATCTCATAATGAAAGTCCCAGCAAAAGGTGCAGTTCCAAGTAATTACAGACCGATAACTTGCCTGCCAACCATGTTCAAATTATTAACTGGAATAATAGCAGATGAAGTGATGCAACACTTATTAACTAACAAACAGCTTCCAATTGAACAGAAAGGAAATTGCCTGAACACCAGAGGCACAAAAGACCAGCTGTTGATTGACAAAATGATTTTAGAAAACTGCAAGAGAAGAAAAACAAATCTAAGTGTTGCATGGATTGACTACAAGAAAGCCTTCGACTCATTGCCTCACACATGGATACTAAAATATTTAGAAACAACTGGTGTCAGCAAAAACATTCAGATATTTATAAAAAAAGCAATGAGCATGTGGAGTACAGAGTTAATCAATGGCGAGACACTTGAACAGGTTAGCATTAGAAGAGGCATTTTCCAAGGAGACTCACTATCCCCTCTGTTGTTTATAATCGCCATGACCCCACTTTCACAAATACTAAACAAAACAGGCCTCGGATACCAAACATCTAAAACATCAAGTCAAATCAACCATCTGCTGTACATGGACGATCTGAAGTTGTATGGAAAGTCCCAGTCAAAAATCGAATCACTGCTAAACACTGTCCATATATTCAGTAGCGATATAGCAATGGAGTTTGGACTAGACAAGTGTGTTGCATTAATGATGAACAGAGGAAAAATAAGAAAAACAGAAGGAATAGAACTGCCCAATGGAAGCAACATCAAGAACCTGGAAGAGAAAGAACATTACAAATACTTGGGCATTCTCCAGGCTGATAACATTGCAGACACTGAAGTTAAAAGAAAAATTGGAAGTGAATACATCAGGAGAGTTCGAAAAATCCTAAAGTCCAAACTCAGTGGCGGGAACACCATACAAGTCATAAACACCTGGGCTATACCTGTTATCAGATACACTGCAGGAATAATAGAATGGACCCAGGCAGAGCTAGAGATGCTGGATCGCAAGACCAGGAAAATAATGGCCATCTATCATGCTCTGCACCCCCACAGTGATGTCGATAGGCTATACCTCCCTCGCAGCTCAGGTGGAAGAGGAATGCTGCAAGTCCATCAAACAGTAGAGGAGGAGAAAAGAGGCCTTGAAGAATATATCAAGGACAGTGAAGAAGATGCACTTAAAATGGTCCAGAACGAGAAACTATTCAACACTAATCAAACAAAGCATGCCTACAAGAAAGAACAAGTCAAGAACTGAGCAGAAAAATGGAAAAAGAAGCCCCTGCATGGTCAATATTTGCACAATATAAGTGGAAAATCAGACATCACCAAGACCTGGCAATGGCTTAAGAATGGTTACTTGAAGAAAGAAACAGAGGGTTTAATACTGGCTGCGCAAGAACAGGCACTAAGAACAAATGCAATAAGAGCCAAAGTCGAAAAATCCACAACAAACAGCAAGTGCCGCCTTTGTAAAGAAGCAGATGAAACAGTGGACCACCTAATCAGCTGTTGTAAAAAGATCGCACAGACTGACTACAAACAATGGCATGACAAGGTAGCAGGGATGATACACTGGAACATCTGCAAAAAATACAAGCTACCTGTAGCCAAAAATTGGTGGGACTATAAAATTGAAAAAATTGAAGAAAATGAAGATGTAAAAATATTATGGGACTTCCGACTACAAACAGACAAACATCTGCCACACAATACACCAGATATAACTGTAGTTGAGAAGAAAGAAAAACAAGTCAAAATAATCGACCTAGCAATACCAGGGGATAGTAGAATAGAAGAAAAAGAAATAGAAAAAAATCACCAAATACAAAGATCTACAAATTGAAATTGAAAGGCTGTGGCAGAAAAAGACCAAAATAATCCCAGTGATAATTGGCGCCCTGGGTGCAGTTCCAAAAGACCTTGAAGAGCACCTCAACACCATAGGGGCCACAGAAATCACCATCAGCCAATTACAAAAAGCAGCTTTACTGGGAACAGCCTATGTTCTGCGACGATATCTATAACAATTGACAATAAAATTCTGGCATCCCAGGTCCTTGGGAAGGACTCGATGTCTGGATAAAACAAACCAGTCAATAACACCTGTCTGACTGTGTAAACAAGAAATAATAATAATAAAAAGAGTAGGATATTTCTCAGCTGACTCAAGACAGTCCCAACCCCTTTTCTCCTGAGTGTGTGTGGGGGGGTGTCTTTCCCCATGCTCAGGCACAGGCTCAGGGAACACATGGACACCAGGGATATACTGCAACATTTTGCTGTGGGTCCACACTTGGATAAACCAGTTTCCTGATTTCTTCTGCTTTGACTTTTTTGAGAGAGAGGGGGAATAGGGGAAGTTGCACATACATTTTCAATTTCTTTTTTTTAAAGATATGTATTTTTGTTCCATCTTATGCACTGGCATTAAAAAAAAAAGAATTTGCCTTCCATCCATATGTAGCAAACAGATGTCAGAGTCTAGAGACCTCACATAATCAATGAATGATAACTTATAAAATCTGTAAAACGGCAGGAAGAAATCTAAATTTCAGCAAATTTCCATCTTGTCTGGCTTTTCAGTTTGATCAACTAGAGGGGAAAAAAACCAGTTGAGCATAAAACTCCATCTGTTATAATAGCCTTGGTGAATGTGTGGCTGGCAGAAGAATATTCAGAGAAGTGTTATGTGTGGGGGTGGGGTGGGGGAATCCTGGAAATTGTAAATAGCACCAGCCTCATGCTGAGTAACAGTCAAGGCTACAATAATCCATTTGGATTCACCTTCTTGCAGAGGTCCTGAAGGAGGCAAATAATACACAAGATGAAATGTGCACTTTGCTAGTGATTTATACACCTGCTCAGATGGTGCTATATTAGGCACTATATATCAGACCATCCTCTGAGTGAATGCTGTTTAAACTATACCTCCCTTTTACAACAGTAATTAATTTGATTATACGAAGTCTCCCTTGTAGAATCCAGAGGAAAGAGTTGTGGCACACAAGGACCAGACAGTGGAATAGATTCAGGAATATTACAAACTGTTGAACAGAGGGGGCTACAGCATGCTAGAGATGGCTTCGTGTTGCCTCAAATTAATCCATGGTAGAATTTATTTACTTGGCACTATTACTGCATATGGCACTTTGCCAAGTAATATAAAAAAACAAAATCCGGTCCGTAGTCCAAGGAGTTTACAGTCTCAATTTTTATGGTGCAGAAAAATAGCAAAGGTAGAGCAGAGAAGGGAGAAAAGGGAATGGCAAGGGTAATACGGAATGAATGTGAGCACATGTGACCCAGGTGCTTTGTTTTCTCTGCTCTGAAATGAAAAGAGTAAATGATTTTGCAAAGGGATTGCTTAAGAAATAATGCAAGATACGAGTCAAGATAAAAAATATGAATTTAGCAGTATCATTAAGTGGCTGAAAATGCAACTCCCACTTCCTTCCTAATAATGCATATTGACTACAAATAACTAACTGAGAAGGGTTGGAACTGAAACCAAGCTAAACCAAGTTGCAATAGCAATGTCTGCATTGTGATGAAAACCTGCAACAGCTAGTAGAACCCCACAAACGTTAAATAATTCCATCATTGTTCTAAAACTGCTGCAGAAGGTGACATCAGATGCATCTGACATCAGACGCGGAGATCGGCCTGTGCTGCGTTGCCAGCAGGGCTGGAGAGACTCTCCCTGCCTTTAAAGGCAGCCAGAGCTGCTCCTTGCCTCACTGCCAACACAGTGGGGCCGATCTCCCTCCCAAATGGAGCCGCATGGCCGTTTGAGAGGGAGATCAGCCCCACTGTGTTGGGCGGCGCAGGCCGGAGTGGCTCTCCCTGGCTTTAAAGGCAGGAAGAGCCATTCCAGCCACGTTGCCAATGCAGCGAAGGCCGATCTCCCTCCCAACCCAAGCCGCGCAGCCCCGATTGGGAGGGAGATGGCAGCGAGGCCAGGAGCGGCTCTCCCTGCCTTTAAAGGTAGAGTGAGTCTCTCTGGCCCTGCGGCTAACGCAGCGCGGGCCGATTTCAGTTCCAAGCAGGGCTGTGCGGCCCTGTTTGGGAATGAAATAACGCCCCCTCCCCCGCATCTTACATCAGATGCGGAGGGTGTGTCTGGAGCCACAAGGCATGGCCCTTGGGGGTGGGGGTGGCCTGGAGTCTTTGAACCCGTTTGCCCAGTGGTGGCTTCGCCCTTGTGTACAATGTTCTGCAGACACAGAATAAAAGGCTTCTGCTTTGTAAAATGTACTGAATGCTTGGGGCGCTAACTTGGCTGTAATCAGGGCTATCCTTAGGGCAGGGCAACCAGAGTGATGGCCCCCAGCACCACTCTGGCACAGGCCCCACTCTGGGCATATTGCAGCCTGCCTTGCTCTCTCTCCCAGTCACAGCTATTTATATTTCCCTGTGCAACCTAGCCCAGAGCCTGTGTGCAGGGGCGTAGCTAGGGGAGAGGAGGCCTGTGTCCATCCCTCTCTCTGGCGCCCCCCCCCAAGTGAGGGAGATAATGAAGAAAATAGGGAGGGGTGGAGCTTGAGGGCCCTCAGGAACTGGGGGCCCGTGTTCTTTGAACCCTTTCACTCAATTATAGCTACGCCCCTGCCTCTGTGTGTGTGCGCGCACACACACACACAGCACAGGCTTGCCTGCAATTGAAAGGCTTCCTCCAGGCAAGCTGCTACATCTCCTTCTCTCTCTACCTCTCAGCTGTTTGGTGGGTGGGTGGGCTTCCAGAGAGGCCTCTCCTGCTGACCTGAAGCTCCTGCTGACCTGAAGCCTGAAGCTCTCCAGTGCTGGTTGGCAGGCATGCTGGCCTGCTGCAGGAAGGAAGGAGGCCGAGTGGCCAGTGCTGGCTGCCCTTGCCCACCACAGCTCTGTGCAGACCCTCTGCCCAGCCCTGCCCATGCCTGCTAGCAATCAGACTCCTCAGGCTTAGTAATGGAGGTATAATGTGATTTCCTTTTTGTTATTATCCCCCCCCCGCTTGAATATTTAAGGATCGGCTTGCCATAGGGCTTTGATATTGGGCACAGATGTAGGGCAGATTGGGAAGACTCTGAATATTTAATTTCAAACAGATTGGGGATTTTTTTTTTAACCCATCAAAAAATTCCTATGCTCCATGGCAGAAAATTACTAAAGTGTCTGGAACTGGAGCCCCCCACCCCAAGATCATCATTCCACCCCCATATGGGGTATGTCCAAGCTGGTTGGACATGTCCAAAAACCTCACGCACACTATTTACACTGTATGTCATCAATCAGTATGAGTCTGTAATGATATGAAATATTAAGGAGGCCCCACACATGCTGATTCACTCCCAGCCCCACACCCTTCTAGGGACGACTCTTGCTGTAATCCTAAACACAGTTATTGGGAGTAACATCCAATGATTCTTGCTTCTGAGGTGCTTGTAGATAAAGAGCAGCCAACCTGCCCATCATTTATTATGCACGATAGATACTTATTTGAATGTTGAAAGTACACATTCCTTTCAAGAACCTTCAAGTTGAGCAGAGTTATAGCCCCATTCATACATTCACCAGGAGCAGGTACTGAAATAGCACAGTGAGGGGGTAGTATATGCACCCTTCTCCTCTGCCATTCAGATAACCTTCTGTGGCATCCAGGTCCTCCACGTGAACAACTCATAAAGCAGAGGCACTGTGGAGAAATGATGTAAACAGAGCCTCCATGTGATGGGCTCCTCACATACACATGGGAGGAATGTGTGGTAGAGGGGAGGGGCTTGCTGTTTTAGTGCTAGCTGCTGATGACTGTATGAACTAGGGCTGAGTGTGTGGCTTGTATAAGGCTGCAACAAATGACCTGTTAATGTATTGTGCTTAGTACTGACATGCTTGGTTTTTCTTCTTTAAACAGCAGGTTTAAAGGATCCCAATCTGGATCAGAACCACTGTGTGTGGGAAGAAGGCTTTAACCCTTTGCCACTATCACAGTCCTGATCCAGACCAGGTCCCCATGTGGATGCCATTTGCCCCAGCATGAAAGCTTCCTATGGTGGTGGGGCAAAGTTATAAAGGGAAATGGGTTCCAGTCTATCTCCTACTCTGCCCTGTGGTTGCTATTTAGAGAAGAACAAGAAGTATATCTTGGCCAAGCATATGTTTCATGTGTGATATAGTTTGATCCTAAATTCATAACAAATGTGAGCTTTCAGCCAGGGTCAGTATTTGATGGACATTGGTTAGTTTGGAAAAAAGATGGCTAAGGTGGGGACATGATAAAGGTTTAGAAGAGTATTTCTCAACATTTTTGGAGTCATGGACGGGTACATTCTTTGTGCGGTTTCCTGGAATGGCAGTTAGTAAAGGAGTCGCCCCCCTTGCCCCCACCCCCAGGCACACCCAAAACAATTTTGAGCTGGTGGGGGCCGCTGCCGCCGGGAGCTCTCCGGAGCTCATTTCTAGGCAGGCAGCCCTCGCTACTGGGATAACGCTCATTTCACCAAATGAACATAATCCCAGCAGTGAGGGCTGCCTGCCTAGAAATGAGCTCCAGGGAGCTTGCCCCAGCTCCATGGATCCTGGGCCCCACCCCCTTTGCATGTGATGTTACATGCAAAGTGGGTGGGGCCCGGATCCATGGAGCCCGGATGAGCTCCCTAGAGCTGACTTCTTGGCAGGCAGCTCTCGCTGCTGGGATGGCGTTCATTTTAAGGAAGCTAAATGAGCATTATCACATGCCTGCCTAGAAATGCGCTCCGGTGAGCTCCTAGCAGCAGTGGCCCCCAATAGTCAAAATTGGTTTTTTTGGGTGGGTTTAATTCCTCATGGACCAGCACTCAATTCGTCACAGACCATGAAGCACCAGTCCTCAGACCAGTGGTTGAGAAACACCAGTTTAGAATAGAGTGTGGAGTTTCCCCCTCTTTCATAATACTAGAACTCTACATCATCTGATGAAAACCATTGGGAGATTCAGGTCAGACAAAGGAAAGGATATACACACAATGCTTGCTGAATGCACTGTGCAATAATATATGGGGTTTGCTGCCACAAGATGATGGCCACTAGTTTAGATGACTTTAAAAGGGAATTAGACAATTTCCTGGAGGATAGGTCCATCAATAGCTATTAGCCATGATGGCTACCAGGAACCTCCAGGTTTAGTGGTAGTTCACCACTGAGTTGTTTCTGCTATGGCTTTCATTGTCTTGTTTGTGAGCTTTCTAAAGAGGCACGTGGCTGGCCGCTATGAAAAAAAGGACAGTGGACTTGATAGCCCATTTTCTAATCCAGCTGGGCTCTTCTTGTGTGTGTTTGGTAATAATGTCCTGTGCCTTGAAAAAGCCAATTTACTAGTATAAGAATTACAGCTGGTGCAATGTATGGTATTGGATTTGTGGGGCAAGTTGGCATGTTGAAAACATACCTACTATTTTTGAGAACAGCCCTGCTGGATCAGGCCCCTAGTTCAGCATCCTGTTTCCCACAGTGGCCCACCAGATGCCTCTGAGAATCCCACAGGCAAAAGATGAGGGCATGCCCTGCTGTCGCTCCCCTGCAACTGGTATTTAGAGGCGTATTGCCTATATTCACCAGCCTAGTATTCATAGACCTGTCCTCCATGAATTTGTCTAAGCCCCTTTTAAAGCCAGCCATGCTAGTGACCATCACCACATCTCATGGCAAATAATTCCATAGTATAATTAGGGGCTGTTTAAAAAAAGTACTTCCTTTTGTTGGTCCTAAATTTCCTGGTCTTCAGTTTCAGGGGATGACCCCTGGTATTAGTTGTGTGTGTGTGTGTGTGTGTGAGAGAGAGAGAGAGAAAATTATCTGTCCATTCTCTCTACTCCATGCATAATTTGATACACCCCTATTATGTTGCTTCGTAGTTGTCTCTTTTCCAAACTAAAAAGCCCCAGATGCTATAGCCTTGCCTCATAAGGAAGATGCTCTAGCCCCCTGATCATCTTGGCTGTCTTCTTGTGCACCTCTTCCAGTTCTACAATGTCCTTCTTAAGATACCTCGATCATTACTGTGCTCAGTATTCCAAATGTGGCCGATTTTTGGAAGCCCAAGTATACTATATCAACTGGATCACTTTTATCCACATGCCTTTTGACTCTCTTACCTGAACATAAGAACAGCCCTGCTGGATCAGGCCCAAGGCCCATGTAGTCCAGCATCCTGCTTCATACTGTGGCCCACCAAATGGCACTGGAAGCCAACAGGCAGAAGTTGAGGACATGCCCTCTCTTCTGCTGTTACTCCCCTGCAACTGGTACTCAGAGGCATCCTGCCTCTGAGGATGGAGGTGGTTTATAGCTCTCAGACTAAGCCGTTGATAGACCTCTCCTCCATGAAGTTATCCAAACTTCTCTTAAAGCCATCCAGTTTGTTGGCTGGCCAAAAGGTCAGTGAGGCCTGTTCTATAAGTTTAACAATTTTGTCCTTAAGAATGCTTTCCATCAATTTACTTGGCACAAAAGTTAAGCTAACTGGCCAGTAGTTTCCTGGATCCCTTTTTGAAAAATGGAGGTACATTAGCTATTTTCCAGTCCTCTGATACAGAACTTCATAGGAACAAGTTACATATTTTTGCTAGAAGATCAGCAATTGCACATTTGAGTTTCTGCAGAACTCTTAGTGGATGCCATCTGGCCCGGGTGATTTGTTAATGTTTAGTTTCCCAAGACTAGAACATAATCTCTCGTCACTTCAAATTGGCCCAGTTCTTCAGCCCCCAAGCCTAATAAGCTTAGTTCTGAAGAGGGTATATGGTCAGTATTCTCCAACATGAAGACAGATGCAAATAACCTGTTCAGTTTCTCTGCAATCTCCTTTTCCTCCTTAATAATCCCTTTCATGCCCTCATCATCTCAGGGTCCATCCATCTCCCTTGCAGGTTTTCTGCTTCTGATATATTTAAAGAAGTATTTGCTATTTCCCTTGACATTTCTAGCTACATGCTCATCAAACTCTCTTTTTGCATCCCTTGTCTACTTGCATTTTTGTGTGTGCAAGATTTTATGTTCCTTTCTGTCCTCTTAATTTGAGCAGGACTTCCATTTTCTTAAGGAAGACTTCTTCTCTTTTATAGCTTTCCTGAGTCTACTTGTTAGCCATGCTCATGTCATCCTAAACTTAGGATGACATAAACTTAAACCTTTCCTCCTTTTTGGTATACATTTCAACAGAGATTCAATTTTTGTGGGTTCCATTATAGAACACTGGGAGGCACTTCACACAATCTGTGTGAAGCACCAGATGGGGTTCAGCGGGGAAAGCGGGCATAGCCCGCTCTCCCCGCAGATGAGCAGTCCCTCATTGCTGGGTGGCTGGATCAGCTGCCCAGACGAGCGGCTGCTCCAGTCAGGTGCTTCCGGGCCTGGCTGTGGCTCCATTGGGAGCTCTGGCGGTTGGGGGAACAGGAGCGCCACTGAACAGTGCCCTGGCCCCCTGAACACCAGGAAGACACCACATGAGTGCGCGGTGCCTTCCTGGAGTCCCCCCTCTCCCCCCACCTCCGGAGTGTGCCAACCACAGCTGCAAGCAGCTGCGGCTGACACGATACCAAAAAACAAGGTTAACGGAGCACTCACTCATTTAAGGGGAGGCGTTGTTTAAGGGAGGGGTTGTCAGGTGGGCTAGCTGCCAGTGAACCACCGGGCTCACCTGTGAGCCCGGTGGTTCCCACAATTGATCAATTGGCTGGGCTCCATTAGCCCAGTTTTGATCAATCATGAGAATAGCTTCAAGAACAGCCCTGCTGGATCAGGCTGAAGGCCAAGAGTCCTCAAAGAACTCAAATGTGAAATTGCCGACCTGCTTGCTAAAATATTTAACTTATCCCTGCATTCGGGCTCTGTACAAGAGGACTGGAGAGTAGCAAATGTAACAGTGATTTTCAAGAAGGGATCCATGGGCGATCTGGGAAATTACAGGCCGGTTAGCCTAACAGCCATTCCAGGCAAATTGATGGAAAGCATCTTCAAGGATAAAATTGTAAAGCACCTAGAAAAACAGGCCCTGCTGGGAGTGAGCCAGCATGGCTTCCACAAAGGTAAATCTTGCCTCACCAACCTTTAGGACTTCTTTGAGGGTGTCAACGAGTGTGTGGCTCAAGGTGATCCAGTTGACATAGTCTACCTGGACTTCCAAAAAACTTTTGACAAAGTTCCTCATCAAAGACTCCTGAGGAAACTTAGCGGTCATGGGATAAGGGGACAAGTACATGTGTGGATTGCTAACTGGTTGAAAGACAGGAAACAGGGGGTAGGTATAAATGGAGAGTTTTCACAATGGAGGGAAGTAAGAAGTGGGGTCCCCCAGGGATCTGTACTGGGACCGGTGCTTTTTAATTTATTCATAAATGATCTAGAAGCAGGGGTAAGCAGCGATGTGGCCAAATTTGCAGATGATACCAAACTCTTCTGGGTAGTGAAATCCAAAACGGATTGTGAGCAGCTCCAAAAGGATCTCTCCAAACTGGGGGAGTGGGTGACAAAATGGCAAATGCAGTTCATTGTTAGCAAGTGCAAAATGTTGCACATGGGGACGAAAACCCCCAACTTCAAGTATATGCTGATGGGATCCGAGCTGTCGGTGACTGACCAGGAGAGGGATCTTGGGGTTGTGGTGGACAGCTCGTTGAAAGTGTTGACTCAGTGTGCGGCAGCTGTGAAAAAGGCAAATTCCATGCTAGGGATCATTAGAAAGTGGATTGGAAATAAAATGGCTAACATTATAGTGCCCTTATACAAAACTATGGTGCGACCACACTTGGAGTACTGCATACAATTCTGGACACCACATCTTAAAAAGGACATTATTGAACTGGAGAAGGTACAGAAGAGGGCAACTAAGATGATCAGGGGCCTAGAGCACCTTTCTTATAAGGCAAGACTACAACACCTGGGGCTTTTTAGTTTAGAAAAAAGACGACTGCAGGGAGACATGATAGAGGTCTATAAAATCATGCATGGTGTGGAGAAAGTGGAAAGATAGAAATTCTTTTCCCTCTCACACAACACTAGAACCAGGGGTCACTCCATGAAATTGATTGCCAGGAGGTCTAGGACCAACAAACGGAAGTACTTTTTCACATAACGTGTGATCTACTTGTGGAACTCTCTGCCACAGGATGTGGTGACAGCCAACAACCTGGATGGCTTTAAGAGGGGTTTGGATGACATCATGGAGTAGAGGTCTATCAATGGCTACTAGTTGGAGGGCTGTGGGCCACCTCCAGCCTCAAAGGCAGGATGCCTCTGAGTACCAGTTGCAGGGGAGTAATGGCAGGTGAGAGGGCATGCCCTCAACTCCTGTCTGTGGCTTCCCGCAGCATCTGGTGGGCCACTGTGCAAAACAGGATGCTGGACTAGATGAGCCTTGGACCTGATCCAGCAGGGCTGTTCTTATGTTCTTATGTTCTTAAGGCCCATCTAGTCCAGCATCCTGTTTTACACAGTGGCCCACCAGATGTCTCCAAGAAGCCCACATTGCGGAGGTGAGGGCTTTCCCCCTCTCCTGCTGTTGCTCCCCTGGAGGGAGGGGAGGGAGCAAGGCAGGGGGTGAGGCCCTCCCCCCTCCCCTGCTGTTGCTCCCCCTCCCATGGAGTTTGGTTTAAACAAGCTCCATGCTTTCTGGAGTGATTTGACCGAATGTCTCACAGTCTGTATGCCTTAGCTCCCACTTCTTGAAGTTTTCTGAAACTCTTTCTGATCACTCCCTTTGTACAGAAGCTAAAATAAAACCCTTAAGTAATTGCTCAACAATAGCTGACTACAAAAGAGTACCAGAAGGACAAGATCCACTGGCCTATTGTTGGTTTGGAGGATCTGAATAGAAGAAAGATGCCTCAGGAGCCTTAATTTAGTCTAGTTTTCAGCCTTTGGGGGGTCATTTGCAGAACAGGCACCAACCTAACCCTGCAATCCAAGCAGAAAATCTCTACAAGAGATGCCCTTTCTCCCCTCAAATTCCATAGTGTGAATCTTGTGTGTGCGACCAACTTGCACAATGTATGTACTCTTCCTTTCTCCTTGTGGACACCTCTGTGCACTCCAGGTCCAGCCCAAGACTCTGGTTTTACTGTTGGGGGACTGGTTCCACTGCACCAGAGAGCTTGTTGACCCCCATTTTCCTTCCCTGCAACTTCCATCACCACCAAAGTCTTCCTGAAGTGGGTCAGTGTGAAATTCTGAAACTCATGTTCTGAACTGTTCAGGATTCTCAGCGACTTCCATAATTCCTAGTAAAGCCTATTTGCCAACTTCAGTGGCGGACTGGCCAGGGTGTCAGCTTGCACAATGGCAAGTGGGCCTTGTGGGCCCCTGATGAAGTGGGCACCCTTAAACATTAGACAATATGTTAAAAAATATTAATGACCTTTTAGTACTTTGAAAATATAATAGAAGTTCCAATATTATTACTGTAGGCAACTAAAATTTACGTCGTATTACTATTTTAATAAAAACGTTCACAGCAAGGCATTGGAATTTGTAAACAAATGTAATGACAAAATTTCATAGTTGAATATGGATGAAAATCAAACATTGGAAATTGACTCTTTGAAGACAGCATTGCCAGTTAAGAGGCAGAGGAAGAAGAAAAGAATGACAGATGAGCTTATAGATGATGAAGGAAATTCCTCAGATTCTCTAGCTGATTTTCGAGTAAATGTGTTTAACCGAATAATAGACCGCATTGTCCAGTCACTAGATTCACGCTTTGTACAACACAAAAAGTTGTATAAAGATTTATCCTGCTTGGACCCAGCAAAGTTTAAAACTATTGCAGAGAAGGGCCTTGAAGACGAAGCATTGGAAGGTATTATTAAGCTGTCTCCACAAATCAGCAACGATCAAGTAATATTGGAATTGTTTTCTTTTGCTTCGAACTTTGATGTATTAAAGCTATTGCTTAATGATGGTGAGAATATGGATTCCAGTTGCAACAAGTGTAAAATTTGTAGCACTCGCCCATCATGTATACTAAAAATTCTGGCTTCCAACAGACTTCATGACAAGGCATATGATAACCTTTATGAACTTTATAAAGTCATCTGCACAATATCAGTTACCCAAGTCCAATGTGAGAGGACATTTTCAAAACTAAAGATCATAAAGACAAGGCTAAGAAATTCACTGTCTGAGGAGAACTTGGAATCATACATGTTGCTATCCATTGAAAAGGAATTGTTAGATGAATTGGATGCAGAAGCAATTATTGACAGATTCGCACAATCATCTAGTGAACTCAAACAATTGCTCTTAATATAGTGGACTGCATGAAATATGCTTTTGAACTACCTGTTAATGTGTAAAATGTTAAGTATAAGCAAACTATTAAAAAATATCCACCATTTATTTAATTTTTTTAAAAAAATTAAAAATTCAATTATAACAATCTGTACTGTATATTGCCAGTAATATGTACAATATATGTACACTATAATTACTAAAAAATTTAATTGTACCTTTTTCCCACTTATGTATTTTTGAAATTTTTATTTATTTCTTATAAAAAGTAAATGATAGCCTTATAGTTGTAGGTGGGCTCCCTTTGTCTCCTGGCAACCAATATTTTGAGACCCAGTCCACCACTGGCTTCCTTGTATCTACCCTTGTATCTTCCTGAAAAGGACAACCAACGACCTTTGCAATCACTGCGCTCCAGCCAGCCAGATATATAGATTGTAACTTTATCTTTCTTCACTTTGTCTATCACCTCCGTCTCTCTCCCCCTCTGCCCTATATCAGGATCAGCTCAAGCTTGCATTCAATAGAACCCAATGCTCTTATAAGGATCAGCTTCTTGTAGTTAGCTGCTTCTGTCTGGCCCTCCAAGAGGTCACCAGCTAACTCTTAAATCTCATATGCTTCTGTTCTTGAATAAACTTAATCTTTGTATTACCCCTGCTAATCAAGCAAAGAGGCACCTTTTAAAAATGGTGATTCTCTTATAATTAGCAGGGGGAGAGTAACTGGCCCTATCCAACTCCAGCACAGCATCCCTCCAGTGGCTGTTGCTGGTGTCTACCTAAAGTTTCTTTATATATTGTGAGCCCTTTGGGGTCAGGCGACCATCTTATTTATATATTATTTATTTTTCTATATAAACCGCTTTGAGAACTTTGGTTGAAGAGTGGTGTATAAGTAGTAGTAGTATTATTCAAGGAAATCTGTTTTGAGCCTGCTGCTTCCATTCAAGCATCCTAACTCTGATCTGCATTTATCCATGATCAGTCTTCCAATTATTATATTAAGATCATTGCTATATGCACGTTTGCACTAATTCAACCTAATTCACCCACATGGATTCCGAAGCCTAGTCACAGAGTGTGATGACTGCCATGCATCTGAGCAAATGTGGTTACAGAGTGTCAGGGGCAGGACCAGCAGGCGCAACCCAACTCTACACGTTCTCTCAATATGCTACTATGTAACAGCAATGTTAGGGACTCCCATTCTAACTTCAAAAACACACAAATTAGCAACACTGATAGATGCTATCTCAGAGGAGGAGATACAGAATCCCTACAGCATATTGATAAACTTACTGGTTTTCTTTCCATCCACATAAAAATTACAGCCAAATAAGTGGGAACTGGGGGTCCTTCTACCATATGCACGTGGTTATGCCTCCAACCATTAAATTTTGGTGTGTGATAGGGGATTCAATGAACTTGGAATGAGGTAGATAAGGCAGATGAAAAAGCACCATTTGATATTTGAAAATGAATTACAATAACATCCCAGCATTCTCCCCCATCCTCTATTTTCCAATGCCAGTCAATGTGAAATTTAGTCATTTTCTTTAAATAAATGAACTCTTAACTGGTGTTGAGGTTTGCATATTTCTGTTTGTTAATTTCTTCATCTCTACTCAGTTATGTCTCAGACACATTCATTCTCCTGTTATTACATTTTATTAAACTAGACTTGTCAAAAAAGGAAACATTTATTGATATCTTGAAAGACATGTGTGTCTAATTAAGTTTGGTTTGCTCTGCATATTTTACTTTAAAGCAAGCAAATTTTTTCTGCTCTTTGAGTTTAACCATTTCTGAAGGGTCTTAATGAGGGTCTGGCAGCTTTATCTTGGACTGTATTTTGTTCATATAATTTCCATCCATTTAAGATGCTCTCCCTCCAAGACAAATATTTGTCCAGTACATCCTAAAGTGATCTTCAAATAATACACACTTATATGTGACCCTCAAATGATATTTATGTCTAGGCTGCCATATTACTTTTCAACTTGTCAAACTGATTGTGTAGACTTGTCTTATGTTGTTTATCAAGGGAAAGCTTCTGCCAAAACTAAGATCTGAACTTGAACTGAGCCTCACTTGTATATTTTAATTTTAATAAGTACATTATTATATTACATTTTAAATGGCTACTGTGAACCAGTAGTGAATATTAAAGGGCATGGTCCAGGTACAGTGTATTGGCAAAATGTTTTGCCATGGTATAGGAATATTATCATAAACTCTGAAAGAATCAAACATCTTTTGAGATTGTGACTTTAGAATGCCTTCAAAGGCAGTGAAGCAATACTTGATTGAAAAAAATAAAGTACTAGGGCTACATCTTGTTTCAGAAAGCTGCAAGAAAGCTTTGCTTCTTAATTTGAAGTGTGTGCACAGAGGCTGCAGTTATCTGACATTGAAGAAAAGACACCAAAATAATTCAATATTTACTTCTTTATAAGAGTACAGCCAGAGATAGGAGGAAGTTATTTTAAATAAGCATGGTGAAAGAAAATTTGTTCTCTACTGCTTAATACCTTCCTTCTGTGTTGAACCTTCAGAATGTTAAAATTAAGTTTCCTTATTTATCTCTAGTGATTCCAAGAGCATGTGGTGACAATTAAGAAGACAATCTACCTGAAGGAGATTGCCCTTATGAACCTGTCTGCACCTTTGCCCATATGAACCTGCCTGCACACTTTACTCTTTAGAGGGGGTCCAACTATATGTTTCACCACCTTCTGTAGTGCAGTTGGGCATGGCAACAAGGGCTTCAGACCAAAGCTGTGGAAGCACTTGATAACTGAGATTGGGCTAGCTCTTTTCTTGATTTAGACATCAGCAGGAATATTTTTCTCTTCAAAAACATTTTTCATGAATGTATTTTTGACTGAATATCTGTTATGATTGCTGCTGTTCTTTTTTTTAAAAAAACCACATTCATTATTTTAATGATCATTTGTGGTTTATTGTTGAGATTGTGAGCAGCTGATGATTCAGTTGTGGGACTGAAAGGCAAATGTTAAAAAAAAAATCTGGGGGTTTTTAGGAGTGAGGAAGAAAGATGGCTGATTTCAAATATCACCATGTGTCTTAATACCCTGCACATTAGATAATGTAATTAGCACTCAGTTTCTGAGCACTGACATTTTGTATAATTACATTTACGCAAATAAATTTCACTTGTATAGTTTTGAGATATGGCATTATCTTCTTGTTTTTTAAAAGAGAAATAACCCTTATATTTGAGGTTTATGTAAGGTTCCCTTCTTGGTATTTAGCAGTTCAAGAAAACCTAGGCTTTCATAGTTATGTCTCAATACTAAACACTGGTCAACTTTAAACTGGGAAAACTACACTACCAATGGGTATATCTTAATTTAAAGTGTCAGTATTACTTAAATTGTCAGTTTTTTAAAAGGTTGGGAATGGGATGACCAGTCTTGCATGATCTACTTTTTGTTTGACCTAGAACCTCCATGGTCCATAAATTTGTTTTAAATGTGTAAAGGAAAAATGTGTGTTCATGATCTCTGCACAGCTAAGGCATAGCTAATCCATATCAAATTGTCCTCAGTATAAATTCTTGTTTAAGAACACAAGACACTCTTTGCTGGATCAGATCAGGATATACCTAGTTCAACTTTCCTTTGCAAGGATCCTAGCAACCAGCAGTAGTGATGGGCGACTTTCCCCAGCTCATATAACATTAGTTTGGAAAGTACACCAATCTACTTCTCAATATATCAGAACTAGCTCTGCTTACTTTCTGAATCAATCCAAGGAAGGGGACCCTAAGACCTCACTAGGCAGCACACTGAGAGACATTTCCCTAATATGTAATCTAAACTACATTTTTAAAGATCTACAGCTTTTTCCAAATCTAAGAAGCTATGGTAAGCACCAGACATACTATGAACATTTTTTAAATTGTAAAATGTATCCTTGTTTCTGTAGTCTACATTGATTCGGGTTCTTCAGATACTTTCATTGTCATCCTCAGAGCTCAACTGTATTTTCTGAAACTAATCTACAGCTTTCTTTATTATGGACCCTCATAACCAATACACAAGACACAGAAATGCCATTTGGGAAGGGCAGAGGGGGAGCTTCCTCATGTTTCAAATCACATGCTTAGGAGCACCAGGTTACTATGTTATGGTGAGATATAAAATAGGGAAACAGAACAAATTGTTTTAAATACACTGCATTAAAAAACAACAACAGAATATTGAATTTACCCAAGGCCAGGCCTTGCCCCCTCCCTTCCTGAAACAGCTCCCTTCCCTTCATTGTAAGTCTCTCTAGCATTGAACTTCATCACTACTTTCTGAGTATTTGATATTAAGCTTTTGTGAGCCCAAATGTATGGAGTTGAGGATTGCTGACTTCCTCCCATCTGATGGTTACATACTGGTTATTCCTTACTGCATTCTGATTCTACCCCACCCCACCATTTCACAGAAAGTCTTCTCTGACACGTTCTTTCTCTTCTTTGCCTTCTCATTGTACATGAAAGGGCTCCATGCTACTGTTTATGCCCCTAGATTCGCACTTATGGATTCTATTGCCTTAATCTTTTATCATGAAGTATCTCTTTCCATAACATATTGTTGCTTCCCATAAATATAGGACACATCCTCCCACTCTGCACAGCTTTCTGCATGCAGGACGCTCTACTGAGCCCTCCCATCAACATCGCCGGCCCTCAACTGTGTGTGCTCTGTGCCTATTTGCTCTAATGTTTTTTTTTTCCTTCCACACTTTGCTTAAACCTCACCCAGCAGCTAGTTCCTCTGAAAGTCTCTGCTATACAACAAACTCTATGCTGAAACGTAATTTGCATTGCGACTAGTTTGAAGTGAATGTTCATCCAGAAAAGTCCTTAGCAAAGTAAATCAAAATGGCAGTGTCAATACTGAGGCTGACATAAATAATAGCCTTTGAATAAATGAAATGTAGATAGCTTTATTGGATTCAATTACATATGAAATTGGACAACTTGAAAACAAACTACAAGAAAACTGGAACACATTTATTAGGGCAACATTTTTTTAATCCCAACAGACATAAAAACAGATAGATGGGATTAGATAGGAAAATCCTATTGCACTTAAAGAACAAGTAAAATGTTTTCCATTGCCTAACAAGTTTTGAAATGGTAGCACAAAGAGCACATTTTAAAATGTCATGTCCTAGTTGTGAAAAGAAACAGTACAATTCCTGTACCACTTTCCACTGTGCCATGTTGGCTTTTGTGACTCCTAGAAAATAAAAGGAGTGAGGGAGGTAAGAGATGATGTTGAAAAGATTACTCTTCAGCAATGTGATATTAAAGCAGTCTTTATTTCCATTCCAGTATTCTAATAAAACATGTTCATCCTTCTGTAAAATTTTGCAGATTATGTAAAATTTTGCAATACCTATATTAAAAGGAGCTTTACATTAAAATACAACTATGGATAACAAAATTAGAGCACACACCAAATTGTCAAAAGGAAAATACATGTCATTTAGTTAAAATACATCTAAATGATGATCATAATAATCATATTATAGTGGGATTAACATATATGGCACACACATACAGCCTCAGCTGTTGAATATAAGGAGAAAACTTAGATGGACACCATTGCCCATCTACTGAGCACATGGAAGACCAACTTGGTCAGGGTGCAGGAGTTTGTGCAGAATGCAAAAATGAAGATACAACAGTTAGTCCTGTAACAGTGAATTATGAGAAAGGTGTACTATTTTTGTCAGGAGAATTTTTAGTGGAATTTAGAGGTGTGAGAAGGGAAGGCCAGAGAAAAGTCTGAAGTAGTCAAGGCAGGAGAAATGGCCAGAGCATTAATTATTCTTAGCTACTTTTCATAATATTATTCAAAGTAGGGAGGAGCAACGTGACTATGTAATTCAATTTTCCTCAGTGATATTTTCATGCATATAAAATCCTCAATGATGTATACTTAAAGCCTAACAAACAATAACACATGGATAGTTTTTTTTAAAGGATGAACATGTACACTAAAAAGATTTTTCTCTCTTTTTTACTGAACAACCTAAACCGCTTCTCAGGTAAGCATTCATTTTAAAATTAATACATTTTATTTCAACTTTTTTTCTGAGCTGAAGCAAGTCACATTGAGAACTGAAGAAAGCAAAGATGCAACTTTGCTCCCTTTTGTGTTTTGCTGTACAATTTTTCCCCCCTCCTGGCAAGAGATTTTAAATCTGTTTGCCTCTCTCTCTCTCTTTTTTCCATGGGAACTGTTTGGTAAGTGCCAACATTAGAGCTGACAAAGCTTTGTGTGTGTTTTCCCCCTTTGCCTGGTTTCTGTGTCTGTGTGTGCAGGCATGCATTCATTAACGTAATTCCTCAACATTCAACAACAGTGCATCATAAACCAGGGAGAAAAAAAGGCCTCATAAATATTTAGATTCTCCTGTCTACCTTCCAAACTGAAGTGAAAAAAGAGTATTTGGTAAGGACTTGGTCAAAGTTAATCTGCATGTGAACTGAAATGGGTTACAAAGGGATGAAAAGGTGGTGGAAACTAGTGTACAAACCCTCAGTCTCCAGGGGGTCATTCATCTTGTTCTTGTCAATACAATCCCACTCTCACTGCCTAGCAGCATTCTGCGCATGACCAAACAGACAGGCTTTACAAAGATAATATGGCAAAAGATGTGTGTTTTTTGTTCTATCATGTAGGGCATATTAAAAATATAAATGGATGAAAAATAGTACATACGCATTTTGTGAGAAGCAGCCCACTTTTTATGTGATTTTCTTCTTATCTGCTATCATCCTTATCTATAAACAGGTACCTTTATCTAAATCGTATGCATATATCCACAAAAAGAACCCAAGTTATAGAATTCTCAAACACCAGCAGTTACTGATGGAGGACGGAAAAACACCTTAAGTCATAGTGTCCCATGAATACAACTTTTGAATTAGTTATATGACTGATAATGTCATTCTGAAGTTATCATATGAAGGAAAAAACTGTAGAAAATAGATCTTCTCCTGTTACAGTGGTTTGACAAAAAGCACAGCAAAAATCTCTAAAGCAGAATCCTTGTATGCTCATGTAATCAATCTTATTATGATACAGACAAGAATACAAAGACAGTAACCAATACTTTTAAATTTTGTATCAAAGGAACTATGAACTGATTTGTGAAATGTGGATTCACACAGAGTTTAGTAAGGGATTATCCCAAGAACATTTGTGATGCTTGTGTAAATTATATGCCATGTAACAGACTCTAAACACACATGTAATTACATTTTACTTTATAGTAATTATAGGTTTAGCTCTATATATTCAAAAATTCCACCTCACCTGAAGTAGTCATAAGATTCCTCCTGCATTCTGGAAGCTCTGGGTTCAAGTCTCTGTTCAGCTGTGAAGCTCACTGGGTGGCCAGGTCATTATCCCGGGGCTTGACAAATCCCAGGTGCCAGGGAGCCAAGAAATTTTACCATGATTCCTAGACCAGAATATTCAGAAATATTTAATATTTTTTTGTCCTAGGCAGTCCTACTTCTGTTCTAAGTATGTTACTTATAAACAGGATAAAGAGAAACGCATTTATCCACCCCTCCATAATGTCTATCACTAAGTGTGGTAATGTTGTCCATTGTTTGGGGGCTGGTTCCTAGATCCAAAGCAAACTTGTCAAGGCCTGTGTTATCTCTCAGTCTGGTCTACCTCACAAGAAAGCTGTGGGGATATTATGCAATTATGCCATGTATGCTGGCTCAAGGTCCTGGGAAGAGAGGTGATAAATCAGTAACTTGGCTGAATGTGTGAACAATCCCCACCAAGATAAAATCTGTGTTGATTGACGTGTGTTGGCTGACTCACATATGCATATTGATAAATATAACAATCAAGTGATGAACATGTATATGTGAACCAGTTGTGCAAAGCTAGAACATCTGTTTTATTCCCTAGTATTAGGATACAACTAATAGGTAAGTGCTATTAGTGTCCATAGACTCATCTGTCCATAGATACAGTATAAAATGGCATTGACCTTCCACACCCCCTTGGCATCATATTACTAACTCATCATCAACTTGTTATCTGTTGTAATCCCCATATTTTACTGGAAGTACTGCAGTCTTATTCCCTATATTATACTTATACACTTGGTACTTCTTTCTTCTACATAATGAGATTTACAAGGAGAAGTGTAGTGTGTTATACAGCTCTTTGTAAATCTCATTTTGTTACTATGTACAATGGCTGGGCTCCAAAGAGCTCCTTAGACTCACTCAAGGGGCCTTTGCTAGTTCAATTCAAGTTCTGACTTTGCTGTTAGCGGTGTTGCTTGAACAGCTGACACCCATATCACTCGCTGCTTTCAAAAAAGCTTGTCATGTGGCATAAAAGGTTGCTATTTGAAAAAAACAAAACAAACCTAAGAACCACCCTGCTGGATTAGACCCAAGGCCCAACTAGTCCAGCATCCTGTTTCACACAGTGCCCACAAGGTGCCTCTGGGAAGCCCACAGACAGGAGCTGAGGGCATGCCCTCTCTCCTGCTGCTCCAATAGCTCTCTTGGGCTGATGCAGCAGGTAGCTGAGTTCCTTGGCTCCTGGCTTCCTTGTCAGGAAAAGAGAAATATCTACCAGGGGCTATTGAAATCTCAACATGATTTAAATGGTGGTAAGGCAGAGGATTGCTATCCAAATTGCTGGTGTAATGGAACAAAGTGGGAGATAATACATAATAGCATTGAAGAAGGGGGATGAATCACTTTTAGACAGCTGTTTTGCCATGTCAAGATTACAGGAGGGGGTTAAGTAGGAAGCTCCATTGGGAAGGAAACTCAAATTCTTTTTCTGGTACCTCTTTCTATTGGGAAGCAAAATGCTGCTATCTTTGTGTTTTTGTAGTGGATAAAACTGGAAACAGACACTCATCTATTCTACTGATGCTTTTTACTGGGTAAAGTAGGAGATTGTACACAATATGGCTGACATCCAAATTACGGCTGCACTAGTACAAAGAGCGAAACTGTGCACACTTAGGAAGCTTGCAGAGCTATGCAAAGTTGTGGCACTCCACAATGCTGTGCAACTGCTAGAGCAGGGATTCTCAACGTTGGGTCCCCAGATGTTATTGGCCTTCAATCCCCATAATCCCCAACCAAAGTTCACTGGGGCTAGGAATTATGGGAGTTGAAGTTCAATAACATCTTGGGACCCAACGTTGAGAATCCCTGCGCTAGAGTAAAACCTTATCCAGGACATATATACGGTTGTGCAATATGTTGTACAACTGGTTGGTCACATGTCAACATCTTCTGTTCATCATCAAGAACTAGGCATTTACCATTGCCTCCTCCCGCGCAGTATGAGATGATGCCTTTCAGCATCTTCCTACATCGCTGCTGCCCGATATAGTACCAGTGGGGATTTGAACCGGCAACCTTCTGCTTGTTAGTCAAGCATTTCCCTGCTGCACCAGTAGTGTATGTTTATTCCAGGTACAGTAAGAATGCAGATAAGTAAGCTTAATAGCACAACTCCATTATGACTTGTGTTGTTACAATGTTTAGGACCTTTTATGAAGGTCCTGATTAATGCTCTAAGCATTCATCAGGAACAGCCGTAAATAGTAACACAATATGTCTAGAAAACTGATCTGGAATGTTAACTTCTTGATTCTGAATACAATAATTTAGTGCAGGGCTGGAAAAATCCAAGCTGCTTGGTTGCTTACATGTTCACATAATTACATAATTACATATTAAATAATCATATTTACATGATTACATATTTAATGCCTAGACCATATGATTTTTTTCTTCCAACTAGGGCTAATGATAACTAAATTCACTGAGTGATTTGAAGTACATTCTAGTCCTGGTTTATTATCTGTCTGAGCATCCATTTTTGTTTTCAAACTGTATAATTACTTAACAGAAAAAAGGAGCTTCTTCAGGTCATTAGTTGAGTTCCCAGGCATAATTATGTGGAAGTAAGTTCCACTGAAACCAGTTAGGCTTATTTACAAGTAGTATGTTTAGGATTCAGGTACAAATCACTTAATCCCATATGAAGTGGCTAGGATGCTCCCAGATCCAAAAGACTGATTTTCTTTTGAGCGATGACAGTTGATACCTTTCATTATTGATCCTAGGACTTTACTCGCAAATATAATTTCTGGTTTAAAGTCTCTAGAAATCATAAAGGGAGAGATCCAAAGTTATCACTCCAGAAGCAAAAGTTGTGCTTAGCTAATGTCAAATAAATCATTTTAGAACATTTTAAATGCATTATCAATTCTTTGCACCTTATTAAATTTGCCTTCTCAGTTATTGCCACCAGACTTTGGAATGCTCTCCCAGTGGGCATCCATCCACTCCTCAGTCTCCATCACAGTTTTTAGAAAACAAGTGAAATTTAATGAGAGACAGAGACAATAGCTGGGGGACAGGGACTACAGAGCTGAAGCACCTTGGGATGCAGGGCTGTTCTATGGGAACTGTGTTTCACACTTAAAGGAGTGTACATATTGTATGGGGATGGGTGTTTATATTATAATAATTACCACTGTCACACAGGAGACTGACTTTCTCAACTATTGATCTAATACTAGAAGTAGACTGACAACTAAGCAAAACATGGTCACATTCAACCAAACCTTTGCCTTTTATTTAAAAAAAAAAAGGTGGGGGAGCAGGGAGACCTTAAGACAATATATGCACACTTAAAATCCTACGTTTGTAAATGAGATTGAAAAGAGAAGCTAATGTATTGCTATTGTAACACAACAACCAGCTTGTAGAGTATTAAATGTCTATCTTTACTCATGCAGTATCAACCATCACTTAAGAAACTGCTAGCAGATGAGGATTTATGTGGTGGCTTATGTGAAAAGAGTTGCAACTTTATTATATACTAGCTTAACCTATGTAGAGCATCTGCATGCTAGTACTTGATTGCTCCCCTCACCCCCTGCCACAACCCCCTCACCTCAGAGATCTCTCTACCTTCACCTGAGCTGTACTCCTGATCCTCCTCCATCCCACTCACTGCAGCGTTGCTGGTGCCTATTGGCCAAGCTGCAGCCCCCTATCCCCAGACACCTCCCCATCCTCACCTGAGCCTCACACCTGCTTCTCCTCACAGGAGCATCAGTGGCAGCGGTTGACTGGGCCCTTCCTTGCTGCTGTTATCGCCATGGCCGCTTGTTCCCCTCAAGCTGCTGACAGGCCCAGGCCCATCCCTTGCCTGCCTGCCTGCCTCCGCCAATGACCTCGGTAGCCCCAAACAGCAGCAGTGGTTGTCTGGGCCCTTCCTTGCTGCCTAGGCACCGCCATGGCCGCTCATTCCCCTCAGGCACTGACAGGCTTGGGCCCATCCCTCGCCCTTCCTCCTTTCTCTCTTCCCCTCGCTTCTTTCTTTCTTTCCCTTCCCGGGTTAACAGATCTTGTTCATCTTGTTTCCTCATCTAATTCACATAGTGGCAGCCTCCTCCTGAAGAGGCTCTTTCCTCCCTCACAACCTCTCTCTTCACAGACCCCTGCTCACTTTCTTCCTTCCAACCAGTAACAGTTGCATTCCATCTGTCAACCATCACAGGCTCCTCTTCCCTATCTGCATAGGCAATCCCCACTGCCCAATCACCACAGTGCCACAGGCTCCTCCTCCTATCTGCATATGGAATCTCCACTGTCCAATCACTATGGTGCTTCTGCTCACTCACTCTCGCTAATCTCACACAGGATTAACCACAGGTATCCCTTAGAAAATATATCTATCTATTTATGATTTGCATGATCAGATGTTTAGGAAAATTAAAAGTCAAGTAAACACTTCTAGGAAGACAGAGGAATGTTTCAAGATGCTTTGAGATCATATGTACTTCTATATTTTAATTATGCACTGTTTTAATTGTATTGTAAATGGCTTTGAGATTTTAATGAAAAGCAGAATATAAATAGAATGAATGAATGAATGAATCAATAGACTTCTGGCAGATAATCAAAATGAAGCCCGGCAGTGTGGGCACTTGCCTAGTGAGAAGCTCAAATGAAACCCATTAACCACTAGGATTATCTTGAAAAGAAATTTATAACAGAGTGTGTACACAAGTGTAAATAAGTGAAGAAAATAGCTAGATGGAAATAAACAGTTTATTTAATAAACACAGTCAGAAGATTTGCAAAGCAACAAATGAGAGAGAGAAAAAGAGCAGACCCTTTAATAAACTCTTTATTCTTAGCATTCAGACACTTTAAATGTACTTCAGAAATACACATGCATTTAAGGATGCAATCAGAGGTCTATATGAGTTCATTAATTACCTGTAATTACCTGCCAAGAACTGAAAATTGAAGAACAAAGATATAATGCATATGTTTAAGACGAAATCATTTAAAAAAAAATCCTCAGAAGGAACCGTTTGAAAACTTCAGTTTGACACTTCAGGCTTCTTTAAAAAAATCTAAAGCTGTAACTTAAGGGTATACAGCCAAGGACAATTAAGTCCAAACTAGACATGAAGGATTCAGCCACATTTGTCAATCACATCTAAAACGGAATGTGTGTGTAAATTCTACTTTCCAATATATTTTATGTACAAAAGCCATCTTCCAAAAAAACACAACTTTATATTTTATAAACAACATAATACATGTAGATATTATATAAACATGTAATGCTTTGTAACAAAATAACATTTCTATACTTCAAAATGCCATCTAATACTAATAATATAAACTGGTGACTTTTCTACCAATTTCAGGACAGAAGCTTAATTTAACATTAGCAATGAAAAGCTAATGGACATATCAGATTTATTTGGGGTGAGGCTTAAATTTTAGCTGACAGAACTCATTGTGGACTCATAGTAAAAAGATAAATATTGTAAAAATGTAGTAATTTAAAGCCTTGCCAATATTGTTCCAAGTGTTTGAAATTATATATAATCTGTTTTAGGCATATTTTTAGTGGGATACACTTCTGTATAGCTTTTCCACTGTGCATCTGAACACTTAGGAAGAAGACCTGTTGAACAAAGAACTATTTCCAAGCATGCAAAAGGCAAATTATCTTGAACTTTGAATAAAGTATACCTGGCATTCATAACAAACAAAAGTTGGACTGCTTAATGTACTTATCTGTGCCTTTTCTAGCCAGTTCCTATGCATGTTTGTTCAGAAGTCCCGCTAGGTTCAATGGGGTTTTCTTCCAAGTAAACGTGCATAGAATTGTAGGGTGTTCCTAACAGAACATGTAAAGGGGGCGGTGGGATCTCCCTCTATATGCATTCCCCTGTATGACGATGAGACAAGCATGACAGCAAAGGTTATCCCCTGCCCTCGAAAAATATGACATGGTAACATTGCGAGGAGGCACGTGGAAGGCTAATAGTCGTACTTCTACAACGATGGAAAAGAGGAGGAATCCAGTTACTTAGGTGTGGTTTGCTTCTCATCAAAGCCTCCAGGGCGGACAGTTCAAGGAAAAGAAACGCGAAACGTATCTTTTCTGGTTCTGTGCTCTCAAAACATCGCTTATATTGACAGCCTCGTAAAATGGGTATTAAAATATTGGAAAAGCAGACGGAACTTGGCATTGCTGCCGCTACGATGCACTTTAAAGCCTTGAAAAGAATCCATGCCGGCGCCCTGTGAGGTGGTTGGTGGGAGGAGAGACTAAAAATACGGGGGGCAATGCCATTTGGAGAATTAGCTAACATCATGTGTCCTTGGCACGGGAGTTCAAAGGAGGCGTTACTTATGAGACCTCGGTGTGTGCGCGCAAGTTCCCGCCTTCGTCGCCCAGGCGGAGGGTTTTGGTGGGAGTGGGAGACAAGAACTGGCTCCTGCTTAAGCCTTTTGGCTGATGCGGAATTCCTGACTGAAAGCAAAGCTCCACGGCTGTGGAGGACTCTCCCGGCTTCTACACTCTAGAAGGGGCAAACACTGAATTACAGATGCCTTTTCATTGGAGTGAATTCTTCTTAGGACTAAGAAGGCACCTCTAACCTGTTTGTTCCGGCGCGGCAGGCCGGGGGTCTTTCCCCAGCACCGGCCCTGCAAACCCTTGGCACACAGGGCGAGACAAGCCACATGTGCGCGTTCACCCCCTTTCCTCTGAAACGCGGGCGCCGTGATGCAGGGACGGGCCCCTGCAGCTGCTAGCCCCACCGTCCTCCGGGCGCTCTGGAGTGGGAGGAAAAGTTCTCCCGAACGAGGGTGGTGCCGAGGGGAAGAGGTTGAAGGCGGCCAATAAAGCCGGAGGAAAAAGCGAGCCTGGGTCTGAGAGCTTCCCTAGTGTGAGTGGGGGTGGGGTATTGGCACCAGTGCACCGGAGTAGCCCGGAACCCGCATGCACCGATGGCGATGGGCCGGCGCTGCTGCTGCTGTGTTCAAGGAGAAAACAGCGTCGCTTTATGCTAGGCACGCCGGCCCCGCTGCGCGGTGTATGATAGATGCCTCGCTTGAGCGCGAACGCTAGTCAAGCACACCACCGTTTGCCAACAGGCAAGTGTGTCACCTACCGTGTCCCTTCCTCTCCCCGCCCCCCAGCCAACTCCGTTCCCTACAGAAAAGAAACCACTTTCATTGAGCGAAGCGCTCTCTTAGGCGACCTTTAGTGCCCCTTTGGGGGATCGAAATAGCTCCTCGTGGGGCAGGTCCCCCTGTTTCCTTTCCTTCCCCCTCGGCGCAGGCGTACAACGCTCCTTTCAGCCCCGCCCCCTTCCTTTTCTACACCTCGGGAGAAGAAGAGCGGCGGTTGCCGCGACACAATTGAAAGCGCGCGCACGTACAGCAGACAGCCGCGTGCGAGTGAGAAGGACACGCTGCACGCATGCGCCTTGATAGTAAAGATCACGACGAGGACTTCCCCCCGCCAGCAGCACGTGACTGAACCCCGCCCCAGCGCAAGATCGGTGAAGTAACAAGTTTCTGGAGGACTTTCTATCTCGTGCACACAGCCTCTCGGATTTTAAATAAATAAATAAATAGGTGCGCGCGCGCGCCATAAAGGGACGCGCGCGCCAGTAGCACAGTCTCGAGCGTGAAACTGATGGTAGACAGCAGCACGAGCCCGTGTGTATGCGCGTGCCAGTTACTCAGACCAAAGCACCGCCGTATCGCGGCCGCGCGCGTGTGTGTGTTAGCGTTAGCGCCGTTGCGTTCTATTCGCCTCACACAAGTCGGGGCTCCTTCCCTTTCCCTGCCCCCACCAGTCGTCAGCCAAGTCCCAAGTCTCTCACAGGCAAGGGGCGGGGCGGGTTGAGTCCGCCAAGTGGCGCCGCTGCCGCCGTTGCTCTCGCTGATTAACGGCCGCCCCGCCCCGCCCCTGCTCCTTTGCTGCCCCCTCCCTGCCCCCTATCCCCTCCCTGCCGCCGCTTGCTGCCGCCGCCAACACAGCCTGAACTGAAGCGAACTCCAGAGCGAACTGAAGAGAAGGAAGAAGAAAACGGCGACGACGGTGAAGGAGGCGGCACCACGGTGGCAGCAGCAGCAGCAGCGCGGAGACTCGCCAGCCACAAGCAAACGGCACCAGCGGGAGGGAGGCAGGCGGAGCGGGAGGCAAGGCGGCGGCACCAGCAGCAGAAACAGCAGAAGCACCACCGGCGGCCAGGAACAGCCTTAGAAGCAGCAGTAGCGGCGGCGGGGACTCCTCGGGAAACAGCCAAGCCCCCCCCCCCGCCCCACGCTTGCTTGCCTGCCTCCCTCCCCCGCCGCGGAGACAGACCAGGGAGCAGCAGCAGCAGCGCCGAGGAGAAGGAGCCGCGATCAGCGTCTGCAGTAAGGAAGAGTAGCGAGAGAGAGGAAGAGGAGGGGAAAATACCGAAGACTGCGCCGGCCGCAGGCGCACGGCGCTGGGGAACGGCTTCCAGTGGGAGCGGCGACAGGAAGAGGGAGAAACAGCCGCGGAGGATCTTTCTACAGGCGGAGTAGAGGAAGACTAGGGCTCAGCCCTCGGCGGTCGCGACGGTGGAGGAGGGGTTGGGGGGTGGTGGTGGTCGCTGTTTTTTATCTCTCTGGGTTTTCCCCTCTGCCCGGGACCCGGCGTCTTCTGCTGGTGGCTTCTTCGTTGACGGCACCCCCCCCTTTCCCGCTCCCTCCTTCTTCTCCTCCCCCAATTTTAGGGGGGAAGAGGCCTCCCCCCGACCCACAACACACCCCGTCTCTTCCCGCCTGGCGGGCGCCCAGTGCGGTGGTTGGGCGAGTGCTGGTGCGGGCGCTCGCTCGCTCTCTCCGCGCGTTTGGAATATGGTTGGGGAAATGGAAACCAAGGAGAAGCCCAAGCCGAGCCCCGATTACCTGATGCAGCTGATGAACGACAAGAAGCTCATGAGCAGCCTCCCTAACTTCTGTGGGATATTCAACCACCTCGAGAGGCTCCTGGACGAAGGTAAAATGGAAGTGGGGTGAGAAATCCCCCCAAAAGCAACTCTCTTCCCTTGCGACTGTGAGGGGGTGGGGAAAACATGGTGCTTTCTTCCTCTTCCCCCATCTCGTCCCACAACTTGGGCCTCAAATCTACCAAGATTCATCCCATTTCTGTCCAAAAAATGAGGGTTGTCTCACCCCCGCCCCCGCCCCAACAAAGAGAAGTCTCTCTACCGAAGTTTCGGCCTTTGGTGGCGGGGGTGGGGGGAGGAACTGAGAGAGGGGATGAAGTAGCTGTTCTTTTCTATATAGGTGCTACTTAGTCTGGGGGGAAAGCAGCCGCCACATTGAGGAAAGAAGTAGGTGGGCGGGGGGAAGAAAGCAGCCCAAGAGGATTTTGGAGTGGTAGGAGAAGGGAGTTTTAAGACTCTTAACCTCACATGAAAAAGTACGAAGTACGAAGTGGGCCTGGTGGCTTGAGTTCTTGAATTAGCCTTGAAACCTAGAGAAAGGAGAAATGGGCGTTCTTGTTGTTGAGATCTGGCCCTGGGAGGTGGCTGAAACGTATTGACAAGACCTGAGGGCTGAGTTCTTTTCTCCCTTGTTGAGCAGTTTCTCGGCTTCAAGAAGACTGAACTGCCTCAACTTTGTGAGTAAACAGACCGAACTTGTTCACTAGCTATTACCTTGGAAAAGTTCGCGTTGCTTTTTGGAATTAGTTGAAACGGGTGTCTGTGGTGTTGCAGAACACGCTGCAGTTCCAGGCCATACATTTAATTTCAACTTCTTCTCCCCCGCGCCCCCACTTCCTCGACTTATGAGGGTGCAAACTGAAAGCCGTATTTGTGGTGTAACTCATTTCTGTAGTCTTCAAAGATTCATACCTAATTGCTTTATGGATTTGGATGGCTTGAAGATAATTGCTGCCAAAGGCTTCACAAACTATTGTGTCGTATTTTCTTAATGTTTTGTGTTGAATCCTGGATGTTGATGCATTTCTAATCAAAACTGTATCCTAGGAATTCATGGTTTAGTTCTAGAGTTTTTAAGGAGATATGAAAACCCGAGTAATTGTCAGTGTTCGCTATTTAGATATGAAATACATGTTGACATTGAATTTTAGTTTGGGTTATTCCATTGGGAAGAGTTTTTAATGCAGAGCTCTTGTACTTGACAGAAATTTGCTTACACTGGGAATGCTGTGTTTAACACTCATTTGAAGCAAATGACTGTGGGTTGTAAATCAACAATTGGATTTTTTATTTCTTACTCATTGTTAGCCGTCAAAATGATATTTAGGAAGTAGCTTCATATGGTAAACAACTTAATTTCAGACTACTGAACCTTCTTTTAAGAAATGAGTTGGAAAATAGCTTCTAAAGTAAGGAAATTGAATACAGTTATAACAATGGACTTCTAAAGTTCCCGAATCATCAAAGTTTGATCTGGGAAGGGAGGCAACAGTGACTTTGTCACAAGAACAAAAGAGCGTAACATTTCTGGTGTCAGGAGGATATTGGAAGAAGAATAATTGGGGTCACTGCACCTTTTGAATGTGGTATAACCTTTTAGCTTTGGAAGTTTTGTGTGAACTGGGGTATTTTTTGTAAGCAGGGGTATTTTTTGTAAGTCCAAAACAAGGACTGGAAAGATATCTAATATAGCAGTCAAGCTTATTGTCGTCATAGGTTTACTTCCCTCACTCTCAACCTTTTCTGGGTAGCTCAAGGAAAAAAATTCAACTGCCCCTTTAAATCATTTTACCTTTTCCTGTTTGTGTTGGCTTCTAAGTGGAAGAACTGCGAAGGCTGAAAACTTTCTGGAATGTGTTTTTTTTTTTAAAGTTGCATGCAAATTTGGTGAATGATCTAAATGTTTTAATATTTGAACACTAAGGGGCGCCAGTTCTTTCTTTTTGTAAAATGGCTTAAAACCTTACATGTTTTTCAAGCCTTTATGCCAAAATCAGCAATCTTATTGTAGAATTAAACACATGTTGAGGTTAAATAATAAACATATTTACACATAATGGGATTTAAGCATTTTTGGATGATGGTACAATATTCTCTCCCCCCCCCCCGCAATACTATGAAAATGTTTGTGCAACTTCTGTTAAACAATGAAGTACTGTAAAATGTGTAAATATTGATGATTTAACAGCTTATATCATTTTCATTGAGACTTTATGGATCTTACATGTGCATCCAAGCTTCTAAAGAAACATTAAAAGGTTTCTTTAACCTTTTTGCAACGTGATATTTTTGTCCTAAGCAAGAGGGGGAAAGTTACTAGGTAACTGTAGAGCTTGGACCACTGCTTCTAAGAATACTTATATACATACCACTTTTCAACAATAAGATTCTAAAAGCAATTTACATTGCAAAATAAATGAAATTACCTGTCCCTAAAGACCTACTTGTTTGGCCTGGCCTTCCACGGCTTTTAAATGGTTAAGTATTTTTAATTGGTTTTAAATGGCTCTGAACTGTGTTAGATTTGCTTTTATATTTTAATAATAATAATAATAATAATTCAATTTCTATATTTTGATTTGTTTTAAATGGTGTTTTGTATTTTACTTGTTGTGCACCTCCCAGAGCCTTTGGAGAGGGCAGTATAGAAGTGTAAAATAAATAATAAAGCCAGTTACAACAAAAACAAACAATAATTATGAAAAAGGGAAATACTAGCAAACAGCTGCTGAAAAAGATGCTATGTTTGGATGAACTGGGGGAACTGCCATCTCTGCTAAACGAAAGCAAACCACCTTTTAAAAGGCACCTCTGTCCAGTTAGTGGTTATTGCACAGTTTTTCTAATGCTTCTGCACTATTGATGATTTTTTTGCTCTAACATTATTGGTACTGTGTTTCTACTTTTTAAGCTTTAGAAAAAAGTTTAGCAAGCAAAAACTTATTAACTAGGTTAATTTTACTTCTGTATATGCTTAATTTAAAACTATAGATTCCTTGTTTCTCTATAAAGGCTCATTATAAGGATAAATATGTATTTATAGACTTTAGCCAAAATACTTTACATCTCACTGTATGACATATAGTGCTTTGAATACTCAAGGATTCAGAGTGTGTTCAACAGTTTGCTCTTTTTTGATGCAAACTTTCTTAATTGTTAAATCCCAATTTGTAAATAACATATTTGATAGCAAGGATAGAAAACCTTTTCTATTGGTTTACATTGGCCTTTAAGAAGTAGGGAAAGAGCTTTTCCTAACTTAGAAGAGGTTTTATTTCCAGTTTGCTAAAAGTATTATTTGTGACTTACACATTTTCAGAATGTAAAATCCTATTTTTATATAAGTGGGAACATGTTGAATTTATCTTGTTTCTGATCCAATCATGTTATTAATCTAGGGATTAAATGTTTAATAAAGCTCTTGGTGAGTGATCCAAATGTCACCATCAAATAACAGTTGGATGTTGGCAAAGATATATTCAAAGCTTGTTCATGTAAGACTTTTATACTTGGAAGTCTAAGCTCAGTTAGCAGTTTCATTGATATTTTTGGGACTTGCTCAGAAATATGCTTGGTGTAGGGTCTCCCAGTGAATGCTGAACTTTAATAAGGGAAATGAGTGCAGATTTTGTACTATTAGACATAGGATGTTTCATTTTAGTTTCACAACTAATGCTGCTTCCATATGGGGTATGCATCAACAGAAATAAGCCCCGCTTTGAATGTATTGATTCTGAAAACCCGCATTTCTGAATTCTGCATTTTAACCAGTTGTAAATGCTGCCCCAGATCATTCAATATACAGAGCAATTTCTTAAGTACACACACTGAAAATAATACCATGCTTTAGAAAACTCTATTTCTTGGTACTGCAGAAACTATAGTAAGTTGTACTGTAGTCATAAATGTCCGGATACAGATAATTTCCCTCATTAATTTTATTTGCTGTTTATCTCAAAGCAGACAGTTCTGAAATAGATTTTTGAAACTTGTTTTGTGTTTAAGTGGTGTCTCTCATCTAATTGTATTGGTGACTATGATGTACTGTATCAAAAGAAAAGGGTTTCAGAATCAGTCCCAACATTTGTTTTAATACTTCTAGAACAGTTGTGCTCTAAAACTAGCTGCTTAGGTTAAGCAATCTTGATAATTTAGTACATCTGTAGGAACTGTTTGTTTGCACTCTAAGAGACCTTTTCTTCAGTTACATTTAAAAGCTTCTAGCAAACTGGAAAATCAATGTACAGTTCTGAAAAATTTTGATCTAAGTAGTATTTTGCATAAACGTTTTAAGTGATAGTCCCTTGTAGCAAAACATAATTAGTCCCCTTCCTCCAGCAAAACAGAACATAAATATCATTGAACTTTATTCTTTGACCCTATTTAAAATGTATGTTCATATCAATTTTTTGGTGAGCAATGGGACAGCCTATAATCCTGAAGAGCAGAAGGGCTTAAAATTCTCTTGAAATCACTTTGCTTTTGTGTTAGAGCCTTTTGAGTCTCGTTCCTTACAACTTCTCTCTGTGGGAAGACTTTTGTCATGATTCCTATTATAAAAAACAAACATTCACTCTCAGAACAGGCATCCATGTGAATTTTTTAGGAAAGATAAGTGATCAGGAATCCTGCCCTCGCAGGCTCTCTCCTCTCCCCCCCTCCCCAACAGCATATATGATCAGTTTTGATGTTTTTTCTATAGGAATTATTCACATAATTTGTTGTATGAAAGCTTATATAGGAACAGGCTTTTGGACTCTCAACCTTCTCCCTTCAAAAGAGGCCATTCTAACTTTAATAACGTATACCCCTATATTTGCACACTTAAACAGAAAATAAGAAACTTGCCTGCCTTTGCTCATCCAATAGTAGCACAAGCTTGGACCTGGAATACTCAGTAAACTGATAAATAAAATCCTCATAACAACTTGGATTCTTGCTGCTTTTGGTCCCTCCTACTTCCTAGGAATTTGAGGTCCTGACTGCTAATCTTTTCCTTGACAAAGGTTTGTTTTACCCTGTGGAAGTAAAAAGCAAGGTTTGAGATCTTGTGTAGGTCCCTTACATTGTAGACTGAATTCAGATCTCCAACTGCTATAAATACCACAATGAAACAAAAGCCACAATGTACGTACATCAGAACAAAGCTATTCTACCCTTTGAGAATGATTTAAAATGTACAGGCTTCCCACAAGGTAATACAATTAAAGAAAATCCCATTTTTCATTCGCATGATTTTTACCAGTTTACTAAACACTGTTACTCAAGTTCAAGAATAATTACAGCAGTAGAACATCCTTTCAAAATTGCTACACCTTTATGGACTGTGATGTGGTGTACCAGTTGACATGGTCCATTTTGGTCACTTATATTCTGTCACAGGAAACTTTGGGATTGAATGCCATTTCTGATTAATGGGGAAAAGTCGATAGGCATTCAAGTTTCCAAAAACATTCCACATACTTTGTTGCTGGTGTTGAAGTAGTCAACACTAAAACGTTTATAACTAAACATATTATTATTATTATTATTATTATTATTATTATTATTATTATTAATAATTCAATTTCTTAAAGGATATGCCAACTGCCAACTACCCCCCCCCCAATTTAAACTGGGACCATTTTATCTACAAAGTAATTTTGGATGTATGCAAACATAGAGTATAAATCCTAATTTACTTCTGCTTACGCTTCCAGGAAACTGTCAATAATATATTTGGTAGAATTATTAAATGGGGGGGGGGTAGTTGGCAGCCAGACCAATGCATGCACAAATAATGTTTTGGGTGGGCAACAGGGAATATGCCCATTTCTCTTCCCCTCTGCTGGCCACTGTGCCTCCTGAAAATATGTCCCTGTGGATCCGGCAAGCCTGAGGGATATATTTTTGGAAGGCATAGGGACTGTAGAGTGAAGAGGCTATCGATGAAAAATTGCACCTCTTCCATGCCGTATGAAAATTATTCTTTGGCATATGCATTGTTAGTCTGGAAGTCAGCTAGTTTATTTTTAAAGTGGTTCCAAAGTAAACTTTTAAATGCTACCATTATTCATAAATGTGGATTAAGATTTCTATTGTCAGACTTGCAATTCAAATTTAGGTTTACACAGCTTTTCTATCTGATAATTTTTTAACTTGGTTTGGAAATTCATAATTGGAATTTATAGAAAGATGGAAGTCACAAAATTCATGTGAATATTAGAAGAAAATTGGTATGCTTTTCTTTCTGTAAGTGTTTGAAATACGTGTAGTTACGGTTTGGAGACATTATAATATAGCATCAATAACATTAAAAAACACAAAAGCTTACATAAATTATCTTCTAGTATTGTGACAAAGGGGAAACCTGATACATTAAAAATCTAAAATAGTTAAATGTGTATTCTTGGTTGAAATATCTACAACTTTTCATTGAAGCTTTACACGCCACTCCTTTTCAGAATTGCATATGCTTGACTGATACAGATCTGCGGAATAAGATATGCCTTTTGAAAGACTAATTGAAACTATCTTAAGTCCAGTTCAAATTGTATGTTGGATTCAATACACTGATTGACTAAGAAATACCATAATTCTCTGCATAGTGGAAGAGGTTATTGCTGATCAATTAATCTAGTTGAAATATAACACTCATGTAATGTTGGTAACCCATTGGAACTATTGTGACAGAAGCTAAGAAAAATGCTTCCATAGGCAGATGAATGATTTTATAAGATTTCTTAATTAAAAGGAGAGCTAACGAGAATCATTTCAGTTTATTTCATTGATAATCTAAATTGGCAGTTGTACACTACTGAAATTTGGGATACATTGATTAATGCTTTGGAGACAACACTTTACATGCCTATAGTCAAATTAGTTTAAAGTGCTCTGCACATCTAGGGTATTTTAATTTTAGGGGCAAATGGTGTAAATTCCTGTATTTGTTCTAATTTACCTGGCAGTGACCAACATCCCCACTAAAGATTTATTTATTTTTATTTTTTGCATTTTATATCCTGCTGTTCCTCCAAGGAACACAGAGCGGTGTACCACGTAAGTCTCTCCTCACAACAACCCTGTGAGGTAGGTTAGGTTGAGAGAGAAGTGATTGGCCCAGACTCACCTAGCAAGTATCATGGCTGAATGGGGATTTGAACTTGGGTCTCCCCTGTCCTAGTCCAGCACTCTAACCCTCATAGCATTTAGTAATCCAGAGCTGTGCTGAGTGCTCAGGGGGAGCAATGTTTGCTGACACCCCCCCCCCCGAAAGCACTATTTAACACATGAAAATATGTACCTGAGGGGGCAAGAAGTTGAGAGAGCAGTGAAAACTGCTCCCCTGCCTGCACAGCATGCTTCTGGATTACTAAATGCTGCAGAGACGCTTAGCACGCAGTGCTTCTGTATCATTAGTGAGTGTTCTTGTAGCTAGGAATTTTAAGAATACTATTTTTTTTTTTTAAATGCCGTGGCTCATTAATTTTGGTATTCTGAATTAGCAAGGGGGTAATGCTAAATTTTTGTGTTAAGGCTTTAGAATATAACTCTAGAAAATTATGAAAATGTATTGCTTCAGTATAACTGTGTATAGCTACCAGCATTGCTGTGTAGCAAAGTTTATGTGTATTTCAGGCGGCTATCTTGGTTTTTCTTGAAATTAGCTTTTTTGAAATGCAAGCTTGAAATGCAAGTTTGAAATTGATATAATTCTTTGAGAAAATTACAATTCTTAATTTGGTGTCGGTAAAAATTTGGGAGAAGTAACTGTTCAGCGGTTCTAACAACAAGAACAAAAAGGTCTGTGTTGCTGCAAAATATTAATTTATGATTTCAGGAGCCTTCATAGGTTAGAATGGCATTTTTCAACTGGTGTGCCATGCTCACCTTCTCTTGAGTCAGCTGCAAAAGAAGGGAGTTGCCTACTTTTCCCGCTGACTCACCCCTTAATGCACTGGGAAGCTAGCACCCACTTCTTGATGCATAAAGGAGCAAGTGAGCTGCAGAAGTCAAGAATTTAAGCTCCAGCATTTGCAGCTGATTCACTTCTTCATTAGGAAGGGGCACCTCACTCCTTGCATGATGGGGCAAGTCAGCTCCAAATGCAGGAAGTTGAAACTTCCTGTATTTGTGTGCCCCATCCCCATTTAAGTGTGCTCTCCGGTGGGTGGGTGGAGATTGGGAAACACTGGGTTAGAGCATTTCACCCCTCAAATGTGTGAAACTTATCAGGAAGATCATATGTGGGAGGGAGGGAATAGCTGATGAAAAACAGTTTTTGTTGCCAGAAGTTTTTATTTTTCATTTTTCAGTATACAGCGAGTTTTTGTTTGGGGACCCAAAAATCAACCAAATCTGAGGAGTTTAGGCATGGTAAACCACTTTTAAATCTGCTTTTGAACATTCCCACAATCTGTGGAGTGGTATGAGAGCATTTTGGTGAATTGTCCCTATCCACACCTGGAAAGTCATTTCCACACAGTGGGAAACAACTTGCCTATCAAGCATGAGGTTGCCGGTTCGAATCCCCACTGATATGTTTTCCAGACTATGGGAAACACCTATATTGGGCAGTAGCGATATAGGAAGATGCTGAAAGGCATCATCTCATACTGCACAGGAGATGGCAATGGTAACCCCCTCCTGTATTCTACCAAAGAAAAACCACAGGGTTCTGTGGTTGCCAGGAGTCGACACCAACACGACGGCACACTTTACCTTTACTCATTAGTTAGGATCAGATGTCTTCCTTTGCTACTGTATGTCAAGAAAAATTGGTCTAATAAAAAAAAAATCATTTTTTAAAAAAGGTGAATAATTGTCAGTGTCCATTAAGCTGATTGCGTATGCTTTAGCGGTATTAAAATCTCATGCTGCTTTTACCAAGTCTCATATTGTGAATTATGATTTATATGAAAATTAGCAGATTTATTTCCCCCCTACTGAACTGTCTTCTGGTTTTATATATCGTATCCTGTATTTCTGTTGTGTTCTGTTTCATAATAAAACTGAAATGTATTGGGAACTAAGAGAATATCATGTTTCAGTTGTGTTGCTTTCCATTAAAAAGTAGGAGAAATCTAAAATACTGAGAAGTGTGGGACGACTTAGATGTGAATGGCAAAGCAATTTGTAATATCTGTATTAAGGTACTCTTGTATGAATGTTAGAGGCTTTTAATTGCAGATTTGAAACTTAGCATTGCCAGGCAGGCTCTAAAAGATAAGAGTTCAGTTTTTTAGACGTAAAAAAGCTTTACTACTTTTAGGGAACAGAAGGTTAGTTAGAAAGTACTACACTTGCATATATTGATATGTGGCAAGAAGTATTAACTTAGGTTTCTTCAAAAACTCATATGAGATATAGGGTTCTTCTGGCGTAATGAGTGAAGTTATGCAATGAATGCATTCTTACTATTATTATTTTAATTTATTTTAATTTATTTTAATTTATTTTAATTTATTTTAAATTTAATTTAATTTAATTTACTAACATACATATTTTTATACCGTCCCAAACTTGCGTTTCTGGACGGTTTACAACTAAAATAATTTAAAAGATAAAATCAATTGAATAATTAAAATCACTAACATTAAATTCATTTAAAACCAACATTAAAAAATTAAAACCATAAATTAATTAAAAGCCTGGGTGAATAAATGTGTCTTCAATGCCTTTTTTTAAGTTGCCAGAGATGAGGAGGCTCTTATTTCAAAAGGGAGTGCATTCCAAAGTTCAGGGGCAGCAACGGAGAAGGCCCATTCCCGAGCAGCCGCCAAACGGGTTGGCGGCGACCACAGACGAACCTCTCCAGTTGCTTCATTTCACAATAATATTATAGAATGGTAAAATAGTAAAGTATTATAGAATAGTAAAACTAACCATGCAGATTATGTTGAATCAGTTTTTTCAACCAGGTCTTGGAATTCTGTCTCAGAATGGTCACTTGTTTGCCTCATAAACTCTGAGGCAGATCATGTCTTCAGTGTTGCGATGTTAGGGGAATACTTCAGCATGGAGGCCATGTACTTCTGCCCACAATGACTATTAACACCTGATGTCTCAATCTTCATGTGTTAGCCATTGCAACATCCCATGACAATGGGCTCCTTGTCAATTGTATGCTATGTATAACACACTTCATTTTGTTTGTTTTAAAACTTATGCCTATTACTTGATGACTGGGCCCTGTATTTTGAGAGTTTCAGAGCTAGTGTTGTAGTTAAGAGTGAGTTGTTAAATCACTATTTCAAATACTTTTTAGCTATATATTTGCTGGATGGCCTTGGACAAGTAACTTTCTCAGCCTTACCTTTCCTCTTGTAATATTGGGATTAGATGGATTTTCCTTGCAGGATGGCTGTTGTGATTACTGTAATATGCTAAGTGTCAAAAGCACTTAAGAAAAGCACTATGTAAATCTTCCTCTACTTCTTCTAAACACAATACTGCCATGTATTTTTATGCTATCTACCTTTATACACCCTGCCTGATATAAATTTGAGATGATACAGAAGGCAACCTTGCTCAGTGCCCTCCGAAGAGAAGCCACTTGAAAACCTTTTTAAAATTAAAACCAAGATGTTAGGTTTCCTTGCTCATAGTTCGATGCAGTGGTGTTCTCCCCCCCCCCCTTTTCGTCTGTGTACGGAAAGAGTTTTGTTCTGGGCAGCAGTATCAAGGCATTGTGTGCGCACATGTGTTCTGAGTGGGGTCTTCCTGATTCAACTTGAGCGGGATTTAAAATTAACTGAGTGGACATAAAAAACTTTGTGAGCATGCACACGCCCTAGAGGGAACACTGGTTAGATGTGCCATAAGTTATAAGAACATAAGAACAGCCCTGCTGGATCAGGCCCAAGGCCCATCTAGTCCAGCATCCTGTTTTGCACAGTGGCCCACCAGATGCTGCTGGAAGCCACAGGCAGGAGCTGAGAGCATGCCCTCTCTCCTCCCGCTACTCCCCTGCAACTGGTACTCAGAGGTATCCTGCCTTTGAGGCTGGAGGTGGCCTTTAGCTCTCCAAGTAGTAGATGATGATAGACCTCTCCTCCATGAAGTTATCCAAACCCTTCTTAAAGCCATCCAGGTTGCTGGCTATCACCACATCTTGTGGCAGAAAATTCCACAAGTTATGCGTTGTGTGAAAAAGTACTTCCGTTTGTTGGTCCTAGATTTTCTGGCAATCAATTTCATGGGATGACCCCTGGTTCTAGTGTTGAGAGAAGGAGAATATTTTCTCTCTATCCACTTTCTCCCCGTAGTCGTCTTTTTTTCTAAACTAAAAAGGCCCAGGTGTTGTAGCCTTGCCTCATAAGAAAGGTGTTCAAGTCCCCTGATTCATCTTGGTTGCCCTCTTCTGCACCTTTTCCAGTTCTACAATGTCCTTTTTTAGATGTGGTGACCAGAATTGTACGCAGTACTCCCAAGTGTGGTTGCACCATAGTTTTGTATAAGGGCATTATAATATTAGCTGTTTTATTTTCAGTCCCCTTCCTACCGTAATTAATTGGCTTTTTTCACAGCTGCCACACATTGAGTCGACACTTTCAACGAGCTGTCCTTCATGACCCAACATCCCTCTCCTGGTCAGTCACCTACAGCTCAGATCCCATCAGCGTATACTTGAAGTTGGGGTTTTTCGTCCCAATGTGCATCACCTTACACTTGCCAACATTCAACCGCATTTGCCACTTTGTCGCCTACTCCACCAGTTTGGAGAGATCCTTTTGGAGCTGCTCACAATCCGTTTTGAATTTCACTACCCGAAAGAGTTTGGTATCATCTGCAAATTTGGCCACCTTGCTGCTTACTCCTGCTTCTAGCTCATTTATGAATAAGTTAAAAAGCACCGGTCCCAGTACAGATCCCTTGGGGACCCCACTTCTTACTTCCCTCCATTGTGAAAACTCTCCATTTATCCCCATCCTCTGTTTCCTGTCCTTCAGCAATCCACATATGTGCTTGTCCTCTTATCCCATGACCACCAAGTTTCCTCAGGAGTCTTTGATGAGGAACTTTGTCAAAAGCTTTTTGGAAGTCCAGGTAGACTATGTCAACTGGATCACCTTGATCCACACACTCGTTGACAGCCTCAAAGAACTCCGAAAGGTTGGTGAGGCAAGATTTCCCTTTGCGGAAGCCATGCTGGTTCATTCCCAGCAGGGCCTGTTCTTCTAGGTGCTTTACAATTTTATCCTTGAGGATGCTTTCCATCAATTTGCCTGGAACAGACGTTAAGCTAACTGGCCAGTAATTTCCCGGATGGCCCTTGGATCCCTTTTTGAAAATCGGTGCTACATTTGCTACTTTCCAGTCCTCTGGTACAGAGCCCGATTTCAGGGATAAGTTATGTTTTTGCAAGGAGGTTGGCAGTTTCACATTTGAGTTCTTTGACGATTCCTGGATGGATGCTATCCGACCCTGGTGATTTGTTAGTTTTCAGTTTTTTCCAGACAGTTTAGAACATCTCTTATCACTTCTGTCTGACTCAGTCCTTAGCCTCCATCTCTGAAAAGCCTGTTTCAGGAACAGGTATATGCTCAGTATCCTCTGCTGTTGAAACGGACTCAAAAGAACTCATTTAGCTTCTCTGCAACCTCCATATCCTCCTTAATAATCCCTTTCACTCCCTCATTGTTTAATGGTCCAACCTCCTCCCTGGCAGGTTTCCTGCATCTGATGTACTTAAAGAAGTTTTTGTTATTCCCCTTGATAGTTTTGGCTAAATGTTCCTCAAACTCTCTTTTTGCCTCCCTTATTGTCACCTTGCATTTTTTTTGGCCAGAGTTTGTGTTCCTTTCTGTTCTCCTCATTTAGGCAGGCCTTCCAATTTTGGAAGGAAGTCTTCTTCCCTTTTATGGCTTCCTTGACATTACCTGTTAGCCATGCTGGCATCCTCCTGGACTTAGTGGTACCTTTCCTCTTTTTGGGTATACTGGGCTTCTAGTATTGTGGTTTTGAGTAAACTCCATGCCCTCTGGAGCACTCGCCTGATTTTCCCTTTTAGCTTTCTTTTCACCATACTCCTCATTTTGGAACTTTTTATGTTTTTTTAATAGTTGCATAATTTTATGGTTGCATAAGTTACAGTGGTTGTGTCACAGTGGACCACATCTTCATAGTTTTTTCTTTGTATCTAGGAACCAGCCCAAAAATGCAGACGCCAGACTCATTTTTCAACCTTTAGGGTTTCAGATGTCTATTTAAAATAGACATCTCCCTCCTTCCCCAATTGTTTCATTTATGTTTGCTAGTTTTGATTATTTCTGTTTTTACTAATTTATTCCACATGTCCATTCCGTTTTTACTAATTCTAATTTCACGTGTCCAATATCATACATCCAGTATTCCTTTATGTCTTCTTTTAGTTGTGTGTGCATACTGGTATCGTATCTTGCCAGCCAGCAACATCCTCCACTCTGTGGGCAGAGGGTAGACTCACTGTCAGCAATACTTTCTGCTTCATGGGGGTACGGACTCCTCCTCCTGGTCACTTCTGTTCACGTGACTCAGATAGGTGATGGATGGACGATTGGTAGGAGGCAGAGGGCAACTCCTGCCTTATTCGCTGGTCATGTCTGCCCATTGCCTGCACCAGGTGATTGATGACCATGAGGAGAAAGTGGCAAGCAAGGTAAGGGTGGGTTGCTCCCTCCTCCTGGTTGTGTCTGTCTATTGCAGGGGTGGGGAACCTTGTCCCTCCAGCTGTTTTTGAACTACCCACCATCCCCAGCCACAATAATTGTGGCTGGGAATCATGGGAGCTGTAGTTCAAAAACAGCTGGAGGGCCAAGGTTCCCCACCCCTGGTCTATTGCTTGCTGGTTGCTCTCCTCCTGATTACATCTGTCCATTCTCTATCTGAGCCAGGTGATGAACAGATGTGACCAGAAGGAGGAGGGAGCAAGCAACCCATTCCAGCTTTGTCTGCTGCCTCCTACTCACATCCATCATTTGCCTGGCTCAGGCAATACACTTACATTTCAAGGCCATGGTGAGCAAACCTGGAATTTGTCAAGCCCTGCAGTAGAAGTTAAACAAGCCTCCTGTGACTGAAGATAGCCTCTCTATATTATAGATACAATTTCATTCTAACATATGCTTGTTAATGTTGAAATTGAGCAACAGAATTGCGATGGAGATTCAAACTTGGAGTGATCCTTCAGTTTGCTTTGAATTTACTAACCTTGGTAGTTGGCTACAACTTGTGACTGTTGGTGATTTCTCCTTCCCCCTTTGGGAGGAGTAGATATTGTTTCTGATGTGATGCTGAGCTTCAGAGCAGTGTTCTCTCTAAGGCATGTTGATGTGTATATGCTCAAAAGTTTTTTTGATGTCCGCTCAGTTAACTTTAGATTCTGCCGAGGTTGAATCTGGAAGATCTCACTCTGAATGTGTGCACACACTGCCTTGATACCGCCACCCAGCACAAAACTCATTCCACAACCAGATGAAAAAAATTGAAGAGAACACAGTTTCAAAGGTGCTGAAGCACTCTGAGTGCTTCTGAATGAAGCCTAGTATGAGGATAAGAATGAACCCTCATCCCAGGGCTAATAGTTTGCAGTGGCCCCCGTGATGAATCAATATTGTTCCAGCCCTGCCAGCAGTAGAAGAGTCTCTGTTGCTGTGCTGTAGTGTGGGGCCCTGGGTGTCCGCCCCATAGCCCTCTCCTTCAGACAGCCCTGCCCCCACCCTCCAGACTTGGAAGGAGAAAGGGGCTTGTTACTTCTGCTGTGCTGGAGCTGCATTTACCTTTGTATATGAGGTGAATATCACTGGTCAGCTTTGTTCCATTGGAGCAACTGCCATGGGCAAAACAGGTTTGAGTGCTGCTGTTGGTCCTGCAAATCTTGAGCAGGATATGGGCTCTGTGGTGCATTGTTCTGTTGTGAAACAGAAGTTTTGTGCAACACATCCAAAATATGAGAGAGGCTGTAATAGCCTCTTATTCCGTTGAGACTCCTGGCAACCACAGAGCCATTTGGTTGTCTTTGGTAGAATACAGTAGGGGTTTACCATTGCCATCTCCCGTGCAGTATGAGATGATGCCTTTCAGCATCTTCCTATATTGCTGCTGCCCGATATAGGTGTTTCCCATAGTCTGGGAAACATACCAGTGAGGATTTGAACCGGCAGTGTCTTGCTTCCTAGGCAAGTTACTTCCCCGCTGTGCCATTAGGTGGCTGTAATATCCTCTGGGGGAGTTAAATTAATTGACAAAATGGTTATAAAGTGAGGATTATTTACACTTTGGCTGCCAAACCTGATAAGAACTCCATACAAATCAGTCATTTTCAGGTGCTAACATTTCTCAACACACCCCTACTAACTGGGCAAAGAGGCACTTCTTAAAGTGGTGACTCTTGTTTAGCAGGGAGATAGTAAGGGTTTCTCCATTGGTTGTTCTGGAACCCCCCCCCCCCCCGGTGTGTGTGTGTGTGAATGATTGTGAGCCTTTTTGGGATATGGAACCATAATTCTATCTGAAGAATTGTTGCAAATTCAGCAGTCTTAAGTTGACGGCTACAAATCCAAATTCCCGCAGTCTTCCCTATGTGCAGAAGGGAACAGAGATTCAGTAACATGAAGGGGCAGATTAGAGGTGGCTGGGGTGGAGAAAGATATGTTGCAACTTTTCAGTTGACCAAATATCAAATTTTTCATCTTGGATATACCTCTCTCTGGACTGACCAGGGGGATTAAAGCACACAAATCTTATTGCATTGTTTGCTATACTAATTGCAGTTGGGTATAAAGATATAGACATTTTCCAGGAAAAAATGCAAATTTGGGGGGAAATTGAAAATTTTCTTTTCCCAGCCTTTACAGGCCTAAAGTCTCATTGTTTCTTTAGGAACATTTATTATGTTTAGGCTGTTTTGCTGATAACATTGATCATGTCTGATATTTTACATTTAGAAGTATAGTTTATGCAGAAAATTAGTCCAAATGCAGTAATTCACTTAATTTTTGTTACAAATGGACTGCAATCTGCTGAACTCCAAGGAATTCAGCATCTCTGTAAGTCTCTTCTGTTTTCAACATCAGCTTCTTGTCTGCTTTTCATAAACGGTCAAAAACTGTTTGAGAAGCAGGCAAACAGTTAATTTTGAAAACAGAAAAAACTTGGCTTACATTCCATGCAGCACCCTGCCAATTGAAGAGACAAGCACATTCATTCTGTGCAGACCCAAACCATGTTCTTGCTTCTACGAAGCTTGCAGAGGCTCCGTCACTACTAACAGTTGTGTCATCGCTGCAGTGATGAGCCTCTCACTATTACCAATGAGAAGCTTGTCACAATACGTAGGAGCCATGGAAGCCCTGCAAGCTTGGTATTCATTTATTTACTACATTTGTATCTTGCTCTTCCTCCAAGGAGCCCTCAGTAGAAGTGAGGTTGTGATTTGGAGATGCACAGAACAAGTGTGTATGCCTAACTCTTGGGTTTGTGTGGTACTGTGCTGTATCTAAGACACTAAAATTATAATAAAACGAAGTTATGCATTCTGAACTTCCTCTCTTCCAGTGTCAAGCAAACACAGAAAGCACTCACTTTCAGAAAAAGAGAAAAAAATATGGGAGGGGGAAGACTTATTGACTACAGTTTTGTCACATGAAACTTTGTCTAATCAGTCATTTTTTGAGCTGTCACTATCATCAGTTTCTGTTGTTTCTGATTGTTCATTTTTATCATCTTAATTATTTATGAAAACTGAATCGCCTGCTTTGAGACAAAGCTCTCTACCTTTTCACATGTATATTTCCAAACATAGACAAATTTCTTTCACATGCTGCAAAAGGTGGAGGAATCTGAAGCAAGCAAGAAGCTTGGGAGTAAAGGCCAGAGCACCTTTTATTTTCTGACCGTATTGCCTCTGCGAATTCATGTCTGGCGGAGTTTTTCAGGGTTGTGAGGGGATTAGTATCTGCCTCCCCTCTCTTGAACCAGAATTTGAAGTAATCATTTACCCGCTGTGATGTGTTTAAAGAGTTTTTCGCAGATAAAATCTCTCGGATTCGGGCTGACCTAGACGGAGACTCTCCAATTAATTTGATGTCTGAGCTGGAGGTGCCCAGTGACTCCTCTTATGTGATTCGACTGGATCGGTTTGTTTGTGACTCCTGAGGGGGTGTGGACAAGCTGCTTGGAGCGGTGAAGCCTACCATTTGTTCTCTTGACCCTTGTCCAACATGGCTTGTTCAATCTAGCAGGGAGGTTGTTGTAAACAGCCTGGTGGAAATCATAAATGCATCTCTGAGGGAGGGAAGGATGCCTCCTTGTTTTAAGGAGGCAATCATTAGACCTCTTCTAAAGAAGCCTGCATTAGATCCCTCAGAGTTGAGCAGTTATAGGCCTGTTTCCAATCTCCCATGGCTGGGCAAGGTAATTGAGAGGGTAGTGGCCTCTCAGCTCCAGGCAGTCTTGGAGGAAACTGGTTATCTAGACCCATTTCAAACTGGTTTTAGGGCGGGCTGTGGTGTGGAGACTTCTTTGGTCGGCCTGATGGATGATCTCCAATTGGCAATTGACAGAGGAAGTGTGACTCTGTTGGTCCTTTTGGATCTCTCGGCGGCTTTCGATACTATCGACCATAGTATCCTTCTGGGACATCTGAGGGGGTTGGGGGTGGGAGGTACTGTTACAGTGGTTTGGCTCCTGCCTCTCGGATAGATTCCAGATGGTGTCAATTGGAGACTGTTGCTCTTTGAAATCTGAGCTTAAGTATGGTGTCCCTCAAGTCTCCATACGTTCTCCAATGCTTTTTAACATCTACATGAAACCGCTGGGAGAGATCATCAGGGGATTTGGAGTGCGGTGTTACCAGTATGCTTCCATGTCAGCATCTTCAGGATCCGGCATATCCTCCCTAAATGCCTGCCTGGAAGCAGTAATGGGCTGGATGAGGGAGAATAAACTGAAGCTGAATCCAGATAAGACGGAGGTACTTATTGTGCGGGGTCAGAACTCTAGAGACAATTTTGATCTCCCTGTTCTAGATGGGGTCACACTTCCCCAAAAGGAACAGGTTTGTAGTCTGGGAGTACTTCTGGATCCACACCTCTCCCTGGTTTCTCAGGTTGAGGGGGTGGCCAGGGGTGCTTTCTATCAGCTCTGGCTGATACGCCAGCTGTGCCCGTTTCTTGAGATCAATGACCTTAAAACAGTGGTACATCTGTTGGTGAACTCCAGACTTGACTTTTGTAATGCACTCTACGTGCGGCTGCCTTTGTATGTAGTCCGGAAAATTCAGTTGGTTCAGAACACGGCAGCCAGGTTGGTCTCTGGGTCATCTCAGAGAGACCATGTTACTCCTTTACTGATGGAGTTACACTGGCTGCCAGTAGGTTCCCGGACAAAATACAAAGTGCTAGTTATAACTTACAAAGTCCTAAATGGCTTAGGCCCTGGATATCTAAGAGAGCGTCTTCTTCATTATGAGCCCCACCACCCATCGGTGTGTTTTTATCTGTTGTATTGTTTTTATGCCTGTTTTTATATGTTTTTAGCTTGATGTTTTTACTGCTTTTTATTGTATGTTTTAATTTTTGTAAACCGCCTTGGGGTTGTTTTTAACAAAAGGCGGTATAGAAATGTAAAAATAAATAAATAAATAAATAAATAAATAAATAGAGGTCATCTGAGGAGGTCCGTCTCCAGTTATTGCCAGCTCGTTTGGTGGCTACACAGAGACGAGCCTTCTCAGTTGCTGCCCTGAGATTGTGGAATACGCTCCCTGCTGAGATACGATCCTCCCCATCTCTGGCAATTTTCAAAAAACACCTGGAAACCCATCTTTTCACCCAAGCTTTCGCAGCTTCCTAAATTTGGGGGTTCTTAATATCTGCTTTATTTTAAAATTAAAAACCTGATTTTGGGATTTTAATTACTGTAATTGTTTAATTGTTTCAAAATGCTTTTAAATTGTTATCTGTTATATTGTGTTTAATCTTCTTTAGTTCTTTACTGTTTTAGTGGGTTGTTTTAATTGTAAACTGCCCTGAGCCATTTTGGAAGGGTGGTATACCAATCAATCAATCAATCAAATAAATAAATTATGAATATATTTGAACACCTTTTTCTTAAATATTCTGTTCATAATCCTCTATAATAAAAGGCTTGAGCGTGATCCCGTGTCTTTCTTCGGCCCGTGTCTTTCTCGGCAGAGCGCATGCCCAGAACGGCCAAGAAAGATACGGCCGCAGGGACACGGGCGGCCATGTTGGCAAGAGCGGCGGGCTAAGAAGAAACTACAGGGAGGGAGACGCAGGGATCGGGGAGGGCAGAGGTGGTGGCAGCGGGTCCAGCCCGGCCGCCGCCGAAGCTGGACGGGAGGCGGCGGCGGGGGAAGTTGGCCGAGGCAGCGGCTCTGCCGCTGCCTCGGCCAGAGAACACGGTACAGCCGAGCGGCCGCGAGACTGGGCCCGCTGGCGGCGGGGGAACTGAGCCTGCTGGCGGCCGCCGGCGGGAAGACTGGCCCCACTGGCGGCGGTGGCCGCTGCAGGGCGACTGGGGTCAATAGCGGCAGAGGCAGGGAGAGGACTGGGCCTGGCCTGCTGGCGGCAGCGGCCGCTGCGGCGGGCTGGGCCCACTGGCGGCGGCGGCCACACTTGGCCCCACCAGAGACGGAGGGAACGGGGGGACGGGACGCTAGTGCCCGTTATTTTAATGGGCTAAAAACACTAGTTCCAAAATAAAATATTTTATCATTCTTTTCCGTTTTTCCAATTTCTTGGTGGGAAACCAGAGAAAATTGGTTTAAAAAACCCCTTTTCCTGTCTTCCCCTTGGCCTTCACATCTCTAGTCGGGTGGTAGGGACTATTGTTACTGGTCAGTGTTCATACATAGCCAAATATCACTAGTGATCTTCAATTACATTGCTAGTCTCTTCATGTGGAGCTGTTGTAATTACAATATAATTTTGGTAGCTTTTGTTGATAAACTTATTGATGTACAGTACTTCTTGATTTGGACAACTGTAATGCAGGAAATCTACTATAGTTTGAAGAGTTGGTTCATTTGTAGATTTATTTGTGCAAAACAAAGCCTTATTTTGTGATTACCCACAGATACCAAATTTTGCATAAACAGTGCTGCCACTCAAGTAGTGGAGTGCACTACTTTTTATAGTGGAATATGCAGGGTGAAAGATATATTCATTCATATACACACTCTTCTAATACATGTTAGAAGTTTTGTATATAATATTTTAATTGTACTCAGATTAACACTCAATCAGTTCAATTATTCAAAAAGTGGCATCATGTGCAAGAGAAGCAGATCTTTCTCAGATTCAAAATTACTATGGTGCTAATTCAATAAAATGAATGTTTGAAGTTGAAATTCGACAAACCTAAAGTTGCTCTTTAATTTACTTTTTGCAAACACATTAATATAACATTTTACTACATGTATTTACTATCTGGAATTTTCCTATGCAAAATGACTGCCTGCTCAGTGAGGAGCCTCACCTACTAATATTTCATATTTTCCATTGAAAGTTATTTTTTCAACAGTGCAGCTTTTTAATTAACAGAGTACTTTATACTTTGAGTAGAAACTAAGTTTACTAGTATTTCTTCAATATCCTGTTAAAGGAAGAAAAAGAAGAGCAAGACAGTATTCACAGAACAGTGTATTTTCAGTTAACTCTTTTATTGATGGTCTGGGCATCCATAGCAGCTAAGCAATGTGATTGGATTGGTGGACCCTACATAGTAGTGTATGTATTTGTGTAACCTTTCACTTTGTTCTTGTTTAGGGAGTATCGTATTTTATTTTCTGTGATGAAAAGTTATGCCAATATTTCAAAAGGCATTGTACTAGCCCTAAGCCTAAAATGTAGGCCAGTACACCTAAATACTGTTAGCTAAAGCATAAAATCAACTTAAAAGAAAATGAATGGGATTGCTGTGCCTCTTTTACTGTGCATAGGACTGAAATATAGCAACATTTAAAAGTCATGCTCATTAAGGATCAGTTAGTATCTACAACGGGTCTGAGCGTTCTCTTTACAGTTCTGACAAACTTTGCAGGTTTTGGAAGGAAAGTGATTTGGAGGGGTGAGAGGGAGAAACGTTGCACTGCTGTGAATGGCAGTAGCAACATAGATCATGGTGAAGCATTCGGAAGAGAATTCTAAAAGGAAAATGGTGGATGCCAGTACAGCAGGGTAAGAATTGCAGTTTCTTCGATGTGGTCTCTGTGCTTTACACGAATTGGCTTTACACCTGTGCAGAGACCACATCGGAGCTTCCAAGCTAGAGTTCTTAACTTTTGGCGGTAACCCCGCCCCCTCGGTATATAGGCAGCTGCGCGGGCTTCCCTCTCTAGTCTTTCTTCGTCTGCGATCGAAGACATATTGCTGAGCAACTCCTTGCTAGATCTTTGCTAAGTACTGCTTTGTCACCTTTCCCCCTATATTTTTGTTCAGTACTCCCCTTTGTTAGCATTTTTATTTCTTCCCCGGTACCCTCCCTCAAAGTTTCATTTTGCGGCCCGGCGTGCTATGGCTTCTTTACCTCCGTATTTCTTCGGTACCTACTTCGGCCTATGGCAAAGACTACAAACTTTAAGCAGTGTGGTCGCTGCAAATCTAAAATCCCTTCGACCAATGGCCACAAACTCTTGCCTTTTCTGCCTGGGTGAAACCCATAAAGTTGGCTCTTGTCTGCATTGTGCAGCCTTTACCAAGCAGGCGCGTAAAAATTGGACCTCTCGGCTTTGTTCTTGGCTTTGGGAACAAGCGTTCAAGGGTACAGGCTTGGACAAACTGTCCACTATGCAGGCTTCGTCCAGTTCCTCTCCTGCAGCCGGGGCTTACAGCCTTTTTCGTCCCCTCCGGGAGTCTCGGCAACCACTCCCGAGGTGAATATACTGGTCGATCCCGTGGCTTGGGCTTGGGCGTTGGTACCGAGGAGTTCAGTGGCAGTATTGATTTCAATGGCGGCATTGATTGAGCCACGCTCTGTCCAGCCAGCTAAAAAGAAAAAGAACTGTCGCGCTCCCTCTGAACCGCCAACAAAGAAGCAGAAGTCAACACACGATACCAAACGTCGATCCTGGACTTTACAAATGGAGACGATTTTAGATACCGAAGTGGTCTATGGTTCTAGTCCTCACAATCCCTTTTACGAGTCTGAACATGACTCTGAACCCGAGGGGCTCCCTCTGGAGCAACCGTGCCGCTGGGCCAATCGGGACCTCGAAGCTGCTCTGGATGAGTGCTACGCCAGGCAAGTGGAGGACGAGGTGGACTGTTTCTATACTCATCAGGAGGTCCGCCAACGCCATCGGGCCTCAACCGCCGCAGAGCCGCTCCTTCAGCGTTCTGCATCTCCTCACCCTTCGGGACCGGCTTCGATCCCGAATCCGCTTTCGGGACCGACAACTTCTCCGCCCCCACCCCGAACTACATCTCTCTTACCACCACAGGTTCCACCTAGAAATTCGCCTGTACGGGCAGCTACAGCCACCATTGCTCCAGACCAGCTCCTCGGCTCTGAATCCGGCTTTTTCCACCTCTGGTTTTGACCGACTCATTGGATTCGTCCTTGGATGAGGAGGGCCCAGAGTCATCCTTATCCGACAGAATATCATTGGGGTCCTCGCCTCCTCTGCTTTTGGATCCTAGGCCTAATTCTCCATCGGTAGATTGCCGAATTTACACAGACTTTGTCTCGCGTATGGCGGCTTCCTTGGGAGTCCAATTCTCTCAGGGGGATAAATCCGAACCTGACCCCCTATTCCAGTTGATCGAAGATAATGCCCATCCATTGGTATCGCTCCCATTGAACCCGTCCATTCTCAAGGTGGCCAAGGCCTCGTGGACCAAGCCTTCCTCTCTTTCCCGAACATCTAAATGGCTTGACTACTTCTGCGAGGTTCACGCCTCAACGAATCAGGATGACTCCTTCCTGAAACACCCGTCTACTGATTCTATTGTTGTGGAGTCTTCCCTCTCAAAATTCTGGGGGTGTTCTTCCTCCACCCCATCCGACAAAGAAGGAAAGAAATTGGATATGTTTGGAAGGTGTTTGTATTCTATTGCCTCTTCATTAACAAGAATTACAAATTACCTGGCCTACTACGCCAGATACCAGTCTCTTCTTTGGGACCATATTGCCCCCTTTCTAGATCACCTCCGTGAAGAACAGCAGGGCCCCGGCAAAGTTTTTCTCTGTGAGGCCACACAGGTCTCCAAACAAGAATTCCATGCAATTCTCCACTCCACAGAAGGGGCCGCTAAGGTGAAGGAGACCCCTGTCGCCCTCCATCGCCACACCTGGCTCCGATCCTCTGGCCTCACGCCCAACGCTAGATCCAGGGTGGAAGATCTCCCTTTTGATGGCTCCTCCCTATTCGGAGAGAAAACAGATGATACTCTTCAAAAGGTGCAGAAACTTCATAACACGGCCCGTTCCATGGGTTTTCAACAGTCCACATCCCGTCATTATAAACCGCAAAAATGGCAGCAACAACCATACTCCTCCAAACACCAATACTATCAACCTCAAGACAAGTCCTTTCGTTCCGCCAGGTACCAGCCTTACAGAAAGCGTGCACACTTCGCCGGATCCAAACTTCAGCAGTGATCCAAAGGATCTCAGCCCCCAGCCAAAAGACAATGACTTGTACCCTCCTCCTCACTGGGGCACCAGACTCTCCCCTTTCATTCTCACCTGGGAAAATATCACCATGGACTCCTGGGCGCTGACCATCGTGAGGGTCGGTTATGCTATAGAATTTGCATCCACCCCCCCCCATACAACCCTCAATTACCCACTCCGCCTACACTGGCTCTCTTGGCAGAAGTTGACTCTCTACTCTCAAAATCTGCAATAGAACTGCTTCACAGTCCACAGTCCCCGGGTTTCCACTCCCATTACTTCATGGTCCCCAAACCGGACAGCTCCCTTAGCCCCATCCTGCATCTTCGGGAGCTGAACTCCTGCATCACGTACCGCAGGTTCCGGATGGTCACTATTCCCACTATTATCTCCCTTCTACACAAAAACCAGTGGTTCGTCTCTCTAGACCTCAAGGATGCATATTATCACATCACTATCAGACGCCAGCACCATCGTTTCCTCCTGTTCCAAATAGCAGACAACACCTACCAATTTCACGCCCTTCCCTTCGGACTGGTATCCGCACCCCGGGTGTTCACCAAATGCATGGCCCCGGTGGTGGCAGCCCTTCAACAGAACATTCAAATTTTTCCGTTCCTTGACGACTGGCTCGTGGTTGCTGACAACCTGCAGTCTCTACTCAGAGACCTTCACATGGTCATCAATTTCCTTTCCAACCTTGGCCTTCAGGTGAACTATGAAAAGTCGAAGCTCACCCTTTCCAGAACAATAGAATTTCTGGGAATCTTCTTCGACTCCATGCAGTCAAAATTTTTCTTGCCTCAGCACAGAACTTAGGCCATCCTGGACTTATCCCACCTCTTCTACCACCCACGTCAGTCAGCATGAACAATTGAGTGCCTATTAGGGCACATGGCTTCCACCACCTACGTCCTCCCTCACACCTGCCTACGGGCCAGGACTCCTCAACACTGGTTCCTTTCAGTGTTCTCTCCACATGAGGGCTCCCTTGCCAGCACTCGATAACGATCCCGCCTCAGGTCCTGCACTCCCTGCTGTGGTGGACGGACCCGGTCAACCTCAGCGTCGGCTCCCCGTTCCAGCCCCCGCGTCCTGCCCTTCTACTCACCACGGATGCATCCATGGACAGTTGGGGGGCCCATGCCAACAACCACAACATCCACGGCATCTGGTCCAGGACCGAAGCTGCCCACCACATCAATTATCTCGAGCTGTTAGCCGTCTTCAGGGCCTTAAGAGTCTTCCTCCCCCGATACAGGGCTCCCAGTCCTTGTCCAGATAGACAATACTACTGCCAAAGCTTACCTGAACAGACAGGGTGGACCTGTCTGAACAGACCTCCTCCAGCTTCCTCCTGTTCCTGGCCATGGAAATGTGGCTCTGGTGCATTCACCACGGCGTCACACCCCTGGCGGTCCATATACAGGGCCAAGACAACATCACGGCGGACAGGCTAAGCCAGACTCAAACAACATCACACGAATGCCAACTACATCCCCCCACGCTCTGCTCCCTCTTCCGCCATTGGTTCCTCCCAGAAATAGACCTCTTCGCATCAGAGGGGAATGCGCAATACCACCAATATTGCTCCAGGTCTGGGATCGGACTCAATTCCCTGGGGGACGCGTTTGCCATGACTTGGACAGGACTCCTAGTCTATGCCTTCCCTCCAATTCCTCTACTTCCTCAAGTCCTTAAGAAGATCTCCCAGGACCGCCCGCATTGCATACTCATTGCCCTGTGGTGGCCCAGGAGGCCCTGGTTTCCCCGACTCCTTCGCCTATCCAACCATTGGTACCACCACTTCCTGCACATCCCTCACCTTCTCCATCCAGATCTTCAGCATCTCCATCTCACAGCTTGGCACATAGTTCCATCCAGCCTGCAGACCTGCAATGAATAGTCCAGGCCCTTGCGTAAATCCTCTACTGTCTTCTCCTACAACCACAAGTGGACACGCTTTCAGAACTTTCTAAAAGACAGGGAGACTCCTATGCACTCCTCTCTATGGAACATGTTTGTTCATATTTGCTGTCCCTCAAGGAGGCCGGACTTACAATGCCTTCCTTGCGGGTTCACCCCGCAGCCATAGTGGCTAGCTCTCCACACCATCGTGGTTCCAATACCCTACTGTCAAGCGTTTCCTTAAAGGACTCACTCACCTCTATCCAGACACGCCAGTCATGGCCCCAGCTTGGGACCTGACCTTGGTGCTCTCCTCCCTCATGTACCCTCCCTTTGAACCCATGGCTACGATTTCTCTCGACCTCCTTTCCTGTAAAGTAGCCTTCCTCACGGCCATCAACTTGGCCAGGTGGGTCAGTGAACTCAGGGCACTTAGAGTTGACCCTCCATACTTAATTTTCCACAAAGAAAAAGCCGTCCTTAGGCAGGACATTACCTTCCTACCGAAGGTAGTCACCTCGTTTCACCGCTCCCAACCGATCTCCTTACCTGCATTCTTTGCTGAGCCGTCGACTGAGGCTGAATGACGTTTCCATACTCTGGAAGTTCGTAGGGTGCTTGCCTTCTACGTCAACCACACCTCTGCCCTACGCACCTCCAACTCTCTCTTCGTACTCCACTCTGGACCTAACAGAGGCAAGAAGGCTTCTATGCAGACTATATCCAGATGGGTGGTCCGCACCATCTCCCTAGCATACCAGATTTCCAAGAAGCCTCTCCCATCCTCCATCAGGGCACATTCAATGAGAGCGGTCACGGCTTCTACTGCCTTTGACAGGTCTATTCCATTGGACGTCATCTGCTAGGCGGCTACGTGGGCGTCAAAGCACTCATTCGTACAACACTACGCTCTGGATGTCCAAGCCAGGAAAGACATGGCATTTGGCAGGGCAGTGCTAAAATCCATCTTCACCTGATCCCTCCTCCAGGTGAGCATGGCACAGGTGCAGTTTGCTATGCGCCCTTTTGTGTAAAGCACAGAGACCACGTCGAAGAATGACAGGTTGCTTACCTGTAACGGGTTCTTTTAGTGGTCATCTGTGCTCTTACACGCCCACCCATCCTACCCTCTTCTCATGTCTTTTCTGCTAGTCTCTTTCAGAATGCGGACTCAGAAGACTGGAGAGGGAAGCCTGCGCAGCCGCCTATATACCGAGGGGGCAGGGTTACCGCCAAAAGTTAAGTATTCTAGCTTGGAAGCTCCGATGTGGTCTCTGTGCAGGCGCAAAGCCCATTCGTGTAAGAGCACAGATGACCACTGGAATAACCCAAGTTACAGGTAAGCAACCTATCGTTCTCACACAGTGTAGAGGTCATCAGTAACAATGGGTTATCATCCTCTACTTGCTTCTGATAGATAGGTTAGTTTCAGGTAGAAGGATCAGGTAAAGGAAGTTGGGCCTCCCTCCCAGCAGGCATTGGGAGCAGGATCCCTGGTTCCTTCCCTGTCCTGCTCCTGACTAGATACATGAACTGAGCTCCTGCTCCCATTCCATGTGGCTGCCAGTTTTTTCCTCCTCTCTGCATTTCCATGGTGTGGTGAGCTTATTTTTTTTGTATTATTTGTTCTATTTCTGCTTTCCTGCAACAAACATATTCTTAATTTCTGACCTGCCTGTAACTTCCATCTGTTCCTTTTCCCTCTGCCTATGGAACCTTCCCAGACAGAGGATATTTTGGCTGGTTCCCTCTCTGAGGAACTCATCTGTGAGGAGAGAGGCTGGGCCCTTGCTAGGCCGGGGCCTCCAAGAAGCACCACCATTGTTTGGCATCTCCTCAGCACTAGCAGCCAGGGTACAAAAACATAAGAGTGGCAGTACCATTCTGAGATGCGAAAGCGGGGAAAGGGCAAAGCCAAGTGTGAATGCCAGACTTAAGAAAAAGGGCACCAGGCAAAGTGAGTGCCTGCTAATTCAGAGCATTTGCAGCAGCTCTCAGTGACTGGGAGATCCAGAGCAACCTGCCCCTTCACCACTGCTCCAGCTTTCTGCCCCAAGCAAACAGGTGGTTGTGCTTTGTGCTCCCACTGCCAGCCACACTGGGCCCAACACCGATTCCACTGCCAGGAGTTCCACCCGCTGCTAGCAGTTTGGCCACCAGCCACATTGGCTTCATGTAGCCCTGATGAAGCTACTCAGCATCTCACACAGCCACTACTGTGTGTGTGGTTCTGGTGAGGCTGCACATGGTTCTGATTAATTCTGTTGTAAACTGTCCAGAGACGCAAGTTTTGGGCCTTTTGCTCAGACATGCCACTGCTGCTGAGCAGCTCTGGGGAGGTTGTGCATGGCTCTAACAAAGCCTCCAGGTGTCTTGCTCAGATATTCCACTGCTGTACATCTCTGGCAATTTTCCACATGGCTCTGATGAAGCTTCCAGGCCTCTCACTCAGACACTGGTCAAGCTGCCTCCACATGGCTTCACACAGGTGTTCCAGGATTATTTGCAGCAGCCGGCTGCATCACTATTGGGCCTTGCAGTGGCCATGGAGTGGGGCAATCCTGCTGCTACACCTCCACAGCCAGGCTCTAGGATTAGACAGCACAGTGGTGAAATCTCTTCCAACCTGGCTTGGTGCAGTGCTGGCACAGGTGCAGCAGACTCCAGCTCCCACCAACCAGGCAGCAGTGCTGGTGTTGGGGCAAGGGGCAGCCAGGCTTGACCTGTTTGCTGGTAAATACTCTGCTGGGATTGGGAGTTGCCACAGGATCTTTCATTATGAAGTAGGGACCTGGTGGCTAAGGGTGCTGTTACTGGTACCGTGGTCCAGTGACAGTGAAATTTGAATTCCACAGCAGTCGCCTCAATAGGGTCAGTGGGTTTGGGCCACAGACCCTCATTAGCACAGGCTATAGGCACCCATGATTTGACTCCAAGAGGCCCTACTCTGGTCATCTGCAGAGGCAGGTTCAGCCTTTAATTTCACTATTCCAGTGGATTTGAACTTGGAACCAGCCCAAAGGAGGAATGTGAACTATTGGAGGAAGTGATTGGGGCTGTAGCGCAGCAGAAGAGCATCTGCTTGCATGCAGAAGGCCTCGGGTTTAATCCCTGATGTCTCATCACCAGGTAGAGCTGGAAAATGATCTTGCCTGAATCCTTGAGGGCTACTGCCAGTCAGTCTAAGCACTGTGCTAGATAGGCTAGTGGTCTGACTCTGCATAAAGCAGCTCCTTATACATCCCTTTCTCTGCAGGGTATTTTGAATTCTAACTAGCAAAGGCCAGTATGGTCAATAATGCTTCTTCGTATACCTCCAAGCCATCAGACATGCCCATCTGTTTGTTGGTCCAGGAGGTCCTCCCTTTTTCCTCCCTGCAGGAAGCCACCATGTTATGTCTTAATCAGTGAAGCCATAGTTTCAGTTAGAACCTGCTAACTTGGCAAAGAGGCACCTTGTAATGTGGTGGTTCTTTTTATTTAGCAGGGGGAGAGTAACTGGCCCTATCTACCCCCAGAACAGTACCTCCAGTGACTGTTGCTGGTGTCTATCTTGTGGGGTTTTTTTTAATAGATTGTGAGCCCTTTGGGGACAGGGCTCCCTCTTATTTGTTTGTTGTTTCTCTATGTAAACTGCCATGAGCCATTTTTGGAAGGGCAGTATAGAAATCAAATAAATAACATAATAATAATTTTTCCAGTTATTGATGCTGCAGTTGTTGCCCTGGTCCCTGGAACACCATAAGTTACACAAGGCTTTGGCCACTACTATCAGGCCTCTTCTTCCATCTTTGCCAGGCCAGTTATCCTTTGGGCAAAGGAGCACCTTAATGACCTTTCCCCACAACAAACCAAGCTAAGACAGGGCCTTAAAACTGCTAAGGCCGCTACCTTAATGGCACACACCAGCTTAGACTCCATTCTTCCTTCAGGGCTGTGTCCTCCGATGTGGCTCTCTGTTGGTCTTTGGGGTTGAACCACTGGCATGCTGACCCCAAGTCAAAGATGTATTTAGCTTCACCCCCCACTTCAGGGGGAACAAGCTATTCAAGCTATTTGGAAAATCTCTAGAACCAGTACTGGCAGAGACATGTGGCAGGAAGCAGGCCATAGGGAAACTTGCAAGCTTTTTGCCCTACCAAACTTCCTCTCACCTATCCACCTATCCCTACCAAACTTCCTCTCACTAAATTAAGGGACAACCAATTATTTGATCCACTGGCACTAGCACTCCAGTGGAATTTCAGGAATAGGGCCAGACTTAGTACCCTCACCACAACTACAGCCTTCTGCCAGGCCAGCTCCAAGCAGAACTGACTGTCTCCTCATAGGAGGCTAGCTGTTCTACTATGCTTCAAGGTGGGCCTCCTCCATTCAAAATCAGTGGGTTCTCAAAACACTGACTTATGGCCATTCCTTAGACTGTCTTTCTCTCTCCCCATGCAATCACCTTATTGCCTCCAGTCTGCAAGGATCCAAACAAACTGAGTGATGGATTAAGCCATCCTTTGATTATTTTAGATACAGGCAATATAGCCTGTTCCCTGGGCAAAACTATGTCAAGGTGTTTATTATTGGCACTTAAGAGAGATAACAATTTTAGATCTCAAGTGGCTTCTTCAGCAAACCCTACACATCTTCGGCTTGATTCAATACTATCCTGAGTTATCTTTCTCCCTTCCCTCAGACAAGGGGGATAGGATCCATCTCCTACGGATGTGCACGAACTGGTTCATGCACTCCCGGGAGGCAGGGGGCCTTTAAGGAGCAGGAAGGGTCTCTTTACCTTACCCATCACTGTTTCCCTGGAGGTGCTCCCCGCAAAACTGCTGGTGCAGGGCTGCAGCGTACCTCCCTGCAGCCCCAGTAAGCGTCATGCTGGAAGTGGCCGACACCCATGGATAACTGTGACCAGCTGTCCTAGTTTTGTCCAAGATGGGCACTAGATGTAACTGATGGAAAGCATTTTGGGATACAGATCATTTTGGGATCCAAGAGGCTACTTGGATCTCCAGTGACAAAACTGTATATATGAGCACCCCATTCTGTGGACCTGATCCCTTTAGAAGAGTTATTCCATGTCCACTGTAGGCTGAACACTGTAGGGCAAAACTGCACATAAACAGTACTATTTTTAAGGACTATTCTTTGTTTTTCCCCCATCCTCCTCCAGTCCATTACTGATCCCAAACATCTGTTGCTTCTGTTTAATTTCACATTTTTGTATTATCTGCTTTATATTAGTGAATAATCCTGAGCAGTATAGTGCTTGTAGGGGTGGGGTATAAATATTTTTAACAATTTATGTTCTCGCCATACTCTTAAAAAATAATATCCATATGGGTTGTAAAATATATTCAAGATAATGACTTTTCTGTTTAAAAAAGTAAGGAAAAGTTGTCTTGCTAATGACCAAGATCTCTCATTTGAGTACTTCTACTTGAGTACTTCCCTACATCTGTTTGTCTCTCCACCCTCCCTGTGCACTCTTTCAAAATTGCCTCACCTGCTGCTGAGAGTTTAAAGAGAAACTACATGGAAATGGTGTTTTCAGTTGTCAGGAGAGGGAGAGAGAGAGAAGTTGGCAAGATGGAGGGAACAGGTATGTGGGTGGCTTCAAGATCTATCAGCTGGTCAGGTGGGAAATCTTATCAATGAAGAGAATGGTATTGTGGTGTTGTGTTGTGATACAATTTTAAATGCATGTGATTGAGCTCCTGTACTTAGCATGTGTCATCTCTGCCATTCTCTGTGGATAGGCTGGCAATAAAATCTTGAATCTCTTTGTTTGGTTAAGCAAACAATGAAATTGCCTTAATGGTTTTATAGTAGGACTGTTAAACTAATAAAACCTGTTTGTAATAGATCGTGGATGTTGAGTATTCTATGATTACAAAACTTGAAAGCCATCTGATTTCAAATGCTTGCTTTAGCTGCAATATAAAACCAGTATTCCATGTATACAAGAAATGGTGTATATTTATGCCCACACAACTCTCAAATAAATATAGATGGTAATGTGTTGTATCTTATGAACTCGTTAGAATGCAACCTACTGTTTTCTAGCATATGTTGCCTATCACAGTGCCTCAAGTCTGAAAGCGGATCCCTTTTTTTGAACCATGTGAAGAGATTTTTGTGTGTTGTGCTTGCCCTCCTATTTAGTAAATTAAACTTGTTTACTGCTCTTCCTCTAAGAACATGTGGATGGTGTACAGCCCCAATTCTGGTCCTGCCTTGCTCCAGAGACAGTCTTCCAAACAGCGCTCTTGCTCAGCTATTTTCTGCAGCCATATCACAGGCTAGTCTTTTCCTTTCTATTCTCCTTTCCCTTCTCATGTGTGCCTGGGATGGAAGAGTTTCCATTAATTTTACTCAAATTGTTCTTTTTTCTTAATTCGGTCCTTTTGTTTAGTTTCCGTTTACTTTTTATAAGTTTCTGTGAGGATCTCCCTTTGTTCTCTCCATTATGAAGGCTTCCTAGTTGGGGGATCTCCCTGTGGGTTCCCTCTGTGAGGGACACATGTCTGAAGCAAGGGGCAGAGACCTGTTAATAGCCCCCCCCCCCAAACAAAAAATGGCCATTCTTGGCTTCTCTGCAGTGTGGCAGATATGTTGCCCTGCAGTCTGAACATGCGAAAGCCTCCATTTTGGTGGTCGCTCACACTGTTTCTACAAAGCCACACAAGATGGCGATGAAGAAAACTAGACACTTCAAGGAGGTGGATCCTCCTAAGAGGAAGAAAAGAGTGAAGCTTTCCTCTTCGGGAGTCCAGCTGAGCGAGCGGCTCCTTATTTGATGTGCAGGCAACACAAGCCTCGCTGCTTCCTGCCCAGATCGTCTGCCATTTGCCTGACCTCTTAGGAGCTGGCAACCATTAATGAACACGATCCAACAAAGCTCTCGAGTGGAGACAAATATACTGCATCAGGGGTCTAGCTTGCTAGCCCCTGAAATGGCTACTTCGGCAGCAGCAATCCTGCCAGTGGACCTGATCCTGCTGACACCGGAGGGCCCGATCTTGCCTGCTGCTTCATCTGTGGGCCCAATCCTGCTTGCCGCACTACCCATGGGCCCTATTTCACCTGTGGCTCCTCGGGCTCCCAAGTCAATCCCTACTACAGTGTCACTTTGTGCGTCAGCCCTGCCATGCATTCCTTCCAAGGTACCATAGGCACAAGCCATTCCAGTGGATGTTTCAGACTAGCTGAAGGATTTCATTACCAGGCAATGTATGGCGGTAGTGTCCCACCTATTGCCTCCTAATCCAAATGTTCCTGACTCTTTACCTTTACCTTCTTCCTTGCCCAGTCCTTCTGCTCCTCCCCCAATACCTGCTCCCTTTTCCAGGCAACCTCCACGGCTAGCTTTCTCCTCCTGACACCAGCTCTTCCAGGAATGCGTTTCCCTTGGGTGAGAGAGGGCGCTTTGTTTTTAGGTCTAGGCAGAGATTGACTTGCAAGAGGCAGACATCACCATCATTGTCCCCATCTTCCTCAGAAGGGGCCAGGCCTACTAAGAAGAAGGCTATTGCTGCCAAGCCTCGGCCACCGCCAATAGCCCCTGCTCCATTGCCATCCCTTCATGTTCCTGTGGTACCAGCTGTCCCATCCCTGCCTTCTCCTGTTTCTGTGGTGCCAGAAGATCCTGTGGTGCTGGCATGTGCAGTTCCTTTGGTCACGGGTGCCACATGGTCAGGCCTATATTTTCAGATTATGAATAGTCTCACTCTGGTAAGGAGGAGGGTGAACTATCCGATGAGCAGGTCACGCTTGCATTGCCTAATCCGTTGCGTCTCTTTAATACCTCAGATTTTGAAATTTTATTGTCTAAGGCAAAGAGGGCCCTCAAGGATGTGTCTAAAGATCCAGACACTCAGTCTACTACAGGTTTAGATAAAGAAGTTTCCCCTTCTACAGTGGCAGCCACAGCTATGGTGCCTTTCCCCTCTCTGGTTAAAGACATAATACTTGCTGAATTGGGGGGCTGCTGTGATTTCTAAGTCAGTTGCATCTTTTCCTAAGAAACTGTATAACTTACCCACTGATGTTATGTCACTGATATCCGTTCCTTTGTAGATGCACCTGTGGCTCAGCTTGTAGCGGGGGCTCTGATGAACGAGGGGGGATGAACAACTTAAGTCCCCGGAGGATAAGAAGGCAGATCATCTTCTTAAAAAGGTCCATGATGCTTCAGCTATAGTCATCAAAGCTGCAGTGACAATCTTCACACGGGCGTCCATACTCTGGGCCAAAGAGCTGGTCCATTTCATTCTGCCAGAAAACACAAAGCTGCACCAGGGCATAAACAAGTTAGTGAAGGAGACAGCCTTCATGGCTGATTCCAGCCTGGACTGTCTGCAACGCGCTTCCAGGGCTATGGCTTCTGGAATTGTTGTGCGCAGGGGACTCTGGTTAAAAAATTGGCCCCTGGATCCCTTTTTGAAAATCAGTGTTACATTGGCTACATTCCTGTCCTCCGGAGCAGAGCCTGATTGCAGGGATAAGTTATATATTTTAGCAAGGAGGCTGGCAATTTCACACTTGTGTTCTTTGAGGTCTCTTGGATGGATGCCGTCTGGCCCTGGCGATTTGCTAGTTTTCAGTTTTTCCAGACAGTTTAGAACATCATCTCTTGTCACTTCTATCTGACTCAGTTCTTTAGTCTCCATTCCTGAAAAGCCTGTTTCAGGAGCAGGTATAGGCTTAGTATCCTCTGCCGTGAAGACAAACACAGAGAACTCATTTAGCTTCTCTGCAACCTCCATATCCTCAATAATCCCTTTCACTTCCTCATTATCAAAAGGTCCAACCACCTCCCTAGCAGGTTCCTGCTTCTGATGTATTTGAAGAAGTTTTTGTTCTTCGATGTGGTTTCTGTGCTTTACACGAATGGGCTTTGCGCCTGCGCAGAGACCACATTGGAGCTTCCAAGCTAGAGAACTGCTTTTTGGCGGTAACCCCAGCCCCTCGTTATATAGGCGGCTGCGCGGGCTTTGCTCTCCAGTCTTCCTTCGTCCGCGATTGAAGACACATCGTTGAGCTCTTCCTTGCTAGACGCTTCGCAAGTACTGCATTCTCCTTTCCTCTTTTCTCCTCATTTTAGTTCAGTACTTCCCTTCTTTAGCATTTTTATTTCACTCCCGCCCCCCGCCCCCCCGCGATAACTCTTAGTTTCATTTTCCACCTTGTCGTGGCCTTCAGGCCTAGTGTCCTTCGGATCCTTCGCCTCCGCTTCTCTCCGTTTACCTTCTTCAGCCTATGGCAAAGACTACAAAATTTAAGCAGTGTGGTCGCTGCAAATCCAAGATCCCTTCGACCGACGGCCACAAGCTCTGCCTTTTTTGCCTTGGTGAGTCCCATAAGGTTGGCTCTTGCATACACTGCGTGGCCTTTACCAAATAGGCGCGCAAGAATTGGGCCTTTCGACTTCGTTCTTGGCTTTGGGAACAGTCGTTCCAACCTACGGGCTCGGACAGACTGTCCACCATTCAGGTTTCGTCCAATATCTCTCCTGCAGCCTGGGGCTTACAGACCATTTCGTCTCCTCTGGGAGTCTCGGCAACTAACCCCGAGGTGAATGTGCCCGTTGATCCCGCGGCTTGGGCTTCAACTTCGATACCAAGGAGTTCAGAGGCAGTGTCGATTTCGACGGCGGCGTTGATTGAACTGCGTTCTATCCAACTGCCCAAAAAGAAAAAGAGAAAGGACCGTTGCACTCCTTCAGAACCTCCAACAAAAAAGCAGAAGTCGACGCACGATACTGAACGTCAATCCCAAACTCTACACACTGAAACTGTCCTAGATACCGAGGTCGCTTACGGCTCCAGCCCACACGATCCCGTGTACAAGTCCTTCCACTACTCTCAGCCTGAGGAGCTCCCTCCCGAACAACCATGCTGCTGGGCCAACCGGGATTTGGAAGCTGCTCTGGACGAGCGCTATGCCAGAGAAGTTGAGGAAGAGGCTGACTACTTCTACACTCATCAAGAAGTTCGCCAATACCATCGGGCCTCCACGGCTTTGTAGCCTCCCCTTCGATGTTCTGCCTCCCCTCGCTCTTCTATACTGGCCTACTTGGCCTCGGCTTCGCTCCCAAACCCGCCTTCGGGACCAGCAACTTTGCCTCTTCCTCCCCCTCGCCAGACCACATCTCTTCTACCTCCACGGGTTCCACCCAGAAACTTGCCGGTGCAGGCTGCCACGGCTACTATTGCCCCCAACTCCAGGCCAACGCCTCACCTTCGGATTCGACCCCTTCAACCGACTCGTCTTCGGATGAAGAGGGCCCGGAATCCTCCCTGTCCGATCGGATATCTCTGGGCTCTTTGCCCCCTTCTTTATTGCTGGACCCAAGACCCAGTTGTCCATCAGACGGCTTCCGTGTTTATACAGACTTTGTCTCACGTATGGCAGCTCCCCTTGGAGTCCAGCTTGCCCAGGGAGACAAATCTGAACCTAACCCTCTCTTTCAATTAATCGAGGAGGGCCCCCCCGCCCATCGGTATAGTTACCATTGAACCCGTCCATCCTTAAAGTAGCCAAGACCTGTTGGATCAAGCCGTCCTCTCTCCCACAGACATCTAAACAGCTTGACTTCTTTTACAAAGTTCATGCATCCACGGAACAGGATGATTCCTTCTTGAAACAACATCCTTCTACGGATTCGATTGTGGTCGAATCTTCCTTTTCTAAATTCACGGGCTATTCCTCTTCCACCCCACTCGACAAGAAAGGGAAAAACTAGACGGGTTTGGAAGATGTTTATACTCAATTGCTGCTTTATTGACTAGAATCACAAATTACCAGGCATACTATGCCAAGTATCAATCCTTTCTTTGGGACCATGTTGCTCCATTCTTAGACCACCTTCCTGAAGAGCAACAGGCCCCGGCCAAAGTCTTCCTCTGGGAGGCCGCACAGGTCTCTAAACAAGAATTACATGCAATTTGCCATTCCACGGAAGGGGCCGCTAAAGTAATGGCAACTTCCGTCGCCCTCTGCCGCTATTCCTGGCTCAGGTCTTCTGGTCTCACGCCCGATGCCAGATCCAGAGTTGAGGATCTACCCTTTGATGGCTCCTCCCTATTCGGAGAGAAAACGGATGATACTCTTCAGAAAGTACAGAAAAGGCGTAATACAGCCCGTTCCATGGGCCCTCAACACTCCACAACCTGCCACTATAATCGACAAAAATGGCAACGCCAACTGTACTTCTCTAAACAACAATACTGTCAGCCCCAGGACAAGTCCTTTCGCTCCAACAGATATCAACCTTACAGAAAGCAATCCAACTTCACCGGATCCAAGAAGCAGCACCAATCCAAGGGGTCTCAGCCCCCAGCTAAAGGACAAGGACTTACACCCTCTGCCCCGCTTGGGCACAAGGCTCTTCGCTTTCATCTCTGCTTGGGAGAATATCACCACGGACTCCTGGGCCTTGACCATAGTAAGGATGGGTTATGCTATAGAGTTTGCATCCACCCCTCCACCCACAACCATCCACTCCACCCACTCCGGCTCTCCTGCAGGAGGTCAACTCTCTACTCTCCAAATCTGCAATAGAACTGGTTCACAATCCACAAACCCTGGGATTCCACTCCTGATACTTCACTGTTCCCAAGCCGGATGGCTCCCTTCGCCCCATTCTGGATCTCCAGGAACTCAACTCTTACATCACCTACCGCAGGTTCCGTATGGTCACTATTCCTACCATCATCTCCCTTCTGCAAAAGAACCAGTGGTTAATCTCCATCAATCTCAAGGATGCATATTACCACATCACTATCAGACCTCAGCATCATCGTTTCCTCTACTTTCAAATAGCGCACAACACTTATCAATTCCGCGCCCTCTCTTTCGGACTGGCTTCTGCACCCTGGGTGTTCACCAAATGCATGGCCCTGGTGGTGGCAGCCCTACAACAGCAAAATATTCAGATTTTTCTGTACCTCAATGATTGGTTCATGGTGGCTCACAACGCACAATCCCTCCTCAGAGACCTCCACACGGTCATCACCCTCCTCTCCAATCTGGGCCTGCAGGTGAACTACGACAAATCGAAGTTCACATCCTCCAAAACAATAGAATTTCTGGGAATCCTCTTAGACTCCGTGCAATCCAAAATCTTCCTCCCTCAACACAGAACCCAGGCCATCCTGGACTTGTCGACCCACCTACTCTGCCACCCTACCCAATCAGCATGAACAGTGCAATGCCTACTAGGACATATGGCCTCCACCACCCATGTCCTCCCTCACGCCAGACTACGGGCCAGGGCTCTCCAGCACTGGTTTTTCTTCGTGTTCTCTTCTCACGAGGACTCCCTCGCCACCAAACTAACGCTTCCACCTCGGGTTCTGCACTTCCTTCTGTGGTGGACGGACACGACTAACCTCACTGTCGGCTCCCCCTTCCACCCTTCCCGTCCAGCCCTTCTACTTACCACGGATGCATCCTTGGATGGTTGGGGTGCTCATGCCAACAATCACAACATCCATGGCATCTAGACCCCGGCCAAAGCCTCCCATCATATCAATTATCTCAAACTCTTAGCCATATTCAAAGCCTTGAAAGCCTTGCTTCCCCTGATACGAGGCTCCCACGTCCTCGTTCAAATGAACAATAATACTGCCAAAGCTTACCTGGCAGGGCGGCACCTCTTCCACCCCCCTGTTCCTGTCCATGGACCTATGGCTTTGGTGCATTCACCACGATATCACGCCCCTGGCGGTCCACATACAAGGACAAGACAACGTCACGGTGTACAGGCTAAGCAGGACAACATCTCACGGATGGCAACTACGTCCCCCCACGCTCCGCTCCCTCTTCCACCATTGGTTCCTCCCAGAAATAGACCTCTTCGCGTCAGAGTTGAATGCGCAATGCCACCAGTATTGTTCCAGGTCTGGGATCGGACCCAATTCCCTGGGGGACGCATTTGCCCTACCTTGGATGAACCGCTTCGTCTACACCTTTTCTCCAATCCCTCTACTTCCTCGAGTCCTTCAGAAGATCTCTCAGGATCGCCCGCATTGCATCCTCATTGCCCTGTGGTGGCCCAGGCGGCCGGCCTGGTTCCCCCAAGTCCTTCATCTATCCAACCACCAGTACCACCACTTCCCGAACATCCCTCACCTCCTCTCCATGCAGGACGGTCGCCTTCTCCATCCAGACTTACAGCGTCTCCATCTCACAGCCTGGCACATAGTCCTGCCCTCCCAGCGGACCTGCTACGTGTATAGTCCAGGCCTCGCTCAAACCCTCCACGGTCTTCTCTTACTCCCACAAGTGGATCCGTTTTCAAACCTATCTAAAAGACAGAGAAATTCCCCTGCACTCTGTTTCTGTGGAACATATTTGTGCCTACTTACTATCCCTCAAGCAGGCCGGACTTAAAATCCTGTCCTTGCGGGTCAAACTGGCAGCCATAGTGGCTAACTCCCCCACCTCCACACCCTCATGGTTTCCAACACCCTACTGTCAAGTGCTTCCTTAAAGGGCTCACTCACCTTTATCTGGCCCCGCCAGTCATGGCTTGGGACCTGACTTTGATCCTCTCTTCGCTCATGAACTCTCCCTTCGAACCCATGGCTACGATTTCTCTCTACCTCCTTTCCTGCAAGGTGGCCTTCCTCACGGCTATCACCTCGGCCAGACAGGTCAGTGAACTCAGGGCTCTTAGAGTTGACCCTCCTTATCTCGCCTTCCACAAGGAGAAGGGCGTCCTGTGGCTGGACATTGCCTTTCTTCTGAAGGTAGTCACATCGTTTCACCATTCCCAACCTATCTCCTTACCTGCGTTCTTTGCCGAACCGGCAACTGCGGCCGAACGATGCCTCCACACTCTAGACGTCCGAATGGCGCTCGCCTTCTATGTCGACCGCACCTCTGCCCTTCGAACCTCCAATTCTCTCTTTGTGCTCCACTCTGGCCCTAACAAGGGCAAACAGGCCTCTGCACAGACCATATCCAGATGGGTGGTCCGCACCATCTCCCTGCCATACCAGATCGCCAAGAAACCGCTTCTACTCTCTCTTAAAGCACATTCAACAAGAGCGGTTGTGGCGTCTACAGTGGTCCCTCGACTTACGAACTACTCGACATAAGTATTTTTCGAGTTACAAACGGCAGTTTTAGATCCGGTTTTAGATGCGGTTTTTTTGACTTACAAATTTTTAGATGGGGTTTCCTCGACGTACAAATTTTACATGCGGTTTCCTTGACTTGCCTGCCTGTTTACTGCCTGTTTATTCTTGAAAAGAAATGTTCCTGTGCAGTTTGCAAGCCTTACTGGGGGTCTGGGTCTTTTTTCTAGGCTCCGGAACGCATTAATCCGTTCCCAATGCATTCCTATGGGAAACCGCTTTTCGACTTACGAACTTTTCAACTTACAAATGTGCATTCGGAACGGATTAATTTCGTAAGTAGAGGGACCACTGTACTGCCCTTGACAGGTCTGTTCCCCTAGATGTCATCTGCCAAGCGGCTATGTGGGCGTCAAAGCACTCCTTCGTACACCATTACGCCCTGGATGTCCAAGCCAGAAAAGACACAATGTTTGGCAGGGCAGTGCTACAATCTATCTTCGCCTGATCCCGCCTCCAGGTGAGCATGGCATGGGTACAGCTTGCTATGCGCCCATTTGTGTAAAGCAGAGACCACGTCGAAGAATGACAGGTTGCTTACCTGTAACTTGGGTTCTTCTAGTGGTCATCTGTGCTCTTACACGCCCACCCATCCTACCCTCTTCTCATGTCTTTTCTGCTAGTCTCTTTCAGATTGCAGACTCAGAAGACTGGAGAGGGAAGCCCGCGCAGCCACCTATATACTGAGGGGGCAGGGTTACCGCCAAAAAGCAGTTCTCTAGCTTGGAAGCTCCGATGTGGTCTCTGTGCAGGCGCAAAGCCCATTCGTGTAAGAGCACAGATGACCACTAGAAGCAACCAAGTTACAGGTAAGCAACCTGTCGTTATTCCCCTTGATACTTTTAGCTAAACGTTCTGCAAACCCTGTTTTTGCCTCCCTTATTTTCACCTTGCATTTCTTTTGCCAGAGTTTGTGTTTTTGTTCTCCTCACTTGGGCAGGCCTTGCAAGTCTTCTTCCCTTTTATGGCCTCCTTGACATTACCTGTTAGCCATGCTGGCATCCTCCTGGACTTAGTGGTACCTTTCCTCTTATTGGGTATACAATCTAACTGGGCTTCTAGTATTGTGGTTTTGAGTAAATTCCATGCTTTCTGGAGCGAAGTGACTCTCCTGATTTTCCCTTTTAGCTTTCTTTTCACCATATTCCTCATTTTTGAGAAGTTTCCTCTTCTGAAATTCAAAGTGTCGGTGTTAGACTTCTTTGGTGATTCTCTCCCCACATTTATGCTGAAATTGATGGCACTATGGTCACTGTTCCCTAAAGGGTTGATGACACTGACATCCCAGGTCCTGGGTGCTACTCAGGATTAAGTCCAAGCTTGCCTTCTCTCTGGTTGGTTCCAAGACCAACTGTTCTAGGGCACAGTCATTCAACGTATCTAGAAATTTGACCTGTTTTCATTACAAGCTTGCTTGCGTTGATGAAGGAATCCAGTCTCATCTTTGCCTGGACAGAGAGAGGTGCATCTTTTATCGATTCAGCCAGAACATTTCAGCGGCACAGTGAACCTACAGGCAGATTGGCTCAGCCATCAGACCATAGACCTGGCAGAGTGAGCTCTTCACCCAGACATCTTCACAGACGTGACAGTAGCCTTGGGGATACCGATTCTGGATCTTTTCGCGTCTCCCCACAACACACAGGTATTCCGCTTTTAAACCTGGTTCCTATGTCACCAGGCAGTGTAGACAGACACCCTTGTGTCACCTTGGCCATGTGGTCTGCTATATTCCTCCCTTCTGATCTCAGTTAATACTGAGTCATAAAGAAATTCACCCTTGAGAAGGCATGTTTTTATTTATTTAACATGTTTATATACTGCCCAAAACACAAGTCTCTCGTTAATTCTGTTGGCACTGTACTGGCCTTGGCCATGGTTTTCGGAGCTACCAGTGTTCTCCATCCAACCTCCTTGGTAACTTCGTTTTTGCTCAGACCTGTTGTCTCGGGCTGCTTCTACACCTGGACGCAGCGTTGCTCCAGTTACATGCCTGGCGATTTTGCGTAAATGGTTAGTGGATAGAGAGTATTTGGACATGGTCCAGAACACCATCCTGGCTTCTCTGAGGCCTTCGATTCGTATCTACCAGGCTCCTTGGGCGATCTTCTCCTCTTGGAGTTTCAGGAAGCACATCAGGCCAGTGCCGGCAGGGGTCCCAGAGATTTTGGCCTTCCTACAGTCTGGCCTAGAGTTGGGGCTCCGACCTAGTACCCTAAGACATCGACATCAGCTCTAGCCTTGGTTCTAGACACTTCTGTACGATTTCTGGGACTTCAAATTTACATTGTCATTACCTGAGAGGAGCATTGAATCTGGCTTCTCCCCCGGACCATAGATTCCTCTCTTGGGATCTAAATAAAGGTTTGAATGCTCTTACACAATCTCTCTTTGAACCATTACACAAAGTTTCTCTGAAGTTGCTTTCCTTTAAGGTTTTGTTTTTGGTGGCCATTACTTCAGCCAAATGGGTCTCTGAGCTTACTGCTCTGTCAGTTCGCAAAGAGTTTTTCATTGTTCAGGCAGATTCTGTGGTCTTAAAGTTAAACCTCACTTTTGTTCCAAAAATTAATTTGCCTTCCCACAGAGCTCAGGAGGTGGTTTTTCCTTCCTTTTTGTCCTTCCCCTGTTCATCCAAGGGAGTGGACTTGGCACAACTGGAACATGCGCAGAGCTATCTGCATTTATATGAAATGCACTAAGCCATTCAGAAAGTCTGATTCCCTTTTTATTTGATTCTAGCCTTGTCCTTAAGCTCCAAGGCTAACAAATCTTCTCTTCCAAGAGGGATCCGGGCATCTATTTCTTTGGCATACGAGTCCTTGCATCTACCTCCTCCCGTGGGGATCACTGTGCACTCTACCCACAGTGCCTCGACTTTGGCAGCTTTTTTGGCTAATGCCCCTCTTTCTGAGATTTGCAGGGTGGGTACTTGGTTGTTCATTACTCAGTTCAGAAAGCACTGTAAGATTGTCTTCCCAGGCTATTCAGAATCAAATATTTGCACAGGCCTTGTGAATCTACCAGTGATACTTCATGTTGAATATAGAATGTGTAAGGTTATGCAAAATATATGCCAATTAACTAAGCACTATTCCTGAAAATATGTACTGTGAGTTGAGCCTTGAATACTTTAAAAAAAAAAAAAAAAAAGTAACAGTGAAGTGGCTGTCTTGCATTTCAGTGTAGCAGGTGGTAGGCAAACCTGTTTAGTTCTTGGCACCCTGTGACTGTATTCCAGACTATCCTAATCCTTACATGCTTTAAAAGGTCATATGTTATGTTAGTGCAGTTGGAGGTTTGAACATTCTTTTCAGAAGTAAAACTAGTTTAAATGATGGCGTTTGAACACTTGAAGCTTACTTTTTGCAGTTACTAAATTATAACTTGCTAATTAACATTAAATGCAGACTTGTAAATGTCCTCAAAAGTTACTAGCCCAGGTAAAGTTTTATTAGCTTGTTGTCCTACATATCTCTGCTATTCTTGTAAATGACCTGAAAATGGGAAACTTCAGGCATGTAATGGCCTGAAAATGGGAAAAGAACACACTTCCTCATACAAAGGATTTTGCTGCCTGTTTACTGGAGACTATTCTTGTGTGCCAGACAAGAATCCACAAATGCACTAGTTGTGATAACGGCCTCTCACAAGTCTGCTGAGTGTTCCTTCACTCCTTTCTGGCTGAAGTAAGTGAGGCACTGAGGCTCAGGCAGGCTGAGCACAGACTGTAAAGCTGTGGAAGCTGGCAAATTCATTATGGTCCACCCCTAAATGCTCTTTCAATTACTTTATCTTTGCTGATTGGAGCTGGCAGGAATTCTAGTCTTAAAACAAAAGGAAGAGCGAGGGCATGCTTGGCAGTGCTCAGTTCTTCTCTGTCTGCAAGGCCTTTCTAGTCACAGTACAAACTAAGAAAATGCTTTCAGTTTTAGAATTGCAAAGTGCTAGTTTGGACTGTGTGGTATTGCAAAAAGAAGACAGATCCTGCAGGGCTAAATGTTAGTCCCACCCGTCCCACCCACCCCCATTGACAATCTTAGCTCAGAATAGCACTTAACTTGAGAGTAGAGCAAACATTTTGGAATTGTAAGAGTTTTTGTAAGATCACTGAGTCTGTTAGAAATGTAATGCTTTCATTAGAGCTGGCAGAAGAGCCTTTGTTTACCAAATGCTCAAGGTGTGTTACATCAGACCCCCCCCCCCAAAACACTTTTTTGCCTGAGGCAACAGGAAAAATGATTGAGGCAAACTGTCCTTCCATGATAGACATGTGTATACACATGCATCCCCCCCCCCCTTTTGTACAGTAGCAAAACGGCTACATGATTTGTTTTGTGCTGGGAGGAATGAGTCCAAGCTGGTGCATTGCAGGGAGAGTCTCCTCCACCCTGTAATGCTCCTTGGAGCTGACACAGGCCGGGTTTATATGTAATGTGAAACTGGAGATGGGCAAACCTGCAGTTTGAATTTGTAACTCCAAAAACACTCCGCAGACATCCATCAAACCGTGGCCTGCCAAACTCCAGTTTCAGTAGAGGAGAGCAGTGTTTCCTGTAAGGTGTGTACATGTGTCTGAGTCCACACATTTTTTATGTCCGCTAGGTTAATTTTAGATCCCGCTGAGGTTGAATTGGGAAGACCCCACTCTGAATACACGTGTGCACACACTGCCTTGATAGAGCCGCCCAGAACAAAACGATAGCTGTGGGGGGGGCTTGGAGGGTGTGTGTGTGTGCACACGCACACCTTTGAGAGAAAGGTGCTGCCTCCCCCACACAGGAATACTTTTTTCTCAAACGTCTTTGATGAGGGACTTTATCAAAAAAAATTTGATAGTTGAAGTATACAATGTTAACTGGATCACCTTTATCCACACGCCTGTTGACATTCTCAAAGAACTCCAAAAGGTTGGTGAGGCAAGATTTCCCTTTGCAGAAACCATGTTGGTTCTCTTTCAGCAGGGCCTGTTGTTCTATATGCTTAACAATTTTATTAAGAATGCTTTCCATCAATTTGCCTGGAACAGACGTTAAGCTAACTGGCCTATACTTTCCCCTACCTCCCTTGGATGTGTTCTCGATAATCGTGGTTACACTGGCTGCTTTCCAGTCCTCTGGTACAGAGCTTTGATTGTAGGGATAGGCTATGTATTTTTGTAAGGAGATTGGCAATTTCATTTGCGTTACTAAAGGATTCTTGGATGCCATCGGGCCCTGCAGATGTGTTAATTTTTAATTTTTCCAGACAGTTTAGAACATAATCTTTTGCCACTTCTATATAACTCAGCCATTTAGCCTCTGTCCCTGAGAAGCTTGGTTCAGGCACAGGTATCCTCCCACATGAAGAGGTATGCAAAGAACCTATCTAGCTTCTCTGCAATCTCCATCTCCTCAATAATCCCATTTACTTGCTCATCATCTAATGGTCCAACTGCCTCCCTGGTAGGTTTCCTGCTTCTTGTACTGAAATAAAAAATTGTTATTCCCTTCGGTACTTTTTAACTAAATTTAGCTAAATGTCCCTCTGTTCTGTTAAACTTAAAATGTATTTTTAAAGAGGCTTTTTATTGTTTTATTTGCTGCTGATATGTGGTAGTTTGTTTAGTTTTTATAATCCTCAGTTTCTAGTTAACTTTTTAATTTGAAACTTCTAAAAAAAAAAATCTTAAATGTGGCTTTAGCCTGGTCTTTTAACTTGTTTAACTTGATCTTTTATTTTACATTGTATCTATTTTATTAAGGTTGTGAGCCTCCCTGAGCAGTAGTGTACTGGAGGGGTGGGACATACATATTTTAAAAGTAAAAATGTTTCTCCAACACCTTTTGCATCCCTTATTGTCTCCTTGCATTTTTCTGCCAGAGTTTGTGTCCTCCACAACTCTTGTTGCCAATTTTTGTGTTCCTTTCTGTTCTCTTCATTTGGGCAGGCCTTCCAATTGCTGAATGAATTCTTTTTCCTTCCTTGCTTTACTTGTTAGCCATGCTAGCATCCTCCTGGACTTGGTGGTACCCCTGCTAACTGAGCAAAGAGGCACCTTTAAAAAGTGGCAATTCTCTTTTATTTAGCAGGGAGAGAGGAACTGGCCCTTATCCATTCCCAGCACAGCATCCCTCCAGTGGCTGTTGCTGGTCTCTATCTTATGTTTCTTTTTTAGGTTGTGAGCCCTTTGGAGACAGAGAGCCATTTCATTTATTTATATGTAAATAAATGAAATTTATTTGTAAACTGCTTTGGGAACTTCTTGTTGAAAAGTGATATATAAATATTTGTCATGTTTGTATCTTTCTTCCTTTTTGGTATACATTTCAACTGGGCTTCTATTATTGTGGATTTAAATAAACTCCATGTATTCTGGAGCAAAGTGTCACTTGATTTTATTTATTTAACATGTTTTAAAAACATTTTTTAATTTTACCTTTCAGTTTTCTTTTCACCAAACTCATTTTAGAGAAACTTCTTCTTCTGAACTGTGTTAGACTTCCTTGTGATTATCTCCCTGCATGTATGCTGAATTTAATCACACTATGGTCACTGTTCCTAAAGGTTTCACCACACTGACATCTCGCACCAGGGACTGGGCACCACTCAGGATTAAGTTGAAGGTCACCTTCTCTGGTTGGTTCCATAGCCAGCTGTTCTAGGGCAGTCATTCAGTGTATCTAGAAATTTGGCCTCTTTATCATTTCCTGACTGAATTTATCCAGCCTACATGTGGGTAATTGAAGTCACCATTATTACAGCTCTGTCTCCCTTTGATGTCTCCCTGATTTCCTTATGCAACACCCAGTCACTGTCAGCATTTGGGTCAGGAGGGTGATAGCACGTCCCTAGTAACACATTACTTTTCAGGCCTTGTATTGTAACGCACAGAGTTTCTGTGGAGGACTCCGGTCTTCCTAGGTTTTCTAGTTCATTAGATTCTATCCTTTGTTACTCCCCCGCCCATCCATTTGCCCGTCCCTGTTTTTTCTATAGAGTCTATATTCTGGAATAACAGAACTGGTTCTCACTGTTTCACCTTGTTTCTCTATATCTGTTTTCATTAGCAACCAATCCCTCTAACTCATCCATCTTGGCTCAGAGGCTTCTGGCACTGGCATATAAGCACCTATACACTTTCTGCCTTTGAGGCTGGAGGTGGCCTATAGCTCTCCGACTAGTAGCTGATGATAGACCTCTCCTCCATGAAGTTATCCAAACCCCTCTTAAAACCATCCAGGTTGTTGACTGTCACCACATCTCGTGGCAGAGAATCCCACACATTGATAATGCGTTGTGTGAAAAAGTACCTCTATTTGCTGGTCCTAGATTTCCTGGCAATCAATTTCGTGGAATGACCCCTAGTTCTAGTGTTATGTGAGAGGGAGAAGAATTTCTCTCAATCCGCTTTCTCCACACCATGCATGATTTTATAGACCTCTATCATGCCTCCCCACAGTCATCTTCTTTCTAAACTAAAAAGGCCCAAGTGTTGTAGCCTTTCCTCATAAAAAAGGTGCTCAAGGCCCCTGATCATCTTGGTTGCCCTCTTCTGCACCTTTTCCAGTTCTACAATGTCCTTTTTTAGATGTGGTGACCAGAGTTGTACGCAGTAGTCCAGGTGTGGCCACGCCATAGTTTTTGTAATTACATTATAATATTAGCAGTTTTATTTTCAGTCCCCTTCCTAATGATCCCTAGGATGGAATTGGCCTTTTTCACAACTGCCGCACATTGAGTTGACACTTTCAGCGAGCTGTCCACCATTACCCCAAGATCCCTCTATCTGGTGTGTGCTGTCATTTGATCTATTTGACCAACTAGCACATCTTTCTGTCTGCTCTTTATCTGGTTCTACTATGTCCCCATGTGATTTATCTGAAACATTTACACCAGGCTTCCTCAACCTAGGCCCCCAGCTGTTTTTGGACTACAACTCCCAGAATCCCCAGTCATAGTGGCCAATAGCCAGGGATTATGGGAATTGTAGGCCAACTCTCGCACCTTAACGGATGGCATTTGCTGAACCAGATACTATCCAGCTCCTTTCAAGCATCATTTTAAAAACTGCTCTGCGACCTTTAACACCTTTAAATCGGAACTTATTTTCTCATAGGAAACAGCGTTATAAGTGGGACTTAGGTTTCTTTACCAAGGCTGGGATACTCCTGCCCGCTGTCAAGCCTAGTGTTTTCATATGTGTAGACGTGCAGCAAAGAAGTTGATTGTGGAGAAAAGTTACTCACCTTTGTCACCCTCTCCCTTCCCGTTCCCTTATTGACTCTTGCTTACTTTTCTCATTTGTCCATGGAAGAAGGGAGGCAGTTGGGTACCTTGCCTCCATTTGCTTCTCTTCCTCTTTGGCAACAGTTAGACAGGGAAAGAAAGAGAGCAGGCAGGAAGCAGAATGTGGGCTGGGCTGTTGAGCTCTTGCCATCACGGGTAGCAGGCAGAGGGAGATGGGCCAGCCATTAAAGGGGAATATGGTCCAGGCAATTGAGGCCTGTTGCTTCCAGCTCTTCTCTCAATCCTGCAGCCCCATGGAGCTCTGGAAACTCTGTCAGGGCTGCTCAGCTTCGGCCCTCTTTCAGATGTTGGCCCCACAACTCCCATAATCTCTGGCTATGGGCCATTGTGGCTGGTGCTTATGGGAGCTGTAGTCCAAAAACAGCTTGGGGTGGGTAGTTGAGCAGGCCTGCTATAGGATTAGGGTGCTGCTGTTCAATGTCAGGTCAGTAAACACTAAAATACCTCTCATCCATGATTTGATTGTGGACAAGAATGGTGACTTGATATGTGTGACAAAGACCTGGTTGGATGAGCTGTGGGTGAGATTGGTCTCCCTCAGCTTTGTTCTCTTAGGTTTCCTCATCCTGCAGCAGCCTCACCTTGAGGGTCATGGAAGGGATGTTGCAGTCCTCTATCATGAAACCTTTCCCCTTTCCAGGTGCCCGGTTAGGCAGTCTCAGAAATTAATGTTTTTTCTTGAGGGTGGGCCTTCGAGATAGGCTGGGGATTCTGTTGGTGTACTGACTACCACCTTAAGTGGTGCAGCAGGGAAATGCTTGACTAAAAAGCAGAAGGTTGCCAGTTTGAATCCCTGCTGGTACTATATCGGGCAGCAGCAATATAGGAAGGCATCTGCTCATACTTCATGGGAGGAGGCAATGGTAAGCCCTTCCTGTATTCCACCAAAGAAAACCACAGGGCTCTGTGGGCGTCAGGAGTCAAAATTGACTTGACAGCACATTTTACCTTTACTGACCACCCTGCTGCACTTAAATTTCCCTACCTGAGCTGGCAGGGGTGATCTTGGAGGTGGCTTTGTGTTTCCCCAAGCTTATTGTCTGGGGGACTTCATTGTCCATGCTAAGGCCCCCATAGTAGGGGCGGCTCAGGATTTCATGGCCTCCATGGGCCTATTTAAATTGGTATCAGGCCCTACCCTCATGGCAGGACATATTCTGAATCTGGTTTTTGCTGACCAGCAAATAAATGATCTTGAGGTTGGAGCGTTGCATATAACTTCCTTGTCATGGACAGATTATCATCTTGTGGAGTTTAGTTTGACTTCTCTGTCTACCTTCTGCAGGGGTGGAGAAACAATCAGAATGGTTGGCGACCCAGATGCTTATGGACTTGCTTGGTTTCCAGATAGCCCTCAGAGTTTCTGGTGTTTGTGACTTCTGTTGAGGCAGTGGGACAATAGCTGGAATGATACTGGAGGAAGAGTTGTGATGAATCCGTCCAAACACAGGCTAGAGCCCATTTTAGGAACTACTCCATGGCAGTGGGGGTGGTGAAGAAACATTTTTTTTCTCCGCTTCTGTTGCATCTGCTCAGTACAGACCAGCTGAGCTGTTTTGTCTAGCAGAGTCATTTCTCCACACATCCCCATAGTTAATGGGGGAAAGGAAACTCCTCCAGTTTGTTGTGATCAATTTGCTTATTACTTTGCTGATAAAGTCGTGTGTGTGCTGATTTGGACTCCAGGTTTTGGCAGTTTTGGCAGACGTGCCTTGGGTTCTATTGTGATGGATTCTTTACAGTTAATGCAGCCTAAGGATGTAGACAAGTTCCTGGGCAGTGTACGGGCAACATTTAAAGTTCTGATTATAAGACCATTATTTTAAAAAGCTCTTCCTTGATCCCTTGAACCAAGACAACTATAGACCTATTTCTAACCTTCCCCTTTTGGGCAAGGTGATAAGAGCATGTGGTGGCGTCCTGGCTGCAGAGGGTGTTGGATGATGTGGATTATCTAGACCCCTTTCAATCTGGCTTCCGCCCTGGGTACGGGACTGAAACTGCTTTGGTCGCCCTAGTGGATGACCTGCATTGGGAGCTTGACTGGGAAATGAGTCTCTAATGATTCTGCTGGACTTCTCACCAGTGTTTGATACCATCGATCATAGTATCCTTCTGGTCTGCCTCTTGAGTATAGGGGGGATTGGAGTTACTGCTTAGGAATGGCTTTAGTTCGTTCTTGGGGTAAGCATCTAGAGGGTGGAGCTGGGGGTCTACTGCTCAGCTCCTTGGCCTATGAGATCCTGCAGGGTTAGGTTTTGTCCCTCATGCTGTTCAACATCTACGTGAAACCACTGGGACTTGGAGTGAGTTGTCTGCAATATGCAGATGACACTTGGTGCACGCTCTCTCCCCCCCCCCCCCCACCTGATCCTAGGGATGCAGTGGAAGTCCAGAGTCCGGGGGCTGGTGGCAGTGATGGTTGGATATGGGCCAATAAACTGATATTGAATCCAGACAAGACGGAGGTGAAATTTCTCCCCCCTCCCAACAAAATGGCTCCTTTCCTCAAATGGTGGTGGTCAGAAATGATCTCTGAATTATCTTCTGGCCACCCCAAAACCGTGGGTACACGGGAATTAACTTTGTTCTGCATATACCGAGGTCGGGTGTCAGTTGTCCGATCATGGGTATGCAGAACCATGGATTTTTGAATTGTGAATAGCAAGGTTTGTTGTATTTTTGTAATGCTAGCTTCAGTTGCATAGACTGTGTGTGTACTCCAGTTAAGAGAAATCTGGGCCTTGAAGTCCACCGTTCTGCTACCCTCGGCCATCTAGCTCCAAGGTTGTAGTGAAAGTGAAACTAATTACAGTATAGTATACTGTACCATATCTATATTGCCTAAATGTATGCCTAAATAATGCATCTGTTTAAGCTGCAGCCTTAACATATGCAATTTCCTCTGGCATTTTGGCATGAGTGAATGTGGTAAACCCTTAACATCACATAAGCAGAAAGGTTTTGTTTTTTTGTTCTATTGAATATCTATATAGTTCTCTTGCTTGCTGGAATAATTGGGCTATATTCTTGGCAGATGTATTCATTCAGTGAATTTGTGCTCTTTTTACAACACACCACTATGAACTATATTGATATGGGGGGTGGATGGTCCCATTCTTGGAAGGAAAGCTGATCCATTTATCCTAGGTATATAATGTGTGTTCATTTAACACTGAAGAGCAGCCTTGCTAGCTCAGATAAATCATTAGTGAAAATGGAATCAAATTGCATGTCCCTGGCAAAAATACATTTCTTAACTAAACTCTTTTACAAACGAAGATCAAAACAGTAAAGTAAAGGTAAAGTGTGCTGTCGAGTCGGTGTCAACTCCTGGCAACCACAGAGCCCTGTTATTTTTGGTAGAATACAGGATGAGCTTACCATTGCCATCTCCCGTGCACTATAAGATTATGCTTTTCAGCATCTTCCTATATTGCTGCTGCCCGATATAGGTGTTTCCCATAGTCTGGGAACCATAGCAGTGGGGATTTGAACCAGCATCCTCTGGCTTGCTAGTCAAGTCATTTCCCTGCTGCCCCACACAGTAGCTACAATAATATGTAGAACAAAGCAAAGTATTGAGATGACCACTGAGAGCTTGCATGGCATAGTGTTAAACTGAATACCTCAGGTTCAAATCCCCATTGCTCCCAGAAAGTCACTTCAGCCTAGAGTTAAGATAAATATACGACGTTTGAATAACGCCCCCAAAAGTAGCAAGCATATGCAGCTAACACACTTCACTTGGAATTCCCCAGTGCCACAGCCCTGGGGTACTAAGTTCCAAATCCTTGTTGTTGTTTTTAAGAAGCCCCAAACTACCTTACAAACTATTCTTCCAACTTCAAGGTGTGAATCTTCTCAAACCACATCAGCATTACAACCTGATGCAGAAAACAAGAATCAAATCCAATAGGTTTAAATTTTTTGTCTCACATTAAGTGTATTTATAAGTACAAATATTTCAAAAGCCATATAAATGAAGCAGCTTGCCAAGTGTCTTACATGTAAGGCAACAAGGTCATTCATTCTTTTAACAAACTCTCTATAGTTCTTAAATAAAGGGAAAATGAACTATCATCCATCTATACTAAACAGGCCCAGCAAATACGATGCAATTCCTATCCTCTACTCAGTGTCAAAATGGGTGGATAAATTTAAAGCCTGCTCTCCCAGGAGTTGCTTTATAGGCAATTTTCTCCCAGTATCAAGGTCTGCAGTTTCCATTTGGCTGCCAGTTTGTGATTAAATTCATCATCTTTATTATAAAAGTGTGCTGTACTCTATGGCCTACTGAGCAAGAATAGTAAGGAATATATTTTTCACTGCTAAGAGCAGCATCATTCTAAACTATCCACCATATCTATTCAGACATTCACTTCAATATAATGCCAAGACCTATCATTCACAGGAGGAATCCATAAGTGGATATTTGCAGCGTTCATGTAACATCTTTCATTTAGATTTTTTGTAAAACAAAGCTTATCCTGCTGATAGTGTTCACACTTCTTCATTTTATACAACTGGGCAAGCTGCTTTATTTGAAAGAGAACACACACTTGTACCAAACATGCACCCTCTATTCTCTGTTTTTATACATAAAGGAACGACTTCTTCAGAGCAAGGGTACTTACATTTTAAAACAGCCAACAACAGCCAACAACAAAGTACAGTTATCACTGGATGCTAGCACACAGTTTAGGAGATTTCCTGGAAATTGTGTCTTTAAAGGAGTTTCTTTAAACAGAACGCCATAACTTTGCATGTCACACAGCTAGGGAACTTTTAAGGCTGGGGTGGGACAAGAGGGAATCTTGTTTCTGTGATAGATCCTTCAGATGAAGGAAATTTTAAAGCGATGTGCTTATATACAGGGAGAAGAACACTTCATAAATGTATTGGGTGACAGCTGAGGCATTGGAATAAGGCAGGTTTGCTCAACAGGCTCCCCAGCTGTTTCTGAACTACAACTCCCATAATCCCCAGCCACAGTGACCAATAGCCAGAGATTGTGGGAATTGTAGGCCAACATCTGCAGGAGGGCTGAAGGTGAGAAGCTCTGGAATAAGGCTATAACAAATCATCCTTAAATGTAGTAAGATTATTACATGTTTTTATTCTCATAATAATCTTCCCCTATTTCATCACAATATCTTGTTTGTGGTCTCTGTACATTCACACCTCTGGGAACTGCATCTGAGTACAGCCTAAATAGGAACTTTCTAGAGCTTTGCCTTGAGATTTGTGTGTGTGTGTGTGTGTGTTTTATTTTATTGGAATCCCTTTGTGCTCCTCTAAGACCCTGTTTCAGCGAGAAATGTAACATTTAGGGCCGGTCTTATGGGCAGGAAACCCAGGTAGCTGCCTGGGGCACTAGGGTTCAAGTGTGTATATCACTGTCATGTTGTTGATGATTGTGTGATCGTGCCAGTGCTGGCTTGCTTCTCTTTGCTTAAGGCAAACAGCAGCAAGCCAGCCTGCTTCTCACTTTCCATGCCCAGGCACCACTACCTTTGTCCTTGCATGTCATGTCACCGCTGGCTGTTTGCATGGCCTGTCCTGCAGGAGAGTGTGTGGAGTGTTCAGGTTACTGCCTGGACTTTTGGTCATTGGTTGCTGGGCTGTTGAGCCAGTGGCAGCAACAGCTTTCTTCTTCTCTCCCCCACCCCCACTAGCATTCATTTTCACCCAGCTTCATATTTGCTCTGCCCTGGATAATTATGCTGCTTTGAGGGAAGGGGAGCCAATGAGCTAGAGTGTGTGACAGAGCCGCCCCCAGCATAATAGTACATCAGCCAGTGATAGAAAGACCAGGCAGCTGTCCACATGCTCTACACATCCTCCTTGGGGTACACTGTGCAAACAGCCTGTGGTGACAAGAGGAAGAGGATGGTGCCTGAGCATGGGAGGGGGGCATTATCCGTGCTGGTTCCTGCCCAGTGATTGGGTGGAGCTAGTGACAGGGCAGGCAGCTTGTTATTGTTTGTCGCTAGTAGCAAATGGCAGCAAGCTTCGCAATTGGGGTGCTGGCCCTGATAAAGTTGAAGGGTGCTTTCACTGCTGGAAGTTCTCCAGCAGGCATGCTATAATAATAATCTTGTGAAGGCTAATTCAGCAATGGCTTCTCCAAAAACTTTAGGATCTGTTGCCTTGGAAAGTACTGTTACAAGTTAGCAAGTATTACTTTGCAGTCATCTCTTCTTATATGATTGGTCCCAGCAATACCTCACATTCAGAATTGGTCCCAAAGTTGGTTTTGGAATTGGTCCCAAAGTCGGTTTTCTGTTCCTGCTTCTATTCAGCTGCAAGCCTCACCACCTTCCTCTCTGAAACCAAAGTTTACTAAAAGTTTCACCAATACTGATGGCTCAGCTTAAGAGCACCACAGGTTCCAAGTCCATGAAGACAACTAAGAAACAAAAGTTTACGATGAAGTACTTGCAGAGCTTTAAAAGAAACATAAAGTGGTATTTTGAAGCTCTGCAAAATATCTCTTGGTTTGTCCCAATAATCAGCAAGATTGTAGGAGATTTTGCTGCTGCTTCTGATTCTCATGTACTGATGATGAAGTTCAGTGTATTGATTCGACTCCAGATTATTTGCCATCAAAACGGAGTCTTAAGCTGCCTCTCATTCTATCTGCTCTTCAACATGAGTTTCAGTTGTTAAAGGCCAAATGGGATTCTATGCACCCTGTCAAACCTCACTGGGGACACAAACATTCTGGACATCTGTTTTACCACCATTGCGACTTGCAGTCTCCAAATGACAGCCACTGTAAGTCTTATTTCTATAGACTGGAATTTGGAATATCGTCGATCTATCTTCCCTCTGCATGACCTTTTCCCAGCTGCTCTCACTCTTTTTTCCAGCATAATCATTTCTCTGTCGCAATCCACATCAAGGAGTTGTGGGGACTGATATTGGTATGTCCATACTCTCACCACCATGATTCCCACAAGCATTTTTGAGAGAATAAACATCTTCAAAGGTTTCCAGGTCTTGGGGTGACTTTGTTGGTTGGGTACTTAACTTTCCTCCACATTGGTTCTGCTGACTTTTCACCCAACACCCGCTTGTTCCTACCATGACCGAGGTTGTATCAAATTCCCCCATCTCCAGATCACTTATTCCTCAGTTGACAAAAACCAGATTCAGTATATGTTCCACCACATGGGTTGGCCCTGATAAGATAGACCCATCACAGTGGCTACAAAGTCCTGGGCTTCGCCTATTAGGGGGCCTCAGCATGGATGTTGAAATCATTGGGGAGCCAATAGGCCTTGGGGAGATGATGATGATGATGATGATGATTACATTTATATCCCGCTCTTCCTCCAAGGAGCCCAGAGCGGTGTACTACATACTTAGGTTTCTCTTTCACAACAACCCTGTGAAGTAGGCTAGGCTGAGAGAGATGTGACTGGCCCAGAGTCACCCAGCTAGTATTATGGCTGAATGGGGATTTGAACTCGGGTCTCCCCGGTCCTAGTCCAGCGCTCTAACCACTACACCACGCTGGCTCTCCACAGATGACCCCCACAAGCTCAGGCAGGAAGACTGAGGTGTAATGGCAGGTAACGTGCACTCTTGATCTCTTATGCTTAGAGGATTTGGCAAGACTGCATTTGTATTGGACTATTGTTTGAGATTATAAATGAGGTTGTTGGTCTCCAGACAAATAGGTTGAACTGGAGAAGGTGCAAAAGAGGACAAGCAAGATAATCTTGCCTGGAGCACCTTCCTTATGAGGCTGGGCTACAGCATCAGGGACTCTTTACTTTGGAAAAGACGACGAAGGGGAGACAAGATCTAGGTGTATAAAATTTATGCATAGAGTGGACAGAGATTTTTCCCCTCTTTCACAACACTAGAACCAGAGGTCATCTCATGAAACTAAAGGTTGAGAAATTGAGAACAGACAAGAGGAAATACCTTTTCACACAATGCATAATTAATCTATCAAATTTTTTGCCATGAGATGTGGTGATGTTCACCATTTTGGATGACTTTAAAAGAGGCTTAGACAAGCCCATAGAGGACAGGTCTATTAATGGGTACTAGTCTGGCTGTGGGCCATCACCAGCCTCAGAGGCACGATGCCTCGATGCCAGTTGCAGGGGAGCAACATCAGGAGAGAGGGCATGCCCTCACCTATTGCTTGTGGGTTCCCCAGAGGCATCTGGTGGACCACTGTGTGAAACAGGATGCTGGACTAGATTTGTCTTGGGCCTAATCCAGCAGGACTGTTTTTATGTTTTTAAGGAGTTCCAGCAAAGCTTGACTGAGCAGGAGAAAAAGTAGCTGCAGTCATGGGACTCCAGAGCGGGGTGCAAGGGTGGTGACCTGCAAAGGTGAGCCAATTCCCTGCACCCTCTTCTTGGGAGGGACAAGAGCTGGGCTCCTTGATGCAGGGACATGTGGAAGGGTGTGTGTTTACCTTAGTTGTGGTTTCGGGTACAAGAAACTCAAAGTGGTGCTTCTACATGGGGGTTTCACCCTTTTCTTATGGAGCTGGATTTCTTGCAGATACATTTAGGACCCAGTCTCTCTTCTCCTCCCCACCCCCTCCCGGGATCTGGGTGATTTAAAATAGCTTTCATCCCTGTGTTGAGAAGAGGTGTTTTCCCATTTTCTTTCTGTGACTGTAGGGATTATGCACAATGTGGAATTTAGAGAAGTCACACTAACAAATTGTCTGTGTGAGAAGGGCCTTTTGCTCATCCTAACTTTGTAGTAACTTTCAGCTAGATTTGGGGGCCAGGTGCATAACAGCATTTTTATTTGTGTGTATCAACAAACACACATACACCATTGATCAGAGGACCCAGTCTCTCTTTTCTAGAAGAAGAAGAGCTGGAGAGCCAGTGTGGTGTAGTGGTTAGAGTGCTGGACTAGGCCCGAGGAGACCTGAGTTCAAATCCTCATTCAGCCATAATACTAGCTGGGTGACTCTGGGCCAGTCACATCTCTTTCAGCCTAGCCTACTTCACAGGGTTGTTGTGAAAGAGAAACCTAAGTATGTAGTACACCGCTCTGGGCTCCTTGGAGGAAGAGCGGGATATAAATGTAATCATCATCATCATCATCATCATCATCATCATCATCATCCAAATCCTCATTCAGCCATGAAACTAGCTGGGTGACTCTGGGCGAGTCACCTCTCTCTCAGCCTAACCTACTTCACAGGTAATAACCAGCACTTTGTATTTTGCCCGGAAAGAGATCAGCAGCCAGTGTTGTTTCAAAAGAGGCATAATATGGTCTCTCCAGGTTACCCCAGAGACCAATCTGGCTGCCGCATTCTGAACTAATTGAAGTTTCCGAACTACGTACAAAGGCAGCCCCACGTAGAGCGCATTGCAGTAGTCAAGCTGGGAGGTTACCAGCTGGTGCACTACTATTTTGAGGTCGTTATCCTCAAGGAATGGGCACAGCTGTTGAATCAGCCGAAGCTGATAGAAAGTACTCCTGGCCATGGCCTCCACCTGAGAAACCAGGGTGAGGCCAGGGTCCAGGAGTACTCCCAAGCTGTGCACCTGCTCCTTCTGGGGCAGTGTAACCCCATCCAGCACAGGAAGATCTAACTCACTCCTCAGATTCTGAGCCCCCACCCAATGAGCGCCTCCATCTTGCTTGGATTCAGCTTCAATTTGTTATTCCCCATCCAGCCCATTACTGCCTGTAGGCAGGCATTTAGAGAATGAGTGCCATTTTGTGAAGATGAAAGGGAGAAGTATATTTGGGTGTTGTCAGCATAACACCCAGCACCAAATCTCCTGATGACCTCACTGAGCAGTTTCATGTAGATATTGAAAAGCATTGGTGACAGAATGGAGCCCTGAGGGACTCCTATAACAGCTCCTGCTTTGAGGAGCGACTGTCACCAAGCTCCACCATCTGGGATCTACCGGAGAGATAGGAACGGAACCACAGCAAAGCAGTGCCCCCTATTCCCAACTTTCCCAGGCGACCAAGAAGGATACCGGGGTCGATGGTATCGAACGCCGCCGAGAGATCCAAGAGGACCAACAGAGTCACACTCCCTCTGTTGATTTCCTGGTAAAGGTCATCCATCAGGCTGACCAAGGCTGTCTCAACCCCATAGCCCATTCTAAAGCCAGTTTGAAATGGGTCTAGATAATCAGTTTCCTCCAAAACCACCTGGAGCTGGTTAGCCACCACCCTCTTGATTACCTTGCCCAGCCAGGGGAGATTGGAGATTGGCCTATAACTATCCATCGCTGAGGGATCCAGGGAAGGCTTCTTAAGAAGCATTGTAACTATTGCCTCCTTTAAACAAGGGGGCACCCTACCCTCCCTCAGCAATGCATTTGTGATATTAACTAGGCCATCTCCAACAACCTCTCCGTTAGACCAAAGCAGCCAGGTCGGGCAAGGATCCAGAGAACAAGTGGTAGGCTGTACCGCTCCAAGCAGCTTTTGTCCACGTCATCAGGAGTCACAGATTGAAACTGATCCAACCTTACACTGCAAGAGGGATTGCGGGATACCCCCCTCACAGACCCTGTAGAAATAGTGGAGTCCAAGTCGGCCCGAATACAGGAGATTTTATCTGCAAAGAACCCACTCAAGGCGTCATCTTGTCTCTGCTAACCAGAATGTGGACTCACAAATTTATTTATTTATTTATTTTAATCATCTTTTTATATTGCATGATATGTAGATCTCTAGGCAGTGTACAAATCCCAACATTAAAAATCACAGGTTAAAATATATAAAACACGATAAAAACAAATTATTAAAACTCTAATTAAAAGCTTACGAAAACAGGAGAGTCTTGAGGGTCTTCCTGAAAACAAACTGAGATACTCTTATTTCAGCAGGGAGCATATTCCAAAGCCCTGGGGGCAGCCACAGAGAAAGCCCGGTACTGAGTCACCACCCAATGAGCTGGTGGCAACTGCAACCAGACCTCTCCAGGGGATCATAAAAGGTGGGAGCGTTCATGACAAAGGAGGCACTCTCTTAAATAGCCTGGCTCCAAGCCGTTAAGGGTTTTATAGGTAATAACCAGCACTTTGTATTTCACCCTGGAACATATCGGCAACCAGTGCAGTTCTTTCAAACCTGGTGTTATATGGTCCCTTTGTGTTGTCCCAGAGACCAGTCTGGCTGCCGCATTCTGTAACAATTGTAGTTTCCGGACTACGTACAAAGGCAACCCCACATAGAGCGCATTACAGTAGTCAATTCTGGAGGTTACCAGCATATGTACCACTGTCTTAAGGTCATTCACCTCTAGAAATGATTGATGACTTTAATTATAAGTGGAAGACCTTGGTTAAAAATAAACTTCTTCAATTTGGGTTCTCCCATGAGGAAATTCTTAGATTAAGACATGATCAGGCCTGGCAGGTTATTAAGCAGAGTATTGCCGATGCAGAATTACAAGTGGATACAGCCTGTCTAAGGAGAGCTATCTATTTGGGGAAACAACTTTTTAATTCCAAACCGGCAGCATATTTAGATAATATTCTTATCCCTAAATTTAGGCATCCAGTTACTCTTGCCCACCTAAATGCCCTTCTGACGGCTGTTAGGGATGGTAGATATAAAGGGATTCCGTTTAATTTAAGGATTTACTCCTGTGGAATGTGCCGTAGAAACTACTCCTAATGTTGTTTTATATTGCACATTTTATAGCGATGCTCGTTTAAAACTTTTTCCTCTTTTTAGGAAGTTTCCAGGTCACTCTGATGAATTTTATTTAGAGTTTTTGTTATCTAACTTTTGCAAAGAGTTCCTTCCGCCATGGGTGCTAGCTTGTTATGCACCCATTGGTGTAAAAGACAGAGACCACATCGAAGAACTACAGGTTGCTTACTTGTAACTTGGTTCTTCTAGTGCTCATCTGTCCTTTTACACGCCCTCCCATCCTCCTCGCTGGGTCTGCTGAAGGCGGACTCCGTGACTGAAAGGATGTGGAGTGGTGCAGCTGCATATAGCGGCTGGGGGCGAGATTCCCGCCTAAAGCAGGAGAATTGAAATTGTTAGCTTCTGACGAGGTCTCTGCGCAGGTGCATAGCCCATTGGTGGACAGATGACCACTAAAAGAACCAAAGTTACAGGTAAGCAATCTCTAGTTACTCCCTTGAGAGATGTAGAAGGCCTTTCCTTATTACAGTTAAATAGCTTTTCTATTGCCAAGGAGCATACATATGTACATTTTAAAATGATACTATTACTACTATTACAAAATGACATACAATTCATTACCTGGGACCAAGAGTAAGTTAACATAAACTGGAATGAATCAAAACTTGCATGAGTGAAAAGATACAAGAAATCTTTCCATCCTCTTTTCCGAGGAATGGGGAGGGTATCCTAACTTGACGGGTTGTCAGCCTTCTCATGCTTCAAGACAGGGCCAATCAGTTTTCAGATCTGTATATACTATTCTGCTCCAGCCACACCCAAACCACTTCCGGTCCTGTCTCGCTTCAAGACAGTCCACAAGCTGCCCAGTCTCTTCTAGCTTCTAGCTTCCTTAGACTTGTTTTTCCTTGGCTATCCTCTACCTTTTTGGTTTGTGTCTCTGCACTTGTTCCACTCATGGAGCTTTCACATTGCGGCAACATGCTGAAGGGCGCCCTTTTTGGAGGGCCTCCTCTCAGAGGCTATGTTGGCACCCGCCTCTGTGGTGTCTGGACTGCTGCCGTGAGCACTGCTGGGCTTTCTGAGGGAACGATTGCTAAAAGCTCTGAGATGGCTCCATGCCTAGAGCTTGTTCTGCCCCGAAAAGTGGCAAAGAAGACCAAACACTTAAAGAGCCCAGACATGGCCTAAAAGAAAAAGGAATGCAAGCTGGCCTCTGGCGGGGCTCCGCTTTGTGAGAGGCTTCAGCTACAGGCAGTACGGGCGCGGCTATCACTGACGACAGTCTCTGAGATTCCCGCCAAAACCATGGTGGCCATTATGATCTCTCCTCAGCCCGTGCCTGTTTCCAAGGCTTTGCCGCTCGCTGCTTCTGCACTCCTACAGGGGGTGCGCTCAGAAACACCTGAGATTATTACCGGGCCTAACAATGAGGCTTTGTCAGCTGGTGAGTTGCAGTGGTTGGGGGACTTTGTTAAAAAACAATGTCCCTGGTGTCTCCTTTGTTGGAACAGTTGGGTTCTTCAGGGCAGGTAGCTGCCATCGCTCCCCCACCCCCTGGGTGCCTTTCCCATCCTCTTCTCTCCATTGCACCCTCCTGTGTCCATTGAAAATCCACATCTGGGGTCAGGGGACCATTGAATGATGTTGGATGTGGCCCTTGAGTCTGTAGCTTAAGGGAGAAAACTCTGGAATTTGGATAGAGGTGCTTGTGCTAATGGATAGTCACAAATGTGGCTCAGATCATGGTAAAATGCAGGATGGAATTTTTGGAAGCTAGTTCTAGATACCTGTGCTAACTTGCAAGTTCCTGGCTCCTGATACAAAGCTCATAATATCACATAGTCTGTGCCATATTTTTATTTGTGGGGCAAGATCCATTACCCTAGTGTCTCATAGTGTAATGTGAGAAAATACATGCTTTAAGTGCTTTGTATTGTAGAAGACCACCTGGCCATATATGAGATTGTGAAATGTGTTTTGCAAGACGTGATGTCTTGTGAAATGTGTTTTGCAAGACCTTACACTAGTTTTAGAGCTAATCTGGGACAGAGGTTATTTTCTTTGCACAGTGGTGTTATGCTAGTGCAGCACTAATTTGGATCCTACCAATTGATCTTAAAATGTAGGTAGGTAGTTCTTTACATCTATCAGCATGATTTTAAAGTTGATTTTTGATATCGTGGATTTAGGTTTAAGAGACTATACATGTAGGTGACATCTAGGTCATAACTCAGTCTGCAGCCTTGTCTGCCTTTTAACAGTCCAATATGTGTGTCTTTAAAACAGAAAACAAAAAATGTACCTGCCCAAATATGCTGCTTTAATCTGAAACCGTGTTAGTGTAAGCTAAAGGAGTATGAATGGTGACTCTTAATTACTTGTTCATTGTCCAAGTACTGTATTCCTTAATTACCTAGGGTTATATAAGAATCGTGAAAGTGTTAAAGCTGGTTAGTTAATTGCCTTTTTAAAGTCACACTCAGGCTGTGCTTGAGTAAAAGTAGTAATTAGAAAAGTTGTTCTCCATAAGAAATCGTTGCACGAAACTCTAGCTAAACCTTCATCTACTCATATCCTAATCTTTCCCTGTGCTCATTGTTAAACAAACAAAAAAACAAACAAAATGACCAGCTGAGAAAGTAAGCCACATGGATAATTAGAATGGTGATTCTTCAGCACCTGGCCTTGCAGATAACCACTTTCTTCAGTGAACAAGCATTGCTCCTTCTGAGTTGCAGCTAGTCTCTGGAATGCATGTAGCCCTTTAAAGCTTCCAGAAAGCAACTGAGCATGTACAGCAGAGCTAACAGCCTTTAAACTGCGTGTATGCTAATTATAATCTGCATTTTCCCACATGGGACAAACCTGCTTTTTAAAAATGTACATCTGTTTCTTTTGTAAAAGCCTACCTTTAAACCTTTGCCTTCAGAATTTAGCCTAATCTGTTCATGATTTGAGAGTAGATTTGTGATGGAATGAATTAAATTTAATTTGAATTTAATTAAAAATAAGACCAGATAGTTTTATGTTCCTGAGGGCTGCATGGAGTAGTCTTGTACAGCCCTCAGGGACATATCTTTACAAGTAAACAGGGCTTTTGTGGGGATAGGAGAGAGAGGAAAATTGCATCCTCATCCCCTCTCTGCGTGTTGCCCTAGGAGAAACGTTTGCAGGGCAACTAGTTTACTCACTCCTTGTCAGGATGGAGTAAGAGCCCTATCCATGTGAAGGTGTATAACATGTCGTCCACTATTTAAGTATACTGTAAAAATATTATCAATTGCTTTGAGAATGTTTTGTTGAAGAGTGGTATATAAATATGTAAGCGCCCAGAACCTTTCCAGAAGCAAATTCCTTGTATTGCCAACAGTGGACTAGTATACACAAGATCAGATTTAAATGTGATGTTGATTGTCTAGTGATCCTGTTCCTTTTACACACCCAGCTTCACATTTAAATCTTGTCTCAGTGTAGATAAGAGTACTCCCAAAATTATTATCTTGAAGTGGTTTTGGGAGACTGTGTGTCTAAGTCAGCATTCTTACATCCATGTGTTGTTCTCCAAACTCTGTGGACACAGGTTTTGACTGGGTTTTGTGGACATTATCTAGTAATTGTTGAGGCTTGTCTTTCATTCTTCATACAGAGAAAAGTAGTTCCTCTATCTGCTGCCTAGAGAGGAATGATGGGTACTGTGTGTTCATGTTCATAGTACAGATGTGGAGTCCTGGGGCAGGGTGTGTGTGGTGGAACTTAAGTTTATTTTAAGGCTCTCCCCCCCCCCACCGGTGGAGTAATTGGAAAATTGGGTGAGGGATACTTAGGGGATCTCTCCCCCCACATAAGTGGATTGTATCATAACATTCTATGGAGCACTGGCTCCAGTCGCAAGCTCCTTCTGCTTGCAGCAGACAATTTGCACTTATGGAAGGAGCACTTTTGTAAGCAGAGAGAGTCCTTGAGTGAGCAGAAGGCACTTTGGAGGATGGGTTTCACTTGCAGAAGTACCCTTCCCCCTCTCACAAAGATCTCTTGCGTAAATGCAAGTCTTGTTTCATTTTGCAGACTTGCAATGATGGAACAGTACCTTGCAAAAGGTTAGGATACAACCCAGTGTTGTTGTTTTTGAAATAGTGTGTTTTACAGCCAACTGCATTGCTGCAGAATTGCAAAATCAAAGTCAAAGGTAGTAATCTTTAGTGATGATAGCACTTGTCTGGATTATTAAACAGTTTTCAGATGTTGGAAAAGTGTCTAGAGATTCAGCGTAGTGCATCTTCGTCTAGTTTGTAGTGCTCATGAGGATATAAGTAAGGCCTTGGTATAAAGGAACATCTGGCTCTTCTGGCTCGCGATAGGAAGCTCTGTCTACTGCATCAAGTGAAATACAAACATTGCAAAATTCATAGGTCAAGACAGGCACACAAAACAAACTGATGTGAAGAGTTAATGATATCCAAATGTATTGCTACCCCATATTTCTTAGTTGCAGTATAAGGAATGTTTTGTGTAGGAGCCTTTTCTTAAATAAAAGAAAATACAAGCTTGTGTTTTTGTGTGATGATTCTGAGGTCTACATACTGTTTCTGATTCTAAATAAGTCTTTGCTTACTAAATTTTCATGGATTCACTTTCATCAGTTGTTTGGTCCCCACTTTCATATGATCACAGCTGACTGACACAAACTTAAAGGTGCTTAGTACATTTGAGTGCAGCATTTTACAGGTCCATCTCCAACGCTTTGTATATTTGCAGTTTTTGAAGTAAAATTTAAGAGACAGGCCCCTCAAATGCATGTTACAGATAGGAAATGTGCTGCTGTACCTGTGTTCAACATAACATGTGAATGACTACCTGTCTAAGATCTGTACCCGTGTACACTGTACACTCATTGCAAGAGTATTGAACATATTGTATGAATGGGCCTAATGCATTTGCACTTCTAGAGAGTGAAAGAGAGGGGCAAGGGCTTGATTGTGTGCATGTGCGTGCGTGCATACACACTGCATGTACAACACCGGCAGAATAGGATTGATCAGGTCTGTTATCTCTCAACGCCGTATACTGTTTTTAACAAGCTCACATAATTTAATTAGGAGTTAATATTAACTTTCATGATATCTTTGACCTAAGTTTTTCTTTATAAATTGTTTTAAAATTAAAATTGGACTTATATTAAAAAATCTGATTTATTTAAAAAAAAACAGTTTTTGATTTTTCTAAAAAAATCATTTATTTTCATCAACCCTGTTTTAAACAAAAGGTGCTTAAGAAGTACTTGACTACAAGTAACAATCTCAATAGGAATGGGGAGATTTCTCTCTGATATTACTCACAAAGCTGTTAAGTAGTAAGAAGCAAAGAACCTTGAGTTGCCCTATCTACTGAGGCTCATTACAACTACAGAAGGAAATCTTCATTCCATCAACTTTTATTTCCATTGTACGTGCTAGCTAGTCTGCTCTGATTCTCTGCATATGCTCAGATGCAATCAGAGTGACATAAACCTAGTCCGATTGCAGTCATTCAGTGAGTGACCTGAGGGCCGCAGGAAAGCTTAATCAGAATGACACTTGATCTCAGGAATTCAGCAGGCTAAAGCTTCTCTTCCAAACTGGCTAAGAAAATGGCCATACTTCTGGGCTGGGGGTGCACTGAAGTGCACAAAATGGCGACGTCAACATGCTTGGAAACAGCTCATAGATTTCTTTGTCATTTGATGCTCACCTGCAGTGTTCTCTCTAATTTTTTTCATCTGTGTGCGGAATGAGTTTTGTTCTGGGCGGCAGTATCAAGGCAGTGTGTGTGCACGTGCATTCAGGGTGGAGCTACTGATTCAACCTGAGTGAGATCTAAAATTAACTTGAGTGGACATCAGAAAACTTGTGAGTGCGTGCATGTGTGCACCCCTTAGAGGGAACACTGCTCACGTGGCATGGAGTGTGTCTTGTCAGTTGTGCTGATACATAAATTGCAGCTCTGCCTAGACAGAGAGCCTGGCTATAGTTATCTGCTTTCTGGTAATGTTCAGGTTAACTGCTGTATCCTTATTTTGGAAAACCTTAAGTGTGTGTGTGTGTATAGATGTGTGTAGATATATATATATAGATGTGTGTGTGTGTGTGTGTGTGTGTGTGTGTGTGTATACATTGCACTCTTCCTCCAAGGAGCCCATGGTTATGTTTGTCCTCACAACAGCCCTGTGAGTTGGGTTAGGCTGAGAGATATGTGACTGGCCCAGAGTCACCCAGTGAATTTCATGGCTGAATGGGGATTTGAACTCAGTCCTAGCCCAACACTCTAAGGACTGCAGCACACTGGCTTTAATATTTTTGTTTAGTCAGGTGTAGCTGGATTTTAGTGACATTCTTTCAAAATGATTAAAGTCATTTGCAGTGTTAGCTCTATTCTTTCTATATGCATCTCTTTATTTATTTATTTATTTATTTATTTATTTATTTATTTGAAAAATCAAGGTGTAGATGATTAAGCAGTAAATAGAAATTCTAAGTTTCTTTGTAAGGTAAAAGGTAAAGTGTGCTGTCAAGCCGATTTCGACTCCGCCCTGTGGTTGTCTTTGGTAGAATACAGGAGGGGTTTACCATTGTCTCCTTCCTCACAGTATGAGATGATGCCTTTCAGCATCTTCCTATATTGCTGCTGCCCAATATAGGTGTTTCCCCTAGTCTTGGAAACATAGCAGCGGGGATCCGAACCGGCAACCTTCTGCTTGTTAGTCAAGCATTTCCCCTCAGCGCCTCTTAAGGTTTGTACCATTGATGAATTTAATGCCCTCCCAGATCCTCAGAGTACTTAAATACTTCCAGAATAGAATCAGGGAAATTGACACTCTGGTTGCTTTGTTTTTATTTTCTTTTTTTGGTCATGGTGTTTCATAATGAACAACTTTGAATTGCATGAAGGATTTCTGTTATCCCTCTTCAGATCTTTTCATAATTAAAGGATAACTAATACTGTTCAACTTCTCTGAACAAGTTTTCTTGTTCAGATATACCAGTGCAGGTATGCACCATCATTTGGACTACAGCAACATCTTTCTTTAACTGTGAAGAAAATATCCCTGAAGCATAGTTGGCAGTAGCAACTTTTTTAAAAAAAGGCACTTCTGAATTCACTTCTCATAATGTGAAGAATGGAAGTGTCCCAAACAGATGGCAGTGAAATCAGTAAATCATTGTTTCTAGAATTAACGTCTATTATTTGTGTATTAAACTGTGTATTAAACATATAATATATATTTTTTCCCTCCACAGAAATTAGCAGAGTACGGAAAGACATGTATAACGACACATTAAATGGTAGCACGGAGAAGAGAAGTGCAGAGCTGCCTGATGCTGTGGGACCTATTGTACAGTTACAAGAGAAACTATATGTGCCTGTAAAAGAATATCCAGATGTAAGTACATACTTTTAATGAATCTGTCTTCTGACTCATGTGTGACTCATGTGATACCCCCTCATATGGTGTCATTTGTGTAAATTTTGAGGATTCAAGAATGTTACTGAGAGGTAAAATGTGATACAAGCTCAATATTTGTATTATGTTAATAGCTTTTTATGGTGAGTGTTAACATTGCTGCTTTTTAAAATTATAATATGGTTAGAGTAATCACTTTACCATAGATGATCTGTAATATTTTGATCCGTTTCCAGAGGGTTGGAAATGGAGCATAATTTTTCCAATATATGAGATAACTCAAACCCTTCTATCAGCTTATCATTTTATTAGATGTCTGCTCTAAAATCTATAGTCATTTTTTGCTCCAGAAGTTAGCAGAGTGGGAAGAGAAAATTCCATTCTTCATCTACAGGCTGGGTTTAGAATAGGACACAGCACAGTAGACCAGATTTTTGTGGTGCACCACTTAATACAGAAGTACAAATTCAAATTTCTTTATTTCGGTCAGCGAATAGCATGAGATTAAAACAAATGTAGAAGAGAAAACAATCAAACTTCTACTACAAACAACAAAACCAAATAAATTTTTAAAAGTCCTCTTGAACATAGATCAAGGTACTGAAAATGGGCCCACCAGAACTACTAAAAATACATAACTAAGGATAAAAGGAGACAGCAGTATTTCATACAGATGTACAGAGATTATTACATACAGATCAAAATTTAAACAGTTACCTTCCCGACTCCTGAATCTGAGAGGGGTTAAACAATTCAGGAGCTTGGGAAAATTTTGTTGTTAGATTTACTGATGATATACAAGTGATCCCAATACCTGCATGCCCACTGGAAGTTAGCCCCACTGTAGCTGCAAAAGTTGCTCTGGCCTTAAATCCGTCACCAATTTTCCCATTATTAAGCTCTTACGCAAACGGAGCCATTCCTTCCTTTCTCGATCAGAATTTTACGAGCACAGCGCATTCCATGTCACATGCCTCACTGAATAGCAAGACACAGAGGGTTGCTAAGTGGTCACCTTATCAACCACGGAAGGCCCCTTCCCAGCAACAGTCGCCTTCAGAATGGTCTTTTGGTGGCAACAGGTTCCAACCAAGATACAAGTTGGGTGGCCAGCCCAGTAAGCTGGACTTTCAGAAACAGCGCCTGAATGTTTCCCAGAAGAAGCAATGACTCGAGGTGCCTCAGGACTAGCTTGGTCCCATTTTCGGCAAGCTGGGACAAAGTGACTATGGACCAGTCGGTCCTCACAAATATACGTCTGGGCTATGCCCTGGAGTTTTGTGAGACTCGGCCGGTTTCAAGGATTGTGGTGACTCCTTGCACTCCCGAGTTGGATCAAGAGGTTGCTGCTCTCCTGGAAAAGGATGCGATTGAGAAAGTCGCCAGTCCTCACAGCCTCAGGTTCTATTCCCGGTACTTGCTTGTGCCAAAGCCGAACAGTGGTCAGCGCCCTATACTAGACCTCAGGACTGTAAACAAACATTTGGTCTACAAAAGGTTCTGAATGCTATCGGTACCGACCATTATGACTATCTTGGACAAAAACATGTGGATGGTTTCCCTGAACTTAAAAGATGTGTAATATCACATTTCAATACTCGCTCAGCATCGACGCTTTCTGCGGTTTCAGATCGGGGGGATCCCCTATCAATTCAAGGCCTTGCCGTTCAGCCTCACGACCGCACCAAGGTTCTTTACTAAATGTCTGGCCCCGGTAGTGGTGTTCCTGCAGGAGCAAGGTTTGCAAGTGCTGCAATATGTAGACGATTAGCTCATTGTGGCAAGCACCATGTGGGTGGTTCTGGATGCCCTCTAAATCATGGTGGATAGTCTGCAGGAGCTGGGTTTCCAGATAAACTTCAAAAAACTTCAGTTGGAACCCACTCGTTGAATTCAGTTCATTGGGCTGATATTCGACACAATCTTGGAAAAGGTCTTTCTTCTGATGGGCTGCATAGTTACCCTCCAGAGGCTCGCAGCCATTTTCCTAGCCGGTGGCCCACAGACTATGCATTCCATACAGAGCCTGTTGGGCCACATGGCATCAAGTATATGCGTTCTACCTCAAGCATGTCTTTGGATGCACGTCATTCAAAGATGGTTTTTAGACGTGTTTGAGCCCCTTCGGGATCCGGGCCATCTCGATTGTACATCCCCTCCTTGGGTACGGGCCAAGGCAGAGTGGTGGACAGAGTTTTGGCACTTGAGTGTCGGAACTCCCTTCCAAGCCCCCTGACCCCGCTGGGTGGTCACAACAGACGTATCGGAGCTCGGTTGGGGAGCGCACCTGGAAGGGCTTCCCCTGAGTGGACATTGGTCCCCCAAAGAGAGAACTCGACACATCAATTATCTGGAGCTGTTAGCCATTTTCAACGCTCTCAAAGGCTTCCTGTCCCTGATTGGGGGTCATTCAGTGCTAATACAAACAGATAACACAACGACAAAAGCCTACTTCAATCGATAGGGCGGCACATTCTCAAGGAGCCTGCTGTTTCTGGCTCTGGACCTGTGGCATTGGGATGTGGCACATGCGGTGTCTCCTCAGGCAGTCCATATTCAGGGTACGCTGAATGTCCAAGTGGACACTCTGAGCAGAATGATGATGGTCTCCCACGAGTGGGCATTGCATCAGGGTGTTCTGAGGGACATATTTGTAAATTAGGGGGTCCCAACTCTAGACCTATTTGCTTCCTGGGACAATACACAATGTGCCCTCTACTGCTGCAGGGGAGGGGAGGGAGAGGGTTCTCTGGGGCCTTCGTCCTGTCTTGGATGGGCCCTATTCTATATGTGTTTCACCTGTTTCCCCTCATTCCGAGGGTCCTGTGCAATCTGGGGGTGGGTCAGGCCAGGGCAATTCTGATAGCCCCGTGGTGGCCCAGGAGGCCTTGGTTTCCAGCCCTGAAGCGCTTGGCGATGGACTGGAAACGCTTAGCTGTCCTACCGGACCTGCTGTTTCAGGAACAGGGATGGGTGCTCCACTCGGATGTTGGGTTCCTCCATCTGACTGCTTGGCGGGTCCTGCCTTCCCTTTGAGACTTAAGGAAGTTTTGGTTGCTGCTAGAAAGCAGTCCACACAGAAGTCATATGATCACAAGTGGACTCGTTTCGCTTCCTTTGCTTCCTTGCATGGGTTTGATGCATTTAATCTATCTGTACAAGATATTTGTAACTATCTATCGTCCCTTAAGGAATCTGATTTAAAGCTTTCATCCCTTAAGGTGTATTTGGCTGCTATTGGGGCATGTTCCTCCTCTAACCGTGTGTCACAGTTTAAAGATTCGGTAGTAAAAAGCTTTCGGAAGGGTTTGACACACATGTTCCCAGGCGATCCGGGCATGTCACTGACTTGGGACCTGTCCGTAGTATTGGCTGGTCTGCTTCAGTCACCATTTGAGCCTTTGGCTTCAGTTGATCCACATCTCCTGACCTGGAAGGTTGCCTTTTTGGTGGCCATTACCTCTGCCAGGAGGGTTAGTGAGTTACGGGCCCTGAGGGTTAACCAACCGTACCTTCAGTTCCATAAGGACAAGGTTGTACTCAGGCTTGATGTTCAGTTCTTGCCCAAAGTGGTGTCCATGTTTCACCGTTCATCACTGCTCACTTTGCCCGTGTTTTTTCCAAATCCTTCCTCGGATGCGAAAAGATGGTTACACCGTTTGGATGTTTGTAGGCATTGGCCTTTTACGTCCAAAGGTCTCCTGAGTGGAAGAAATCTCCTTCCTGTACGATGGGCCACATAAAAGTCTACAGGTCTTGGCCCAATCCCTGTCCAGGTGGATAGTTTCCACGATTGAACTTTGTTATTAATTGGATCACAAGCAGTTGCCTGCTACCATTAAGGCGCACTCTGTTAGGTCTGTGGCGGCCTCTGTGGCCTTTGATCACAAGGTCCCGTTGGACACTATTTGTCACGCAGCTACCTGGGCTTTGGCCCATTCGTTTATCCGTCATTATGCAATTGATGCTAGGGCATGGAATGATGCTGAATTTGGCAGGAGTGTCCTGCAATCCATTTTCAGTTAATATACTTGTTTTTGAAATAAAATTTCCTGGCAGTTATATATTGTTTCTGTCTATTTCCTCCTCCTTGGGTGCTAGCTTGTTATGTGCCCATTTTTGTAGAAGACAGAGACCACGTCAAAGAAACACAGGTTACTCACCTGTAACGGTGGCCCTTCTAGTGGTCATCTGTACCTCTGCATATCCTCCCGTCCTCCCAGTGGGGTTCACAGAAACTGGACTCTGTGACTGAGGGATGAGGAGTAGCGCAGCTGCATATAGTGGCTAGGGGCGGGGTTCCCACTCAAAGCAGCAGAATTAAGCTTGTTAGATTCCGACAAGGTCTTTGTGCAGGCACCTAGCAGCCCATTTGTGTAGAAGTACAGATGACCACTAGCAGAACCAACATTACAGGTGAGTAACCTGTAGTTTTTCTAAATTGCAGCTTGTGGATTAGGCCTAATAGGGATAACACATTTTTAAAAAGTACTCTACCTCTTGGGTGGTGTGGAAATGAGTATGTACATAGGAACATAGGAAGCTGTCAGATATTGAGTTAAACCATTAGTCTATCTAGTTTAGTATTGTCTTCACAGACTGGCAGCGGCTTCTCCAAGGTAGCAGGCAGGAATCTCTCTCAGCCCTATCTTGGAGAAGCCAGGGAGGGAAATCATCTTGAAATCATCTGCTCGGAGTGGCTCCATCCCCTGAGGGGAATATCTGACAGTGCTCACACTTCTAGTCTCCCTTTCATATGCGACCAGGGCACCACTGCTTAACTAAGGGGACAAGTCATGCTTGCTACCACAAGACAAGCTCTTGTGGTTCATGAACTGCCTGCACTATGTCGTCCATGCGTTCATTAAATCATGTAGCAAAAAGGGAACCACCCCTTGTGACTGGCAGTACATTTCATATTCCTTAATTATATTTAAGTTTGGTTTTGCAGGAAAAGTTTGAGTGAGCTTGTTACCAGCTGGGCTTATTCTACCCAGCTCCCAGAAGCCTCCCTGTTTGCAGCTGCATTGCCAGGCTTGGAGATTGCACTTTGGCTATGCTCAGGAGCTGCACCGCAATGTGATCTCCCAGTTTATGATATATATGGGGACAGGTCACCTAGTTGGTGATGGCCTGGTTGCCTCTAGATTTGGCAGTAAACAACACAAATTGACATGGGGATTAAATCCATCTCCCCCTCTTTCTAGATGGGATCCCCCATCTAAGCAGACTCTAGAACTAGCTACTGCGAGTTGTCTGGCAACTGAGGTCATTCTGGACTCCCCTTTCCTTTTGCAATCGAGATAACACAACTTGCTAATGAAACCATTATGCTGAGCAAGGGAAAGTAGATAAGACAAGTACAGTAATAGTTCCCCTTTACAAAAAGAGATGAGTCAGTGATGTAATTCTGGAAGTGTGCCTATCGGATTTTGATAGAATTATTGGGTAGCTCTTCCCAGCACAGGATACTAGTCAATCAATCAATTCCTTTATTAATTCCTTAGCACAGGATATTGTTTAACGCACCTGCAGACTCTGTTTTTCATCTCAACCAGCCTTGCATATAATAGGCTGTTCACACACCGTCCTACCCAGGAAGGACGATCAGTAACAATGCATTCTGAACAAGCCCTTTTGGGCTCTGCTGTTCAGCAAAGCATTACAGTAGAAAGGTGCCCCCAAGGCACGTTTTGGGATATAAGTCTCCCTAACTCCATGCCCCAGGGTGCTCCCTTGTGCTTTACACTCGGGATTCCAACTGCAAGCAACCTTTGTGCTCTCCCATGTCTACCACTGGAGACTCCAACTGAAGAATATCACAAGTGTGTTCCCTCGTGCTTCTCAATTGGGATTCTACTGCAACAAGGACTTCAGCAAGACCATCTCTGTGCTCCCTTGTATGCTATACTTGAGATTCTGTGGAACATTTCCTGTGCTCTCTTGCAACCTCAAGAGCGCCTGAAATCAATACCTGAATCTGTCCGTGTGCCCTTCCAGCCAGTGTCCCTAGCCAGACGTAGGGAGCTGGGTCCACCCAGACATCTGTTGAAGGGCTTCTTTAGGGGCCATAAAACCACTAAGGCCCATAAATCAGGTACTGATTCCCAGCTGATAGATACCTTGTGTTCTTTTTTACCTTTAACAAGCTTAGAGAAAATAACAGAAAAGCGAAAGTTTCTGTTTCTGCCCTTTCCACAATGGCTGCTTTTTATACACATTCCAATAAATAAAGTTTGGTTACACAGACACAGGCATATCTGACATGGAATATGATTGGTTAAACATTCTTTACAAAGCATAGTACTCATATTACATCTTTTTGCTCCTGATTTGACGTCTGCTTATCTATACAGATGATGTTAAGAGTTACAAAGCTGCTGTGTAAAAGCACTTTCACACATCTATCTTGTGGGCATCCATCCTTTCACTAATCTCTGTAACCCAACTGCCTTTCACCTCGCTGTCCCTTAAGGATGTGAGTCTTCCATGCTTGAAGCCCCATTGCCTAGAGACAGGTAGAATATAGTGGTTGTCCTGCTCCCAGGATCTCAGTCTATCACTTGGATTCAGACTTCTCCCTCTTAGCATCTTTCTCTTGCCCGCCTGGGAATTTACACATATTCTGGAACTTTAAGCTAAATGTGCCTTACAATAGTATATTTTTAAACATATTTGTATTGCTTTTACGTTAGGGCCACCTAGTAACTTCGTCTTATTGCTTTTATCTGTCTTTCTCACAATAAACGCTTTTGATTTAATTAAAACCTCTCTCTAGCCAGCTTCTGAAGTTCAGACACTTGCACAAATTAAAATTGCTTGGAACTGTCTTCCCTTTTGAGCTAAATTCCCCATATTTGCCCTAACTTGGGGGTGCTGACCAAACACCGTCAAAGCAGTTCCATGAACAAGCTACAGACAAAAATCGGGTGGTGCATTCGCCATGAAGTAGCATTCCACTGAAACCTTCACTTTACGGCAAAACCGTTGGTTGAAATCTATATTGAATACCACATTTTTATAGAGAGTTGGATGCTCTGCCATTTTTGTAATTAATATTTTTCCGTTAAAGCAATGGTTTGTGAAATGTGAGAAACTCTTTTTGGCCAGTGTTCTCTCTAATTTTTTTCATCTGTGCGCAGAATGAACTTTGTTCTGGGCAGCAGTATCAAGGCAGTGTGTGTGCACATGCATTCAGAATGGGGCCTTCCTGATTCAGCCTGATCGGCATCTAAAATTAAGTGAGCGGACATAAAAAACTGTGTGAGTGCACGCACATGCGCACACCTTAGCTGTTTTTGGTGGCCATTTTCCCATGATGGTAGCCAAAGCTCAACTTGTAACAGTGAGAACTTTTAGTATATTACTTAACAGTGTCCCTAACATCTGTTCCAAATTTCAAAACTTTGGGACCCCCCACCTCCAATTTTTTGCTTAAAATTGGCCTAAAATGACTGTACTGAATAAGAGTCCTTTGCCCTTTCTCTTCATTGTAACTGAAATATGAATTAAAATATTACTTTCCCATAATGTCATTTTCACATATTTGATTTCAGAGTAGTTTGCATTAGTACTTGTTTAACAGGTTTCAAACTTTACATAATGTCTGTCTGATGCAAGACAGCACAATGTTAAAAAATCTTTTCAGTTGCTTGAGCATTTGGTGGTTCTTTACAAGGGAAACGGCCAAGCCTGAGTTCTTTTGGACTTGTAAGGCTCAGTGCAGTAGCAAAAAGATGGCTTCACTCAGTCCTACCAAGACTTGTGTTCTTGACTGAGTGACGGGGGAAGGATAGACTGGGATATCTGGAAGACACATTAGCCTTCTGTTCTCCGCAACAATCTTGCATGCTGAATAGGGATGTGCACGAATTGAGATTTGTGCAGTGATTCAAAGGATCAGTTTGGGCACTCTTAAGAGCGAGGAATGCAGGTCCATACCACCTCCTCATCCGTTCGCTGCAGCTTCCTGCTGCGGCGTTGCACTCCCCACCACTTTATGGCAGCGGGGCAGCAGCATGTACATGGCCTCCACTCCACACATGCATGGAGGCTATGTGCATGCCACCGCCATGCACCACAACAAGAAGCTGCGGCGAGCAGTGGAGGAGCAGGTATGGACCTGCTCTCATCGCTTTTAAAAGTGCCAGAACTGACCCTTCAAATCGGTGCATGAATTGTGATTCATGCACATCTCTAATGCTGAATGCACGTGTGGTGGGGTGTGTGTCTTGTTGTTTTACAATATGGTTGAGAGCAAATGACTTAGCTGTCTTGTTGAAGTGAAGCAAATATAGGTCCGGTTCATTTATCTGGGAACCTGATTTACAGCACCTTGAGCTTCATGATAGAAAAGAATTGGGATATAAATGCAACAAACAGGGTTCTGTTATGCCTCGTTATGCTGCATAATGTTATGCTTCATTGAATTGAATTGAGTTGATGTTATTGTCTTTTGAAACAGAGTCGGAATGATTAGGCTTTCAAGGTAGAATAAGAAATTCAAAGTTGTGTGTTCCCCCTTATGTTAATTTTAGTGGGAATTCCTTGTATTTTTAATTGTACTTTATAGAGAAGTCAAAACTTTGGAGGTGGGAGAAGCTTGCATTGTTACTGTGAAATAGCTAAGAGTCCCTTGTTCACATCTCACGTCTGCTATGTGTACTCACTAGATGGCCTCAATATCTCATCGCTTCAGTTCTCTTTCAGCAAAGTTGGATAATACTGGCTTATTTTTGACAATTTTAGTGTGTTACAGATGTTGCTGCTTGTGAAAATCTTTAGCATTTAGAAATTTATCACCTTGTTGCCTGTAGATGAGATTTTCAAATAACTAGAGAGGCTAGTTTACTTGCAAACTGATTTTTGAATACGTCATTTTAAATTTTAGCTTTGATGCTGCATGTTGAATTGGTTTGGAAAAATCCAATTTCAAACAAGTTGCCAACAAGTTTTGAACTTTGGGGTTGGAATCTGAAATATCAGTGTTGAAACGTGGCCTAACTGTAAAGCAGACTAGCCACTTGCTTGGGCTAACATTGCTGCTTTTTACCTCCACCTTCCCTCATCTCCTGACTTTCTTGGTACAAGCAGTGGGGGCAGGAAACAGGATTCCTTCCCTAGGCACCTGATCTCTGAGGGTTAGCTGTAAATCAGATATAGAGGGTTTTTGTGTCTAAATTGGAACATCTTAATTAATGTGAATGGTACTATGTGCTAAAACTTATTTGGCCACAGAATCTGACTTTAAGAGTTACAGTTAAATCTTACTAAACAGATCTGTCTGAAGGTATCTTGATAGCTGAAGATGCAACTCTCTAAATTGGTTCATTTGTCACAGAACCATTGAAAAAAGATTTGAATATCTGAATCCTTATGACTAAACCTTCTCATTAAAAAGCCCAGGAAGCTGGTAGTAATTGTATCAGAAGTAGCTAACCTTGGGAGTAAAAGGCCATCAGATAAACAGCTTGTGTGTGGATGCTCTGGCCATTTAGATCAGGGATTCCCAACCTTTTTTTAAAAAAGGGGGGGGAACCCACCCCAGTGCTTGTTAAAAAACACACCCCAGTACCTCTTATGTTATGTTTGTAGAACCTGAATTGCTTCAACACTTGTATTTGGTTTTTAAAAACATTCTCCAAAGTGCATGGTAACAATCATTTTTCAAATTAACTGAATCAGCTTTTTGCTTAGCTTGAGCTTGTTTCATGCACAATCCAGAAGAAAATAGTCTTCTGCATTTGACCACCATTCACAAGACCATAGCCGGTACTGAACTGCAGTAGATCAAATTGTAAGTATAGTTATTTGTGTGACAGAATAGCCATGTGTTTCTAAGCAGTTCCTGGGAGTATAAATATTTTTGTGTGTATCTATTTATTATTTATTATATTTCTAGAGCGCCCATCCAAAGGCTCTGGATGGTGCACAAGAAGTAAAAAAACCCCCATAAAAACAAATACCATTGATAGACTTCTCTATCTTGCTGTTGGGCAAGTACAAAAACCTTCCATGTGTATGTCTACACGTGGTAAGAAAGCAAGGTAGCTGGCATTAGTGGTCCTGTTGGGGCTGTTTGCACTCGGGGCTCCCCCTTCCAGAGTAAATCAAACACTCTGTGGGTTTTTTTTTTTTTTTAAAGAAAAGAAACTGATTTATTAAATTGCTACAAAAATAGTTTGGCTTATGTTTTAGCTTTTTGGTTACACTTAAAAATGCTCAGGTTGGTTAAAAGAATATTGTATCACCTGATCATTCTCAGGTGGTACTCATAAAATTATTAGTTACTCAGTTGCAAAGAACAGATATTAAGGAATGCAAAGCAAAACACAGAAAAGGATATAACTTCTAACACAAGTCTTACTAAAAATACTTTCTCCTGCTCTAACTTCTGAAGCCACAGCCTGACTTCATTCCCCTTGACAGTCACCAAAATCCTGGCCAGGTTAGGCCTCCTGCAATCCTGTCTTTCAAGGATCTGTAGAGTCACATGTGTGAGCAGTCTCCATTCTGGGCTCTCCAATGGTTTCAATTCCCCTGTAATGGCCAGGTGCTCTGCCAACACCAATTCTTCTTTTGCCCAACACAACAGTAATAGCTGCCCCAGAGCTGTCAGACACACCCCATCACCTGCTTAAGAGAACCCAAACCATGACAACAAAAGGCCTGGTACAATGCAATAAAAGGACTAACAAACTTTAACCCAGACCTCCAACCCCGCCTTAGTATAACTTCTCCCCAGACCCTAGTCCCACACCAAAGGCCCTGCACCAAGGGTTGGCTGCCTGCAGGTGATCCACCGGCTATGTCATCAGCTCTGCCTTCTTCCTATTTATGTTCCCAAGAGCTCCAGAAATCTCCCGATCTCTGGTCCTCAGGGATAGGTGGAATAAGTCAAGCACTCAGGTAGAAGGCACAGGTGGGACAGGAAAGCAATCAACCTGCAAGCAAGCTGTTTTTCTGAAGGTTCAGGGCTGCAAAAAGAAATCACCTCGGCTGAGTCAGGAATGCGCAGGCAGGGCAAGATGGCAGCTGTTCATCAGGAGAGGTCAGGGAAGGTTACAATCTATCACTGTCTCTGATATTAATGTAATGTGTATACAGAAGTAATCTGTAAAGGCAGGAGTAAATGAACATAACAGATGAAGTAAATAGTTCTATATGGGGTTAACAAAAATATTGAAGTTCTACCAAGAAAGAGAACACAATTTAGAAGAGCCACAAGAGAGAGCAATTGGGCCCATTGTTCCCTCTAAGGCATGCATACGCTCAAAAGTTTTTGGATGTCTGCTCAGTTCATTTCAGATTTTCATCTTGTCGTGAACCCTGTCGCCTATTAAGATAATCTGGAGAGATCCAGTTATGGCTGCCGCCAACTTGTTTGGTGGCAACTCAAGACTGGGCCTTTTCCGTGGCTGTCCCAAGGCTTTGGATCACGCTCCCTGCTGAAATAAGGGCATCTCCTTCTCTGTTTTTAGGAGGACCCTGAAGATGTACCTGTTTTCCCAGGCTTTTAACTGAAATTTAAAATTTTAATTTTAATGTGTTTTTATCTTGTGATTTTTACCTGTTTTTATGAATTTTAAATGTGTTATATTTTATTTTATGTTTTAATCTGTACACCACCTAGAGATTTCTATATTAGGTGGTATAGAAATTAAATCAGTCAATCGATCACTACTTCAAAACAGATCTGTTGCTGTGAATATTCTCGATCACTGAGAGGATATTCACAGCAACAGATCTGTTTTGAAGTAGATTACATGCTCAATTTTTAAAGACCCACATGGAAATACAAGAAGCATGATTCATTAGTTATTGTCACTGATGAGACTGTGCATTGGTCAAAACATGTTTGGCTCAGGATTCCAGACTTTTAAAGCACCTCCTTGTACTGTGCTACACCACGTGAGTACAAGCTACTTATGGAATATTTTACTTTCTACCTCAGATACAGAAATTTTACTTTCTTAAAAGCTCAGGACTCCCATTGGAGCCTACTTTTGGGACTCTTAAATATATTTTTACGGATATTTTTACAAATACTTGTGATGGCTTTTATTTTTACCATGGAGAGTCTGTTTTGTTAAGTGGTTTTATATCCTTTTTGGATTGGTACTAGTTTTGATCAGAATACCTTTATGGCCAGATGGTACTTATCAGTGAGAATATAGTGTGTGGATCCTGATTGTCTATATATTTACACCCTGGATTAAAATTAATATAGATAAATATATAGACTATATATCAGGTTTTTTGGGGGGGGGATTTTTTAGTTTACCAGCATATTTTTACTGAGACCCTATAAGGTTTTGTATAGCCATGACAGAAGGACTACAACTCCCATCATTCTCCGCTACAGTGGCCAGTAGTCGGGGATGATTGGAGTTGTAGTCCAACCACAGCCAGAGGGCTGAAGTTGTGCAGTCCTACTCAGTAATGGTTTAACTGTTTTAGATATTAGTTCTTGCTTGTTTGGCTGGTTTAATTTATATGTTATCATTTTGTTGTAAACAGCCTTGAGCTATTAGATGAGGGAGTATAAAAATGTCATAGTTTAACAAAGCCACAAAATAGGAAGCATCCTTACCATGCAGCCCTTGGGAACATAATAAAATCATAGATTTTGCTGATAGAATTCTTCCAATATTGTATTGCAAGAAAACTAAGCCTTACTCCACAAAAACCTGGAGTGGATTTCTTTTGTGGAGGGGAAGATTGTGTTCACTCATCTTTTTAGCCCTTTTAATGAGAAACGGATTCTTGATCTGCTGTGGCACAAGTTTAAGCCCTGTGTCTGTGTAAGTGCAAACTGTGAAGAGTCCATGTATGGCAATGGACTTGGAGAGTTAGGGGAGGGGCAAACAAATAATTGTGAAAATCTGCTGGATGCAAGTTGGTGAAAACCACTACTGGATTTTGGGGTGTGAGTGAGGAAAAGCAGTCTGTTTTCTAGTTACATATGGTTTGGTTTTTAGGAAAGTGGGACAGTGCTTAACTTTTAGAAAGAAATGTGCAGGAACGAAGGTTACTGGTGGAACAGTGCCACTTATCCTATAAGCCCTTGTGAGTTTGGGAAGGAGTAGGCTGTTTTTGCTCAGGGAGATGGCACACTGCATATGCTCAGTATATTCCCACTACCATGCACAGGTAGAAATTAGTGGATTCTTGGGGTAAATGTAGGGAGAGTCCTTAGGGACAGTTTGGAATGGATTGAGTGTTGGGAAACAGATTGCTTGGCTGCTAAAGCCCTATTCAGGCACCATGCTGTACCTGCATTCAGGTCCTTGTACACATGTACATGTTCTTGTGTGAATGTCTGTACATTTTTTTAATTTTTTATTAAACATATTTATATACTGCCCAAAATGCAAGTCTCTAGGCAGTTCACACCAAAACAATAAAAAGAACAAATAAAAAGATTAAAACATTACAACAATTTAACATTTAAAAGGTTAAAACTTTCATTTGCATTCATTTTAAAAGTGAATCTGGTTACAAGTCTCTCAAATGCATAGTACAGATAGGAAGTGTAGTGCTTGTATCTGCATTCAGTATAACCCATAAATATGTGTACCTGTATACACTGTACACAGAATGTACAAGTGCTGAATGTAACATGTGAATAGAGCTTTCTCCAAGCTGGTATTAATGGACCATTGTTTGTCTGCTTTTGAACATAGTAGTCTCTATCCAAGTAATAATCAGACTGGTAATAATCAGACTGCTCTATCCAGGTTCAGGGATGATTGCTATAAAATTACTACTTGCATTAGCATTATCAGGAACTTTGCAGGGAGGAAAATTCTGAAAGTATGCAGAGTACCATTTCTTTCATTATTGAATCACCAAGTCGCGTTACTAAGGTTAACGCCCATGGCAACAGAGGAATTATATCTACCAAAACACAAAGTAACATACTTATACTGTTGCTTTTGAATTCGTATAATAATTCAGATTTGTATCATTTTGACTAGTCGTGTTGAAGAGGGTGGTTGATGTTCAATACCTATAGCTAGTACAAAAATGGATCATGTGTGATTTCAAGTTTGAAGAGCAGAATGAAAAATAAATGCAGGTTAGTAAAACAGCAGCTTTCATTAGGATGAAAGTTCACAAACTGAGTCAACACAGAATTATTTTCTGGATTCTATTACAAGTAAAAATACTTCTGGGAGAAGGCATACCATTTAGTCTAGTCTGCAGTATTAAGATGACGGTGGGGAAGCAGCTTGCCTAGGGAGCAAGAGGCTGTTAGTTTGAATCCCCACCGGTGTGCTTCCCAGACTTTGCCTCATAAATATATATTTGTAGTCACCTATATCGGGCAGCAGCAATATAGGAAGGTGCTGGAGGCAGATGCTCACGTCAGTAACAACGGCAAAGGCATTGTCCCATACTGCATGGGAGAAAGGCAATGGTAAACCACTCCTGTATTCTACCAAGAAAACCACATAGCTCTGTGGTCACCAGGAGTTGACACCGACTCGACAGTACAATCTTTCCATTTTTCCTTTACTAAGAGTGCTGGCAAGAACACCTAAGAACTGACTCAGTTACTTAAAATATTTTTATACAGCTTTTGTCAAGACAGCTCTCCAAAGCTGTTTTCATAAACTATCACTAATCAACTTTGTAATTAACTAAGGCATGCTGAGCAAGAGAAGCAAATAGGAAACATAAATGTTATGCTGCCATATCACTCTACTTCTAGGGCTTACTCTTCTAGGTAAGTGTATCTAAATTCTGCTTTGGAATTTTTTTTTTTAAATTAGGTTCTGTCTAGTGCTGCTGTTTCTAGGTAATTCAAGAAAAACGTTAATGAGTTGGAGCTCACTAGGGGGTTTGAACAACTTAAACCGTTTGCCTTCGATTTAGAATTTGAGGGTGGGGGAGTGTGCTGGGGAGCTTTTTGCATTTTAAAAAACTGTAGCAGTGGTTTCAAACAGCTAAAGGTAAAGTGTGCCGTCAAGTCGATTTCAACTCCTGGCGCCCACAGACCCCTTTCGTTTTCTTTTGGTAGAATGCAGGTGGGGGTTTACCATTGCCTCCTCTGCAGTGTAAAATGATGCCTTTCAGCATCTTCCTGTATCACTGCTGCCCAATATAGGTGTTTCCCATAGTCTGGGAAACATAGCAGCGGGGTTTTGAACGGGCAACCTTCTGCTTGTTAGTCAAGCATTTTCCCACTGGGCGACTTAAGGTGACTTTACTACTACGAATATTGATCTACTGCTTTTCAACAAAAGTTTCCAATGTTGTTTACATGGAGGGTGGGTGGGTGGGTTGGTTGGTTGGTTAGTTGGTTAGTTAGTTAAATAAAATAATATGGATCCCTGTCCCCAAAGGGTTCACAATCTAAAAAGAAACATAAGATAGACACCAGCAAAAGCCACTGGGGGGATGCTGTGCTGGGGATGATAGGGCTAGTTGCTTTCCCTCTGCTTGAATAAAGAGAATCTCCACTTTTAAAAGGTGCCTCTTTGCTCAGTTAGCACTGAGAATGATCAAGGCAGCTATATAAGTACTGCTTATCACCATTTTGAAAGTCTCCGAGACTGACTATCATAATTCTAGGCTTAGAAGAAAGGTGATTGGCAGCACCTGGCTTCTGCAATAATTCTCAGTGCCTCAAGGTGCTGTTTGAAGTCACTGCTGCAGCAAAAGTTTTAAATGTTTGTTTCCGAGCACCATGCAAACTAGATATTTAGTATGGGTTGAATTGTTTTGAGGAGGGATCTTACTAACAAGGCTCGGTTAGAACCAGAACATAATTTGAATACCATTGAGTCACAAAAATATAACCTCTGAGCATGAGCAGAGTGCCTTTTTATCACCATGTAACTGACAACCATATTTAGGGAACCAGAGAGAAGAGTTTAGAAAGCTTGTTAGTTGAGAGAGCCAGCGTGGTATAGTGGTTAGAGTGCTGGACTAGGACCGGGGAGACCCGAGTTCAAATCCCCATTCAGCCATGAAACTAGCTGGGTGACTCTGGGCCAGTCACTTTGCTCTTAGCCTAACCTACTTCACAGGGTTGTTGTGAAAGAGAAACTCAAGTATGTAGTACACTGCTCTGGGCTCCTTGGAGGAAGAGCGGGATATAAATGTAAAAATAATAATAATAATAATAATAAAATAAAACTAATAGGAAATGAACCATACAATGCAAATAATTATCCATCCTTCCCCTCCCCACAAAAGACTAGCATACAGTATCCCCTGTTCCTTATAGCTAGAGTACTTGTAGTGCCAGATTCCTCAAACGCAGACATCCAAAAACATGTTCCTGAGTTGTAAGAGTCTCAAGGCTGTTCGCAAGCATAATTAGATTTCTCAAAGCCCTTCTTCATAACTGAGCATGCTCAGTCTGATCTTTTCTCTGAAATTTGACACCACTCACATGGAGAGAGGCAAATACAAACAGCTCTACAGCCCTGTGTGTTAGTCCCCTCATAACCCTCAGGGCAATAGTAAGAACAGGAGAAAGGATTACAGCCATTGGCTGAAGATTCAAAGAGCTGGTCAAAGCCAAATTTCGGGTTATGGCCCATTTGACTCATGAGTATACCCCTGAGGTTTTGGCCACCTAATGCTGCTGAAAGTAAAGCTGCTGAACCAGATGAGAAGTTGTCATAGGATTCTCTCTGCAAAGAGGATAGCAGTGAGAACAACATGATTGGTTAGTGGAATGACTCTACTCTTTCATCCCATCTCTGCTTGAATTGAAAAGAGACAGACCAGCACCAGGGAACCTTTGCAAGACAGTTAATATAAGACAAGAGACTGATAGCATTTTTTGCTTTTTGAAGGGGTGGTCACAAGCTTTAAGCCCATAATGGTTGAGTGGGGTTCGAAGTGCAAACTTCTGGGAAGAGAGAAAATGTTGAAACAGGTGATGTATCTTTTCGAACCCCAGCAACAACTTGGGTATATTCAATGCTCCTGGCAGTGGACCATTGCGGTTAACTACTTTGTTATTCCATTGTGATATGGGAGGAAAGGAAAGAATAATTGCTGCCTTGTTTCCTTGCTTTGGGAAAGGTTTGAAGATCCTGCTCTATTCTTTTCCAAAGTCAATGTGTTATTGCTGTCCCAGTTCACACATCTTCACATTCAGTAGCAGGCTGAATGCACAAGACTTTATGCAAGGCTTGGATCTCTGCACATTTACCTGTGGAACAGACTATTGGTTCTGGATAGTGGAGGCAAAAGGTAGTGTAATTGAGGCCAGAGCAATTTGTTTGAAGAATATTGAACAGTCTGTTGTTATCTCTGTGTTTGCTCTCTTCTTGTCGTTATTGCTCATAGCAAAGTTTGAGTGGTTTGTTTAGAGAAACTTTGCTATAACCATCCAAATGTTCTAGTCATATTTCTAATATCAAGCAAGTTTGGTGGCATGTTGATCAGGGGCATAAGTAGGCAAAGTGATGGCTTTTGTTAGACCAGTTTGGCTGGTCTTTAAAGAAAAATAATAATAACTAACAATTGTTTGTCAAGCAGAATGGAAAGCTGGCTAGTTAGAACAAGCTTACTTGTTAATGCAAATACCCACATATAAAAGAAATGGTGAACTAATAATATGTCTTGTCCCATACTGTGAAAGTTGCTGTTGCAGTGATTCAAGAAGATGTGATTTATGTTAATCAGTTGTCTTTTTGTATTCAGCAAAATTATGTATTGGATTATGCCAGTATTTATATATTATGACCTGGTTCAAATGTTCTGAACAAACCATGGTGGCGGCCACAAGGAATGTGCTTCAAGCTTGCATACTTGCTTTGGCTGACTCACACTCTAGGTCTGCCTATTGCTAATTGGTTTGGGGGCAAACACGCGTTCGGCCGTGTGTGCTGTCATGCACAGGCACACACAGCCTTTTGGAAAGTGGGTGCTGCACCTGGAAAAACAGCAGGGTGGCAGAGGAACAGGTAAGGACCTGCTTTATAAAGGGTCCAATCCCTGCCTCACCCATGGCTCCCCAAGCCAGTTCAGGCACATTCCTAACTCTATTGTGTCTAGTCTAAATCAGGGCCAATCATTTCTGTCACATTAGAATTAATTAACATTTCCTCTTAACAGTACTAAATTATCACTGATTACTGCTAGTGTGATTTATGCTCTTAAGACACTTGTAAGCGCATCTCAGGATAAGGCATCTTACAGTTCCTGTCCTTGGCTACCCTGTTTCTCTCTCTCTCTGCCTGTGTGTGTGTTTATATATTCCTGCTAACTTAGGGTAGTGTTTGTAGCTCAGTGGTTCAGCACATGCTTTGCATGCAGAATTCTAGGTAGGACTGACAGAGAGGCACTTGATTGAAACCAGTAGACAATCCTGGGGTTGATGAACTGACGGTCTAAGTTGGTATAAGGTAGTTTTCTATGTTACTACTATACATCTGATTGTCCATTAAAACTTATGCTGCAATAAATTTGCTAGTCATTAAGATTCCAAGACACTCTGTTGTGTGTTGCTGTTGCAGAGTCGCATGACTTGGGTACTATATGACTGAAAGCAGTATATACATATTCATGGTAATAGTAGAAAGGAGCATACAGATGAACATAAATACTGCAAAATAGCGTATATACAGGTGACCCTCATTATTTGCAGGGGTTCCAGTCCCACAAATAATTAAACTGTGAATATAGAGACCTTAACTCTATGGGGTTGGAGTGGGGTGGGGAATAGGTTCCTTGAGCTTAAAAAACCGCTAAAAGCAGAGAGGGGAAGAAATAAGGGTAGAAAAGCATAGTACATTGTTCTCCAGGAATACCCCCCTGAATCCTCTGACTTTTTATACAAAAAAGATCCACAAAATGGCAGCTGGAAATGACATCTAAAGTCATTTCCAGCCACTCAGGAACCGCGGATAGGCAAAAATTGCCTATATTTCATGCCACAGATAAAGAAACTGAGTCTCTAAGACCCATTCATGCATACATGAAACCATGATCTGCGAAACAGCATATAACGAGGGTCTCCTGTAATTATATTAAAGCTTGATACTGGAGGCTAGGAACTAGCAGTCATCAGAGGCACTAGAATCCAGGTGGTACCTTCCTGTACTGCACCTGATGGATGCGGTTGTATCTCTTTTATGCCCAGCTACCAGAGTTTTGCAGTTGGCATTTTGCAGTTGCAGTCACTCTGTGAGAGTTACTCTATGATTTTTGGTGATCTCAGTAGAGAGATTGTTCTGATCCCAATTTAGGAGCATGCTGCTCCTTTGAAGTATGTTGCCACCACTTGAAGACTGATATAAGCCATTGTCCAGATTTAGACAGTGCTTCAACACTCTAGATCTGTTCAGTTTGGGATCTGCGGGCACTTCAGCCAGGGTCCACATAATCCAGCATTAGACAACAGTATCTTAATCTAAAAACAACTCATCAATAGTACTTGAGCTTATGATGCACGTGGAAATAATTTTGCAAGTAACCTTCCTGAATCTTTTAAACCAGACTAAAGCCACTCAGAGGTGCTCTAACCCCCATACCTTGGGGACCCGGTCTGGTCCTTGAAGGTCCAGGGGGGCTCCAAATGGCTGGGGCCGGAGGCCTCCAGAAGCCACCCACCCTGCCAAACGTGGTTTTGGTTTTTTTGGTTTTTTTAAATTATTATTACCATGACTGAGGGGTGGCTGCCAGAGGGGAATGGAGTAGTCCTCCTCCCCTCTCCTTGTGGCGACGAAGACGGGAGCCAGGACTGTGAGGCGCACCTGTGCATTTGAGAGATTGTCACAAGCCAGTGATGTCACAGGCTTGCAACGATATCAACTGTGCAGGCATGCCTTGCAGTTGGGAAAAGACAGTGGACCAAACAGAAGGGCCCAGTGTCGCTCCAGCCCCTGCCATCGCCAGGGGAGAAGGACTGCTCTGCTCCCCCACCCCACACACAGCCACCCCGCAGCCGCGGTAGTAGTAATTAAAAAATGAACAAACACTGAGCTTGGGTGGGGCACATGGCAGCTAATTAAAAAAACATGGAGCCTCACACAGTGGGGGGCGGGGTTCATGCACATGGGGGCCCTTGTGGCTGGGCGGTTTGGGCGCCCAAATTACCAAGGTGCGACCCTGAAGCCACTTCTAAGTATATGAAATCTATTAAGAAATAAGAGTTGAACATAGAATAAGTAATTGGGAACACAAAGTAGGGCACACAGAAATTTTAAAGAAACTAGAAACACACATTGACTAACTAGAAACACACATTGACTCAGTTTTACCTGAGTTCAGATATTAGGTCTCAATTTCTGGAGCAGCTGGTGACATGTTGCCTGGTTACTGGCAACTCGTGACTCGACCTATATTGGGCAGCAGCAATATAGGAAGGTGCTGAAAGACTTCTCATACTGCATGGGAGGAGGCAATGGTAAAACCTACCTGTATTCTACCACAAAAACCACATGTGGTCACCAAGAGTTGACACCGACCCGACAGCACAATTTTTCCTTTCCTTTCCGCAAAGGTAAGGTGTACCGTCAAGTCAATTTCGACTCCTGGCTCTGTGGTTGTCTTTGGTAGTATACGGGAGGGGTTTACCATTGACTCCTCTCGCACAGTATGAGATGACACTTTTCAGCATCTTCCTATATCGCTGCTGCCTGATATAGTACCAGTGGGAATTTGAACCGGCAACCTTCTGCTTGTTAGTCAAGTATTTCCCCGCTGTACCACTTAAGGTGGTTTTCATGGAGGACTCATATTTTCCCCAGGAGCTATTGTTCCTGGTTGCTTGAAAATTCTGGACACTTGTTACAGCCGAACTTTATACGTGTTTACTTGGAAGTAATGTCACAAGTCTATTGGGATTTCTAGTGAAGAGTATGTAAAATTGAGACCGTATTTATTCGTTTGTTTGTTAAATTTATATACTGCCTTTCAATAAAAACAATCCCAAGGCCTTAGCTTTCAGTTAAGTGATCGTGTTCAGTATCCTTGTGTGCGCTCACGACTTGCCCAAGAGTAGCATTGGTTCTGCACAGGTACTAGTGACTACTAACTTGTCTAATTAAATACAGTGGGGTTTTTTAGATAGAACTAGATAGAACAGGCAGTAATGGGCTGGATGAGGGATAACAAATTGAAGCTGCATCCAAGCCAGACGGAGGTGCTCATTGTGGGGGCTCAGAATCTGAGGGGTGAGTTAGATCTTCCTGTGCTGGATGGGGTTACACTCCCCCAGAAAGAGCAGGTGCACAGCTTGGGAGTACTCCTGGACCCTGGCCTCACCCTGGTTTCTCAGGTGGAGGCCATAGGCAGGAGTGCTTTCTATCAGCTTCGTCTGATACAACAGCTGCGCCCATTCCTTGGAGAGGATGACCTCAAAACAGTGGTGCACCAGCTGGTAATCTCCCGGCTTGACTATTGCAATGCGCTCTACGTGGGGCTGCCTTTGAAACTTCAATTAGTTCAGAATGCGGCAGCCAGATTGGGCTCTAGGGTAACCCGGAGATACCATAATATGCCTGTTTTGAAACAATTGCACTGGCTGCCAATATATTTCCAGGCAAAATACAAAGTGCTTGTTATTACCTTTAAAGCCCTGAACGGTTTAGGCCCGAGTTACCTCAAAGAGCGCCTTCTTCTGCGTGATCCCCACCGCACATTAAGGTCATCTGAGGAGGTTTGTCTCCAGTTGCCACCAGCTCATCTGTTGGAGACTCAGAGGCGGGCCTTCTCTATAGCTGCTCTGGGGCTGTGGAATGTGCTCCCTGCGGAAATCCGTAATTTGAATTCTCTATTAGCCTTCAGGAGAGCCCTTAAAACGTATCTGTTTGGCCTGGCTTTCCAGGGTTTTAAAATCGGTTTTAATATTTTAACCTGGTTTCAGGGTTTTTAATTACTGTGACTGTTTAATTGTTTTAAAATGTTTTTAAATTGTTAATTGTTATATTGTTTTTTAATTTTTGTTTTAGCTCTTTACTGTTTTAATGGTTTGTTTCAATTGTAAACTGCCCTGAGCCATTTTGGAAGGGTGGTATAAAAATCAAATAAATAATAAAATAAAATAGATAATTATGTTCTCTTTGTTAGAGCAACCAGGTGGAATGCATACTTGCTCAGGAAACTTGATTTAAATCAACAATTTATATTAGACCTTTCCTTAAGGATTTAAATCATGTTTTTAAATCAAACTACCCTGGATTCAATGTTGCAAAGGTTTTTAGGTCACTCACGTTTTTCTTTGTTTTCTTTGTAATTTGGTTGTTGTGGTGCCTGAGGGTGGAACTGCATGTTGCGCATAGCTTTGTGGTTCTTTTCGCTCTCCCTAAGGGCTTCTTTCCCTTGGTTATAAGGAGTCGGACCAGGGAAAATGCTAGTACTACACATAATGTGCAAGTTACACCCTACATTTTAAGGTGAGAATAAAATGATTTAAAAATCCTCAAAGCCTGAGGTTTGTGTAGTAGTTAATATGATGATTGTAATAACTCCACCCTTAACCATTCTCAATGAGAACTTGTTCAATGCTATCTATATGTAACTTTTACTGAAATCAGTGGGGCAACAGTGCACTCCTGCTTGTAGCATTGCAGTGTGTTTCTTCAGTGTAGTCAATAGAGCAAGGGTAAATTGCTGGTCTTGTGGTAACAAGCATGAACTGCTAAGCAGGGGCTGCCAGTTTTACATTTGAATGGGAGACTACGTGTGTGAGCACTGTAAGATATTCTCCTTATGGGAAGAGCATCTGCATGCATAAGGCTCCAAATTCCCTCCCTGGCATCTCCAAGAGGGCTGGGAAAGACTCTTGCCTGCATCCTTGGAGAAGCTGCTGCCAGTCTGTGTAGACAATACTGAGCTAGATGGACCAGTGGTTTGACTTGGTATAAGGCAGCTTCCATGTTCCACCACTATGAACAATGTCAGCTTCGAATGAATGTATTTTAAGAAGTGATAAGGTCTCTTCTTTATGACTGGGTATTGTTCTGTCTAATAGTGTTGTCAGCTTGGCAAAACATGTCAGCAGACAGGAGCAAGAAGGGTACTACATGGATGTCGCTGAGGGAAGGCAATAAATGAGATCAGAGCTAAATATAAGTTTGTGACATTCTAGCAGCTGGCTTAAGCCCTGCTGTTTGTTGCAGGGGTACACTGGCCTTAAAAAGGAAGAGAATGCATTGTAGCCCAGGGAGGGAAACAGCTGGTGGGTTTATCATTCTGCTTACTGACAGTGAAGGTCAGACAGTGTGGAGAAATAAAACAAGTGGTAAGATGCCTCTGTGTTCATTGCTTTACAATTATGTCAAATAGGTTTCACTGGTGGTAATAAATATATAATTGTAGCTTTTACTTTATTCAAATGATTTGATTTCTCTTGTTGCTCTGCAAACTGAAATACAGCCTTGCTGAACACTTATTGTGTTAGCAGGATTTGATTTACTTTTTGAAAGCCTTCCTCTGTCCAAATTTGTTGTTTCATTTGTTCTAAATGGGAAATAGATCCCTCAGATCTTGAGATGTTCAGCACAGGCTTAATTTTAATTGTATATATGAAAAACACTTTGAGCCCAAGAACTAAACAGCAGCATGTGCATGTCCAGGTCCTTTGCATATTAACTGGGCTCCTCTAAATCTTGTTATCTTGACAATGGCTCCTTACGCTGGACTGTAAACTGCAGTGGAAAATCTCTCAGTGCTCTGAAGTAGGTATTTGAGAGGGGACACTGTAACAGGCAGAGCATGTCAGAAGCCCTCTGTTTGCAAAAGGAAGAAAGCTCTGTGCCTGGCCCTTCGAACACGCTGCTGAATATCTTGTACATATCCAAAAGGGCTGCCTTTTTGATGATTTGCCTCAGATAGCTGATAAGAGGAAAAATACTAAACGGATATATTAAGGGCATTAGTTTGCTTCTAAATAATACTGAAGCCTTGTTGAAAGCAATGTATTTCTATTATATTGACCTGGAAAACCATTCAAGCTTTATGTATTTTGATTTGTAGAACTTACATTAGATAGTAAATTTGTTTCCCAGTCACTCTCCAACTCTTCAGTGCATGGGTTATTAGAGGTGAATAACATGGATTTAAGGGATTTAGTAATTCACTCTAAATCTCCTACTACATTTTAGCTGGTTTTTTGTTTAAAAAAAAAACCTTTTAAAGCATGGGAGTACCTGCTGCTAGATAGAATACTCATTTTATCAAGATCATGGGGATAATCTGGTTAGTCTAGATTAGAGAAGCATTGATAAGACAATAATCCAGAGCTTTTGGAATTGATGGCTAGTGACATTTCTGGCTCAGATAAATGAGATATATATGTGATATTGTAATTCGGAAGCCTTGTTTCAAAAAATCAGATCTTGCACAGCTGTTCAGCACCTTACTAGAAAAGGCAGGGGAAAAGTAGAAAAGAAATTGCTTCATAAAGAAGTACTACTGTGCGGTATGTTACTTGTGAAACTGTTGAATTAGTTTTGAAGCCTTATGTTTATTCCGGTTTCTACTTGAGGGAAGTCTTGGATGTGTAGGATATGGATTGCATAGTTTACCTGTTTGTTGGCTATCCACATGTGAATATAACATTTACACAGGGAATGTGCACATGCAAAATCCAAACTCAGCTGCTTGAAACCTAATCTGTTGAATGATGCAATATGGCCCAGTTGCCGCAGCACTTTAAAATACTTAATTTGCCTACCTATAAGTGAACTTGGAGATGAGACAAGTGCACCTAGTGGATGAGTTGGTCAGTGCACTCACATTCTTCTATTGGACATAATCACTCCCTTGTCTGTCTTTGCTCTTTGATGTTAGCTTTAATTCTTATTAGTGTTACATTCCCATTGCCCTCTGATGTCCTCTGAAATATAAACAGAGGGTATCACCCCCCACAAAAATCTGAAACATTCTCAGTCACTTAGTAAATTAAGTTTCCCTACAGCGATGATGCACCATACGCCATAAATGACCGTGTACTCTACTTTTTCCTCTGTGTAGGAAAAGGTGTCTACACTAACACAAATGAAGTGTGATTAAAGTTTGTATGTTGCACTAAGTGCCCATGGAATGGGCAGTCCCTGGGATTTATATTAATATAGAAGTAAGTTTGTCTGAATAGTTACTTTCTGAATCATTTGTTTATTATTGTAAGCTTATGGTTATCAGAACTGGTTTCATAATATTTCTTTATATAGCTGTGCACTGAAATAAGTTTGCTTTTACTACTTGCAAGACATAGTGGTAGGCATTTTTGTGCTATGTTCATATTTGGTCTTTCGTTCTGAGGAAAGCCTGGTAATCTCACCTGTATGCCCAAGAGATGTTTTACTACCATTGTTGTCCATGCATATACAGAAGCTCACACTCTATACCAGAGCTGCATAACTTGGGCCCTCCTTTAGATGTTGGACTACAGCTCCCATAAACCCTGACAGTTGATCATGGTGGCTGGGGATAATGGGAGCTGTAGTCCAAAAACAGCTGGAGGGGCAGTGTTGTGCTGCTGTGCTCTCTACCAACAAAACTTATACTCTGTTTCTGTAATCCAGTGACATGTGATAGTGTTCTATCTTTAGCTGTAATATTGGGCAACATCCAGTCAGACTAAAGCACTCAAGTCCCTTATTGCAGTAAGAACGTTAGGTGTGTGTATAAAATTTTAGTCCCACTTATTTCAGTGATAGAAATTTAAGCACATATGTAACTCTTCTGTTAAAATAAATGAGACTTAAGTTTCCAATCTGGTACATACCTGCTTGGGAGTAAGTTTTATTGAATACAGTGGAACTTACTTCCAAGTAAACATTGAAGTCCATCATTACACCTAAAGATAGAAGATTTGCATGCCAGTTCACAACTCTGGCTGAATCATACCCTTTACTGTTTAAAGTAGTTGTACAATGCCATTCACATTAGCTCTGTAGCTACTGTTATGAAGTCATCTGCATTGTAGTAGTCAGAGTTAACTAATGTTTCTAAATCCCTATTTTCTTGAAATAAAGTATTCTTTACATCAATACTTTAAGACTGGTACAATACTGAAATAGTCTAGCCATGAAAATTTTATAGTAAATACTTATATATGTTATGATGATGTGAATAAGTGGGATACAATGGAGAGTGGTGGAGAATAATTGCTTCCCATATGTCAGGGCTTGACAAATACCAGACACCAGGGATCCATGGTGCCTAGAAAAGGAAATTCAGAGATAGATGTTGAATAAAATATTTATTTGTCCTAATTATGGTACTTGTAAACGGGATAAAGAAAAACCAATTTATGCTCCCCCTCCACAATGTCTGTCACTAAGTCTGGTAATTTTGTCAAGTGTCTGTTGTTGGACTCCTAAATTGTCTGGCCCTATACAACTGGCACCCATATCCAAAGAAAATTCATCAAGGCCTGCCATATGTAGCTTTTGACTATGTGTGTCTTTGAATGGTGATAACACTTGCAAAACAGCTCATTGAAAATAAATGATATGATCAGAGTGGGTTATATATTAGTACTTAGAAATATTTCCCAGATCTGTCTAACTTAACCATTCAGCATGTGGCTTGGTATTTGTTGAGAGTAGCTGTATAGCATTCCCTGTAACAAATGAACATCTGCTAACTTTGAAGTATACCAGCCTTTTGCTGCTTCTGTTATGCATTTTTTTTAGTTGCTATTGCTTTTTTATTCATGGAGCACAAAGGGAATTGACTACTGTACTAGCTTCTAGTTTTCACTGTTTACTGTGGTTTAAAAGATTTAAAAGTGAAATTGTTTTCATTTGGCTTTGACATTTAAGAGCTGTCAGAAAAAGTGTAAAATTGATATATAGTTCAGGTTTGTGTATTAACCAGGAAAAGACAGCTAGCAGATGGCTCAGTTTTTTAAAAATATCCTTTAATGTGTTCCCAAAAGCTCAGCATACAGGCGAGGCAAAAAGTATTGTAGTGAGTAAATGTAACACATATTCTTAAAAGAATGGTTATCAGAGTTGCTTGAATGTGGTAAAACACTCTTGCATTCACTTGGTCTCTAACTACACTATATTTGAGTAATAAAAAGCAGCATTTTATGAGTAATTTTGTATTATTTAACTTGACCATTATTTGAACTAAATAATGTTTTGGACTCTGCAGTGTCCCCAGTCCTTTTCCCTCTTGCATGCATAGCCTTTTATATAGGATGTTCACTTAAAAGCTTTCGTTCACTTAAAAGCTATTGGTACAATAATTATTGAATGGAGAGTTGTCTGCTTGAAAGTGGCTAGGTTTCTTACCTTTCTAAAGAAATATACTATTCCCTGTTGTTTTATTCACCTTGATGATGCTCCTTAATACTCACTGTGGAATACTAGCTTTTGAGGCAAAATTGCAGAGATGTTAAAGCAGCTCTGTTAGTTTAAATTGTTCTCTTTTAAATTTCAGTTTAACTTTGTTGGGAGAATCCTTGGGCCCAGAGGACTAACAGCTAAACAGCTTGAGGCGGAAACAGGATGTAAGATAATGGTCCGAGGCAAAGGGTCTATGAGAGACAAGAAAAAGGTAAGGTATTTAAAGAGTACTGGCTCTTTCAGAGAACTGAGCACTTGCAAAATAATGGCACAATTTCTGATCGCATGATATTGTTGATTAAAATTTTAATAAATTTTAATGTGTTTTATTGTGTTTTTATCTATATTATCTTTTTATGAACTTTTAATGTGTTATATTTTATGTTTTAATTCTGTACACAGCCTAGAGATTTTTATACTAGGCGTATATAAATTCAATAAATAAATAAATGAGTAAAACTTTCTAGTGTTACTGGACAAAATCCAGACTAAGAGTTGCACAAGGATAATGCTTCTGTCCACATGTGGCAGGAAAGGGCGATTTTTGGTGATTCCTGCCTTCCTTCTATAGCCTTTTGAAAATATATCCCCCAGAAGTCAACCTTCATTTAAATTTGACCCTCTTCCCGGGAGCGAACAAAAACTTCCCTTGCACAACTCTTAGTGTGGATATTTGGATGTCAGCCACCATTCTTTAGCATATGTTGATATGGATTATATAACATTTTGCAAAAGTTAATGGATGCTTATCTGTACCTAAATTTTGTACATATGAGAACAGGGGAAAGGATAAACACCTCCCCCCACATTTTAAAATATTTTTTTAAAGTATACAAAATAGATTGATTCACATTAACTTCATTTAAGGAAGTTGATCACCCAGCCTGCTTCATATGTATGTGCCCTAGCACTGCATTACAATTTAATATAAACCAATATAGGTTTATGTTACCTGGAAAGTAATGTGGTCTGAGTCACTTGTATATCCTCATATGTTGCTTGATCAGAACATCCAACGCTATTGCCAATGATTCTTATTAGCAGTAGGAGTTCAGATCGTGTAATGAGTTCTTGGAAGAGTCACATTGAAATATGCTAAAAGTATCTGTGGTCATGTAAAGCAATTAGAGCTCAACCCACAGTCCAGTTAGTTTGAAGCTACTTGAATATTTTCTGAATATTTTATGTTTTGTTTACACTTTTCATGTAATGTAATACAGTGTGCTGAACTGAGCCTGAAGTTGGAGTTGATCTAAAGGGGTGTTTATTTTTAAAAGTAACCAACTGATACATGGTTTAAATATCAACTTAATCCACTGATTGTGTTTTGACCTTGATACGAAACCTTGATCATGCATTGTTTTGGTACTGAATTCAGATTACAGGATGACAAGATTTGTTTCATAGGTTGTTAATTCAAAGATACTTTTCTAATATCTTGAATCTTTGAGGAGGATTACTTAGCTTGTGACAATGACAAAGTAGGGCACAATTGAAGCAGTTCATACTCAGTGTGCCCCATCAGATTTTTATAAAGGCTTTTCAGGTGTAGAGAACATTACATGAGAGAGCCCTGCTGGATCTAGTCCAGTGTTCTGTTTTCAGCAGTAGACAGTAAGGTATCTCTGGGAAGCACAGCCCTCATTCATTTGCTTTCCAGGAACTGGTGTTCAGAAGTAGTACCCTTCTGAACATGGAGGTTCCATTTGACGATCACTTATTTCCCCACTTTTCAGGCAGGATTAGCTCCCTTAATGATTTCAAGATAAAATGCAGAAAACATTCCAGTTATAATAGTGGGGACAGAGTATGTACAGCAGTTGTCTTCTGGTCTTTAGCAGTTGGAAGGCAGTCCACTTCCAGACTGTTTTCTCCAGAATGTGGAGGCAGAAAGATCTACCGATTGACTGGCTGATGGCAAAAATCTAGAGCACACAAGCCAGCCTTCTGTTCTAGTAACCAGTAACAGACCCATCTTCAGTGAATTAGTGTCTAATCCCCTTTTAAGGCCATCTCCACCACTTATGGCAACCAGTTCTTTGAGTTAATTATGTGTTGTGCAAAGGGTTACTTTCACTTGTCTAAGAATCTGCTTAAAATGAATTTCATTGCATGACTTTGAGTTTTGGTGCTGAGGGAAAAATGTTGTGTCAACTTTCTCTATACCATTCTTATTTGTATAAACCTCTCTGTGGTTTCCTGCAGACATTTTTTCTAAAGGGGTTCCATACCTGTCACAAACCTTCAACTTGGGGGCGGGGGGAGAGAGAGAGAGAGAGACACACTCTCTCTCTCTCTCTCTCATTCTCTCTCTCTCTCTCTCTCTCTCATAATGAGAAGGCTACGCCAGTCGCTGGTCTACATCCAGACCAGTTACTCATAAGTACTCACCCTGAAATTTATAGGTTACTTGTCACATTAATTTCAATAAGATTGTTTGTTTTAGTAACTTAATGAATGTCAGCCAACCAGCCAATGACTGGGTAACCAGTCACATAACTGTACCAAATGTAGGCACTACAGTTAGAGAGACAGGCTACTCCGGTCTCTGACTCACATCCACACTAAGTTAGTCTTAAGCAGTCATTGAAATTAATAGGATACATTTACTTGTCCTTTTTCTCTGTTCAAATTTTATAAATCCTGTCAGTAAGGTTGGGGGGATGGGTACGTTGAGCTTCAGCATCTAGCCAGCCAATCCAGGAGCTGAGGAGGAGGGTCTCTATCCTCCTCCCTCCCACTTCTGCAGTGGATGTATCACTGAGGACATATCCAAATAGCACAGCTGCAATGTGGGGTGTCAGGAGGGCTCTGAATACCCTCTAGGAGACCTTCAGTTATTCCTAGGGGTACTAGTATCCCCCTATAGGGAACCCCATTCTAAGCTTTTAAAAACCCCAAATAACTTCATGTTTGTGGTCATTTTGGTTATACCATAGACTGCTATAACAAGAAAATAAGATGTTACTGACCGTCTTATTTTCTATTCTGGAAAGCTGGCTGGTTTTTGTGAAAGCTGAATATTTTTGCTAATCTAGGATTTAACATTTGGGCTCTTCAGGACCTTCTCAGTATTTCGATGTTCAGACCTGATGACTTCTTAATTTCCTGCTTTCCATTAGCCTTAGGATGTCATTTCTTGCTTCCTCAGTTTGACTCAGTTCTTCTGATGTCTTCCCCAAAAAGTGATTCAAGAATGCATATCTATCCAACATCTTATGTAGTGAAGATGGATACAAATTATTCATTTGGTTATTTGCAATTTTCCTATCTTTCAGTAATCTTCTCACATCTTTGTTTTCAGTTCCAGCTGCCTTTCTGCTGCTTTCCTGCTTATGATGTATTTAAAGAAATTATTGTTTGTTAATGCTTCTGAATTTTTTATTTTGCTTGCCTCATCAACTTTAATATACTACCCCCCTATCCCCCCCCCCCCAGGTTTTGTGCTTTATGTTCTTCTTTTGGCAAGTTTTCTCAGTTAAAGGAAACCACTGCCTTGTATAGTTTGACTCTCTGGCATTTCTTTTGTCTTATTTGTATCTTTCCTAATCTGTGATACATTTTGTCTGCACTTTATTATAGTGGTTTTAAAATAACGTCTAAGCATCTTGGAAAGATCTGACCTTGATTTTCTTTTCAGTTAGTTTAGCGGGTGTGTTTTCCCCACATTTAGACAACTTTTCTCATTTTGAAATTCAGTGTAACTGTATTAGGCAGTTTAGGGCAAATTTGCCCTTATTTACGTTTAACTGGATAGTACTGTGCTTACAGTTCTATTCTAAGTTTTTGCAAGAATTAAAATGCATACCAGTTCCTGAGCACTTACCATGCCCTATTAAGTCCAGGGTCTGCTTAGCTCCAGTTGGCTCCATCGGTAACTGTTCTAAGGTGTTGTATCTAGAAGTTTTTTGTTGCATGTAAATAATTAAACATAATTATTGGATATTTTGAAGTATAAACAGCAATTCACTTGTACATCCATGTGTCCTGAACACTGATTTGCTTGCACAATCAACTGGCATTCCACTCCCTGCCATCATTTTTCCAAATGCAAAAAAATGAATTGATCATTTAAACAGTGTTCAGTTCATACTCTTGGCATGGTTATTTGGAAAGAGATATTGGGGGAAAATAACTAGCTATTGAGTGTGCATGCAGGTCGAAGCTTGGAGCGCATGGATGTAAAGCTTGATAGGTCTGCTTTACATCTGGTCTACTTCAGTGGGGAAAACACAAGTCTACAAGACACTTCATCAGCAGTGCTATGTGACTGAGTGAAAGCTTGCATTCTCTTCCGGAAAGAGGGAGGGTGGTAGGCACTGTTCTCTCTAAGGCGTGTGCACTTGCGGGCGTTCACAAGTTTTCTGATGTCCACTCAGTTAATTTTAGATCCCGCTCAGGTTGAATTAGGAAGGCTCCACTTTGAATGCACTTGTGCACACAGTGCGTTCATACTGCTGCCCAGAACAAAACTGCACAGAGATGAAAAAAATTATAGGGACCACTGTTGGTAGGCAAAGCCTCAGTATTTGTTGGGCTAGGTGAACTCAGGAGTACTAGATAGTTTGGGTTCTTTCTATATCTCTGTGGTTGTTGTGGGGTTGAGGAGTGATAGCATCATGCATGCAGGTAGACCCTGTTTTGTTGCTGGAGATGTACTCTCAAACTAGGGCTTTAAAAACCCACTATAACTAAAGTTGCATGTTATCTATTTCATGTCCTATATTTGGAGTCTGAAGTATAAAGTTCATTGAAGGATGGATGTGTGGAAATGTTGTCTTCTGGAAGCATTTGGTTGCATGAAAAGCTATCCTGTGGTGGAGTATTAAAACTGGTTCTTAATGGGAAGCCTGTTTGTTCAGTCTTTGTGTAGGGGTCTGCGGTTGCTGTATGTACATTCAGCTACAGTATTCCCTGATTTCAAACTAGCATAAGCAATACTTTGAGAGGGAACTTTGAATATCTAACTTCCACTATTAGTGAAATAAATTACACCAACCTGTGGAATTTAAACTAATTATTGTGCTATAGATTTAATACTGTGATTTAGTTAATTATCCATGGCTAATGGAGTGAGCTCTGCATTTCTTTTCAAAAGGGCAGCCCATTTTATTACTATATGCTGTTAACAAGTGTCTTAAAATTAAGTCTTTATTAGATTTCAGTCAGTTCAACGAATATTGAAACAATTTGTACTGTGCTTTGGCTCAACAGATTTTTTTAAAAGCATCTAATCCTTTTGGTAGGTAGACATTTAGTACTAGAATGATGCATATAGCTAAAAAGTTATAATTTATCTCCCCCACCCAATCTCCCTACTTTAACAAGGAGACTTGAAGTTTTTTGTCAACTACAAAAGTAACAAGCCTTTAAATCATCATCATCATCATCATCATCATCATCATAATTATTATTATTACGTTTATATCCCGCTCTTCCTCCAAGGAGCCCAGAGCGGTGTACTACATACTTAAGTTTCTCCTCACAACAACCCTGTGAAGTAGGTTAGGCTGAGAGAGAAGTGACTGGCCCAGAGTCACCCAGCTAATATCATGGCTGAATGGGGATTTGAACTCGGGTCTCCCCAGTCCTAGTCCAGCACTCTAACCACTACACCACGCTGGCTCTTGAGGTATTCTGGATCAGGCCTCTGAAAACAGATGATGTCCTTTATTCTTGGACACTATTGCACTTACTGATGCAGATTAACTAGAAATCACTTTTCTCTCTTTACGAATCTATGTATTTAAATCTTTTAGCCAGCATGTGTGCCCATGATTTGGCGGCAGAACTCTCATGAGAGTTCCTGGCATTGGGTGAGAGTTCAGGGCAAAAAAAATGGCAGAAGATGGTGGTGGCGGGCCTCAAAATGGCCTGAGGAGGTGGCCACAGGACGACCTGGCCGGGTAAGGGGGAGGAGGTGGTGGCAGCGGCGGCTGCAAAGCCCGGCTTTGCTGCCGGGGGCGGGAAGACGCGGTGGGACGGCAGGCCAGGCTGTCCCTGGTAAGGAGGTGGTGGCAAGAGCAAAGCCCGACCTGGCCGCCAGGGGCGGGAGGCGGCAGCGGGATGGCCGGCGAGATGAGAAAGTGGTGGGGAAGCAGAGAGACTGGAAAGGGGGTGAGTGGGAAAGAGAGAGTGGGGGAGGGGGAGGGAAAGTGGGGCAGGAGGAAAGGGGGAACAGCCGGCCCCAAATATCGCACAGATGCTTTGTGCGGGTAGGCTAGTAAGAATATATTTGTGGGTTTTGTTATGAGTTTGATAAAAACTAAATAAACTCTAGCTCTGGCTACCTTATTTTTATAAAAAGAATGCAACATCCAAAAAATTAACAGCTTGGTCCTGTACATGGTTTACTTTGTCCCATTTTTGTTCAGTGGAATTCAGTTGCTGATACCTCATAGGTGAATTGAGCAAGTGTCTTCTTTATCTGAGTTGCTTGAATGAAGGGGCTACTTCAGGCACAAAGGGAAATGAAGCAAGGGGGACGAGAATCTTTGTGCTGGGCGTAGGGCCTAGGTTATCACTTGCCACCCTGCTCCATTGTCCTCATTTCTCTCCTCCCCCTGCTGCTGCAGCCATGGCAACATTTCCCCCACCACTACCTTGTTCCTCCCTCTGCTGTGCTTCCCTCCACATCATGCATGGTGACAGGCATGGAGGGAAAGAAAGCTGGGCATCCCCCTCACCCTCTCCAGCCTGCAAAGTGCTTGCTTTGTGCTGGCAGGTCTTTTATCCAGTTGGAGCAAAGCAAGTGCTCCATGGGCTGAAGGAGGGTGAGGGGGCTGCTGGGCTTTCCTTCCCAGCACTGGCCACAAGGATGCCAGGGGGCAAAGTGTGGACCTGCATATCCGGAGGGAGGAATGAGGTTGCGGCAAGCAGGAGGAATTCTGCCCTGGTGGCGGGGGCAGGAGGGAGAGAAATGGGCTGCGATGGGGGAGGGAAATAGGTAGGGAGAGACACAGAGTGGCAGCCTCTGTGCTTGAGCCATTGCCTAGCTTTCTCTGCCACTGGGCTACTTGTAACTGAGAGATGTGACTGACTTTGGAAAGTGTACTCTCTGAGTTACCAATTAACATACAAAGGTAGTCCTATGTAGAGTGCATTGCACTAGTCAAGCCTGAAGGTTACCTGTATATGCCATACTGTTTTAATGTTGCTGTCTTTCAGGAATGGATGCTTTTAGAAACAGGGTTCTAAAACTAGAGGCCCACCCCCACCCCGCAGTCCCAAGCAACTCAGGAGCAAGCTGTCTGGAGGGCAGAGGCCTTACCAGACAAGTGTTGAGATGGTCTGGGATAATGGGTGACAGAAGCCTTGGCTTGGCTCCTCCATTGCTGACAAAGCCCAGGGCAGGCCCAGCAGTGGCATTTGTTGGGCTGATGGGCCAGGGGAGAGCTTCCTCTCAGGAGACTCTCCCTAGAGCTTATCTAATGAGTAGCCAAATTAGTGCCGTTGTTGTGCTGCCCTTGGCTTTGTGAGCAGTGGAGGGTTTACATGGCTTTCAACTCCCATCTCCCTGTCTGCCCTGGTTTGCCATGCTTTCAAAGCAGGGTTCTCTTCTACTCTTGTGGAAGAGTGCAGATAAGTTTCAGTGCTTGCCTGTGCTCCAGGAGCGCTCTGCTAGACTGGAAACATGTTTGGCCCTCCGCATTGTGTTTCTGGTCTGTACATCATATAGTCAGGATATCCGCCAGTAACTTTAAACATGGGGCAAGGTGTGTCATGCAGCTTTATGTATTATTTTAGTGTGTCACAGTATGAGAAAGTTTGAGAACCCCATTCAGACTCTTAGTGTAGGTGCATTGCTAGTTTGATGAAGAGCTTAAATTTATGTATTTAGTCTAAATTACATTTATGTAATCTCACATGCTTTGCATTTCACTGGAATCTTAAAGGGCTTTTGATTCCCCTCACCTCCCATTGCATAGCACTGCAACAAATTCATGTGTGTTTTAAAACCTGAGGTTTCAGATACATTTCATAAAAATGTAAATTGTCTTGTGTATATTATACTCTTAAATATTAAATGCTTAAGATATGGTATACACTGTTAACAGCTGCTGGCAGATTGTGAGACACAATTGTCTTCTAATGAGAATCTTGTGTGCACAGAAGAAAAAGAATAGAGTTGATTGTACGCAATCTACAAAATTTAAATGTACTTTTGGATTATTTGCATGTCTAATTGCTGTGCAATCAAAACTAAGTGAACTGTAGCAACTTGAAGCCACAGAATGAAAAGCAATCATATTTATAGAGGAAATATCACATTAACATGCAGGTCTGCCTGAATATTTAGAGTTAGAACCTTTTTTTAATTATAAGTGTTTGAAAAATAAATTCATGTATGTGTGTAATAAAAGAATGAATGTGACCCTGAAACATCAGCTGTGCTTTGTTGTAGCAGAGCAACTGGCACTGAGAAGAAGCTAGCAGTGCTATGTATTTTGATGATAAGGGACTATGGCAGAAGAGCTGTTAATTACCTGCTTTGTTTGATATAGAAAGTAATGGCTTTGCACTTTTTCCCTCTCCAGTGACAGTGCTCAGTTAAAGTAAAGTGTGCCATCAGTTAAACCTATATTAAACAATGATAAAGCCATCTGTGTGTGGTGCTGAATAAAACTAATAGAATTTTTAGCTGCAGCTTTGCTTTGTGTGGATGACTATACATTCACACTAATAGGATGTGTCGTGTTTTACCTAGTATTATAGGAACATAGGAAGCTGCCATATCCTGAGTCAGACCATAGGTCCATCTCGCTCAATATTGTCTACACAGACTGGCAGCGGTTTCTCCAAGGTTGCAGGCAGGAATCTCTCTCAGCCCTATCTTGGAGATCCCAGGGAGGGAACTCGGAACCTTCCGCTCTTCCCAGAGCGGCTCCATCCCCTAAGGGTAAAATGCAACAGTAGAAACCAAAGCTGCAAAGTGTTGTGCTTATGTGCAGGGTAGCAAGAAAAGATAACTTCAGCTTGTACATGTTTGTGTATATATAGGAAATAGAAGCAGGAAATCAACTTGGTTAATAGAGGAACTGTTTATTATTATGTAATGTATCAAGGTCATCTTTTTACTGCCTGTGTGATTTTGGCAAGAATGTTTGCTTAATTATTTGTAGCATGCTCTGAATTCATCAATAGAGAGCAGGTGGGCCTTGCTATATGCAATACTGCTATTTGCAGTTCCGTGTATCTGCTTTCAGAAAAAAGGAGGCACTTAACCTCAGCATACGCGGGTACAGAAAGAGTTAGTACTGGCATATCCACAATTCCTAGGTAGCTGGAAATGATCTCCGAGGTAATTTCTGGCCGCCATTTTGTGCCTCTTCTATAAAATAATAATTTAACCACAATTTTTTGAGGAAAATTCCCAAAGTTTGGGGGCATCGCTGGACAGTTGGAGACCTGCAGAGCAAGGTATGGGACTTTTTGGCTCCCATTTCTGCCATTTTTTGCTGTTTTGTGTCTTTGTTGCTTTTCAGGAACCTAGCCCCACAATCCCTATAGACTCAGTGCGTTATCATCTGTGGAAAATCAGAGGGAATGGAACCTCTGCAGATAATACAATTCACCTGTAGGGGCAAAATCTATATTGTGCAGTTAGTATATTGAGCAGCTTTTGGAGATGATTTGTAACTTCTACTGCTTTGAGAACTTTTTTTTGTTGAAAAGCAGTATATAAGTAATAGTTGTAATACCAGAGCTAGAAAAATATTGGATGTCCGGTTTGATGCCGATGCCTAAGAATTCTAACATTTAAACTGTTTCCTTAAAAATAAAAATATTTATACATAGTGTTCAAACTACTTATAAAGTACCTTATAATGTACTTGATAGTTTAAAAAATCTTGTAAGCTAAGGCAGCATTATTGCACATACAGGACTATAGACTGAGCAATAATGGCATGCTTAAGGCCACGAAAGGACCCAAAAAGATTCCACCACCATATAACAATCTAAAAGCTTAAGTTTTAAAAGTATGCATGGAACATTAAAAACTATCAAATTTATAAATGGTGGAAGTATAGAATTCCTCCAAATACCTTGGAATTAAAAGGTAGTATAAAGATAAACTTTTAATAAACATTCTTCAGTAACACATTAATGTGGACAATATATATAAAAAGGTAAAAAACATGTAAGAATAGAAAGCATAAATGTAGAGCAACAAATGAGAATTAACATTCAGACTTGCTGCTGAAATCCCCAAAATGAATATGCAAAGAATATCAGAACTTGCTGGTCAGTCCTCCATAAGTCAACCCTCTAAGTATGTGGAAGTCCAATATGAATTGAAGGAGAATCCAGTTGTCCTTAAATCAGATGAAACTGTGAATTCTGTATCTTATGGGATGTTGACATCAATTGCCAGTCATATAAAGGGAATGTCCTTTTCTAATATAACCAAACACGTTTCGGCCTATAATGGGCCTTCCTCGGTGGCATTATTATAAAGGAATTCTTATAATTTCCCAAGTAGCAGCTATGCTCTCATGTGGAGCCAGGCTTTTGATTTTCAATTAATTAGTAAAACTTCAAAAACTTTTTACTATAAACTTGGATATCTTGCCAGCAAGGCCATTTACTTGTGTCCCCTAGTTTCAATGAATTGAAACTACCTCATGAGTTCATAACTGTATTTTATTTACCTTAATAAATGTGTGTCTTGCTCTTCATTGAAACTTACAGCAGCTTTCAGTAAATACTGTATGTAAAATATGTAAAACCGTATACATAAAACATTTTCATAAACACGGGTAGAAATGTAAGCAGCCATAAAACTGAAGCCAGCAGCTAAGAACATAAATACACACAATTTAAAGAGAGAATGTTCTAAGAAGTCAAAACATTTTTACGTTCTCTGTAAAAGCAGCGACTGTGCTGTTAAGTTCTACCTCATAAGTGAGTTCTTTAACCGTGGGACAACTGCCAAATTTCTATGGACTAGAGGGGGCCATTACGGACCCACAGCACTCAAATTATTTGAGGCCAAGACGTTGGCGCAACTCCTCTATGGTGCCCAATCAGGGTCCCCCTCCAATCTTGCCCCCTTGGAGTGGTGCAGTCCAAATTTCTAAGTGCGGCCCTCAAGTACCTCGCTGTGTCTCAAATGCTGTACTATGCTTGGAAACGAGCATGATAAAGGTTGAGGCCAGAGTGTGGTTGTCCATTCTTAACCTCTGGCTTAAATTATTCCTCAACCCTCGGGGTTTGGCCCGTTGACCCTACAGCACAATTTTCAATCTTCCTGGAAGAGGGCTGTGTGGACAAAATAATCGTTCCTGGGTGGACTAAATTATCGCCCCCAAACCGCTTGCTATGGACTGTGACCAGGTGAAAACAGTAATCAAACAGAGGATAATGTACACTAGGAACATAGGGAGCTGCCATATACGGAGTCAGACCATTGGTCTATCTAGCTCAGTATTGTCTTCACAGACTGGCAGTGGCTTCTCCAAGGTTGCAGGCAGGACTCTCTCTCAGCCCTATCTTGGAGAAGCCAGGGAGGGAACTTGAAACCTTCTGCTCTTCTCAGAGCGGCTTCATCCCCTGAGGGGAATATCTTGCAGTGCTCACACATCGTCTCCCATTCATATGCAACCAGGGCAGACCCTGCTCAGCTACGGGGACAAGTCATGCTTGCTACCACAAGACCAGCTCTCCTCTGAGAGCTGACACTGAGCACCAGGCTGACCTATGCAGGTTCCATCCTTCCTGTCCTCAGAAAGGCTTCAGTCCTTGGAAATCTGCCTATGCATACCTGTCACAGCTAGAAATCCCAAGCCACAGAAAGGCTTACACCTCACCGGTTGGCATGCCATTCTTTCCGCTGTATTGGAAGGCAAATACAGAAAGATCCCAATCTCTCAGAGACTGTGAGAAACCACAGAACATGCTGTCTACTTTTGCCCCTTGACATCCAGGCCAAGCTTATGTATCCACTACTTCGCATGTACCCTGGCTGCTCAAACCATATCTATACCCGGTTGCTGCTTTCGGATGAAGACCTGGCCTTCACGTATAATACTGCCAGGTTCTACGTGGCAGTGTGTAGGATTCACTGAGTCGTGACTGCCAGGCCATTCCATTTTATCAGCTCTGTGTAGTTTTAAACAGCTGACTCTTTTTTTTTTTTTCTTTTTTCATGTTCCTATTTAGATGCCTTATTTTATTATTATTATTTCTTGTTTACACAGTCAGACAGGTGTAATTGACTGGTTTGTTTTATCCAGACATCGAGTCCTTTCCAAGGACCTAGGATGGCTGGATTTTATTGTCAATGTTGTTGTTGTAGTTTTAGATATCGTCGCAGAATATAGGCTGTTCCCAGTAAAGCTGCTTTATGTAATTGGCTGGTGGTGATTCCTGTGGCCCCTATGGTGTTGAGGTGCTCTTCAAGGTCTTTTGGGATTGCACCTAGGGTGCCAATTACCACTGGGATTATTTTGGTCTTTTTCTGCCACAGCCTTTCAATTTCAATTTGTAGATCTTTGTATTTTGTGATTTTTTTCTATTTCTTTTTCTTCTTTTCTGCTATCCCCTGGTATTGCTATGTCAATTATTTTGACTTGTTTTTCTTTCTTCTCAACTACGGTGATATCTGGTGTATTGTGTGGCAGATGTTTGTCTGTTTGTAGTCGGAAGTCCCATAATATTTTTACATCTTCACCCCTCAGCCGGCCCGCCGCCAGCCAATTGTCCTCTTTCCTGGGTGCGCCAGCCAATCAGGCGCCTCCATAGCTCAGCCAATCATCTGGGCTGCCGGACGCATTTCTCCCTGGCACACCCAGGAGAATTATATATATAGATAATATAGCTTTATACTATTAGAGTAGTAATTTTAAAGTAATATAGTTTTATGGTCCCATAATTTGTTTTTATTTTGAATCGTGCTTTACTGTTCTAAATCAAATCATCTTTATTACGGTCCGAGACCAGCATAAGATAGAACAGTAGAGCATGATTCAAAATAATAAGATTATAAAAACAAATTATGGAACCATAAAACTATATTAATATAAAATTACTTCTCTAATAGTATAAAGCTAAATTATAATACTAGAAAGTTACCCCATTTGCTCCTGCAATGTGGCACACCTATTTCAGTGGTATCTTTGGAATGGTGAAGTCTTTCAACATAATAATTCTAGGAAGCCCTATGACAATTTACCAGAGTGGCCTCCAGTCACTATAACCAGAGTGGCCTCCAGTAGGAGAGCCAATCGGGATGAGGAGATTTTACCAGTTCTGGATGGGGTTGCACTCCCCTTGAAGGAGCAAGTACGCAGCTTGGGGGTACTACTGGACCCGGCTCTGCTTTTGGAAGCTCAGGTGGAGGCGGTGGCCAGGGGTGCCTTTGCACGGCTTCGGCTGGTGCGCCAGCTGCGTCCCTTTCTCGAGAAGGCAGATCTGGCCACGGTTACTCATTCCTCAGTCACGTCACGGCTGGATTACTGTAACGCGCTCTACGTGGGGCTGCCCTTGAAGAATATCCGGAAACTGCAGCTAGTGCAAAACGCGGCAGCGAGGGTTTTATCCGGAGCTGCCCGTTGGGAACATATCACCCCCATTTTGAAAGAGCTGCACTGGCTACCGGTTCGTTTCCGGGTCTAATTCAAGGTGCTGGTTTTGACCTTTAAAGCCCTAAACGGTTTGGGCCCGGGGTATTTGAGGGGCCGCCTGCTCCCAAGGGTTGCTGCCCGCTTGACGAGGACATCTGAGGGGGCCCTGCTCCGGGTGCCGACAATGAGAGAGGCCCGGCTGTCGTGCACTCAGGACAGGGGCTTCTCTGTTGCTGCCCCAGACTCTGGAATGCTCTCCCAGTGGCCATTCGTTCCTCAGACTCCATCATGGCTTTTAGAAAGCTTGTAAAGACTTGGCTTTTTGCCCAGGCTTTTACATAATCGTTTTTACTGCTGCTTCTGGGTGTTTTTATTTGTTGTATTGTTTTATGCCTGTTTTTATACTCTTAGCATGTTGTTTTTATTGTGTTTTTATTGTATGTTTTTAACTTTTGTAAACCGCCTTGGGGCTATATTTTAACGAAAGGCGGTATAAAAATGCAGAAATAAATAAATAAAAATAAATAATGGAAATTAAGGATTTAATTGCCATGCTTGGTTCAGGGAAAGCTCCTAGGGAAGATATACTATCTCCCGAGGTATTTACATTGGATGTTGACTGGTGGGCTCCAGTTCTAGCCACATTATTCTCCCAAATAAACAGCACAGGTAACTTTCTTACAGGATGGTCATCTAGCATTGTGATTCCAGTTTATAAGAAAGGGGATCCTTCAGACCCTAAGAACTATAGACCCATCAGTCTCCTTGATGTGACCTATAGATTGGTATGCTTGATATCTTCTCCATAAATTGCATATATGGGAGGAAGAAAACTTCATTATCCATGAGGAGCAAGCTGGCTTTAGGAAAGGCAGATGTACCATAGACCAGATCAGTGTTCTCTCTGATTTTTTTCATCTGTGTGCAGAATGAATTTTGTTCTGGGCAGCAGTATCAAGGCCGTGTGTGTGTGCACACATGCATTCAGAGTGGGACCTTCCTGATTCAACCTGAGCGGGATCTAAAATTAATTGAGCAGATATCAAAAACTCTGTGAGAGCACGCACACGCCTTAGAAGGAACACTGAACCAGATATACGTTTTACATCTTTTAATTTCAACATATACTCAGGGTTCAGATAAGTATATATGTACAGCCTTTATTTTTCTGCAGCATTTGATGTTGTGGACTGGGATTGGTTGTGGCTTAAATTAGCTACAACCAATATTGATAAAAGAATTTTATGGCTCATTCAGAGAGCCAGTGTGGTGTAGTGGTTAGAGTACAGGACTAGGACCAGGGAGAGCCGAGTTCAAATCCCCATTCAGCCATGATACTAGCTGGGTGACTCTGGGCCAGTCACTTCTCTCTCAGCCTAACCTACTTCACAGGGTTGTTATGAGGATATAAAATATAAGCATATAAAATGTGATATATATAAAATGCAAAAAGCGGTGGCTAAAACAGAGGTATATAAAAGAGCCAGCGTGGTGTAGTGGTTCGAGTGCTGGACTAGGACCGGGGAGACCCGAATTCAAATCCCCATTCAGCCATAAAACTAGCTGGGTGACTCTGGGCCAGTCACTTCTCTCTCAGCCTAACCTACTTCACAGGGTTGTTGTGAAAGAGAAACTCAAGTATGTAGTACACCGCTCTGGGGTCCTTGAAGGAAGAGCGGGATATAAATGTAAATAAATAAATAAATTCAGGGGCTATATCAGGACAATACCATGTTAGTTAGAATTGGGCTTCAAGGTACTCTGATAGAACAAATTTAAATTTACTAGAGTTGTAAAATGGGGCTGTACATTGGCCTTTTTTTTAAACATATGTAACAGCATACAAGCATGATATCTCCTTCTTTCTTCACACCCTCAGAACTCAAAAAGTAGCAGTCCTGTTATATGCTGATGACTTAATTTTGATTTCTCAAAATAGACTAGGCTTAAAGAGAACGTTACCTAAGTTTGACAGTTTCTGTAATGAGGAAAAACTGTCCATAAATTACTCCAAATCTAACGTAATGGTCTTTGGAAAAAGGCCACAACTTCAAATGGCTATTCGATGGACACATTCTGGAGCAAATGCAGTCCTTTAAGTATTGGGGGATAAATATTGATGTTAATATTAATTGGAAACATCACATAGTCCACTTTGCTAGCAGGTGCTAAAACTAATGCACAGCTGTAACGCTTCTTTTATTCTAGAGGGAGACTATTGATGAACCCCCTTCTGAAGATCTATGTTTCTTAAACCATCTCTCAAATGTTATATGGAGCAGAAATCTGGGGAGAAAAAGTAAAGGAAGAGTTAAGAGATTACAACAAATAATTTCTTGAGAAAATTACTAGGATTCCCTCCAGGTACTCCAGTCACCCAGCTTAGGGCAGAGACCCTCCATTGCTGCTAAAAGTTATTTATCTTTCCTTCACTATTGGCTGATACAAGCCTCGCAGTGATGTTTTGGCTTGAACAATTAAAGGAAGGAGGTTGGGCACAGCATTGTGAGGGTCTGCTAAGAAAATACAATATAATGGATGATTTCTTGGACAACTGCCAGGGTGTGACGCTGAGGAATTGGGTTTTTGAGTAGGACACCGCAGGATATATGGCAATAATCAACTGCTCATGTTTCTCAGTTTGGTTCCCCAGAATAAAGAGGAACCATTCTGAGGCATCCTATTTTCTTCCTCGAACCTACGCTCTGATATGCAGAGCTTTCTCAGAACTTCGATTTCAGATGATGCCTTGTGCAAAATTGGGAGATATATGGGTATACCACTGGCTGAACAAACATGTATTTATGGTTGTGATCAGATTGAAGATATTATCCATTATTTGCTGTTCTGTCCTCTGTATACAGAACCACGGAAGAAATTTCTGGTACCTTTTTTTCAACAGTTTCCTGATAAATCATCTTACGATACATTTTTTGAGGAATTATTGCGTGATAATTTTCCACATGTAACTTACTCTGTTGCCTTATTTGCTGTGGCAGCTAGAAAGTTATGAACCTCTTTTATTTTAAGCAACCAGGAATGTTGATTTTATGGATTTTAAGACTTGTCGCCTTTTTCAAGGCACTTGTTTTAACTGTATGTATTTGATATTACTGTATTTTGTTTATATGCATTGTCCTGTGGCTGAGCATACTAAAAATATTGATTGATTGAATACTATAAAGCTGTTATCCTTAAAGGGTATCTATGAGATAGATACCTTTCTAATATCTAAAAGACAGATATTAATAGATATTATCTAATATCTAATACTGATCTAATATCTAATAGATAGCTATATTTTAAAAATTATGAACATATCAAATGTGAAATATATAGGATACGAAAAGCAGTGGCTAAAAGAGGGTATATAAGGCATCTAAATAGGAACACTATAACAAGATAATGGCTTCGGATTTCTAGCTGTGACAGGTACACAGCGGGTCTTATGCTGCTCTTGGACTATAATAAAGATGATTGATTGGTTGGTTGACTACTTCCAAGAAGGCCATGTCTCTTGTACTCATCAAACAGATTTCTGCTAATGGCAGGCCAGAGAGCAGGGCCTCGGGTTCTGGGCAGGTTGATAAGAGTAGGCAGTCCTTAAGTTAACTTGGTGTCTGGTCTCAAAAGGCCTTAGATTAAAGCCAGCACTTTGAATTGTGCTCAAAAGCTACTTGGCAGCCAGTGAAGCTGGAGCAAAATGTTTGTAATATGCTTCTGTTGATTTACCCCACTGTGATATTCTGAACCAGTCAAAGCTTCCGAATGGTTTCTAGTTTAATAAAGTGCATTACAGTAATCCTGTTTGGATGAAAAACATGGATAATTGTGGTCAGATTTGACTGTTTCAGTAACTGGCACACTAGCCAAGACTCGTAGATGGCACTCCTGGCAAGGCTCCTGAACATCCAGGGACAATGTTGCGCCTAAGAGACAGGGCCACCTCTTGGGGTGTGTGGGGTCCAGACAGCAACACTGAGATGCAGGGACTTGGTGAAGAGGCAGCAACAGGGAGATAACCTGGATTTGCTCCATCATTGCCAGCTCCTGGAGCACAGCTCCTGCTGCAGCAGCTGTGCCAGACCTAGCCGGGCCCTGTGGTGTACTCTGCTTGGTTGCACACAGTGGTGGCTCCAACTGGGCTGTCGCTTCTAAGGGCAAACCAGAGAGAAGGGTAGCCCATCTGGAGCTGCACTATGTACAGCAAATGAAGGCCCTGTTGTGTCAGGAATGGAGCTGCTTGGCAGGAGCTGCACTGCAGTACTTGTAGTGAACAGGGATATTCCAGCCTGGAAACTGCACTGCTGCTGGTGGAATGCTAGGGATGGGCATGGAGCTCAGGGCGATGCCCCCAAGGATGCTAGGAGTATCCCCAGCTTTAAAACCTGGTCTTTCAGGCATAGAATGAAACCTTTCAAGAAACTAAGAATCCATTCAGGTCCATAAATCTTCTGGAATGGACAATCTCAACTAGTCTTCCACCCCTACAGAGGGCATGAGTAGTCACAAGGCCAGACCTATCTAGTTGGTGATATGTTCATGAAAATGGGGTTATTTCAGGTTCCCACATCCACAGATCTTCCTCTTCCTTGTAGTATACTCTAATTTCCCACCCCATTTTTTTCTTCTGTTTACGGAATAAGTTTTGTTCTGTGTGGCAGAATCAAGGCACTGTGTGTGCACATGCATTCAGAGTGGGACCTTCCTGATTCAATCTGAGCAGGATCTAAAATTATCTGAGTGGACATCAAAACCTTTGTGAGTGCACAGACACAGGGACGCCTTAGAGGGAACACTGTTTCCATGTCTAGAACACCACATCAATTGCATGACCAGCTAAATGCATTGGGCTGGTCGCAATCTGAGACAAGACCATGACTGTCATGGAAGCCATGGATTCCAGAGTGGTTCCTTTTAAGGCAGCCTCAGCGTGGATGTTGGGCGTGGAGTCAGCACCACATCTGAGATAACCTCCATCAGCTCAGGCGAGAGTGTGTTAGGCAGTGGGATGGATAGTATACTGACAGAATCCCAATCTTGGGAGTCCAGTAGTGGGTACAAATACTCAAAATGTGGTTTGTGGACAGGATGCCTAATCAGGATGCTTAATTCCCCTCCACACTCATTGAGCAAAGGTAGGCTCTGTAGACTTGCCAGCTTGCACACGCAACCACTATGCCATGCCAGTTCTCTGGTCACTGGACCTGTTCAAAGGTCTTGTGGAATGTCACAGGTGCTGGTTCAAAGCACCTTCCCCACTCCCTCCTTATATGTGAAGCTTCCCAAGCCCTTCCTCTGAAAAGCCATTGCCAAAGTTTGAGGAACCTTTGGCAACTGCATGGGGGGCTGTAGGAGGAGGGGAAGCAATGCCTTGGCTAGCAGTTCTCCTCGTGGCTTCCAGATACTTCATTATTTATTTATTTGTTTATTTATAAAATATCTATACCTGGCCCTCCAGTAATATACTGCTCAGAACGGCTTATATTAATAAAATATATAAAATATATAAAATAAAAACTCTTTTTCATACAGTGGTCCACCAGATGCCCTTGAAAAGCCCACAGGCAAGAGATGATGGCATGCCCTCCCTCTCTTGTTTTTGCTTTCCTGCAATTGGTATTTAGAGGCATCTTGCCTCTGAGGCTGGAGTTGCCCTATAGCCACCAGACTAATATCTGTTGATAGACCTGTCCTCCATGAATTTGTCTAACCCCGTTTTTAAGCCATCCAAGCTGGTGGCCATCACCACATCCCTTGGCAGAGAATTCTATAGATTGATTACAGTGGTCCCTCGACTTACGAAGATAATCCGTTCCGAACGCACGTTCATAGGTCGGAATTTTCGTAAGTCGAAAAGCACATCCACGGAGGTCCGGAAACACTCGTAAGTCGAGGAAACCGCATCTAAAAATTCGTAGTTCGAGGAAGCCACATCTAAACCGGCAACGACTTCCGGTATTTTTTGTCGTTTGTATGTCGAAATCTTCGGATGTCGAGTACTTTGTAAGTCGAGGGACCACTGTATTTATTTATTCAATTTATGTACCGCTCTTCACTAAAATAATCTCAAAGCGGCTTACAATATAGTTAAAACAATACACAGTTACCCTGACAGGTACCTAAACCAGATAACCGCCAAAATACCACCTGGACACCAGCACGATGCAGTGCCTTGCAAACAGTAGTCCTGGAAGGGAGATATCAAAAAATCCCCTACAAAGAACATACTTGTTTCTGAAAATTGGGGGATATTGAAACAATGGCTCATGTGCTCCTTTATTGTCAATTTTACCAGGATATACAGCATAAACATATAATCCCTTTTATTAGAAGTCATCCAGGTTGTACACATTCTTTTTATCTTCATTATCTTTTAACTGAACAGAATGACTTGAGATCTTATAATGTGTATAAGTTCTGTGTAATAGCCAGTAGAATTCACCAGGAGTTCATTAAGAATCATTGTTAACTGATCTTTATGCTTAACTACATGCTTAACTACTAAAGGTTATATAGGTTTTTTTGGTTGGGCTTCTGTTTGTAAACTGTGCTGGTCTGTGTCTGTAATAAAGAGTACTCAGACATTGCACAATTAAAATACAAAAATGAGAGCTATTAATATATACATAGATACATTGTTTATTTATTTATTTATTCATAAACGCCTCCTCGCTCAGATCAACTCCATTCCACCATATCCTCTATTCAGTCATTGACCTTCTTTGTCTTAGCACTTGGGGGTGGGGGAGCAAGGGCTTGACTGTGTGTGTGCACTGAATGTACACCACCTGCAGATTAGGACCAATTAGGTCTGTTATCTCTCATCCCCATATACTGCTGTTCACATGTTCATAGAATATAATTAATCATAATTATATTCACGATTTCACTAGGTTCTTTATGAGTTTTAAAAGAAAAAAATCAATTTAAATAAAAAAATCAGAGTTAAATCAAAAAAGTTTAATTTTGATTTTTTTAAAATTGATTTTTATCAAGCCTAGGATTTACAGTACTGTGACATGTTGCTGTAGGACACACTTGTATTCCCTTAACTAAAAGGTTAAATCATGAAGATCATGGTTAAAACATTTTAATTACACAGAATTATTGAAAGTTATCCTAATATAAAAATTATGTTTCCATCAACAACAAGTAAACAGAGAGGCACAAAGTCCAGATATTCAGATAAATATGGCAGAAACATATGTACAGTAGAAGTATACCTCTCTCAGGGTCATTTTTGAAGCCTTCAGTGGTGATGAAAGCACCTAGTCTATCTATCTATATAAAACGCTAGCGTGGTACATGGCAAGACTACTGGTACATGACAAGCCCTGCCTCCACTGCAACTGCAACCTAGCCACAACCAATGAAAACATGTACCGCCAAGGAGAGCCTTCTGTATCATCACCTTCTCGCAACCACCTTCTGTCTTGCACGCTGGCTCTGAGGGGAAGGGGTGGCTCCTCTAAAGCGGGACATGTGGCAGCTTAGGGGAGAGAGGGCAGCATCCCTGACATGATTCCGGCCCGCTGATTTGCCAGGGAGTGGGCGCAGGTGGAAGGGCGGGTGGCAAGAGCCTTGCCGGTGATTGGAGTGCTGGGGAGGGGGGAGCTCAGGGGAGCTCTCTTGCTGCTGCTGGGGGAAGGAGCGAGAGCACACATGAACAGGCTAGAGCAGAGTGGGCTGCAGGACCATGCTGGGCCTGGTCTCGGTGGTGAAGCCAGAGGAGGCTGTGCTCTGCCCCCATCCTCCCACTAGTGGCGTGGCAGTGCTTCCCCCTTCTCCTCCTTGGCAGAGGCCTCTTCCTCCTCCTTGGCAGGTCCCATGGAAGGTTTGCCAGTGAAAGTGCAGGCCTCCAACTGGGCCTTCTACACGGTGAGGAGGAAAGGAGTAACTGTTGCCATAAATTTAGTTTTGCAGTCCCCCATCCCCTCCCACTCCCATTTTGTAGCTCCGATCCTGGCTGGGACAGAGCGTGGTGGCCAGCCGGCCTTTGGTGTGCATGACGGGCATGTCAAACTTTAAGAAATGCAGTCATTGTAGATCTAAGATCTCTTTCCCCGATACTCATACTGACTGTCTATTGTGCCTGGGGGAATCCCACGTTGTTAAGACCTATCTTCACTGCCAGAAGTTCATGAAACAGACTTGCAAAAATAGGCTTCTCACGTGCGAGCAGCCCTGTGGCAACTGGCTCTCCGGTCATCGGAAGCCTTGTCTTGGAAACGGTCAGTAAAGATCGCCTCATCGGGACTATCGGAGCATGTGGTATCTGCTTCTGCAGAATCTAAAGTCCTGACCTCAGACACAGCCGCCAGCATGAGGAGGAGGCTGTGGGCAGGGCCGGCTGCCGGAATGAGGAGGTGGCAGGTGGGCCGGTCAGAAACCGTGGGGGGGGGGGGAGCGGCCCAGGTGGGCCGTCAGAGGTGCAGATGTTCTGCACCCAGCCCAGCTAGTTTGTAGTAATGTCTCAAGCATGGAATATGTGAGCTGTTTGCACAGAATTATTTTATGCACTTATTCTAGACAGTATTAGCAGTATAATCAGATAATTATGTTAATTTATAATTGCAGCTGGACCAGTGCAGAAGCAATGTTGCTCATTTGTTATCAGACCTCTTGCGATTCAGAGTGATAGTGATATACTGAAATGTCTTCTGAAGAAAGAAGTCTTGTTCCTATGGTTAGGAGATTGGGAGTGCCATGCCTGCTTCCATGTATTTTTCACTCATTTCCTAAAAAGAATAGAAATTTCAGATTAAGGTGCCCATCTTAATTTTCGCAACATATAAGCTGTAAAGACTGTGTACAGTCTGATGTGTAATGATGGCTTTAGAAATGAGGCTCCATGCACCCACACCTTGCCTTGATCAGAGATGCATCAGACAGAAATTCATTAAGGACATCTCTAGGAAATGATTAGGGAAGCTGCACCTGTTAAATTTCTGCCTGGATTTATCCCTCCCTAGCCCAATATGCAAATGAAGGACCAAGGCAATAGGATGTTCTGGGCTTATAATGGTGGATTGTTTGGGTGGGGGGGGGAGATTCTCCACTTGTTGAAAACACAGCTTAATAGAGTGAAAACAGTCTCCAGCTTAACTCTACTGGCACAATTGTGCCAGTATAATATATTGCTTTAACTTGCTACTGTTGAGCTAACATGCATTAAATGAGTTTTATGTTTTTCCAGGAAGAGCAAAACAGAGGCAAGCCCAACTGGGAACATCTGAATGAAGACTTGCATGTACTAATCACTGTGGAAGATGCTCAAAACAGAGCAGAAATCAAACTGAAGAGGGCTGTGGAGGAAGTAAAAAAATTATTGGTACCTGCAGTAAGTAAACCTATTGATATACCTGTGTTTTGAGATGTGTTAAATTGAAGAACCAAAGTACCTTCCATGAGTATCGGATTACATGCATGTAAAAGAGACTTTGAAGTGTAGTACTTTTGTATGTATGTGTATTCTAAAACCTCATGGAAGGCTGTGTCAACATAATAATGCACTGTAATGTCGAAAAAGACATCAAAAGGAGTTAAACATAGCTTGCTTTTTCAAAAGTAACAGTTCTCCTGTTTGGAAAAAGGAGAATGCTCCCTCTTCATCCACGAGGATTCTGTTCCCTTCTATTTCTGTTAGTAAAGAGACCAAAACCCTGTGGAGATTGGGGGGTTAGATTGCTAAGCACACTGAAGTGTGCTGAAAATCAGCAGAAATAGGCACAATATTTTGCTCTCCAGCAGTGTACCCCAAATGCCCAAATCCTCTGATTTTCATTGGTTGGTGAGGTTTGGGAGGGCGGTAGGGATGTGCACGGACTGCAGAGGCGCCATCCAACGCCAGGGGTGTGTGTTGCTTTAAGGGCGGGGGGAGTTGTACTTATCCCTCCCGCCGCTTTTCTCCTCCAGCGCTCCATTTTCAAAGAAAATCTTGGGGGCGGCAGCGGTCCTCCCTGCCACCCCTGCCCCCTTGTTGCCTGCTAAAAGCGGAATTAACTTCCATGCATGCGCCCGCCGCTGCCACACGTGCGCGTCGTGCACATCACAATGACATGTTTGATGCTCGCGGAGGTGGGTGCATGCGCGGAAGTTACTTCCACTTTTAGCAGGCAACAAGGGGGCAGGGGCGGCAGGGAGGACTGCTGCCGCCCCGAAGATTTTACTTGAAAATGGAGCGACGGGAGGGCTAAGTACAACCCCCCACCCTTAAAGCAACACCCCTCCCCCGGCGACGGTCCATCAGACCAGCGAACCAGTTCGCAGGCCTCTAAGATGGCCTGCGAACCGGTTCATGCACATTTCTAGAGGGCAGTTTGCCGAAAAGAACCACAAAATGGCTTCATACTACAGAATGGCCCCAGGAAATGACGTCAGAAGTCATTTCCAGCCACTCAGGAACCATGGATAGGCAGGAAAAAGCCCTATTTTCACCCTGCGAATAAAGAAACCAGGTCCCAATGATCCAACTGTGGATATGTGAAACTGCAAAAGGAGAACTCGTGAATAATGAGGGTTACATTATGTAACAGTAGTATTGAAAACTGCAAAAAAAAAAAATTGAGGCCTTTGGCAACAAACTGAAGACTGCATGAGGCTTTTGGCTTTTTTAAAAAAAGATTAAGATCTACTCCTTTGCTTTGTGCAACCTGTTTGACCAAAGGCAATTTGCAATATGGCATGGATGGCTGGTGTTCAAAGATCTGTATTTTGCTCGGTTGCTGGGTTTGTCAAAGCCCTTGTGCGTAGCTAAAGTTCCTTTTTGCATTGTGTTCCGGAATGGAATAATCAAGATGCCCATTAGCAACTGGAACCTAGGTTGCTGTGGAGTTCAAAGAGCATGTTCTCTCGCCCGCCCACCCCACCCCCCAAAATCAGGTTCCTAGGAAAGTACACCAACTCCAAATATTCTTACTCATAATTATGATCATATTATTTCTCCAGCATATGAATAATTTGATTTTGTAGTTGTTCAAAATTCAATTTTGGTGAGGTATTTCTAAATATGTCTACAAATTGGTCTGTTAGATACTGAAACCTGAAATAGAAATAATTAATGGGACTCTTTGAAGGTATCCCTGTTGAAATGTGAGCACACTGCAAATTACATTGACTATAGCTAATTTTCCATGGCAAAAAAATTCATAGGTACACTGCATCCTTACACAGCTTAAATGACTGATTTGGAAATAGGATTTCATTCCCCACATGCATGTGACATTCATTTTATGAAAATAAAAGCTTTTTACACAGAGTTAAATGCCATGTTTTGCAATTCTTCAATGAAATCTTGCTAAAATTAAGCAGATGGGTTTGACATGCAGAAGAAAAAGTAATTTCAAAACACAAATTTGTTGTTCAGTCGGTATATTAAATTAAGATTCTGTTGTACCAGATGGAAAGGTTACTTGAATACTGTGGAGGGTTGCAGGGGGTGAGGGCACACAAAGCCCTTTTGAGCAGAACAAAGTTTTTTTCACACTTAAGAAACTGAGATATTAGAAAATTTTACTAAAATACGTTACATCTATACAAACTGAATGGATAGAACTTTAGATCTTCAACTTCGTTACCATTTAGAAAAGTGTTCTTAAGTTGATGACTTACGGATAGAATTCAATATTGGATGTAATACCGCAGTTCTGAATATATTTGTTTGATAACTGGGACTGTCAACCAACTAAAACTAAATTGATCTTCCTTTGAACTGATTCAATAGCCTAAATATATAAATACATACAAAAATCTCAATTTAGATGCTCTTTGGAGAAAGCATAAGAACATAAATTTAATGAAAACAACCACTTATTGTTAGGAAGTCAGTCGTTACTACTTTTCATACTCTAATAATGCTAGCTGATAATGTCAGGTGGTATGTCAACCTGTCTTAGATGGGGTTACATTCCCTTTGAAGGAACAGATTCAGGGGCTCACCGTTCATTAGGCAGTGGGAGACAGTTGTCTCCCGGCTGCTTCAAGGGGCCCCCCAGGAGGCCCCTCGCTTCTGCTCTGCAGACATAGGCTGCTGCCATCAAATGGCAAGACTCTGCTGCACTGCTGTGGCTGCTGGTGGGCAAACGAAGAGGAGGGAAGCGTTGGCCAGCAAGGGGACACAAGCAGCGTGAAGGGACAAAGCTCTCCCAATCAAATCAAGAGCTTCCTTGCGCCTCTATGAGGACGAGCCAGGGTGGCCCTGGCAGAACATGCCAGGATGCTTTTTGGCATGTGACGCTGCTGAAGAGGGAAAAAAGGAGTCCCCAGAGCAGCAGAAGGAAGCCGCAGCTCTGCCTCCTTCTCTCCGTTCTCTCCTTTTCATCATCTCGTGCTAGGGACAGCCTCATTAGTCAGAGTGGGAGGACAAGAGGACAAGTCGGCAACAACCATCGCCAGAGAATTTCACTCCTTTAGCAATCTGTGGGGGGCGGGGTGGCAGCAGCAGCAAAGAGAGGGAGTAGCTGTTCTATCACACACAGGTAATGGAGCAAAGGAAATGGGAGGCTATCCCGCGCACACCCAGTCGAGGCGAAGCCAGTAAACTAAGGCGCTGCTAGAAAAGGGTACTCCAGGGTGCAACTTGGCTCCTGTTAGTGCCAAGTCCAAAGGAGCTCTGTGCCTTTGCCTTTAATAAGGGCATTTGCTTCTGGCAATGGACTCCCACATGTGTTACTTTTTTTTTGAACAGGGCATGCCAGTGCCATTAACATTTAACGCAATGTATTATAGATCATAATGAAGGCTTCTGGATTGTTATGGCTAATCCAAGTGTGCTCATTGAACAGAAATGCTGAATTTGTTCTCGGGTTAAAGGCTTTTTAGTATACCCGACCCATTAGACGCACATTTGATCGGATGATATTTGTATGCACACATATGCATGTTGGCAATGTGACACAGAAAGGAGGGGGGAAACACCAGTTTTGATCTGAATGCACTTTCTAACCATCGTAGGCTTGTTTGTTTATATTTTTTTTCAACATTTTGCCCCCACCCCACTTTTCTGAAGGACTGCTCAAAGCAACAAACAAGTATATGTGGATGAAAACAACGCAGCCCAAACATTAAATTAAAATTACACTGAAAGGGCATAAAAATCAGGCTCTTTTTGCCAGTCAGGCTGGTTGCTGGGTCCCAAAGCCCTCAGCTTTCTCTTTTCTCCTTCGTGTGCTCACTTCCATCCTATGTGCGTGGTGGCGCGGAAGAAGGCAGCAGCGCAGCCCCTGTTGGGCAGCAGCAGCACAACTTAGGAGCCACAACAACAGCAGAGGCTTCTCTTCTGCTGCTGCCTTTGAGCAGCTGGAGCCTCAGTTCCTCAAAGGTGAGGCAGCTGACACAATGCCTCTGTCCCCAAAAGTAAACTTTTCCACTTGGCGTGGTTGAGGAGGTGGAATGGAGAGGGGAATAGAGAGAGAGAGAGCTGCTAACCTTTGGAAGGACAGCAATATCCTTATCTTGAAATGAAGCCTTGAGAAAGGTAGTGCTTTATCATTACTTCATTACCATTCCTTGAGTAGGTTTTACACGGGTGTAGGTCCTACTAAATTTTACTATGAGAAGAAGTGTTTGGGTGCAGCCCTAAGGTGACTTCTCAGTCCTAAAATAGAGTTACAATGTTCTTATAAATAGTAGGCTTGCAGTTAATGCCAAGCAGTGAGAGATTATTAGTATTTATTATTATTAGTTGGTTTACAAAAGTCAAAATACAATACAACTCCATAAAAATATATGTGCAGTGATTAAAGTTCTTCATTGATTCTGTTGTATTAGTTGGTTCTGCTTTTATTTACATCTTGTAACTAGTTGGGATAGTTAGCAGAGACATCGGGCCAGGAGAAGGAGAATAAGGCAGTGAGGGGCCCATTTTGAAATCTCGTCTCTGGGCCCACTCCAACCTTGTTATGCCCCTGAACAGATTTACAGTGTGGAAATTCTCCTGGACCCAGATTTGTCCCTAGGTGGTTATGATTATTGTGGCCAATGGAGCCTTTGCCTGCCTTTGGGCTGGTATGTCAGCTGTCTGTTTCTGTCTCAGACATGATTTTGGCTACCTGTGCCTTAGTTGTGTCTTGATTAGGTTGCTTTAATGTGCTCTACTTGGGCATGTCTTTGAAGTTTCTTCAGAAGCTATAGTTGATGCAAAATGTAGCCACTAGAGAATTTTGACAGGCACAGGACTTTGCACACTGCTTCTGGCACAGCTGCATCAGTTGTCAGTTTGCTTCCAGGTGTGATTCAAGGTGCTGGTTATGACCTTTAAAGGCCTAAATAGCTTGGGACCAGGTACTTGAAGGGCTGCCTGCCCCCCACATGAATCTGCTTGCGATCTTACAGGATCCTCTTGTGTGTTTCATTGCTCTCAGAGGCCCATCTTAGAGGCATTCCCTCTTTTTGGAAACCCCTCAGAGATGTGAGTTTTCTAGAAAAATCTGAAGTGGAACATTTTTTTTAAAAGTTCCCCATACAAATAGTTTTCTCATCTTCATATAATTCGAGTTAAAATGTCATCAGAAAATTTTACTTTGAAAATTTTCCTGATGCCCTAAATAGTGATCTGATTTTGCATATATATATGGACTTTGATGTTTATATTTAGTGTTCTTTTAACACACACACACACACACACACACACACACACACACACACACACACACTCTCAAATACCACCATATTAAAACAAATTCAAAACTTTTTGTGGAAATAAATCATTTTATTGGAATAATCAATAAAACATATATGTGCTCCCTCACACAGTTTGCCAGAACCTAAGGGGTATACTCGTGAGTCAAATGGGCCGTAAGCCAGAATTTGGCTTTTTAAAAGCCAAATCTGGCCACCTAGTTTACTAGCGATACTTATCTGAAAAACATTAATTACAACTTTAGAAACTGGCAAGCTTGCTTAAAATTGCATTGGCACCTATTCATTATTACTAAGGAATCTTTTAGAAAGCAAAAATGGTCAATGGAAAAACAAGCTATAGGGAATTTTGCTTTCTTGAATTCTTAATACTGGTTGTGGAACATAGGAAATTGCCTGATACGGAGTCAGACCATGGGTTTATTTGGTTCAGTATTGTCTACCCTGACTGGCAGCAGCTTTTCGGGAAAGGATCTTTCCCAAGCCCTACTGGAGATGCCAGAGATTGAACCTGGGGCCTTCTGCATGCAAAGCAGATGCTTTACCGCTGAACTGCAGCCCCATCCCCAAAGGTGGCATACTTGGGTCTCCTGTTTGGGCACCAACTATACCAACATCTGCTTAGCTTCAGAATGGTGGCTGTATAGTGTGTCCTTGGATTTCTATTTGTTTTGTTCTCCCTGCTGTACATTTTCTTTGTGTATTTTCGGATTGATATTTTTAATTAAATTAAAGTTGTAGGCCACCTTGGATTTTCTGAGAAAGGCGAGATGTACATTTTTAACCTACTTTCTGAAGCGAAGGTTTATGAGATCACCATCTCTCTCTCTGTGTTTCCTCTAATAACTTGTATGTTCACAATCTAATAGAATTGCCATGTTTAAAGAAGCAGAAAGTAAACTCCGTTCGTTTTCCTTAGAACTACTTTTTTAACACGAGAACCAAAAATTCAGATGTCTATTAAAATTGGCCACATCTAATTCATTGACTAATCTTTAGCTAATATGCTGAATGAAAGCTTAAAAGCCACATGCAATTCATTGACTAATCTTTAGCTGATCTGCTGACTGAAAGCTTGAAAGCCCTGGTAATAGCTTGGTTGACTTCAGTTTTGATGTTGCATGCATAGTCACTGGTAATTGAACTGTTCGTAGTGAGACTTCGGTGGGGAGGGGCCTACTGGAATGTAGTAATTTATCTGTTCTTTTCTTGTGTTTAATTTTGTAGTTTGAAATACCCTCAAGCTTTTTATGTTAAACTTACTTTTTAAAAATACTTTATTAATGTCTATTCCTCTAGGTAATGGTGGGATATTAAGTCAGTCTAGATCAGGATATAAAAATTGAAGTATGCATAATGGATATAATACTCTTGAGATGCATTCTAGTTGCAAACAATGATACCAAACTTCACTAGATAGTCGAGTTTTAGCATAAATCATTATTCATTTCTTCTCTATAATTTCTTCTCTGTAATTTGGGAGATGAGGGAATGAAGACCACAAGGTTAATATTGGAGCTAGTTTTCTAACTAAACCTGGGGCCTGATCCAGCAGGGCTGTTCTTGTGTTCTTATGAGTTATATATTTTATTTTCTTATTACTATCTTAATATTTCCACACATGTCAAGCAGGTATTCTGTCTCCATTTCAAAATAAGAAACCAATTGTTTGAGGACCAAACAATTGGTTTCTTCTGCTGTCTTCACATGGGCAACAATGTGTACATCCATGAGGTTTATTCCATACACTTTCCTCTGAAGAAGAATGTTCATGAAGTACTGTAAGAATGTTGTCAAATTCTCCCCTGCTCTGCTTTTTTGTGGTAGATGGGGATCAGGAACAGCTGGAGTGGTTCCATTATTACCTGACAAAGAGTTGAGGTACAGCTCATGTGGCCTTGTTCCCACAATTCTTCTAGAACAAAAAGGGATTTAAAGCACATCACCTGACATGAATGAATGGAAAATATTGCTATTGTTATGTTCACTGTAATCCAAACAAAATACAGGTGTTCTTGATTTTACATCAAATTCAGCAATGAAGATTCAACCTGTTTTGGGTGGCATAGTGCTCCTCTTGAATAATCTAGTGCGTGGAGCTTAGGTATGCTCGTGGATCCAGCTTTGTTCTTGAATGTCCAGGTGGTGAATATGGCCAGGAGTGTTTTTACACAGCTTCAACTGGTGCATCAGCAAAAGCCCTTCTTGAAGAAAGGAGATCTGGTCACACTCTTCCATATCTCAGCTGCATCATCATTAGATTATTTGCTCTATATGTGAAGGGCCGGAGTACCTGAAGGACCAACACCTACCCTATGAAACTGTCTCGTTCCCTGAGATCATCTGGATCAATTTCTGCTTGATTGGTGGACACACAACACAAGGGGGTCCTTTCTTTGTCACTTGTCACTGTGATTTGGCTCTGAGATGCCATTCCTCTTAAAATCCAGATAGCCCTCCTCTGTTGACATGCTGGTTCAGGCTGAAGACTTCTTTATTTCAGCAGGCTTTTAGTTTGCCAGGTACTTGATTTGTTTTCCTGGATCCTCAGTTTTTCTTAACTAGCTTAAATTAATCTGTGGTGTTGTCAAGCACACCAGTGCTTAATCATCTGTTAAGCACACCAGTGTTTTGCAACACACAGGTTTCCTGTGGCATACTGGTTGGGAAAGCCTGTTCTAGACTACTTCATCCACAATTGACGGTGGTTAACCATATTTCAGTCAAATTGTTTTAGGCAGTGGTTAAATTATGCGTGACTAAAAATTAGAACACTTTGGCTTATAAAATGGTAGGTGGTTTTGTTCCTAGGCTTTTTTTTTTTTTTTAGTGTGTGTGTGTGTGTGTGTGTGTCTTTTTGTTATCATTAACTTGCAGGGTGAGGAGGTGGAAACAATGGGCTCAGGGAGAGAATAAATGAAATTGGGGAGAAGAAATTGGAAGTTAGTTAGAAATATTCAAAGAGATCATTTGAAAGGCAGGATGAATTCAGTTACTTCCAGGAGTTTGGACTTGTGCAAAAACCAGATGCTGATACAATGCATCTCTTTATGGAAGGGATAAGTCAGAAATTCAAATAATGCCAGGGCAGAAAGATCTTCAGCCCACTTGTGCATGGAGGGTCTAAATTTGCTTTTCCAGTGTTGCAGCCTGATTTAGCAATCAATAGTGCATGTGATAACCATAGTAAGTGACCTAGAGAAACTGGTCAAATATCCTAAGAAAATTGTTCTATCCACAAATTTGATAGAACTCAAATTAATACAAGGTATGACCTCATGCCAAAATGTAGCAATAGTGGAGCAAAATTCCCTCATCTGTACAGCAGCATGGAGAAGCAGCCCATACATTTCTTGATTAGGCACAATGGTATCCAATAAGTCCATTGTGCCAATTAGGCACAATTGTATCCAGTAAGTTACCTTCTGTTGGATCAATCTAGATGCAGGATATATAGACGAGGAATCAGCCTTCCATTGAGTGGGAAGGATTTGAGTCTCCAACATTCTGGCCTCCAGTTGGCTTTAAGCAAGGCCTAATTCATGAAGGACAAGTCTGTCAGTGGCTACCATTCCTGATGCTTATAGGCTACCTCCATGTTCAGAGGCAGGATGTCTCCAAATACTGATTGCAGACCAGCAGGAGAAGGAGCATGCCTTCATCTCCTGGTTGTGTGGCTTCCCAAGGCATATCTGTTGTATCTGTTATCTGTTGTATTGTTTTTATCCCTGTTTTATATGTTTTTAGCTTGATGTTTTTATTGCTTGATGTTTTTATTGCTTTTTATTGTATGTTTTAATTTTTGTAAACCGCCTTGGGGTTTTCTTTTAACGAAAGGCGGTATAGAAATGTAAAAATAAATAAAAATAAAAATAAAATATAGTGGGCCGCTGTGTGAAATAGGTTAGATAGATGTTAGGTCTGATCCAGCAAGGCTGCTGTTATGTTCTTACCTTCTGTTTCTCACCACAAAGAAAAGTTGTACTCAAGGCATCACCCAGCTGTATCATTATAATTAATTCCCTTAGCCAGCCATGTGTGGGGATGTGAAGGCTGTGCATGCTGGCGAAGGCACCTGATTGTCTGGGTGCCGGTTGGCAGCTGTGAGGAGGCGGTTGGCAATGGCTACTATGAGGAAGTGGCAGTGGCGGCAGGCCTAGCCCCGGCTACAGCAAGGAGGCAGAGGGCCCGGCCGCAGCAAGGCGGTGGCAGGCAGCTGAGGTGGGAGGCGGTGGCAGAAACTGTGGGTGGGGAGTGGGGGTGAGAAGCGGCCTGGCATGGAGTGGGGGGGGAGAAGCCGGCGGGTGTCGGGGACCGGAGACTGGGGCAGAAGCTGGGGGGAGGGAAGGGGAGTGGGGCTGAATGTGCGAGGAGTGTACTACCGCACAGGTGCTCTGTGCGAGATCAGCTAGTAAGTATATATTTGGCTTGGATAAGTCTGTAGCCCGCAATATAGGCTCAAGAATCTGAAGAGGCTTGGATGCACCTGAGATGGACTGACCAAACTATGATAAAAATACATGTTATCTAAGAGAGCGCCTTCTTTTACATGATCCCCACCGCACGTTAAGGTCATCTGAGGAGGTCCATCTCCAGTTGCCACCAGTTCATCTGTTGGCGACGCAGAGGCAGGCCTTCTCTGTAGCTGCTCCTGGCCTATGGAATGCACTCCAGGCAGAAATTCGTTATCTGAGATCATTGCTGTCCTTCAAGAGAGCCCTTAAAACGTACTTATTTGGCCTGGCCTTCCAGAGTTTTAAATGATTAATTATTTTAAACTGTTTTAAATTGTTGCCCTGATTTTCAGGGCATTTAGCTGTTTTATTGGTTTTATTGTGTTTTAATAGTTTGATTTTAATTGTTAATTTGTTTTTAATTGTTTTTATCATGTTTTATATCGGAAGGGCGGAATAGAAATCTAATAAAATAAATAAATAAATAAATGTTTTGATCATACATACTGCCAATGAGCAGATATGGAGAATTTGATGGGATTGTGTAAAAAAGAGAGATGTGACCTGTAAGCTGATCATTGTTTAATATGCCTTTCCTATCCCAGCATTTCCATACAGCCATACTGCCTGCAACTAGATTATACCATAGAAAAGATCTATTATGAGTGTGTAGGTCAAACAAACGTACAAGCAGTATGTCTTTCTGAGAGCTATCAGGGTAGGGAGATGTGCAACCAATTTATTTATGAACTTGAAACCTAGAAAAGACCAGGTTGGCTTACTTATGGAACTGGCCATAAATATGCATTTCATGATAGTTATACTTGCCAGGAAAATTAACCATCCACTAAAAATTTGGAACTTTTAAAAATATATGAAAAAAACTAGAACTATCCTTCTGCCAAATGAATTGGCACAAGAGTGCAGAGAAGATGAGTAAATTGAGTTTTGGCAATGTATACTGAGAGGCCTCTGAGTCTGTAAATTAGCTATGGATTATTTTCATTTTCATTTTGTTTACCTTACTTACATGTACTGTTGACCACCCACATCCATTTCCAACTGATTACAAATATGTTCAAGATTTTTCCCCACTCTGGAGAAAATTGAACATGAATTTTTTCAGATTGAAAAATCTTAAAATGTAGGCCCTGGAATATTGAGGGGTGAATATGTAAGCCTAAGGATATCAACTCTGATTTAGATTAATTAATAGAATAGACAGACAGGTAGTTGGATTGTTTAACAACTGAGATCAAAACAGGGAGAGATGAAGCTGGATTATATATATTGCAACTACTACCCTGTTTCCCCGAAAGTAAGACCTACCCCGAAAGTAAGACCTAGCAGTAATTTCTGATGTACCGCTAATTGCCCTAGTGCATTTTGGGGGGCTAAAATTAATATAAGACACTGTCTTATTTTCGGGGAAACACGGTAATATTGCAATTAGTATGCAACAATGGAACTTTCATTCCAGGCCATTAATTATGATACCTTTAATATCTGGATGATGTTAGATTTTGCAAGCCAACGGTTCTAACTCCAAAGCAGAAAGAAGAGGCGTGCCTCTTACCCCACAGTAAAACTTAAAGCGACAAGCTTTTATTGGTTCAAATTTGGGATTGAAAGGAGTTTAGAGAATATTGAGTTAGAGAAACAGTGTTTGGAAGTCCGATTCGAACAAAACATAATGGAGGAATGGTCATGAAATTTTATCAAAAGCTTTTTCTGTATCCAGAGAAAAGACTAGATGGAATTCTATTCTGAGCTAATGTGACCAAGTTGATTAAAAGACTGATATTTTCCATACCTCACAGTCACTCCCTTATAAAGTCTTTCTGGTCTGGGTGTACAGTAAAAGAAATAATAAACTACAATCTGTGAGAAATTCTGTGAGAATTTTGATGGCTGTTAATTTATGAAATAAGCATGTAGTATGCACAACACTAGTGATGCTTCCTGGGATTTAGCATTACAGAAATGACTGCGTTGTACAGGGATGGTGGGAACAGTTTAGTATACAGAGCTTCAGAGAAGGCAGGTGGTCTGGAAATAGGATACTTGCTAATGATTTATACCATTCTACCAGCAAGCCATTTCAGCCCAGTAGCTTAGAATTGATTTTTTTTTTTTAAACACCTGTTTGAATTTCTTCTAATTGCAGAAATGGTTCCAAAAGATCCGAGTTAATCTCAAGGCATTGTAGAAACATCATATAAATAACTAAACTATTAGTTAATCCTCTGATGGTACAGCATTAGCTGAGTAAAGCATCCTAAAAATTTATTCATGTCAGGAATAGAACGGATTTTGTGTTCCATTCCGAGCTTGGAGCGGAACACAAAACAGCCGGAACATTCCTGCCCAAACACTAGGGCAACCTGGTGTTTCAACGGAACAGAACCATTCTCTTCAGAACATTCAGAATGTTCTACTTTAACTTTTTTTTTTTAACATAGGGTAGCGCCCAGGTGAAGCCAGAAAGGTACTTTTAACATTTGCTTAATCCAAGCTCTCTTGCCAGTGGTACCGGCACTGCAAGCCACAGTGGTAATCCAGCTGGCACACCACGTGGCAGCATATTTCTGGAGATTACATGGCCGCTGTGCACTCTGGTCGGCATCCTGCAGGCAGCATGTCTCTGGAGTATCTCCACACATATGTGGCGGCCGGGTGAGCTCTGCAGATGTGTCACCATGTGGGATGCCAGTGGCAGCTGCTTGCAGCACCAATACTACTAGTAAGAGAGCTTGGGTTAATTTAACTTTAGAGGTTCCTCTCTCCCACGTGTTGCCCTCATTAAGTCTAAAAGATTGTTTTTAAAAGTCTGAATATCTGAAACATTGCAAACGGAACGGGCTTGTTCCGTTTTGGGTTGGAACAGGCACTTCAGATGTAGGGTGTTGTGAGCTCAGAACACTTAGAATGGCGCATTCCAAGCTCAGAACATTCTGCACATCCCTAGTAAATACTTTCTGTTGTGGGCCTCAAATGTTTGGGTTAAAATTCTGTGAACATAGCTACTCAAGATGATATCTGAGCAATTTAATAGCATGCTCACATCGCCTCTGGTTAAGCTCAAGTTTAGTTTAGTTTATTACTATCAACGATCAAAGATCAGCAATGCAATTTAAAACTTTACAGAAAAGTATGGATAAAAAAGTATACATAAAATAACAATAGTAATAATCAGAAGGAGAACAAATCCCATTTGCATATAAAGATAGCTGTTATCCAACATCCTAACCGAACTAAGAATCTAGAAGACAGGTCAGGAAGTTAGTTGCTGTTGAGTCCTAATAGCAATAGAGCAAAACTTAGCCACCTTATAAGTAATGGAAGGAATTTTATCTGCAAGCAAAAAAGCAACATAAAATTCTTCTGAACGACCAGGTAAAGATAATACAATTGGAGTTAATAAAATCTGTCATATGTCCTTATAGAATAAGCAATGCAACAGAACATGTTGTACATTTTCAACATCCCCTAGACCGCAAGGACAAAGTCTGTCATTCCTTGGGACCTTCAAAAATCTCCCAGAAAGCACTGCAGAGGGCAGTACATCATGTTTCGCTCTGAAAAAAGCCCTTTGATGATGGGGATAGATTAAAGTTTGTAAATAAGAAGACAAACCTCCAAAAGGAAAATAAAGTCTCCTCCTGATATAGTCAGAAATAAGACTAAGATCATTCTGATATTCTATGTCCAGAATTCTTTGTTTCAACACCTGTACAGCCTGGTTATAACTTAAAAGAGAAAGGTAATCTTGAGAGAGACCCAGGGCTGAAATTTTATTCTGGACAGCTTGCATCCAAGATGACTGAAATCCATCAACCAGGACCAGAGAGATCCAGCCTTGAGGGGGAAAATTGATCTTAAGCCAATAAATTAAGGTTAAGATCCATGCCCTGGCTTCAATTCTCTGAATCCCCAATTCAAGTCTCAATGCCATGTTAGAGGAACATATAGGGGGTCTAAGAACTGCCCTGATGAATTTAGATAGCACAACTTCCAACGTCCTATAAGAAGGGTATGGGTCATGTTGGGCACCATAAAGAAGCTGATTCCTAGATTTGGCTGCAAATAACCTTAAGGCATCTGGTATAACCTCACCTCCCTTGGTACGAAAAAAACTCAAAATGGCAGCAGAACTCCTTTGTGCCAATTGAGCTACATGGTCCATGTGGGCTTTCCAAGACCCTCTGGCATGAAGAATCACACCAAGATACTTGTAGATGTTGACCTGCTCGAGTTGATGGCCCTCAATGGACCAATGCAACACTCTAGGCCTTCTAGCGAAAACCATGACCTTAGACTTCTGATAGTTAATAATTAAATGATTATCCCTGCAATAGCAGCCCAACTGCCTAAGAGCTCTCCTAATCCCAACAGGGGATCTAGCTCAAATTTAGAATCAGTCCGATAGAGTGCTGGGAAAGGCTTAGAATGCACATGAACGTTCTTCACCTGTTTCCAAATTCAACCATGGCTGTTCTTGGATTTTCCTTTTGTGAGGCTTATAAATTACGATATCTCCGTCAAGCCTAACATGCTGCACACTTCCCATACTATGGCCTTAAATGAAGCTGTACTTGCCTTGAGCCCAGATTCTTTCAGATCACTACTAATTTGAGCTCAGAGCCCTTGAGAAAGGGGTTAAAACACCATCTCTTAGTATGATAGGCAGCATTCATCACTAAACCCAGAGTAATTGGAGCATGACCAGAAATTGCTATATTTATTCTACTGTGGAATACACTAGGCATGAGTGCTTTTGATATTAAGGCATAATCTAGCCTGAAACAGTTCTTGTGAATAGGTGCTGCAAGGGTATTTCCTTTCGTCAAGGTATAGTACACACACCAGAGATTAGTCAGACCCAAATCAGACATGGGGGTGTGCACTATTGATTTACCATAGAGCCCATTCTATCAGGTGAGGGTATTCTGATCAAGAACAAGGTCCAATATTTCATTGAAATCCCCACCAGTTGTCTTTTGGGCATAATCTAGGCATAGTAAGTGGTATCCCTAAAAGATTCCAAGAAGCCTTGGAGGGATTCAGTGTTGGCTCTGCCAGTGATCTTGTTGATGCCCTGGTTGAGAATTGGAACAACTTGGTCACCAGGGCAGTAGACACGATTGCTCCCAAGTGTCCGCTCTGATCTGCTTCAAAATTGACCCTTTGGGAGATCTACGGGGGCTGAAGCGGCAAGGTAGGCGGCTGGAGCCCAAGTGGAGAAAGACTCAACTCAAATCCGACAGATTACATTATAGAGCACATCTAAAGATCTATACTCAGGCAATACATGTGGCAAAGAGGTGTTTCTTTTCTGCCCGTATTGCCTCTGTGAGTTTTCGTCCAGCGGGGTTGTGAGCGGGCTAATATCTGCTCCCCCTCCCTTGAATCAGAATTTGGAGTCATCAGTTACTCGCTGTGATGTGTTTAAAGAGTTTTTCACAGATAAAATCTCTCTGATTCGGGCTGGCCTAGATGGATACTCCACAATTAATTTGATGTCTGAACTGGAGGTAGCCAACAACTCCTCTTATAGTGATTCGACTGGATCGGTTTCAGTTTGTGACTCCTGAGGATGTGGACAAGCTGCTTGGAGCAATGAGGCCTACCACTTGTTCTCTTGACCCTTGCCCAACATGGCTTGTTCTATCTAGCAGGGAGGCTGTTGTAGACAGCCTGGTGGAAATCATAAATGCATCTCTGAGGGAGGACAGGATGCCTCCTTGTCTTAAGGAGACAGTCATTAGACCTAAAGAAGCCTGCATTAGATCCCTTGGAGTTGAGAAATTATAGGTCTGTTTCCAACCTCCCATTGCTGGGCAAGGTAATTGAGAGGGTGGTGGCCTTTCAGCTCCAGGCGGTCTTGGAGGAAACTGATTATCTAGACCCATTTCAAACTGGCTTTCGGGTGGGCTATGGGGTGGAGACTGCCGTGGTCAGCCTGATGGATGATCTCCAATTGGGAATTAACAGAGGAAGTGTGACTCTGGTGGTCCTTTTGGACCTCTCCGCAGCTTTCAATACTATTGACCATAGTATCCTTCTGGAATGTCTGAGGGTGTTGGGGGTGGGAGGCACTGTTTTACAGAGGTTCTGCTCCTATCTCTCGGATAGATTCCAGATGGTGTCGATTGGAGACTGTTGCTCTTTGAAATCTGAGCTTAAGTATGATCTCCCTCAAAGCTCCGTACCTTCTCCAATGCTTTTTAACATCTACATGAAGCCGCTGGGAGAGATCATCAGGATATTTGGAGCTCGGTGTTACCAGTACGCGATGACACCCAGATCTACTTCTCCATGTCAGCTTCTTCAGGATCTGGCATATCCTCCCTAAATGCTTGCCTGGAAGCAGTAATGGGCTGGATGAGGGAGAATAAACTGAAGCTGAATCCAGATAAGACGGAGGTACTTATTGTGCGGGGTCAGAACTCTAGAGACAATTTTGATCTCCCTGTTCTAGATGGGGTCACACTTCCCCAAAAGGAACAGGTTTGTAGTCTGGGAGTACTTTCTGGAGTGGAGTCACACCTCTCCCTGGTTTCTCAGGTTGAGGGGGTGGCCAGGGGTGCTTTCTATCAGCTCTGGCTGATATGCCAGCTGCGCTCTTTTCTCGAGATCAGTGACCTCAAAACAGTGGCACATTTGTTGGTAACCTCCAGACTTGACTTCTGTAATGCACTCTACCTCAGGCTGCCTTTGTACGTAGACCAGAAACTTCAGTTGGTTCAGAATGCAGCAGCCAGCTTGGTCTCTGGGTCATCTCAGAGAGACCATGTTACTCTTTTACTGATGGAGCTACACTGGCTGCCAATAGGTTTCTGCACAAAATACAAAGTGCTAGTTTTAACTTATAACGGCCTAAATGGCTTAGGCTCTGGTTATCTAAGAGAGCGCCTTCTTCACTATGAACCCCTACTGCCCATTGAGGTCATCTGAGGAGGTCCATCTCCAGTTTCCGCCAACTCATTTGGTGGCTACACAGAGATGGGCCTTCTCGGTCGCTGCCCCGAGATTGTGGAATGCGTTCCCTGCTGAGATACAATCCTCTCCATCTCTGGCAATTTTCAAAAAACACCTGAAAACCCATCTTTTTGCCCAAGGTTTCTCAGCTTCCTAAATTTTTTGGGTTTTAATCTCTGGTTTATTTTTAAATTGTTAAATTGTTTTTACTTTTTTTAAAATATGTTTTTAATTGGTTTTATGCTATTGTTAACCACCCAGAGATGAAAGTTTGGGGTGGTGTACACATTTGCTAAATAAATAAATAAAAATGAATAGAAAGAGAAATGAAAAATTTCTGGAAAGAGAATTTATTTGGTCCATAAATGTATCCTACCACTAAAACAATGGCTGGGAGTGTCACTAAAAGAAAGAAACACCCATTTGGATCTATAAATTGTTCTCAACCTGCATTGTTGTATATTCGTGAATTAGAATAATCACACTCACACCCACCATGGATTTTCTATTAAAATCACCCTCCTGTGCACTTTGTAGTAAAGTTACTGGGGAAAACTTCATCAGCCCACTCCCTGTGCATCCTGTCATTGGCAGCTGATAGTGTATGGGATTCTTGAAGAAATGCTCCTGAAGGAATGCATGCCCATTCCCCTTACATTCCAACTAGTAATAGTAAGTGTCATGGATGTGGAGCAAGAAGAAGATCTTACGATGGAGAGGAATGGAAAGAACACCACAGAACCCCATACTGATTCTTTTCAGGCCAGAATTTCATTATGTTAAGTGAGGATGAAGCATGTATAGACTATGGATCTCAGACACCATTTAGTAAACATTCAAATGGCACTTAATGATACATAAATACCACTTAATGATACATAAACATACATCAGTTAAACTCTCTCATGATAAAGATAGGGAGCAACCAAGACTATACATGTCTGTCCTTCCAATTAGTGGGATGAGAAGTTAAGGAAGAGGGAAAGTGCAGAAGTGGGAGGAAGTGGTACATTGGGTTCGTGTTTACCAGAAAACACTAAAGTGAATTAAAGGGAGTCTAAGCAACTGGCTTATGCCCCAATCTATAACAAAGCCATATTTTCAAAGAAGCAAAATAAAGTGTGTTGGCAATCTGTGAACAGTGAACCTATCAGCTTAGTTTCAGCAGTTGGGCAGAAGAGAAGAAGAACCTTAAGGACTAATGAGGGATAAAGGAGAGAGAGAGCAAGAGAAGGGAGGAAAGCAGGGTGTGGGAGAACCCAGCATTATGTATATTATCAACTGCAACTTCTAATAAATATTTCTTTGTGAGCAGCTAAGAAACAAAGGATGGGGAGAAAATGAAAAAGGGTATGGGAAGTAATGGAAATAATGGGGGAGTGTGTGTGTGTGTGTGTGCCCGTGCACATACACACAAATATATAGATGTACATGTGCAAACTTACATCCAGAGTAAGCACATGTATATACATTTATATTGTGAACTACCTTGAGCAGTATTGCATTGGATGGGTGGGATACAAATATAAATATATGCATACACAAACATAAAAAGAGTGTTCCAATGAATGGGAAGTAAACAAGATTGAAAATGTATAATAAAAGATGAACTATTGGATTGCCAAACTCAATCAAACATTAATGGAGAATATAGGTGGGGAAATTGTATAAATGATAATAACAGTAATTATAATATTGATAACTAGTTATATTAAACAACCATAAAAGTAAAATGGATAAATAAGGATATCATCCTGAGTAAACTTATAGGTAGCAATTAAAGTATGATTGAAACATTCCACATATAGAAACAGATAATAGACATCATATGTAAGATTTCATATTGCATTCCAGGCAGTTCTCTGTCTCATATAAACATGAGAACTGAGAAGGCAGGGTGGGGGGGAAGGCTTAGAGACTATGTGTGTGTGGGGAGGGGACATACCTTGAAACAAACAATACTATGGGCTTAAGGTAATTATCAGGTGCTGTTAATTCATGTCTATAAATCAGGTGTTGGTTTTATAAAAAATTTTCTTTAACTAGATATGTGGGAAGGGGGATCCAACTTCAGTAAAAAAAACTATTCAGCTTTTCCTGTACTGACAAAGGAATAAAGGTGATTGGCATGGTGAACACAGAAAATTCCTGAAACTCTAATAACGAATTGGATCCTGTAGACTCTAGCCATCTCACAAGCCAAAAGCTTGCACCTCGCCATAAAATCTTTAGAGGATCTTGCACCTCTCCATAAAAACTTTAGAGAATCTTCTATAAGAATCAGAAATGATTCTTATAGCTGTATCATCTTTCCAATACTGTTCTCCTTCTCCCGCACTCTCCACAAATGTCTTCTTTTCGAAAGGAATCACAGGAACTTTACAATGCAGTCTCATCGTATGCTCGCTTCACGAGGTAGTGGGGATGGGTGCTTTGTACTCCATTTCTAATTGACAACTTTCAAGACAGTTTAGTAATTGCTGGAAAAGTCAGTCAATGAAATATTAAATCAGTTTGATCTTTCACTCCCATCTACATTCTAATGTTTCTGTGTGAATGGCTTTCTAAATCAGCCACCTTTGCCTGTAACTCCTTATTGTCATTTTGCTATACAAGTATAGGATGCAACCTATGCATGATTCCAAGTTCCCTCCCTGGCATCTCCAAGATAGGGCTGAGAGAGACTCTTGCTTGCAAACTTGAAGAAGCCACTGCCACCCTTGTAGGCAATACTGAGCTAGATGGACCAATGGTCTGACTTGTAGAAGGCAGCTTCTTATGTTCCTATGATGGTAAAGTCGATCTTATTATTGTGGTTTTCAGCATTAGCAACACAGAACTCGATTCCCCCCACCTTATTGCCCAAGTAATTCCCAGAATTCTGAAATGAATCCATAGCAGATTTGGAGAGAACCTCTTTAGCCGCCTCTCTCAAAAGAGTTAAGAAAGAAAGATCAAACTCCCGGAGAGTTGGGGGAAGGAGGACTTAAAGACAAGGGCAAGCTTGTTGCTCTTTCTTTCACTGTAGGGATGTGACCATGCACTGGTGCGGCATCTCCCAGCTGCCCCTTTGTGGTGCCAGCACACACATGGCTGTCCCGAATGCACAGAGGTCATGTGCCGGCATTGCACAGGGAACAGCTGGGAGATGCCTCGCTAGTGCGTGGGCATAGCTGGGGTGAGCACCAGGATGGCAGCAATGGTGGTGAGCAGAGGAGGAGCAGTTACGAATCTACTCTTCTCCATTTTAATGGCACTTTGTAGTCCTCAGTTTTAAAGGGAGGTGCCCACTATTTGGACAGCCGAATCACATTTTGGCACATCCCTACTTCACAGCCTTTCTTCTCTTGTTCTCTGCCACACCCTGTTTACACAACCATGTCACTTCATTAGCACAAGAAAAGTTCTCTGCTTAGCAGGTGTATCGTCTGCTACAATGTGAATTGGTCTAGGATTCACGAAACATTGCAACTTTTTGAGTTCAGATCTAGAGGACCTCATCTTTGTTGATCTTGGGGATTGCTCTCCAGTGGATGTTGTCCTTGACTTAGGTAGGATGAGGTAGACTTTTGACGGCAAATAGGGCCACTCCTTTAAGAAGAGTAGTTTTCTTTCTGCCTGTAGCTGAGGCAGGTTCTGTTCAGCAATGTTGGCTTGCCAATTTTTAAATAAGCTATGTTTAACAGAAGCATGCCTTGTAAATGAGAGACTGGTTTATTTGCTTCTTTATGACGTGGTTGAATAGATCTGCCACTATGAAGGCCTGATTTGGTGCCAGAACGTTCCTGCTTCTTAATCATGGTACTCTTCCTTTAGATGTCTTACTGAGCCATGCTTAGCTGCTCTGCTTGATTTGTTTATTTTAACTTTATCTTTTGGTTATATGAATAATTAGGCAGAATTGTGTGTTGCTTACTTGAGAGCAACGACTTTCATAGCCTGCATGCAAGATAAAGCAGACCTTTCATTACTGTTAATCTAGAGAGTGCCAAGAAGAAGGTATCCCCTCTTGTGATGTAATGTTAGGAGTGCTCATAGATCATTGTGCAGGAGAAACCCGAAACCTTGCTTCTCAAGATAATGTAACAAGTCAGTCTTATTTCTGCATTCCTGTTAATGACTGAATTCAGTGATAATTTGCAGTAGCTTTATCCTGCATTAAGAGTAATCATCTGTCAGAAGATGCTCCTCAATATAAGAACATAAGAACAGCCCTGCTGTTCAGGCCTAAGGCCCATCTAGTCCAGCATCCTGTTTCACACAGTGGCCCACCAGATGCTGCTAGAAGCCTACCGGCAGGAGTTGAGAACAGGTCCTCCTTCCTGCTGTTACTCCCCTGCAACTGGTACTCAGAGGCATCCTGCCTTTGAGGCTGAAGGTGACCTATAGCCCTCCGACTAGTAGCCGTTGATAGACCTCTTCTCCATGAAGTTATCCAAACTCCTCTTAAAGCCATCCAGTTTGTTGGCTGTCACCACATCTTGTGGCAGATTGATTATGCGTTGTGTGAAAAAGTACTTCCGTTTGTTGGTCCTAGATGTCCTGGCAATCAATTTCATGGGATGACCCCTGGTTCTAGTGTTATGGGAAAGGGAGAAGAATTTCTCTCTAGCCACTTTCTCCACACCATGCATGATTTTATAGACCTCTATCATGTCTTCCCACAGTCATCTTTTTTCTAAACTAAATAGCCCCAGGTGTTGTAGCCTTGCCTCATAAGAAAGGTGCTCAAGGCCCCTGATCATCTTGGTTGCCCTCTTCTGCACCTTTTCCAGTTCAACAATGTCCTTTTTTGTGGCTTTTGATCAGATGAAATTTTAGGAACCATTTAAAACACTACTATATGCCTTATGCTTCATCACCTGCATTTGCAGAAGCAGACCTGAAGAAATAAGTTGTGAGTGACCTGCGGCAGTATGTGGGTGCTATGATCTACAGTAAAATAGTATTGTGCTAGTTAGGATGAGTTCGTGTAAAAGCTGGTGGGAAACGGTTTAGCTGTCAAAAGAATGGAAAAATACGGTTACTTTCAGCTGCTAACAAGTTGCGCTTTCCCTTCACACCAGCGTTTTCTGTCATAGTTTAGTAATCTGTAGTTATTTTCAAGCAAATAACTATTGTAATTTTCTTTCTTTTGTTTTCCTTTCCAGTTTGAATGAAACTGGATTTTATAATTCTGTATAAATTACTTACTGAGTTTGGCAAAAGTGGATGTACTAGCTCTGGATGTATTGAAAAAGTGGTGGATGTATTGAAAATGGATCTATTGAAAAAGTATGTATAATTATATTGAAAAGAATCACTACAGATAGCAGTGTTATAGCAGTGTACAGATAGCAGTGTCTGTACAGTTTACAGACCGCATTTGTAGTGATTAGAAACACTACAGAGAGCATACTTTTAAAATAATTTTTTCTAAAATCTTTTCTATGTACGAATTTCATGCCAAAAAAAGAGTATCTGTGGTTTTTGCACTGCTACAGTTGAATGTTGCTGTTCATCTATTACAGAAGTCCTATTCCATTAAGGTTTGAGTAAAAGCGAGTTGGTAAAAAGAATGTGGAGCTTTTATAAGAACATCTTGGCAAATGTGGAATATATTGCCTCTTCAGAAATGTTTCTTGCAGAAGGGAGCTCTGTGGATCTGTTTTGTGATGCTGTTTCAGCAAAGATGCAGCTTGGCTGGATCCACCTATTCTGGCATTGTTCTCTTTTGCTTTTCTTTCATGGTGTTAAAGACAATATGGTAGTGGCTAGAGTATTGGGCTTCTATATGTGAAACACAGTTTTGTTCTCCACTCACCTAAGAAACTCATTAGCTGGGCTTGTTCAAACATCTCTCAGCCTAAATGACCTTGCAGAGTAGTTGTGAGGACAAACTGCTGTATCAGGTTGCTTAGATGAAAGGTGGCTGTAGGATGTTGCTACAATATATTGAAGTAAAACCAAGAAACAAATAGCTTCCTTATCCAGTAATTACACAAGGAGTCATAATTGTATCATGAGAACTATATGCAAGTGGACAAATTTTCATCAGAATTCTTGACAATACCACCTATGAGAACCATTGAATCCTTGTAGACTTCTCTCAAAGGTCCCTCTTACAAACTGCACAGTTCAAAAGAGCAATCCTGCTGCCTTCCAGTAGTGACTGCTTGACACCACTGTAAAAGGTCAGATGCAACTCTGATCTGCTCCATTCCTGTGACTGAACATGGTCATCTGCATGAGAATTGGAGGTTGCTTCCCTGTAAATTGAGTTCTTCCAGAGTGCCATTGTCTAGTCGGGTATTCTTACTGCTTCCCATCTTTGGATAAATAAATTTTATTGCAAAAAGACAAAGAAGCAGAGGAGTGAGCAGTAGCTCTGCTTCAAAGACCTTGTCTCCATTTGCTGGGTGGAATTTCCTATGCATTGGTAGTTAAAAGATTCCAGTGCTCCCACCTATTACTTGGCTGGACAGGGTCACTTAGGAAGAATTCTCCTAACAGGTAAGGAACTTCCCCTTTTCTAACTCCAATTTTTGTGTCATGTTCCAGGTCTTCCAAAGGTTGATAAACCCCTCCCAGAAAAAGTAAGTCGGGATGTGATTTTTCTGATTTAAAAGTTGTCAACAATAGAGAGAAGTTTAGTGCTCGTTCCTGCCTCTTTATAATATAAAAGGTTGGTGATAGATGAATGCAGTAACTTATTTTGCAGGTCATCTTAACTTTTCATATAACCTTCTGAAGCAGAGCCATAAAACTACATTTTTTTCCACTAATTAAGTGATTTGAAAAATCAATATATTTTGTGCGTTTTATTCATTATATTTATGTATGGGCTCTCAAAATATATCTAGGTGGTTTACAAAAAACTTCTAGACACTTAAAACATTGTTAATTGGTATGCTTCATATTGACTGTTCCTTAAGCTTAAGGGAATATAAAACATTAATACCAACTAATAAATACAATCCTAAAGGAATTGTATTTTTTTTATTTAAAAGGTTCTGAATGATGGAAGTGCCCACTCAAACAATGCCCAACAATAGAATGATTGACTTATGTTTATGCCGAATGTGTTTGAGTACCATATTTGAAAGATAAGAATGCTGCCATGTTCAGATAGTTACTGGTATAAATAGTAAGAATTTTTCCTGTACCTATCTTAAGACACACTTTGATAATAAACACCAGGGGCGTAGCAAGGTTGGAGTGGGCCCAGAGACAAGATTTTAAAATGGGCCCCCCCACCAAAGTCCAGGGCCTCCGCACACCCCAGACCCCCAAGGATTTAAGTCTGATATTCCAAAATAAGTATGCTGCCTGCAAATACATTTCACTGAATACACACACACACACGTCACAATATATAGTGATATACATTGAGTACTATACATTTGTATTACTTTTAATGCCTAGAACACACTAGAAAGATGAATTATTAAAATGGGCCCCTCGCTGCAGATTAGCAAAGGAGACTTTCAACCATGCAGGGTGAACCTATGTTTGTTTTCTCAGAATTCTGAACAAATTCAGTCAAGTTTGATTGCAGGAGGTTTTTCACAGGAGGCTTTTAAAGCCCTTTAAGACACATCTCCTTTGGAATGGAGGTGCTGCATTCACATGTTGGCCAGATTTACCCTGAAGTCCCTGCAAGTTATTGGGGAGCAGTTCACACACAAGAAAAATAAAATAAAAGCACCACACATGCTTCACAGTTCTCACTCAGACCTTCTGGGTTGCAAAACAACTTGAACATAAGTGCATTTATAAATGAATGAATGAATAAATAAAATTAATAAAATACTGTTCCAGAAGTTTTTGCAATTTTCTGCCATGAAACAAGCCACTTATAGGACTTTTTAGATAGTTTTTTTTTAAGTCAGCATATTTTCCAAGCTGTTTCAAAATAAATATTCAGAGACTTCTCGGTCCCTCCCCCCCCAATATCCAAGCCCTATGGCAAGCAGATCCCTATATATGGGGTGGGGGGGCGGGAAAGGTAACCACAAAAAGGAGTTCACACTCTACCTGGCAAATGCTGGTCTGGGTTAAGCAGGGCAGCAAGGGGTCTTCTGCTGCAGAGAACACTCTGGCTGCCTCCTCCTTCCTGGCTTGCTTGGGCCCTACTCGAGTTCAGGCTTCACTGCGGCCTACACGGAGGCCTCCGTGGAAGCCCCGCCCACCCGCCGATCAGCTGAGAGGCGGGAGAAAAGGAGCTCTTTGCAGCTTGCCTGCTGCTTCGGTTGCGGGCCAGCAGAACAAGCAGGAGAGATGGCGAAGAGGGCAAGTGGCTGAGAGGCTATGGGGCTGGGCAGGGGGCAATGGGGAGTCACATGAGGTGCCCCTGGGGTGCCCCTCCAGGCAGTGGGGCCCCCAGACAACTGTCTCCCCTTGCCCTATCATTGTTACGCGCCTGATAAACACATAATTCAAAGTCCTCCTTTAAAACAAAACAAAACCCTTGCCTTTAGGAATAATATCTAGCATGCAATTTGTTTGTTACATTAGTTTCATTAAAACAAGACCAGTCTCATGCTAAAAACATCTTGTGCTAAAGCATTTACAAAATGAAATTGTAGATTAGAAAGTTAGCAAGAGCTATGCCAGATTTTTGGCTATGGTGACACAGTTGCACCATAGACCATGGGTGTGCTTTCTCTCAAATATGGTCAAGTTGACAGCTTGACTTTGGAGCAAAAAGTTCATCTGACATTGCCCACATAGGTAGCATTTCACAATCATTGGCTACCCTTGTTAATCAAGCCACAATTATGATTCCTGCCACTGCCAGCAAGTGCAGCCTCTCTTGCACTTTCATCTCCTATTCTGGGGGCTTGTGTGTGGTTGTGTTTGACTGATGAGTCCAGGATTCTTCTGCCAAGGAAGCTTCCATTTTCCTCTAGAGCAGGAGAGGAAAGTACAGGGTTTGACTGTCTGGCTGAGGTGCCCAGGGAAGAAGGAGAGGAACACAGTGGCTGCTGCTTGACGGAGGTGTCTGAGCCACCCTGACTGAGCATGAGCCAAGGAAGCCTCCCATATTTCTTTTCTACTCCAAATCAAGAAAGGGTGGCACAGGACTTGCTCTGTGCACCATGACAACACAGTGGTCAAGCCATCTCCACCATAACTTTGGAGCTGGGGAGGGGTCGGGGTCGGGGTCAGGGTCAGCATTCAACACTGGGGATGATTTCTGTGCACCTCTAACATCAAAGTCAGAGGAAGTCAGGGCTTGCTCACCACCTTTACTAGAGGACAGGACTACATTTATTATGATGAGAGTTGGTGACCTTTAAATAGGGAAGCTTGTACATTGAATTGGGGTATTATCACCATCAAGCTTTTTACCTGGGGTATTACAGAAAACTAGGGATGTGCACGGAACTGCCAAACTGCGGTCCGGCACTGGGGTGGGGGGTGGCTTTAAGAGCGGGGGAGGGTTACTTACCCCTCCCGCCGCTTTCCCACTCTGGCGCCATAATTTCAGAAGTAATTGGGGTGGCAGGATACCTCCCTGCCGCCCCTTCCCCACTGTCCCTATGAAAAACTCCCAGGGGTCCTATGCGCGTGTGCACATTGTGCGCGCGCTTCACGTCTCTGTGACATGCGCGCGTGCAAAGGACTCCTGGTAGTTTTTCATAGGGACAGCGGGGAAGGGGCAGCAGGGAGGTATCCTGCCACCCCAATTACTTCTGAAATTACGGCGCCAGAGCGGGAAAGTGGCGGGAGGGTTAAGTAAACCCTCCCCCCGCTCTTAAAGCCAACCCCCCCCCCCCGGACCGGACCACCCAGGTCCGGACTGGTCCGGAGGCCTTTATAATGGCCTTATGAAAAAGTCCCTATGTCTGGGCCTATCCCTACAGAAAATCTTGGAACTGCAAAGATGTTCTTGTTTTTACTTCTGATGACAGAGATATATTAAGGAGCAATTGGGAAGAGATATTGGGTAGCATCCATAGTTGTCCTTGGTCTGGGACAGCACTCCTTATTGCCGAAGAAGCATTCCTGTTTCAGACTAAGGGCAACTGTGGGTGCTACCCACTAGTGCTATGTGCCATGTTGGATCTGACAGAGGTGTCACATCAAACTGTGCCTATGTCAGAACAAATTGGACATGACAACAGGAAGCTTCTATAGTATTGGAAGTTCCCAGAATTCAACTCTATTTTGTTGGATTTGCTGTAGGAATCGATGGACTTTATTTTATTTATTTATTTGTTGTTGTGGTAAACCGCCAAGAGACATATGTTTGGGGCAGTGTAAAAATATATTTGTTAAATAAATAAATATTTTTAAATTTCTATACCGCCTTTCATTAAAATAATCTCAAGGCAGTTTACAAAACATTCAACAATATAAAGCCATAAAAGCTATACAATAAGAATTAAAATGGAATATAAAAATACAAATCTAATTAAAAATTTAAAAAACATGTAAAGTGTGCCATCAAGTCGATGTTGACTCCTGGCGACCACAGAGCCCTGTGGTTGTCTTTGGTAGAATACAGGAGGGGGTTACCATTGCCATCTCCCACGCAGTATGAGATGATGCCTTTCAGCATCTTCCTATATCACTGCTGCCCACTATAGGTGTTTCTCATAGTCTGGGGAACATACCAACAAGGATTCGAACCGGCAACCTCTGGCTTGCTAGTCAAGTTATTTCCCCGCTGTGCATAACCATAATATACAGAACAGCAGCAAACAAAACAATCATTTAAAAGCCTGGGTAGAAAGCCAAGATTTTACTTGCTTTCTGAAAACTGTGGTGGAGACTGGGGAATGGAGGCTCACTGGGAGAGCATTCCAAAGTTTGGGGGCAATGACTTAGAAGGTGTCTCGCATACATGATAGATGAGCCTCCCTCATTGTCGACACACGGAGCAGGGTCCCCTCTGATGACCTCGTCGAGCGGGCAGAAACTCTTGGGAGCAGGCGGTCCCTCAGGTATCCAGGGGCCAAACCATTTAGGGCTTTAAAGCTCAAAACCAGCACCTTGAATTGGACCCGGAAACAGATTGGCAGCCTATGTAGCTCTTTCAAAATGATGGTAATATGGTTCCAGTGGGCAGCTACAGATAACATCCTAGCTGCAGTTTGCCGTGACGTGACTGAGGCATGGGTAACAGTGGCCAGGTCTTCCTTCTTGAGTGTTAATAAGTGTTATTTAAGGGCTTCTGGAAGCCCAAACAATTTAAGGGCATTTGGAAGCCCAAGTAAAACTGTTTGTGGTGCTTTATTTGGAAGATAGTAAGGTGAGAAGGGGAAAGATATTTGGAGCGACAGCTCAACCTGGCCACTAGTAATTAATTGTGTCAGTGGTGTGAGTCTGTTTCCTTCTAATCACAGTACATAGGGGGAAAGACATAGATTTCTTTATTGTCCCTGCTCAATTGCTTTTCTCCATACGTTTGCCTAGTACTCTGTGTGGAGAACACTGAAAGGAATTCCGTGGGGTGGAGTCGAGAGGAGCTTTTACTTTTGTCTGTCTGAGTCTTAGTGGTCTATAACTTTCTGGCATAACACAAGGCAATTATGGCACTTTTAAAAACTATTTTTAAAGTCCATTATGTGGGTTTTTTTAAAAAAGTGGGCCAATCTCCTTCAAATTCCATAAACTAAATGCTATCACCAAGTACTACCACCATGAGAAGTTTGCGAACTTTCTACCCAACTGTTCGGCAGTTGTCACAAAATTTTCCAAAAAGAATGGGGAGTACTGCTTTCATATGAAGGCAAGGAGCATTTTCCTCCAAACCTGGCAAGTTTAATGGTCAGAGTGAGACCTTCAGTTCCTACATGTTTTATATCTCCTGGCCATAAATCAAAGCAGTTATGGCGTTAAACCACTGGACCAATCTGTTTCAAATTCCACACACTTAATGCTATCGCTGTGTATTAGCACCATGAGAAGTTTGAAAACTTTCTGCCCAGCTATTCAGAAGTTGTTAATATTTTTATTTGTCCCATTAATCCCTATGAAAAACTCAAGGACTGATATTTCTGACTAAAATTTGACACAGTCAGACTGTTGTGGGGGGTGGGATGGACATTATGCTGAATCCAACAGCCCTACTGTCAGATTGGATTTGACCTTTTCTCCAGTGCACAGGCCTTCAACCAACTTAAAATAAGTTAATCTCTGTATTTTATAAAGTGGTATTTAGAGAAGGGGAGGAGGAGAAATGATTGATCTATCAGTTATTTTAATTGGGGGAAATGAGGGGATTTTGTGGGAGAGCTTGTGATTTAGTCTGTATATGTTTGCTTATAATGGATGGGTTTGAAATTGGCAGACTAAATCTCCAAGAGAAGGCTAATTTTTAAATCGCTTCAAATATTATTTAACACATGTACTTTTTGAACACAATAATCAACTATATCATTTACTTCTTGTACATGATAACCAGACATGATAATTAGCTAAGATGGTCTTAATATGTGTTACACACCAGTGCATGTAAGTGAACCTGTGCATATTAGGTAGGGAGTTAGGAATTTGGATTGAAGAAGGATAAGGAGGTTCTCAACCTTTTACCTGTCTGTAGATTATCTGCTCCCATTCCTGTTGGTATGAAATTCATATATGGATCCTTAGAGCAGTGTATTTCTTTGCAAGATGTGCAAGCTGTTGGTGGCCAAAGCACATAACCCTCCTGGCACCCCAGAAACACAGCCCTTCACACTACACAGCTGCACTTTGCCCAGCACTGGTAGGGCTCCTTTAAAGACTCTAATGCGCTCTACGTCAGGCTGCCCTTGAAGATTGTTCAGAAGCTTCAGCTGGTTCAGAATGCTGCCGCAAGGATGCTCGTGGGTGCAAGTTGCTTCACAAGTATTACACCCATCCTGCGTCAGCTTCATTGGCTATCGGTCCACTTCTGGGCTAGATTCAAGGTGCTGGTATTAACCTTTAAAGCCCTACATGGCTTGGGGCTGGGATACCTGTCAGACCGCATTTGCCAATATGAATCTGCCAGAGCCCCTCCACTCATCATCTCAGGCCCTGCTCATGACCCCGCCACTAGCAGAGATCGGGTTGGTGGGGACTAGAGACAGGGCCTTTTCGGTTGTGGCCCCTTGGCTTTGGAATGCCCTCCCTGAAGAGCTTCACCATGCTCCCTCCCTCAGTGTTTTTAAAAAACATATTAAAACACACCTTTTTAAGGAGGCTTTTTAATGCTCCATTATTATTTTTTTGTTATATCTTGTAAGTTCTTTAGCTTCTTTAGCTTTTTATAATTTTCAGTTATAATTTGAACCTAATGATTGTGGTTTTTAATCTGACAACTTTTTTCTTTTTTCTTTTCTTGTTTAATTTAGTTAGTGTTATTACTTTTATTGTATCTTGTGTCTATCTTATTGTTGTGAGCTGCCCCAAGCAGTAGTGCACTGGAGGAGCAGGGTATACATATTTTAAATAAATAAAAGAAACAAAGCCCTCTCCTGCCCCAGTGCCATCTTGGACAGCTTGCACAAAGTGCTGGGAGGTACAGTCTTTCCAGCACTTGCCCCATAAAACTATGTGGAAAGTATTGGGAAGCTCTACACTTCCCAGTGCTCTGTGTGTGCCTTCCAAGATGATGCTGGGACTTGAGAAGGCTATGTTTTCCTTAAAGCTCTTCTCCCACTCTAGCATTGGGGAAAGTGCTGCACTATCTTTAGGTCAGCATAAAATAAAACCGCTCTCACATTGAAAGTTTTCTTCCAAAGTGACTCCCACTTGAAAAATAGTGAATATCGCTGTCTTAGAGCTAGTTCATATACTACAGTGGCTTTAGAGTATTCCTATTTTTCCTCCTTTGAGCAGCATATCCCCATGCCCTGTCACAATTTCCTTTTGAAACTCAGCTCTGTTTCAAAAGTAATTTGCTATGCAGTGCAGGAGTGGTTGCTCTTTGAGAAACCAAAACTTGGCTAAGTATGCAAAACTAATTGTATGGCTCTTTGAATTCTGGGATAAGTTCTCAGAACTTTCAAGAAATGAAAGCAGTTACTGGGGAGATCTGTGTTTGTCTGTGGAATGCACAGTATATATCCATGTTGGATTGCAGGTACTCACAAATTGTTCTCATTTTGAGAACTGAGCTCATTCAATATATTTGGTTGGTGAATTGCCCAGGTTTACTCTTTGAATTATCCTGGTAAAATATGGAATGGGAGGACTAAGCTTATAATAATCCTGCTATGATGACAGAGATCACATTTGAGTGCCCTGTTCAAGCTTGTACTTGAAGGGTTAAGTTTTCTAGAGTGTAGACTTGTCATGCTATGTGTATAAGCCACCAAATCTTTTCTTCCCAAAGCAGCAATAAAGAGATGAGATTAAGATCTGTAATCATGCCAGGAGGAGCAGATGTATTGAAGACTTGTGACGGTCACCATAATCTTATTCCTAACAGTTTGTAGAACTTAATTTACTTTTGAAGTCTACAAGCCTGTTTAATCATCTTAAACTGAGGCATGCTTCTTTAATCCTAATTCAAAAACTTACCCTGATCTTAGTATTCCATAATCTGTTCGTAGATATCACAGTTAAGTTCCTTTTGATCCATAAAATCCTGTATTGAAGCAGCCTGATTTTTAAAAACTTACACTAAATTAAAAGTCATGAACCTTTTCCTGATAATTAAATTAACCTTCATGTTTTCAACCTTACTAATTTATTACTTGTATTCTAAAATATATATTTTTAGTTACATTTAAACACAGCATTTTTGCCCAGGGGTCTCAAGGCAATGTGCAGTATAAAACAATATAAAATTAATTGAAGCCAGAATAATCTGTCACAATGACAGAAGTAAAAACTCTTTAAACAGGCTATAAAAGGACAAACCAAAAAAACCCAACCTCAGTTGTCCAAACATCTGAATAAAAGGGGCAGTTTTCAAGTGCCTTTGAACAGCCAGGCTAGACCTTCCCCAGGCAGTTGTGGCCAGTCAGCATTGGGGGTGGGGTGCGGGAGAGTCCAGAGTACCTCCATCACTGCACTCTGCTTATGGGAAGAGCCCAATCGACAAGGCGAGTGCCTCTGACCTGCTTTCCTCCAAGCAGCTAAGCTGCCATGGAGGAAAGTAGGTCAGAGATGTTGCCTTGATAATTGGGCTCTCCTCATAAGCAGAGTCCAGTCGTTAAGGCGCCCCCCTTTCCTCCATGGCTATGTCCCCACCCTGCTCCCCCTCCCACCAACCAATGACAAAAAATGCTCCCCCTCTCTCAACAAACAAAAACCCAGCAGAAACATAATATAGACCCCAGCCCAGCCCCACCAAACACAGATGTTCATGTATTGGGGAAACTTACAGTTATGGAGAGCTCCAGAAGGAAACACCATATATAAAACTGTCTTGCTCGAAATGCGGTCGGGGGGCTTGCACCAACCCCTCTTCCTGGTCGCTTGCTTCCTCTCTTGCATCATTGGCCAGAATAGCTGCTACTCAGGCTCTTCTGGCTTCTGATTTCTTGGGGACAGCTCAAAGCATCACCCCCAAGAAGAAGGAAAAAATAGGGGGAAATACAAACATTCTAGCCACCAGTATTGGTGTATTTTCTTCCTTTTTTGTCTTCTTTTGGTGGCAATGGTTTGGGCTGCCCCCAAAGAAATGGAAACCAGAACAGCTTGAGTAGCAGTTCTGGGCAATAAGGCAAGAGAGGATGGTAGCTACTGCAGTGGGGAGGAGGAGCTGGTGCAAGCTCCCCATTTCATGTGAGATGGTTTTTATATGGTGTTTTCTTCTTGAGCTCTCCATAATCGTAAGTTTCTCCAAGACACGAGCATTTATATTTGTTTAGGAGGGGGCATAGCTCCTCCCGCTTTTAATGACCAGCTCTCCTGGTCATAAAAGTAACTGTCCTGGTACAGTAACTGAGAAGGTTCTGACCTTTGTACATGGGAACTGAGCCTCACTTGATCTTGGCACATGAAGTAGAGATCTTGTAGGGTGGGTGGATTCACTTTTTATTCATATCAATTGTAATTTAAGATTAATGAGCAAGTTAAAATGTGTAGGGTTTGTTCATAGTATGCATAAGTATCTTGAAGAACTAACTCTTTAGGCATTGTGAAGAATAAGGAAACATTTGTTTAAATGGAAAGTTAAATATACTGCAGTGGTGGAGTTCTTCAGTTAGTATGTCTCTGGCCATCACAGCTTTTGTTTTCTGGGCAAGTGTTAAAAAGTCCACAAAATACCATCCTTCATGTGTAACCTGACCCTTGCATGTCTGTGTGGTGTTGCCTCTATTTTAGGAAGCAGCATGATGTGAGAGATGGAAGTGCAAGCCAGACTCTTGTTGCCAGGGCTGTAGCCCATCCTGCTCATGCTCAAGAGTGTCCAATTCCCTGCTGCCTGTACACTTGTAGTAGGGATGTGCAGAATGTTTTTTTCCTTGCTGATTGGTTTTCTGGCACTGGCTTCCGGTTGACTTGTGTTCTCCTTGCGTCTTGGTTGGCTTGTTATACAAATCAAGTGCTGTAATGGGTAACTGTGTCCCCATAGGCTGGGGGGAGGGAACACAAATGGAGGGAATTTCAAAATGTATTCAAAAGACCTTGGAGGCAGAGAGAGCCATTATACTGTGTCTCTCTTGAACAGGAACTATCAGAAGGAAGGAATACAGGAAAGTTTGGTTTTGTGGTTTTCTTTTCTCAGCACTGAGTATAATATGCTGTGCTATTGCTGCTATAACTATCTGGTTTTGTAGATCTCAGATTGACAAAGGCAGATCTTGGGTGCCTTCCTTCCTTGTGTTGTGGTTTGTTTTATTTGTGAGATAGTGTTGTGGTAAGAAATGGACAGTGACAGCTGTGTGTGTGTGTGTGTGTGTGTGTGTGTGTGTGTGTGTGTGTGTAAGTAATATTTCTTGGTGATTACTGTGATAAACTCCATGTCTGACCTTGAGACTAACTTGTGCTTCACTCTGTGCTCTGGTCTGCTCTGCAATCTGCATTGCAAGGTGTATTCAATCAAAATGTGGCTAAAGTTGCTGCAGTTGAGCTTATGGCTGTGCTTTTGTGGCAGCTGTTGCAGTTCTAGGAAGTAAGGAGTCATAATCGTCTGTGAGAGCGCAACTTGTGCCAGTGATGTTACTGCAGCACAGGCACTTTGGCTGGCAGTGGATTCTGGGTCTGTGATTCTGCGTTTGAAATGTGTGTCCTGTATAGGGAGGGACAGATTCCCTGTTACTGTGTGCTTCTGCAGTAGGGATATGCACAGAACCAGTTTGGCCGGTTCAGTTTGCATTTGAACTTGTCCGGGGTCTGGCTGAATCAGTTTGTGAGTCAGTCTGGGGGATATACTTGTAAAGGGGAATGTTTGTGGGCCAGTTTGGGGAATAAACTTGTAAAGGGGAATCCGATGAGAATTCCCTTTTACAAGTAAAGGGGTGATTTGTGTGGTGATGCAAATTACTTCTGTGCATGCGCAGTACCCTTTTTCTCTCCCCCACCCCCCCGGCCACACACCGCTTCAACATAAGGACTGCCCCATTACAAGTATATCTCTCGGACCGGTTCTTTTAGAATCAAGGTTTGAACTTGAATTGGCAACAGTTTGGTTAGAACTTGGATTGGCCGCACAAGGTTCGTTCGATCAAACAGTGGTTTAAATTAACCAGTTTACACATCCCTATTCTGCAGTGTTTTTCAGGGCAGGGTTGCAAAATGTATTGCAAATTGCAATGGAAAACTTATGTGCCTGTACTCTCTGAGTGCAGCTTGTTCCGGCCATAGGAAGCAATGGGGAAACTCTTGACACCCCATTGTTCTCCATGGGTAGCTCCTGGGGACACCAGAATGGGTGGGGTGATAGAGCATGATGGATGCTCCCTACCACCCAACCCACAAACGATATGGTCAAGCGAGCAGTTTCTAACAAATTTTTAACCTTTTCCCCATACTATGAGGGTTTGGGGAAAAGGTTAAAAATTTCTTTAAAATTGCCTGCTTGTCCGTCTTTTGTCTAGTTTTTATAAATACTTACAATATGAGACTTTTTAAAAATGTTGCCAGATTGTTCAGGTATGCCTTACTAATTTATCAAAGATCTCAGCCCCATTTTATTCATATGGTGGGATACCAGTAGAATTGTCCTCATTATTGCCTGTCAAGATGTCCCTTTGAATCAATTTAATGAAAATGATAACACTCTTAAATTGCTGTGTGCAAGTAAGGTCAGTATTGTGTATTCTTAAATCACAAAATGAATGAATTAAAATGTAGTTCTCTACTCAGTGAAGTGTCAGCTTCAAGAACCTAGTGTGAAATATAAAGGATACAATAACTGGCATTCTTATTTAAAAACTAAACACATCTGGTATCACATCTGGTTCACAAGTTGCCTCAAAAGTTTACGCGTCTGCCATCTTGGATTGGGGTGGGTGACATCATCACAAACTACTCTGTCGAGGTGTCCCCATGTGTCCATACAACTGTACCCAATTTGGTTCATATTGGTCCAGGCGTTGCAGAGTTGATGGGCGGGGGGACACACACAGAATGCCGGGTGATCTCATAAGCTTACTGGAAAGTAGGCTATAAAGGGAGCACTTGCTCCCATAACCCGATTTAAGAGGCTGGATTCTTTGGCAGGTTTGCCACCACCAGGAGCAGCATAGTTTGAAAGGACTATGGTTCCATGTGACATCTGAACGCTTCGCTGTGTGTAATGGCAGAATCAGAGATGTGCAGTGGAAAGCCAGGATTGGCTTTCTTAGCCCAGTTGTGGCTGATCATAAGGACACCCTTATTAGGGAAGTACTCAAGCTTGATAACAAAAAGCTTTTGTTGTTGATGGAAAGTATTGATTAGTATTGAGTATTGCTCAGTAATATAACGAGTGGATTCCTTGCCTCTACACACAATGCAGGAAAGCATGCAGTGTTGATATGCAGAGCTGGGACAAGGCGTTTGTGTGCCCTAGGCAAAGTTTAAAAATTATGCTGCCAATGAAATGAGGAAGTATGCCATTTTATCTCTCAAAACTGGTTCTTGTGAAATTCCCAACTTCTGCCTGAGATTGTCCACCCAACTTCAAATGTTGGTGACAACTTGAGCAGAGAATCTTGGATGGAATTCAGGAACTGGCATGGGAACTGGTATGGGTTCGAACGACATGTCCGAAACCTTGGAGAACTTCTGCAATATAATATATATTATATTAAGGTGGGGTTGGGGGTCTGGGTTAAAGCTTGTTAGTCCTCCTTTTATTGGGTTTTGCCAGGTAGGCAAATGTGTTTGGGTTTTCTTAGGTAGGGTGATGCAGGTATGTGTGTGTGTGTGTGTGTGTGTGTGTGTGTGTGTGTGTGTGTGTGTGTGTGTGCGCGCGCTTCTGGCAGCTCTGGGACAGAGCTTTTGTTATAATGTGTTTGGGTTTTCTTAGGTAGGGTGATGCGGGTGTGTATGTGTGTGTATGTGCTTCTGGCAGCTCTGGGACAGCTATTACTGTTGTGGTGGGGAATAGAAGGTTTATTTATTTGTTTGTTTGTTTGTTTGTTTATTTATTTATTTATCCGACTACTATACCGCCCTTCCAAAAATGGCTCAGGGCAGTTTACACAGAGCAGCTGGCCATTACAGGGGAAGGAAAACCAGTAATTTAGTAACCGTTTCCACTTCTGGCTGCCCTGTGAGCATTCTGGCCTCGGGGAGCAGTTCCAGCTACCCACAGAACCTAGCCTTGCTCTTCTGCAATGCCAGCTCAGTTCAGAATAAGAGTGAAATCATCCATGATTTGATCATGGCCCCATGGCAGTAGACACAATTAGTCCTAAGCATCCCTTCCAACCTGCTTTAAAAATGACCCCTTGGTATACGGAGGAGTTGCGGGGTCTGAAGCAGCAAGTTAGGCTACTGGAGCGCAAGTGGAGGAGAACTTGGCTCAAAATTGACAGGACACAGCATAGAGCCCATTTGAAGGTTTATGCAAAAGCAGTGCCTGTGCCAAAAAAAACCCCAATTCTGGTCTGCACACATTGCTTCTGCAGGTTCACGTTCAGCAGAGCTGTCCCAGGTTGTGAGGAGTTTGATTCAGGCTCTTTCCAGTTTGAACCAGTCCCCGGAGACTTTGTTCTGCTGCAATGCTTTTAATGGGTTCTCTGTGGACAAAATATCTTGTATTCGTGCCGTGTTGGACTCCACTGTTTTTGCAGAGTATGTTAGTGTGGTGTTCAGCAATCCCTCTTGCAGTATTAGATTGGATCAATTTCAACCAGTGATGTCTGATGACATGGAAAAGCTGCTTGATGCTATGCGACGTACCACTTGTTCTCTGGATCCTTCCCGACTTGGCTGCTTCTGTTTAGCAGGGAGATTGTTGGAGATGGCCTAGTTAATATCATTAACTCATCACTGAGAGAGGTAGAATGCCTCCTTGCTCGAAGGAGGTAATTTTCAGCCCACTTCTTACAAAGCCTTCCCTAGATGTCTCAGTGATAGATAGTTATAGGCCGGTCTCCAATCTCCCATGTTTGGGCAAGGAGATTGAGAGATTGGTGGCTAACCAGCTCCAGGCAGTTTTGGAGGAAACTGATTATCTAGACCCATTTCAAACTGGCTTTAGATCAGGCTATGGGATTGAGTCTGCCTTGGTTAGCCTGATGGATGACCTTTACCAGGGAATCGACAGAGGCAGTGTGATTCTGTTGGTTCTTTTGGATCTCGGCATTCGATGCCATCGACCATAGTATCCTTCTGGATCACCTGGGGGAGTTGAGGATAGGAGGCACTGTATTGCAGTCGTTCTGCTCCTATCTCTCATGCAGATTCCAGATGGTGGAGATTATTGACGGTTGCTCTTTGAAATGGAAGCTATTATATGGAATTCCTCAGGCTCTGTTTGGTTACCAATGCTTTTTGACATCTACATGAAATCGCTGGGTGAGGTCTTCAGGAGATTTGGTGCAGGGTGTTATCAATATGCTGATGACACCCAGATCTATTTCTCCGTAGTATCATCACCATTATCATGAAATGGCATTCACTCCCTAAATGCCTGCCTACGGGCAGTAATGAGGTGGATGAGGGATAGCAAATTGAAGCTGAATCCACGCAAGATGGAGGTGCTCATTGTGGGGGATTGGAATTTGAGGGATGAGTTAGATCTTCCTGTCCTGGATGGGGTTACACTGCCCCAGAAGAAACAGGTACACAGCTTGGGAGTGCTCTTGGATCCAGGCCTTACCCTGGTATCTCAGGTGGAGGCTAAGGCCAGGAGCACTTTCCATCAACTTTGGCTGATTCGACAGCTGTGTCCATTCCTTGATAAGAACGATCTCAAAACTGGTGCATTAGCTGGTAATCTCCAGGCTCGACTATTGCAATGTGCTCTACATGGGGTTGGCTTTGTAGGTAGTTCGGAAACTTCAGTTAGTTCAAAATGCGGCAGCCAGACACTTCTCTGGAGTAACCCAGAGAGACCTTATCCTCTCTCTCTCTCTCTCTCTCTCTCTCTCTCTCTCTCTCTCTCTCTCTCATTTCTATATCGCCTAATATAGAAATCTCTAGGCGGTGTACAGATTAAAACATAATATAAAATATATAACATTTATAATTTAAAATAAACATATAATCTCAATAGATAAAAACACTTTAAAATTTAAAATATAAACAGTTGCACTGGCTGCCGATATGTTTCTGGGCAAAATACAAAGTGCTGGTTATTACCTTTAAAGCCCTGAACACCTTCGGTATGGGCTACCTTAGAGAGCACCTTCTTCTGTATGATCCACATCGCACGTCAATGTCATCTGGAGAGGTCCATCTCCAGTTATCACCAGTACATCTGGTGGTGACTCAGAACCAGGCCTTCTCTGTAGCTGCTCCTGGCCTATGGAATGCACTCCCAGCCGATATCCAGTTTTGGCTCGCTGTTGTCCTTTAAGAGAGCCCTGAAAACTTATTTGTGGTAATTTATCCACAGTGTTTTCAATCCAGAAGGTTGTTATTGCAACTACTACTATTTAATAATTTTGATAATTTGTTTTAATAATTGTTTTATGTTACTGTTTTTATTTTTGTTTTATGCTACTCTTTTAATTGTTTCATTTATTTTAATCTGTGCTGATTTTTAAATATTGTTTTAAATTTTGTACACCACCTAGAGATGTATATATCAGGTGGTATTTGATAAATAATATGATCAATAAATATGATTTATTTATTTATTTATTTATATACCACTTTTGAACAAAAAAGTTCTTAAAGCAGTTTTCACAGAAAGTGAATGAAAGTGAAATGATTCCCTGACCCCAAAGGGTTCATAGTCTAAAAAGAAACATAGCGGTAGACACAAGCAACAACCCCTGGAGGGATGCTGTGCTGGGGTTGAAAAGAGCCCATCTGTTAATCCAGAATGTTGGGAGGAATGAGGCAAGCAAAATTTGCCCTTGACACACAGACGGATGTAAAGTGACTGGTTTTCAGCATAGATGTACGCACATGATTACTGGTAATTTACTTGGTAAATTAATGTCTGTATGTACCCTCTGAGCACTAGATTTTATAAAGCTTTTGTGATTTGTCATGTATTTAGATATGTTTATAGAGAGACTGCGGAGAAAAAATATCTTAAATTTTTACCAGTGTTTACTTTTACAATAGTGTTTTTAATCTTTTCCTCTTTTTATCTAGTTTGTTCGTTTTATTATTTACATTTACATATTCCACTCTTTTTCCGAGGAGCTCCGAGGAGGAGCTCAGTACATGGTTATTTTTATCCTCACAACAACCCTGTGAGGTAGGTTAGGCTGAGAGATACATGAGTGGCCCAGTCACCCAGTGAGTGTCATGGTTGAATGGGGATTTGAACTCAGGTCTTCCCAGTCCTAGTCCAATACTCTAAACACTACGCTATGCTGGCTATAAAATAAAATAAAAAACTTATGCAGGAACAATAGCAGGAAATTGGCAATCATCTGATATGTGAGGAATAATGTGGTTTTCTTTTCTGAGGGCAACATCCCATAGTTTTCTGCATGGATGCTACACTTTTTTGTCCTGTGACATAATTTCATTCTTGGTTGCTGAACTCCTTGCACTCTGTACTTACAATATTCCATTAAGAAAAGGTGGATGAAATCTTTTAGCTGAGGGTGTATATTGACTTTGCTATAATGGAGCCTTCATAGAACAAAGCTATGATGCAAGAGTGCATCCCCTTTGTGCAAAAAAAGAAAGAAAGAAAAGAAAAAGGTGTTGCTACTGTTTCCAACTATGCAGGGCCATTTAATCTGAATGGAAAATCTGCCTCGGGACCCAAAGTACAGTAATTAGCAGTCTCTTCAGAGTGTCAGAGCAGAATTGCCATTGTAATGGTTTAGCTGAAGGATAAAAGGATTGAATTGGGGTCTCTTTGCCTGCCAAACTAAATGAGTTGCCATGGGAATTTTCAAATGAAAAAGGCGTTTACTTAAAGCAATTTGAAGGGTTTGAATAAACTCATAAATTATCGGTTTTAAAGGAGAGATCTCTGCTTTCTCTAGCATAGGCTGAGCAGCAACATGAAGGCTGTTAGAAAGCTGCTTACATACTTAATGAGAATGAGTTGATCCATGCTCCTGAGCAGACTATCAGCTTATTAAAGCTAAACTGTTTCTGCTAAATACCGTACAGTAAGCACATTTCAAGAGAGACAGTTTGTAACAAATCCCTGGAGTAAAAAACAAAATCTGATTGCTGTAGATGTAAATTGAATTTCCCTTGTTGGATTAGATCTCTTTCAAGTAATGCTATTAAAAATGGTTCTTTATATTGTTTCAGTAAACATTAACTTGATTTTAACTTTTCCCCTCTGCATGTAATATTTATTACAATACTTGTCAAATCTGACTGTGGATGAGAAGAAGGGCGTAGAAGATTTCATTTGAAAGCAAATAAAGTGCCCAGGTTCTTTGAACTAGTTCTTTAAGCTTATGTGTAAATACTTTTAGAGTTGTGGTTCATTCCCACTTAACAGAGGTTGGGCTTTGACCTGCTGACTTCTGTCAGTGACTTCTGTCACATTGAAATGTGAGATGATAGATTCTGTTTTTGTAAATGCCATTTTTGTAAATGTAATAAATACCTCCCCCCCCCAACAAAATGCTGCATTAACTTTCACTTGTACTTGATTGGTTAGTTATAGATTAACACTGACTACCATTCTGCACTGGGCTTTGATAGCATAGTTTTTACTTGAGCTTTTGTCTTCTCTGCATGTTCAAGTAGGGGTGTAGGTCCTGATTTTCTTTTATTTTTTGCACAGCAGAGAGCAGTGTACAGGTTTGAAGATTGGAACCCTCCCCTACCTCACCTTGTCCTCCAGTACCGGAAAAGTGCCCGGGTGGCAGACCTTAATCTGCTAGCCTCTTAAGATCTAAAAAGACAGTCATCTCTTCTTAAAGGCACATAATGCTTTTACTCTTCATTTTTGGGGGGTGGGCTATTCTTTGTTGTGCTTTTGGTGAGTAGTTTTTTTTTGCTTCTGGCATTTGGTGTTTTTCTATGCTCGGTTGGGTGTTGCCTTTTTAATATGTTTTATGTCATTTTGAGCTGTCTTTGGGGCAGGAAAGGTGAAAGTAGGCAAGCAGACCTATAAAGGGATGCTTCAAGTGCAATGAAGGGTACTGAAAGATGCTTTTTCTCCAGCCTCCATCACCCCCACCCCCAGTGCTGTATTGCAAGGAAATACTTGAGTTTGAGACCAGCGGCTTGCTCCAAACTGACCATTTCATGCTACTTAGCAAGTCGGGAAGAGTTCAAGGGAGTGGGAAAGCCTGGGGGCGGGGGATTGTCCTCTTTTAGGAGATAGTAAGAGAACTTCCTTGTTTTCCCCGATCCCATGATTACTGAACATTGTCACAAGGCTTATGTTTCAGGCTGGCTGGAGTTCTAAACAGGAACATTCCTCTTAGGAATTGAGATGCACTGCAAATTTATTTATTCTTTGCAGGTCCCACACATCATGAAACTTTTTGCAGGTCCCACACATTCTTCATATGAAAAATGAAGAATTTAGAAACAAATAGAAGCATAGAATGCTGGTTATCAGTTATTTCTATACCAAGCCTTTCATTTAGCTATAAAATGAAATGTGAGTATATTATGATGCAGGAGCTGCCAAAGGCTGTTGTGTAGTGTTTTATTTTGAGCTATACCTTAATAAAAACTTAGTATACCTCTCCTACCAAAGGCAACCACAGGGCTCTGTGGTCACCAGGAGTTGACACCGACTCAATGGCACACTTCACCTTACCGTATACCTTTTCTAATATAATTTGACAGCATACCTTTTTTCCAAATAAATTGTGGATATACACTGCCCAGAGCCTTTGGATAGATAGGGTGGTATAGAAATGTAAAAAATAAAATATTTGGATATAAATATCTTCAAACCCACCCTCCCCATGTCAATTCATTTTGGGGGGAAAGTGTGCCATCAGATTCTATTAGCAAAGTTATACTAAGTTTTTATTAAGGTATAGCTCAATATACAACACTACAAAAGGATGTTTATATCCACAAGTGCTGAACTTTAAAAGCTTTAAAGTTTTCCCTTAAAGCCTTTTTGGCGGTTAAAACAATTATATATATGTATACACCTGTAAAATTGCAGATAGGTTTTTAATTTTTAATTAAAATGCCATCCATTTTCCTTTCCCCCCCTTTCAGTTAATATCCCAACATTTCTGTAATATCACGGAAGTTCACAGGGTTGTGTTTTTTTTCTTTGGGGTGTGAGATTTTTATTTTGTTTTAATAAACAAATTTATTTAATTCTGCATACCTAGACGGTCCCCAAGATGTGTAAAAACCACTGTCTTATTTTTGGGTGGCCCCATTTCATTTCTGAGTTTGTTATTAGATGGAACAAATGGGACCTGCAGCAGAATGTTGCAGTAGCCCCTTGTAATTCCTCACTCCTGGAAAAAACCATCTGTAGTGCATGAAGCAGAATTTTTAACTTCACAGCACGTATCTCCCAAACCCTAACCCTCCTGCCTTTTCATGATACTTGCTGTAAACTCTTTGGGTTTCAGTAGACCAGTGCCCTGTCTCCTCCCTCAAACTTCACTTACCTGTGTCTTTTTTTCAACTGGCAATTCAGACTTTCCATTTCAGCTGCTATCCAACTGCCATGAACCATAGGCTTAATTGATAGATTCTCACAGTTTGCCTGACTTCTGGTTTCTTTAGGCTCTTTCATTTTTTCTTCTCTGTGGTGGGTTTTGTACACGTCTGCTCATAGAAAGCAATGGGGAAACATAATTTCATCATAGCTGCAATTGGGCAGCAACAGCATCTTTCCCCTCCACAGACAAAAGATAGGAGAAAAACGGGAGTTCCCCCTCTCAGACAATGAGATGTTTAACATTTTCTTATGTTTCTATATGACCTCAGTGTTCTGGAAGCTCTTACACAGGTCCTAAAATCTCCGAGCGCTGTTCTGAAGACTTCTGCATTTTTTCTTTTCCCTTTGATTTCAGAAGTATCTACTACCTGCATACCTGGGGAGTCACCAGAATATGTAAAAATTATCACATTATTCTTGGTCGGCCCTTTTCACATCCAAGTAGGCACTCAGCAGCCCGAGTTCAAAATTAATATCAAATGTGACCTGTAACAGAATTCTACAACTTACCAACTCTAATGCCCACCTCCAGGGTACTCCAAGCTGTTAAAAGCTCAAGCAGGTGGTCAATTTCTTCTCTCCATTGCCCTGCTTTCCAATAACATCTTCATTCTGTGCTGATTGAGGACCACTGTACATGCTCAGACCTTGTCAGGATGTGGTGGTGTCCCCCCATTTTATTTTTCCTTTAAATCTACACATTTATTTACTTCTAAGTACCTAGGCAGTCCCCAGAGTATATATAAATCACTTCTTTAATTTGTGGGTGGCCCCATTTTGCTTCCAATTAGTTTGTCATAATACTTCACATCCTAACATATGCACAGTTTTCCAGCTGTTTGGCCGTGCGTTATTTGAAGAGCTTACTCTCCCATTTTTGTTAAATGATGGATTTGAATGGATTGGGATATATGAGCTGCAGCATTTTTTCCTAATTCAGACTTGTACAAAATAACTGATCTCATCTCTTCTATGGAACTAGACAAGGAAGCTTTTGTAAATGGGAAGATTCTTGCTCCCCCCCCCCCTTTTCAAGTGATCAGTGCAGCACAAACAGCTAACATCGGTATGGGCAGGTGATTAAATGAATCTTGGATAATTTTCAAAAGTTAGTAAGTGGAGCTGTACTGATGCAAAGCATTTCCAAAAATGAATAAAATAGTGTGTGTAACAGAAGAGCCAGTCTTGAAAGTATGCTGCCTCAGCAAATAAATGTTCAGATAGGGTTATGTCTGTTTCTGTGCCAGTACATTGAAAGTTGTTTGGAACAGACATTGCATCACAAGCAAACACCAGTCCCAGACTTTTCCATCCTTTTGTCGTCATTCAAAACACCTTTTGGATATATTTGGTATACTGTCTTTCTGTACATGTACTGTATTAACAAAACTGATCTGAAGAATCCCCGAGATCCCTTCCAGGAAACAGCAAAAATGGCAGGGGGTGTCTCACCATTTGCTTCAACCCAGAGCACTTCCTACCAAGCAATTGGGTCTTGTCTAAGTGCTTGGCCAAGTGGTATTCCCTAAGGGAACATCTCAGTCCTGACCCAACTATTTGTTGGTCAGGAAACTACATATTAACATTCCAACTCAAAAGGCCTGCTTCAAAGCTAGCTTTCCCACATGCTAGAACCAAATTTGCAATGGACATCAAACAGCCTCCCCTGCCCCGCTTCAGATTTGATTAAACTCTCAAAGGAAGCAGCATCCTGTTGAAAAAGAGAGGATGTGGGAGTGGTGAGTGCATGCTGACTTCAGTCTGGTAACTGAATAATAGAGTCTGTTCTGCAAGTCAACGTCCATGCCAAGCCAGGATAGAGTAGAAGAATTCTTTTAATTTCTAAAGTACGTCTTTTATTGCTTCTTATCTTTGTATTTATCAATAAACATGTTATGTAAAGTTGCTAGTCTAAACTGGAGATAAGAATTATTCCATTCCCAGAGAGAGGGGAGACTGTAGACATGTCTTCTGTTGTGCGTTCTTAAAACATCTCTTTAAAAGGGTCCCTTACTTTGGAAGATAGATGGTATATAGAGGTCTTGGGACAGCTCTGTGGAGTAGTCCAAAGTAATAACTCTTACAAGTGCAAGATTCTTTATAAATGAAGTTATTAAAACTCTCTCGGATGAATGGCTTTTAACAGTTGTGGCATTAGCTATCTAAATGTTAAATGTCTGGTTTATATTTATTATTATTTAGTTATTTAAAATATTTATACCCTGCCCATTCAGTGCAATACTGCTTGGGGCAGCTTACAATAATAACATAGACATAGATACAAGTAATAAAATTAAATTTTTAAAAAGTCAGATTAAAAACAATTATTAGGTTTAAATTAAAACTGAAAATTATAAAAAGCTAAAGAACCTACCAGATATAACAAAATAATATTGAAAGGCCTCCTTAAAAAGGTGTGTTTTAAGATGTTTTTTAAAAACACTAAGGGAGGGAGCATGGCGAAGCTCTTCAGGGAGGACATTCCAAAGCTGAGGAGCCGCAACTGAAAAGCCTCTGTCTCTAGTCCCCGCCAACCAGATCTCTGTGGGGGGGGGGTCATGAGCAGGGCCTGAGATGATGATTGGAGGACCCTGCCAGATTCATATGGGCGAATGCGGTCTGACAGGTACCCCAGCCCCAAGCCATGTGGGGCTTTAAAGGTCAATACCAGCACCTTGAATCTAGCCCAGAAGCGGACCGGTAGCCAATGAAACTGACACAGGATGCGTGTAATACTTGTGAAGCGACATGCACCCATGAGCATCCTTGCAGCAGCATTCTGAACCAGCTGAAGCTTCCGAACAGTCTTCAGGGGCAGCCCAACGTAGAGCGCATTGCAGTATTCCAATCTGGATGTTACCAACGCATGAGTGACTGAGGTCAGGTCCGACTTCTCCAAGTAGGGCTGCAGCTGGTATACCAGCTGTAGTTGATAAAAGGCACTTCTGCACACTGCCACCCCCTGCACCTCCAAGGACAGCATTGGGTCCAGAAGCACCCCTGGGCTGCGGACTTTGTCTTTCAGGGGGAGCGTGACCCCTTCCAAGACCAGATTTACTTCATTACTCGGATGATCAGTTCTACCAACCCAGAGCACTTCCGTCTCATCTGGATTGAGTTTCAGCTTGTTTGCCCCCATCCAGTCCAGAACAGCCTCCAAGCCCTGGTTTAGAGCACCCACTGCCTCCCTGGTGTCTGCTGAATTAAAAGATAGGTAGAACTGGGTGCCATCAGCATATTGATGGCACCGCAATCCACACCTACGGATGACCTCTCCCAGGGGCTTCATGTTAACATTAATAATATACACTTTGACAATGTTTTAAGTATATGGATATTCTAATTTCCCTTTAGTTATATTAATGCAGAGTTATTAATGACTAGATTTCTGTTCTTCCTTCCCCCAAAACAAAATAATTCTGTATGCAACTGCTCATATTAATGCATATAGTTTTTTCATTGAAGTTCTTATCAAAGGCACTTTGTTTACAATTTCAAGTAAGTAAATTGAGTTTCTGTACTTTCTCTGAAAGTACATTAGCTGACCAGTAAAAAGCTATCTGCAAAGCTAGATAAATGGCCAAGAAAGACTTCTCCTTGGCAACACAGTTCCTAGAGCCATTCAAGCTTTCAAATATAAGGTCATATGATTGACAGGGCACACAATTCTTTCTTTAGTACTCTGTATTTTTAACGTGAGTGAATGCAAGCCTTAGCCAGAAGTAAGATGAGCTGTTACAAGCCAACAGAAATAGCACTAGCATCTCGTCCTGAAATTTTATAAGCTGTTAGCAACAAAATGCTAAAGAGAAAATACATTGCTTAGTTTTATACTGGAGTTTAAGCAGAATTCTTTTATTCTAGTTGCAATGCAATGGAAAACTGCATACACTTCATATAGTTGTTCACAAAATAGTGTGTGGCTTGGCTCTCTTGCTTCAAGTAGTCAAAGTTATTTGCCCCCACAGGTACCGTTTCATTGTGCATTTTTCTCTGGGGCACATGGTGGTCCAGTTTGTGTAAAGTAATTTGCGGGGGAGGGGGGCACGGGGGTTGCTGAATGCATGCCTGTAAGCAGTGGGCTAAAGTAGATTACATAAAGTTCTTTGAATGCTAGCTCCACACATTGCAACCAAAGTCCGACAAGAGAAGCACTTTTGTTTAGGAAGGTAGCATATGACATGTAATGAGGCAAAATTGATGTATGGAGTTGTCTTTCTTAACAGTCAACATTGAGGTCTCATGAAGAAATACTACTTCATAAGAATTCTGTAATATTCATTCATTTATTCATTCTGTAATATGTGAAGTGATCCTAACTCTGATTCATCTTTGTAGCTATTGCAATTCTTTTGCTGTATGAAAGAATTTACCTGTTTTTTCTGAAAACAATTTTCAATCAGTTGTATTTATCCAGATATGTAAACTCATTTTGATATATTAGAGAGGTACCAAATAAGAACATCCTTATTTTAAGAAAGGTAATTGACCACAGGGTGGATTTGATTTAAATCAAACTGATTTAAATCACGATTTAAATCACTAGCAGGGTGGATAAAAATAAAAAAAATCCGATTTAAATCAAAAAAATCCAATTTAAATCAAAAAATTGGATTTTTTTTATTTAAATCAGATTTTTTTGATTTAAATCGGATTTTTTTTAATTTAAATCGGATTTTTTTTTATTTTTATCCACCCTGCTAGTGATTTAAATCGTGATTTTTGTTTTATTTAAATCAAATTAAATCGTGATCAGTTTGATTTAAATCAAATCCACCCTGATTGACCATGACATAGTAAACTGTAGATCTGTTTGCTGTCTGTGGCAGGCAAGGCTGCAAAACAAACATTTAAAAATATATACTTCTCATATAAAATGGCCGTTTGCTTTATTTTTATGTTTTGATCTCTTATTAAAAATGTGTGAAAGTATGTGCTTCATCTATTGGGTATTGAGGTTTGAACTCACATTGTCATGCTTGGTTAAGCCAAGGGAGCCTTCAAAACCCAAGCTGCTATAGACAGGGACTTAAATCTTAGAAAGGTTATTTCAATAACTTGCTTCCATGGTGGTATCAAAGCACTGACTTGTTCTTTTGCTCTTATGTGCACATTTTTAAAAGATTGTGACAGCTGTTAATTGGGAAGTGAAGGCTAACATGAAAACTTTGGGCATATGACAAATATTTCTATACTGCTTTTCAACAAAAGTCCCCCAAATGGTTTACAAATAAATAAAAATAAAATGGCTCCCTGCCCCCAAAGGGCTCAGAATCTAAAAAACGGAACAAAAGCATAAGGTAGACAGCAGCAACAGCCACTGGAGGGCTGATGCATCCAGTCCCTCTCCCCTTGCTAAAAAAAGAGAATCACCAATTTAAAAAGGTGCCTCTTTGCTCAGTTAGCAGGTCTAACTTTGTGCAGTTAGTCATGCAAGGACTGCTAGAATTAAAATTTTACTTGGGTACAGCACAGGTGGCAAATGTGCGACAGAGCAGCAAGTGCGGGCACCCCACCCCCTGTTGTGGATATCATTCCCCTATCTACTGTCGCTGCTGCCGCAGCCTCATCTCGGCTCTGGATCAGAGACTAGCAGTGTTGCTGCCACATTTCCCACTTACCTTCTGGGTGCATGCAGTTTTGCTGGCCCATATCTTATGCTGCCATGTGCTTTCACCAGCACCAAGGACAGCCTTGGTGCTGGAAGAGAAAATGTGGCAGCAGCAGGACACAGGCCAGTTAAACAGGAGACTGCACACGGCTGATAAAGCAAGGGTCAGCGCACCCATCCCAGGACAACGGCAGAGCGCACATTGCTTGCTGCATGCTGAGGAAGTACATTCCACAACCCTGGGTCTACTACAGAGAAGGCACGCCCTTGAGTCACCACCAGACAAGCTGGCCGCACCCTCAGATGAACCTTAGTTGATGTTTTTATGGATATTTTGATCTGGTTTTTATATGTTTTAAATTCAGCACACCCTTTAACAAAGTCCAAATGGTGGAAAATATAGTTAAAAGAGCAGCTGAAGTTTCATCTCAAGAACACAAGGGACAGGAGATAGATAGATAGATAGATAGATACACACACACATACACACACACACACACTAGGAATCTCACAGAAACAAATGGATATAATTTCCCCTTAAGAAGAACAGGGGGATCCAAATATGTGGCAGGTTTACCCATGCTTCAGATCCCCTTTATCAACAACTTCATTAGGCAGTGTCAGAAAAGTTTAAGAACACATGGGATCAAGGCTAATGTATGCACAACCACCAAGACTTTGAAACAGCAGTTAGTAAGATCTCGACTATATGATAACAAGTGTGAAATTAAAGCCTGCCCAGTCTATAAAAATGGGGAAGGGATCTAAAAGCAAAAAGGAGTTATTTACCTGTACAGAATGTGGTGAAAATTATATAGGGGAAATGGGAAGACATTTGGTTACTAGATTCAAAGAACACCCAGCAGATACCAAACATATAAATAGGGAATAGCCATGGTCAGCTCATTTGAAAAATAAACACAGTGGAAAAAACAATGCCTCTTAAATAAGCATCTTCAAGTCTGAACAGTGTATGCTCAAAAGAAAGATAAGGGAAGCATTGTATTTAGACAAGTTACAGCCGGGGGTCAGTGACAAGGAAGAATTGAAAGAAATCTTAGAGTATATAGGCTATTAAAGGGTAAGGAGTAATTTAGATTAGGGATTCTCAACGTTGGGTCCCAGATGTTATTGGACCAACTCCCATAATCCCCAGCCAAATGCCACTGGGCCTGGGGATTATGGGAGTTGAAGTCCAATAACATCTGGGGACCCAACATTGAGAATCCCTGATTTAGATTACACTCTCCATTTTTTCCGTTCTCCCCCCACCCCCAGTTTTTCTGTCAGAGTTAGTATTAAGCAGGCAAAGCAGTGAGTCATTCAGTTTCCTCCTCCTCCCCTCTTGTTTCACATGCCAATCAGGTGCTTGATTAGATTTTTGGAGAGTATCTGGGATATAAGAGTGTGGATTTTAAACAGTGAGACATCGAACACTGAAGTTGACGTCTGTACATTGAAACATCTGTTCTTTATTTGTAATTTTTTAATATTTGTATTTTTTAAAAAATTTTCTTTTAATCTACTCAAAAAGAGAAGGTCTGGAGAGAAGAATATGTCTTAACTGTTAAATTCTTGAATTTATTTGAGGTTTTAGGGGTACAGAAAAAGACAAATAGTGGTTATTAAGCAATAATGTATAACTGATATAGTCTAGCAATAAACCAACAAGTTACAAAGACTGTCACGGCTCACAACGAGTTAATTTGGCTTGAGTTGTCGAATTAGGTTCATTCTAGGCTGCCTAGGTAGAAACAAACAGATTTGGATTTTAGGAGAAATGAAGGGAAAGGTAAGTAGAACTTCAAGGATAGGGGTTATATACTACTTCTCTCCTTGCAAGAGGAATGCATTGAAATCTTGCAGCTCAGTCTTTACCCAGAGGCTTCTTGTCTCTGGGGCAGGAAGGCAGCAACTGGAATCCAGAGGTCCGTCAGGGATCCAGGAGCTAGGTGTAAATCTAAAAATGAACAAGACCTCATAGCCAGAAATGCTGGGCAGTTCGGGTTAGGAAAAGCTGTTGTGGAGGTGTAGTTCAAGCTAGGGCAAAATGGAATCTTTTCCTTTTGAGGGGAAGAGAACTTTATTTACGATCAATGATCAGATACACAAACGTCAAAAGCCAAACCACCACTTTCCCCAATATACAATACAATGCGATACAATAGGTACAGCAAATCAAATTAAGTATAACAATGGTAGCAAGATCAAATTACATCTCATTGGCAGTCCTTTGTTGTCTGATTTTCATGGGTGTCAAACAAAGGTTGACTAGGGCAAAAATGGAAATGCCGATGCCAAGATGTGGGGGGAAGAGTAGTGGTTCCAAGGCATGCAGACAGCACTGGTGACCCAGAAGACACACTAATTGATGGTATCTTCACCAATTATAGACAAATTCTTGCCTGAGAGTATTATGCTAAACACACCTTACAAAGGCAGACAATAGGGACATAAAACAGGACGGGCCATTGTGCTATTCAAAAGTAAAGAGTGCACTTCTTCTTTGACAAAAGTTGTGGAAGAGTAAGGCTCTTTTTGAAGGCTAGGGGAGGTCTGAAAAGACCCGTGTGGGGAGAGGCCAAATGATGGTATCAAAGTTTATCTCTTCTGTCTTGTCAGAATATCTCTAACTAAATTGCAAATAAGCGGACTTCCAGTGCCTTGAGCTAGGAACATGCTCAAGAGGAGCAGATGACCTGTTGCTTTCTTCTCTCTCCTTCCTGATTTAAGTTGCTGTGCTAACATCAGGAGAATACTTGGCTTACTTTTTAAATAATAGCTCTTGATTAAATCAGGTCTGCTTCAGCTTCCCACCTGTTGAGTAATTGGGGGCAATCTCAAGTGGGGAGGTCCTCCTGCAATCTCTGTGCTTTGAACTTTACCTAAGTTTCTTCTCCCAAGCTGCTTGCCAAAGTGACATGCCCTTTGAGTTAACTATAGGCGAAACAAAGTGGAGATCTCATGATCCCGTGAAATCCAAACAGTAGTAACTACAGGCTTGTAGTTCCAAATATAGAGGGGTGGTCCTCGATGGAGCTTGCGAACAGACTCTTGTGGTAACAAGATTTTTATTTATTTTTTTCACTTCTCAGGTATAATTTTTCACTTGTCACAGACTAGTAGACTAGTGGATTTCCTGAGCTCTACAAATGGAATTCTACGTTAAATCAATATTGAGGTTTTATGTATATAAAAATATTGACTTTTGTCCAGTGTTCATGTTATGCTTTCAGTACAATGTGCCCCCTTATTCTGAAAGGGATATATTTACACATTAAAGGTCCAGCTGATATCCAACACTGTGCTAATGTAACAGTGTTTTCCATCATCTGTGTGTGGGGATGGTGATTTTTGGTAATCCCTCTGAAGCCCTCTGTGCACTCAAATGTGTCCCTTAAGAGTTGGGAGATTCTCCAAGACATATTTTCAAGATTTCACAGAAACTCAACCACCCCCACATAGCAGAAAACACTGTTGCATTGCCACTGCCTTAGTCTGGATGTCAGCATTGTGAGTCATTGTTTATATACCCAAATGCTGCAGAAAGGTTAGTAGTGACTGAGACTTCTTTCCATGAGTGATGGTATCATGTAAGTTGCTGCTTACCTGTTGCTGGTTCCTCCAAGGTTGCAGTGGCTTCATATCCTGATATTTCCACACAGCCTTCTCCATAAGATCCAGAAGGAGTTGCAGCCTATGCAGTAGGGATGTTCACAAACCGGCAGACGGGGAGGGTTACCTTTAAGGACCAGGAAGAGTGCTCTCCCCCACCCCGCCATATTTTCCCAACCAGCGATGTGCTCAAAATCGCTGGCGTGGGGTGGCAGCATATGCGCACCGGCCACTTCTGGTCTGACACTGACGGGGGCGGCAAGAGGGTATACTGATTTTGAGCACACCGCCAGTGGGGGAAACAGGCAGGGTGGTGGTGGTAAGAGCACCCTCTCTGCTCCATAAAGGTAACCATCGCCCTGCCACTGGACTGCCAGACCAGTTCAGAGGTCCGGAAAAGGACCTCCAAACCTGTTTGTGCACATCCTTGCTATACACACATAGACAAAGCAAGTTTCTTGTGGAAAGTGGAACCAATGAATGTTACTGTTGTCATCAGATTTTTCGGCAACGACACTTCCTTACTCTTATCCTCTCACTACCCCCATACCTTACCAAGATGTGGCTGAAAGGTTCATGCTGTGCGTGACCAGGGGAGGGAGGGAGGGAGGGAGGGAGGGAGGGAGGGAGGGAGAGAGAGAGAGAGAGAGAGAGAGAGAGAGAGAGATACATATACATATACATATACATATACATATATATATATATATATACATATATATATATACATATATATATATATATATATACATATATATATATATATATATATATATATACATACATATATATATATATACATATATATATATATACATATACACACACACACACACACACACACACACACACACATATCTGTAGTTGGAGACAGAGTTCCTAGTTCTTGTGTTCTGATGTGACCAAGGAACCTAGGGCAAGCCTATACAGAAAGGAGTGATTGACTGTTTATCTGTCTGTCTGTTTATAAAATTCGTACACCACCCCAAACTTTTGTCTCTGGGCAGTTAACAATAGCATAAAACAAGTTAAAACAGAAACTTAAAACAATTTAACAATTTAAAAATCAACCACAGACTAAAACCTAAAAATTTAAAAAGCTGAAAAAGCTTGGGTGAAGAGCTGGGTTTTCAAATGCTTTTAAAAAATTGTCAGAGATGGGGTGGATCATTTTTCAGTAGGGAGCGCATTCCACAGTCTCGGGGATCAGCTGTAACCTGGTGCACAGTTGAGAGGGCAGAACCTGCTCTTGCCCCCCAGACAAGGCGTTATATCAGTGGCATGAAGCCAGTTTTGTCCTCAAATACATTTTCTCCTATATGAAAGAGAGTGAGTTGCTATTACTAACTCTTATATGGAAAAGAAGTGCTGAAGACCACTGTTGTACTGAAGGTGCCAGCACTGTTCCTGGCACTGGGTAACTCAGCTACCATTAGTAGAGAACTCCATGAGAAATGAGAATGCAGTGCTCCCTATTGTGTGCAAGCATGCTATGATTAAACGTTAACATGGTCTGCCTAAGCCTGAAAATTGAACTTCTGTTTTGAAAATAAAATGAATTTTAAATTGTATCTGCCTCTTTTATGCAAAAAAGAAAGAAAGAAAGACGAATGACATTGAGTATCAAGCATTTAAAAAGACATGACAGCTTTAGGTGGTAGTGTTCGTACTATTATTTCAAGTTGGATCTATAAAAATATGCTCACTTTTTAGCACTTTATCTTGCATGCTGAAACAGTAGAACTAGAAAATGTTGCTGTTAAAGCAACTATCATTAAGTAGAAAAATGTCCAGGTGATGAGAAATGTAAGGAGATAATGCTAGGTTCCCCCCCTAGTGTGTCTTTAACATTATGACCACTGAATTTGTCAAGTGAAACAGCAAGGTAGTCTTTGCATATCATTTGAACTGATAGCTTGCTTTGAAAAAGATAAGGAAATAGTGTTGGCTGAAAAAAATAATGATGCCAATTTATCTTTGTTTGTCCCAAAGCACTGTAGCATGTATCATTTACTTATAAGCCATGCCTTATCTATTTAACACCACAGTTATAGCTGTGGTATTTGCAAAGGTATAAAATTGGCTTTTTAGTATCTATCTTCTATCTATCTACCTATTCTATTATTCTATCTATTATTATTATTTAAATAATTCTCTAAGATGTACCCGTGACTAAGCACATGCGTAGCAGCTCTCGGAGTTCACGAGCGAGGGGAAGGGGAGAGAAACACTGCAGGGAACATAAGGCCAACAGACAGGCCAGCAAACGGGCAGGTGAACGGGGAGAGAAAGCGGTGGAGAACGGGGTGCGGAGAGAAAGCTGCAGCTCAGTGGGAGCAGAAAGCAGTGGCAGATGGGGGAAGAAAATGGCGGCAACTGGGGGGAAGAAAGCACTGGTCGACTGGAAAAAGCAGCTGGCCAGGTGGACGGACAAAGATTTAAAAAAAAACATTGGAGGGGGGATGGCTGAGAATGAGGGGCTGAGAAGGGGGGGCAAGAATGAGGGAGAACTGGAGGTGCAGATGCTCTGCATCCTGGCCAGCTAGTTAATTTATATTGTGTTACAATGTTGTATCAGAATAGCACTATCAGTTGATAGAGTGTCCGCAAATAGTAAAATCAGAAATATGAATTGTTTGTCTGCAGAAGAAATCTGTTTTAGGCAACTTATGTTAGTAGCATCTGTTTCCTGCTTTTAATGGAAAAATGATTTCTGGCTACATCACACCTGCTGTGCTCCAGATACACATCATGTGAACATAACATCTACTCATTGCATAGCACTAATTTTTAATCGGCCTAGAACTCAGTTTAAAGACACACACTTTCAGTGAAACCTACAGATATGTAAAGTCCTTCAATTTGTTGAGCACTGTCTCAATAAATTCATTTCCTGAATGACTCTCCTTTCCACCCTGTCCACTACTCATTTGTGCTGCTAGTATGTTGTGTGCGTTTATTACCTTGTGAAGAATTTTACTTTTAAAAATTGGTATATAATATATAGGACTTGGTTGGGTGGGACAGGGTGATTGTCATTCTTTGGTAGGAAAAAGCTGTTAAGGTTCTCTGTCTTATAGAGAGCAAAGTCTTTGTTTAAAGGGACTATTTGGATATAGCAAGATACAAGATGCAGGTGCATGATTCAAGCATTTGATCTGGTTTTAGTGAAGACTATGAGGCAATTCTCACCAAAAAGCAGGCGGCCATGTGCTGCCACGGGAGCTGAGCGCCTCCCGGCAGCAAACCGCCCTAACTAACCCTCCCCTTAGCCCATGTTAGCAGAGTGAGCGTTCCACTAACTGGAGTTAATGGACTGTGTGTTGCCATGGTGCAGCAACTTATGAGTAGACCTCTGACCGAGAGGCTAAAAAGCAGCCTCCCCGTACGGGGGTCTCTCCAGCATGCTCTGCTCACTTGCGCAAAGCATGCTGGAACTTCCGGGGGCTGTGCGGCCCCCAAACTCGCAAGCCCCTGCCGGCTCCATAACAGAGCTGGCAGTCGTGTGGGCGGCCGATCTGGCCACCCAGGGCAGACTGTAGGATCGCCTGCTTAACCCCATCTAGTGGTTCCCACTGATAGTGGGAACTGGCTCATGGTTTCAAACTTCCATAAGACCTTTGGTCTGAAGGAGCTGTTCTTGCTATTAACCAGGAGCTTAGTGCAAAGCAGTAGGTAAGATGATTTTAAAAAAAACCCCAACTATATACTTTCCATTTAAAATCCACAAAACTATAAAATAAACCATGGATCATATAAAACTAACAAACAATTTATAAACAAAATACAAACAATTCAGCATTATTAATATCAGAAAGGGCACAGACAATATCCATACTATTTTAAACTTAAATGTTTCACATAATAAATATCAATCAATTTTTATTAAATTACAAAAAACCTTTTGGTAACTAACATTCAAAGATACTTTAATATAATGTTTTGCCTCAGTACCACAAAATATTTAAGTCAGTAGGGTGGAGAAATATATATATATTTTTAGAAAACAGATTTTTTAAAAAAATTAACTTCTGTTATGTTTAACATTTGTGTTATTAAACATCTCTTTAAAAACAACATGGCCTAAAATGAAATATGGATTTAACACAAATATATTAGTCTGCAAAGAGCCCCTGGTGGCACAGTGGTAAAACTGCTGCCCTGTAACTAGAAGGTTACAAGTTCGATCCTGACCAGGGGCTCAGGGTTGACTCAGCCTTCCATCCTTCCGAGGTCGGTAAAATGAGTACCCAGAATGTTGGGGGCAATATGCTAAATCATTGTAAACCGCTTAGAGAACTCCGGCTATAGAGCGGTATATAAATGTAAGTGCTATTGCTATTGCTATTGCTATATAATCTTTGAAGCTGAATCCATCTCCCACTTAAATATTTTAAGCTAAAGTCTATTTTCTATATAAAAAACTAAATGGAGCAAAACTATTTAACTTTTAAGGTCAGCATTCTAAAAAAGACAATGGTTCATGTGTATTTATTTTAGAAATTTATACCCCACATTTCACAAAAGTCTCAAGACGAGTACTAGTGAATGGTACAAGTGTACGAACTACAAATAATTTGATTATTAACCGGAAGGCACGAACATTTATGTGATGGAGAAACTTTCTACCCTATAACTTCCAGCCCTCACTCCTGGAAAATTCTTAGGCACTTTGACTAAGTGCTTATACTTACTACAGGCGGAGCTCATTAACCACAGGGGTTAGGTTCTTGGCCCACCATAAGGAAACCATAAATGTCGGGACATTAATCCAGTGGAAATCCAGGGGTTAGGTTCCCCGGGGGGGGGGGGGCAAGAGGGGAGAAAGAAGAAAAGGGGTGCTAGCCTTCCCCCCCATGAAGGCGACATCCACTGCTGGCGTCATCTCCAGTGGGATTTCTCCTAAGTGCTAGTCTTTCTCCCTGACAGGGCACACTAAGGCAATGTCCCCTGTAGAGGGGGGATCTGCTGGAGGGTCAATCACTGGCTGGCTTCCTGCACGCTCCTCGAGCGCTGGCCTCTTTCCCTGTGCCACTGGCACCTGCCCATGCTCTGCTTGAGCGCTGCCCTCTCTTATCACAGTAGGGATCGAACAGTCACTGCCCTGCATGCTCCTCGAGCGCTTCCCTACAGTGGCGCCCACGTGTTACTCGAGTGCTAGCAAACTGAAGATGTGCTGAATGTCCCTCCTAAATTAGTATTTTTTATTATTAGTAGTAGTAGTAGTATTAGTAGTAGTATTTACATTTATATCCCCCTCTTCCTCCAAGGAGCCCAGAGCGGTGTACTACATACTTATGTTTCTCCTCACAACAACCTTGTGAAGCAGGTTAGGCTGAGAGAGAAGTGACTGGCCCAGAGTCACCCAGCAAGTATCATGGCTGAATGGGGATTTGAACTCGGGTCTCCCCAGTCCCAGGCCAGCACTCTAACCACTACACCATGCTGGCATTAAACATACTCTAACATAGGGTGGGCAGTCTTGGATTTCCTCTCTGGGGTTTAAACACAACATTCCCTCAGACTGGGGGGAGTGCCGGAGGCAGGGCAGAGCCAGCATGAGGAAGGTCTTCCTCCAAGAACTGGCCGTCATTGACTGGCCAGGGCTTCCTTGTCCCTCTCAGGCCTCACAAGTCTTGTGAGACCTGGGAATCTGTTCAAATCCTGGGTCAGTCCTTGGAACCCCATGCTAGGAAGTTCGAAGGAGGAACCTCAAGGAAATCCTATAAACCATTACCATCCAGCACCAAGAAATCATCACTCTGGTGTAGACTGTTCTTGAACATAGAGGTTGGACATCAGAGCTAAACTGCCAGTTAATATGGAAACGTCACTTGTCCATACTTAAGAAATGAAGCCTCCATATTCACAGGCAGTTTGGCTCTCATGTAGAACCTCCATGTTCAAGGGCAGTCTATACCACAATAATAGTTTGTTGGCACTGGGTGGGAATGGTTTATGATATTTCCTTGCTGCACTTCTTTGGAGCTTTCTGGAAGCATGTAGCTGAGCACTGTGAGAAAGAGGATGCTAGGCTGGAGTACACATGCCTTTTCCACAGCATTTTGATAACTTGACCAATTTTAAACTGGCTTTCGGGTGGGCTGTGGGATGGAGACTGTCTTGGTTGGCCTGATGGATGATCTCCAATTAGGAATTGACAGAGTGAGTGTTGGTCCTTTTGGATATCTTGGCGGCTTTTGATACTATCATCAGCCATAGTATCCATAGTATGTGGGGGTTGGGTTTATGGGGCACTGCTTTGCAGTGGTTCCGCTCCTAACTCTCAGGCAGATTCCGGATGGTATTGCTTCAAGACTGTTCTTCAAAATCTGAACTTTTATATGGTGTTCCCCCCCAGGGCTGCATATTGTCTCCAATGCTTTTTAACATCTATATGAAACCACTGGGAGATAACATCAGGAGATGTGGTGCAGGGTAATATTAGTATACTGATGACACCCAAATCTATTTCTCCATGTCAAGATCATCAGGAGAAGTCACAACATCCATAAATGCCTGCTAGGAGATAGTGATGGGCTGGATGAGGGATACCAATCAGAGACTGAATCCAGATAAGATGGAGGTACTTATTTTATGGGGTCGCAACTCAGAAGATAATTTTGATCTGCTGGTTCTGGATGGGGTCACACTTCCCCAGAAGGAACAGGTATACAGTTTAGGGGTGCTTCTGGATCCAAAACTCTCCCTGCAGTGTTCCCTCTAACAGGGATTCCCCAATGTTGTTGACTACAATCCCCAGAATCACCAGCTGCAATGGCTTTTGTGTGGGGATTCTGGAGCGACCACACTATGGTGCGACCACACCTGGAGTACTGCATACAATTCTGGTCACCACATGTAAAAAAGGACATTGTGGAACTGAAAAAGGTGCAGAAGACAGCAACCAAGATGATCAGGGGCCTAGAGCACCTTTCTTATGAGGCAAGGCTACAACACCTGGGGCTTTTTAGTTTAGAAAAAAGATGACTGCGGGGAGACATGATAGAGGTCTATAAAATCATGCATGTTGTGGAGAAATTCTTCTCCTTCTCCCATAACACTTGAAACAGAGGTCATCCCATGAAATTGATTTCCGGGAAATCTAGGACCAACAAACGGAAGTACTTTTTCACACAACACACAATCCACTTGTGGAATTTTCTGCCACAAGATGTGGTGATAGCCAACAACCTGGATGGCTTTAAGAAGGGTTTGGATAACTTCATGGAGGAGAGGTCTATCATCATCTACTACTTGGAGAGCTAAAGGCCATCTCCAGCCTCAAAGGCAGGGTGTCTCTGAGTACCAGTTGCAGGGGGGAGTAGCGGCAGGAGAGAGGGCATGCCCTCAACTCCTGCCTGTGGCTTCCAGCGACATCTAGTGGGCCACTATGTGAAACAGGATGCTGGACTAGATGGGCCTTGGGCCTGATCCAGCAGGGCTGTTCTTATGTTCACCATGAGCCTCACCACCCATAGAGGTCATCTGGAAATGTTAGTCTGCAGTAGGGATGTTCATGAACCATTTTTCGGATGGTTCAGCGGGTGAGGGGGTTACCTTTAAGGAGCCAAAAGGGTGCCCATCCCCCCCATGTTTCCCACTGGTGCTGTAGCCAAAAACACTGGTGCGGGGGTGCTGTGTACCTCCTTGCAGCCCCTGTCAGTGTCGTACTGGAAGTGGCTAGTGTGCGTGCGCACATCATGCACATGCACAAGCCACTTACAGTGGATATTGAAGTCCCCCAGCACTTAGAGTCTGGGGGACTCCAACACAAGCTCTGATACCATCTCAATCAGCTCAGTTTGGGAGTCAGTTGGGCAGGGGAGTGGATGGTACACCAACAGTCTCCAATCTAACTCTTCTCAGATCCCTTCCCTGGATCCCTCAGCAATGGATAGTTATAGGCCAATCTCTTATCTCTCTTTGTTGGGCAAGGAGATTGCTTTGGGAGGAAACTGATTATCTAGACCCATTTCAAACTGGCTTTAGATCAGGCTATGGGTTTGAGTCACCCTTGGTCAGCCTGATGGATGACCTATACCTGGGAATCGACAGAGGGAGTGTGACTCCTTTGGTTCTCTTGGATCCCTTGGCGGTGTTCGATACCATCGACCATGGTATCCTTCTGGGTCGCTTGGGGGAGTGGGGATGGGAGGCACTGCTTTGCAGTGGTTCCGCTCCTATCTCTCGGGCAGATCCCAGATGGTGGAGCTTGGTGACAGTTGCTCTTCTTAATGAGAGCTCTTATATGGAGTTCCTAAGGGCTCCATTCTGTCACCAATGCTTTTCAATATCTACATGAAATCACTGGGTAAGGCCATCAGGAGATTTGGTGCTGGGTGTTATCAGTATGCTGATGACACCCAAATCTACTTCTCTCTTTCATCTGCTTCATCAGGAAATGTTGTTCATTCCCTAAATGCGTGCCTACAGGCAGTAATGGGCTGAATGAGGCATAACAAATTGAAGCTGAATCCAAGCAAGATGGAAGTGCTCATTGTGGGGTCTCAGAATCTGAGGGATGAGTTAGATCTCCCTGTGCTGGATGGGGTCACACTCCCCTGTAAGGAAAAGGTACACAGCTTAGGAGTACTCCTAGATCCAGACCTCACTCTGGTATCTCAGGTGGAGGCCATGGCCAGAAGTGCTTTTTATCAGCTTAGGCTGATTCGACAGCTGCGTCCATTCCTTAAGGAGGATCACCTCAGAACAGTGTTGCACCAGCTGGTAAACTCCAGGCTCGACTACTGTAATGTGCTCTACGTGGGGCTGCCTTTGTACGTAGTTCGGAAACTTCAGTTCAAAATGTGTCAGCCAGGCTGGTCTCCGGGGCAACTCAGAGAGACCATATTATGCCTGTTTTGAAACAGCTGCACTGGCTGCTGATATGTTCCAGGCAAAATACAAAGAGCTGGTTATTACCTTTAAAGCCCTGAACGGCTTAGGTCCAGGTTAACTTAGAGAGCGCCTTCTTCTGTCTGATCCCCACCGCACACTAAGATCATCTGAGGAGGTCTGGCTCCAGTTGCCACCGGCTCATCTAATGGTGACCCAGAGGTGGGCCTTCTCTGTAGCCGCTCCTAGACTGTGGAATGCACTCCCTGCAGAAATCCTTAATTTGAATTCTTTATTGGCATTTAGGAGAGCCCTAAAGACCTACCTGTTTGGGCTGGCCTTCCAGGGTTTTTTATTGTTTTAAAGAGTTCTTAATGCATCAGGTTTTTATAAGGTTTTGAATTGTTTTTATTTTCTTTTAGCTGCGTTATTGTATTTTAAAATCTTTCTTTGTTCCCGATCATTGATTGATTTTAACTTTTTTGTGATATTTGTGAACTGCCCTGAGCTATTCTGTAAGGGCAGTCTAGAAATCAAACAAATAAATGATAATGAATAAATAGTTCCCAGCCTCAGTCAGAAATACACACTCAATATAAGTCAACTGTCTCACAAGGTCCCTGGCAAGGGAATGGCATTCCTAAGTACCACAGTCACTCCATCACCACCCCTTCCCCTAGCCTGCTCCACAACAGAGTAACTTGGTGGGAGAAGCTGAGCCCAAACTGGGCCACTATCTTCCCCCATCCAGGTCTCCATTATACAAGCCAGATAGGCTCCCTTGTCCATGATCAAGTTATAGATAATTTCAGTCTTATTCTGAACCTACAGGGCATTGCAAAGGAGCAAAGCTAGGTTCTGTGGGTAGTTGGAACTGCTCCCTGTGGCCAGAGAGCTGACAGGGCAGCCAGAAGTGGAAACCCTTACTAAATTACTAGTTTCTTTTCCCCTGTAACAGTCAGCTGTTCTGCCAGTGCCAATTCTTCTGTTCCACAACAGTAATAGCTGCCCCAGGGCTGCCAGATGCACCCACCGCATCACCCTGCCTAAGAAAGCCCAAACACATGACAACAAAAGGCCTGGCACAACCCAATAAAAGGAGGACTAACAAGCTTCAACCCAGACCTCCAACCCCACCTTTAATATAATCTCCCCCCAGACCCTAGTCCCACACCGAAGGCCCGGCACCAAAGGCGGTCCCCCTTTGGCAGCGGCCTGCAGGTGGTCTGCCAGCTACACCATCAGCTCCAGTGTGCCTTCTTCCTATTTATGCTCCCAAAGGCTCTAGAAATCTCCCCTCATGAGAGATCTCTTGAGCTTAGGGACAGGTGGAACAAGACAAGCACTCCGGTAGAAAGCACAGGTGGAATAGGACAGCAATCAGTCTGCAAACAAGCCAAAGCTTCAGAAGATCTGGGGCTGCAAAAACAAACCTCCTCGGCCAAGACAGGAATGCGCAGGCAGGGCAAGATGGCTGTTATTCGTCAGGGGAAGTCAAGGAGCTGACAGAATCTACCCCCCTCTCCTCACCCTCTCTGAACTATAGCAAAAAAAAAAAAAAAAAATTACTATACTTGTAAATGCACAGGAACCTAATTTCCCATTTAAAGAGAAGAAATACACATGATAAATAAAAAAAATGCTGCAAATTATTATCCCTATAATTTGCTAGTATAGTTGCTAGTTCCAGTTCCAGTTTATCAAAAATATAGTTACTACAGTTTGTTTAGGACATTGCAAAGCAGTTGTATCCCCTTCAAAAGTACAAGTCAGGATTAAAGACTTAAACTTGTCTGTCCGAGAAAGGGACAGGAAACCACAATATGATACACAGATAATTCAGATATCAAGTAAAACATAGTATAGGTCACCAGATCCTTAGAACAATCATGTCATTTCTAAATAGTACAAAACAGAGTGTAATTCTTTTTGACATATTAGCCTTCTTTTCTCAGAATTCAATTTCTTAGTTCCATTCAGCTAAAATTTTGACCTTCCCTTGCCAACAGTTACTGTCCCCTTTGAAAGTTGTCTAATTTTTTGTGTAAGATTATTGCCTTTTTTCCAAAACGTTAGAACCATAGAGGTGACCAGTCTTGAGTACTTATTTATTCTCCTTCTCAAGAAAATGGGCACTTGCACACAATCAGAAGGGGTTGGTTTGGGGCTGGGAAAAGTCGTTTCCCCCATCCTGGACAGATGAGCAGAGCCTCTGTTAAAGGTTAAGTGTGTTGTCAAGTCGATTTCTATTCCTGGCGCCCACAGAGCCCTGTGGTTTTCTTTTGGTAGAATACACGAGGGGTTTACCATTGCCTCCTCCTGCACAGTATGAGATGATGCCTTTCAGCATCTTCCTATATCGCTGCTGCCTGATATAGTACCAGCGGGGATTCAAACTGGCAACCTCTGGCTTGCTAGTCAAGCATTTCCCCACTGTGTCATTAGGTGGCTTGAGCCTCTGTTGGTCTCTGCAAATCCTGCTCCCATGTACTCCCTCTCAAAGGCTGGAGTACACATGCCTTCGAAAGGCAGAGTGGGTATCTTCCTTCTCAGTTCTCTTCTAACTGCTGTACTTGCAATTACTACAGAGAAAACATTCTTACAACAGGACATTCTGTAGGTTTAGCAAGGTTCTTTTATTTCAGTGTTTCTTTCCTTGTCATTTGTTCCCTTTTGTTTGGGATTTTATTATGCCTACTTTTGGATACCACAGTTACTATATTAGCAGCATACAAAAGGCAAGGTACAAACTGATCAAATTTTGAGTGGAAAGTAGTAGTTAGCATCATGATTATTAAGAACATAAAGATTGTTATATTATTAATATAAAATTTATTATTATTAACAATATAAAGATTAAAGGAGCCAGAAGCCTTGCCTCTTCCCAGTTGTGGCTGAGAAATATGAAGATAAAAATGTCCCTGGGGATTATTTTGAATCTTTATTCTCTCTCAACTTTTCCCTTAAGCATTCTATGTGTAGAATTGCAGGAGAGACTTAAATATGCCATGACTACAAATAGTCTGTCTTGGGAGGAGCAAAGAATCAATGAATTGCTTGATATAAAGGGACAGTGATTCAGGGTTCACTGACTTGCTGTGAAGCCTGATTAAAACTTTAATTGTTTTTGGATAGCAAGAGCTTCCAAAGGAATGTTTCACATCATACATATTTTTGCTAGATTCTGTGTGTTTTGAGAGTGTCCAGCAGAAGACATAGGTTGTCTTTCATCACAGTGTTTTACTTTCCAAGGTGCATTTTTAATAGTACTATGATAGGACACATAGAATGGATATCAGTTCAGGAAAATAAACTTTACATACATAGGTTAATGCCTCTAAAGGCATGCAGATATCCACAGCTACCAGATGAGTATGCTCATTTTATTTCAACAAGTGCAAACAAAAGCCACGCATAGACATGCAGATTATTATTAATCTGGCTTTGATATATTTGGTTTATTTAGCTATAATAACCTTTATTTTCTTATAGTTAATTAAAATTCCTATATTGGTGCTGATAGTAACTTTCTCTTCTCCAAATGATTGGTTTCAGATTCTTGTTGGTCCTAGTAATTAGATACTTGGGACCCAGTTAACCAAAGTATATAATGGAATTTAGAGGTGTAGAGATGAGTACTTTAGATTAAGAGGTGATGTTGTAGTTTGTTTTCATGAGAATTTGAAGAAACTTAAAATGGAACTGAAGGTTCTGCTTGAAGCTTCTCTGTTAAAACTGGAGAAGCATCATGTCTGGCTTCTGCATAACTACTGTGTTTGAGTCGGTACAAATAATGAGTCATTTCCATTGTCCCTGGTAAACATTCACCGTGCTTGTATGTATTAATGTATTAATAGTTTAAAAGGTAGATTTTGCATTATGCCTATTCAGGAAGATATAGTGTACTGTGTGAAACTCCTCTTTTCATAGACGATTAAAAAAAATACAGTAGTATATTCTTTAATGGAAGCCATAATTTAGGGATATATAGAATATTTTGTGCTCTGTGCTCAAATTGATTTGATAAAAGCATTCCACTTGATACAGGACTTGAATAAGAACTTTGCTTGTGAGTTAAGTTATTTTTCCTTCTGCAGCCCATTTGAGTGTGGAGAGAAGCACATAGCTTCTTGAGGCAGAGTAACCATGTAATTAAGTTACATGGTTACAGTGTCATCCAGTGTTCTAGAAACTGCTAAACATCTCTGGTTGATTAAATATCAGCCTTGCAGATTGCTTTGGCAGGAAGTACTTCAAATAATTCTATAAAAAATTAATATATGGAATTCTATGCCATGGGATGTGGTGATGGCTACTAGCTTGGATGGCTTTGAAAGGGGCTTAGACAAATTCATGCAGGTCTATCAATGGCTACAAGTTTCGTGGCTGTAGGCTACCTCCAGCCACTGAAGCACGATGCCTCTAAATACCAGTTGCAGGCGAGCAACACCTCTTGCTTGTGCGCTTTCCAAAGGGATCTGGTAGGCCACTGTGTAAAACAGGATGCTGGACCTGATAGGCCTTTCAGCAGGGCTGTTCTTAAGTTATTATGTAACAAATTGTACTACTTATAAGACAGGATAGTTGCTTTTAATTCCAGCATTGATCACTTTTTTAAAAATGTTATTTGAAGTTTAATTTAGCTTTTTATTGGAAAAGTGTACTTGTTCTTAAGGAAAAAGTTGTATGTAATGGTTCATGAGTTTTAAATGTTCAGTACACCTGTACTATTAAATACAAGTTGCATTGTGAAATAAGAATATCCAGTGTAAGCTGGGTATATATTTACTTGAGCAGCTAGCATACTTATTTTAACATACAAAAACAGTGTCGATAAAAATGCAGCAATAACCGTGTAAAACTATGTGGCAAGGTTTAGAAGAGGGCTAGAACACTTCATATTTTGGATAATAAAGGTTGTCATTTTATGGTAAAAGAATGACAAAATAGACCCTATGCAAATCTCTCTGGTGAGAGCATTCCATAACTAGGGGAATACTACCGAGAAGCCCCTTTTTCTCATTGCCACTTGCAGGGCCAGACTGGAGGCACTGAGAGGGCCTTAAAATATATGTGGGAAGGGCGCCAGGTTTTGAGCGGAATGGGTACTTAAGGGTGGGAGTATTCACTGCTGCCGAATGCGGTGGGGCGCAGGGGTGCCCCGCACGTGGCATACACCGAGAATAAGCCCTGTTGCCCTGTGGGCCATTCCAAGCCTGGCCCCTTGTCTAACCCTGTATGGTGGGGTTAGAGGATGGCCTTTGAAACAAATCTTAATGTACAGTCAGAAAATCCTTCCAAGTCTCCTAGTCCTAAATTGTATAGGGCTTTAAATGTAATCACCAACATTTAATGCGGGCATGAAAGTGGACCTGTAGCCAGTGTAAATGTTTAAGGATGGGTGAGATGTGTTCCCAGTGCATAGTCCCAATTAACCTAGTGGATGTAGTTTAAATTAACTGCAATTTCTACTACTAGTATGGATATTTGTATACTGCTCTTCAACCAAAAGTTCTTAAAGCAGTTTACATATAAAAAACAAATACATAAATAAGATGGCCCCCTGTCTCCAAAGAGCTCACAATTTAAAAAGAAACATAAGACCAAACATAAGATACCAGCAGCAGCCACTGGAAGGATTCTGTGCTGGGATTGGATAGGGCCAGTTGCTCTTCCCCTGCTAAATATAAGAGAATCACCACTTTTAAAAGGTGTCTTCGCTCAGTTAGCAGGGATATACTATCAAATGGTGGACCATCTTCAAAAGTAGTCTCACATATAACATTAATTTAGCTTGGCAGTTACCAGGGCATGAATAACAATGGCCAAGCTATCTCTATACAGAAGTGTTCACAGTTAATTCACCATCCTCAGTTGGTGGTAGGTGCTCTGAGCTGTGGAAGCCATGAGCCACATTTGGATTGATGATCATTCCCAGTGGCACTGTTGGTTTAATGAGCATCCCCAGATTGCAAACCTGATCCTTCAACTGGAGTGCAGCCCTATCTAGGACAAATGGAATGCCACCTTCTTGAACAAATGTACCACACACTAACAGTACCTCAGTGTTGATTGGGCTGGGTTGGATTGTTGACCTCATCTGGGCCATTACCAAGTCTAGGCACCAGCTCAGCACCTCCGCCACCTCACTTAAATCAGATATAAGGGGGAGAGAGCATGTGCGTGCACGAGAACTGGGTATCAAGTACATTATTATCTTTTCTTTAGAACGCAGAGTCCATATATCCGCCAAATCCATGATGGTGACCTCTGTTTCAACAAGATGTCTTTTTCAAGTGGGTGAATATTCCAAATTCAGATCTCCAACAGATCTTCCTATCTTCTTCTTTATATATAAAAGCCTTAGGACATATGTAGCAAATCCCGTGGTGCATGGCACATCTCGCAAGAGTTGAGAGAAAGAGTTGTCCAGTGGAGAAAGAAGACATAGAGTAGGCCTGAGTGGCAGATGGAGGGGCAGCTGCTGCCAAGGAGGAGGAGCAAATCCCGTGGTGCATGGCACATCTCGCAAGAGTTGAGAGAGAGAGTTGTCCAGTGGCGAAAGAAGACATAGAGTAGGCCTGAGTGGCAGATGGAGGGGCAGCTGCTGCCAAGGAGGAAGAGGTGGACAGTGGCAGCAAAGCAAGGAAAAAAAGACATTGAGCAGTGGCATTATTCGCCCTGCTGAGTCTTCTTGCGAGGAGGGTGGCCAAGCCAGGGAGGAAGAGCGCAGTGAAGGCCATCCGTGCAGGCCAGAAGGGAAGCCCTGGCTCAGCCATTTTCATAAGAAGACTCAGTGGGCCAATGGAGGCCGGCCCAAGATGTGTTTTCCCTCCCCAATCGGCCATCCTCGCAAGGAGACTGAGCAGGCTGATGCGACGGAGGCTGGTGGTAGGGGCCAATTTAGGCCACGATGCCATTCTGACTGGGGTGGGGAGAACTGACTGAGTGAGGTGTGGGGGGGCACTGACTGCGTGGCGGGGAAGGTTTCACTGCCTCCACTGCATCTCAGATGGCAGGGAGCAGCTTAAGGCAGGGCAGGAGGCACGGCAGGGAGCTGGATTGTCCGGGGCGGGGTGAAAGATGGAGAACTAGAGCACAGATGTTCTGTGCAGGACCAGCTAGTTAGATATGAAGAAGCCCTTTTTCCAGGCTTCTGGAAAGCGCTAAACCTCCCAAGAGTATGGTACCAGAAGCTGAGCCTGGAGCTTCAGGCACATTTTTGTAAAACCAGTTTCAGAAGGTATCCCTAATGAGATTACTCCACTTATTTGAAGCGCTTTATGGAAAATCTGCTATTTATGTAATTCCTGGAGGACTGATGAATTATAAGCATTCTTCTAGATTATAAAATAGGGCTTATTCAAAAGGAAATATATTTATTGGAAGAGATATTGGAGATTTTAATTTGGTATATTTATTCATTTGAAAAATTCATTTTGTTGAAATGGAGATATATATATATATATATATATATATATATATATATATATATATACACTTTTTGCTTTTGAAAGGATGTGGATTTGGTGGATATATGGACTCATCGTTTAGAATGAAAACGATATAGAATTTTTAATCTTGTTGATCATAATTGTACATAGGTGCCTTGCCTCATTGATTATATTAAATACATATGTGTACTTTACTATGAATTTTTTTTGTTAGGGTTTCATGATTTAGAACCCAGTACGCTTAGTTTCTTGTTCTGTATCCACTTAATGATGGCACCCAACTCTAAATCTCCACATGACCACACCTGTTTAATGTAGATATTAAGCACCATGTTGAACAAGATAGAACGCTCTGGGACCTCACAGCATAAATGCCAAGGGACTGAACAACAGTCTGCCAGCATCACCACTTGCAGTAGGCAATCCAGGTAGGAACGCAGCCATCCCAAATCAGTTCCCACAATCCCCAACCTGAACAGCCTATCCAGAACAATACCATGGTTATATCAGGATATTTGATTATATCAAAAGCCACCGAGAGGTTGAGGGGAGAGAGGTTGCAGTTCCCCTGTCTTTCTCCCAAATTATTGTCACTTAAGGCCTATTCACACATTATGTTCAACTCTCATAGAAGTGTATGATGTACACAGATACAGATCTGTACACATGTTGAACGCAGGTACAGAAATATACTTCCTATCTGTACCATGCATTTGAAGGGCCTGTATCCAAGTTCACTTTTAAAATGAACACAGGTACAGTCATTCACACAAACACGTGTGCTAGCATACAGATGTCTGTACATAACATGATGACTCTCACATTTCAGTTTTTCATAAAAATGTCAAATGTTCACTTTTCCCCCATAATACTGGGGTTTGGGGGTTGTGTGTGTACTAACTTTCAGCTTTTGTATGTGCAAGTTTCCTTGAGTAGTGTATGTGTGTGTGTGTACATCAGGGCAAAGTCTAAAAACCTAAGTGTTGGTTGCGGTAGAGCAACCCTGAAATCACATGCTCAACTTTGAAATGTGAGGAAGAAAAGCACATATAAGTGTTTTAAATTAATTTTGAGGCTGTCAGACTGGCCTATGACGTTCCAGGTGTAGTTAAAGATGATGAGCACAGTATGTTGGACAAGTTATCTTCCCATTTCTCTGATTGTCCTTTGAAGAGTAAATTCAGAGGTGTTTTGAATAATTTGACCCCAACCAGAGGGAGGCAAAGCAGTACTTCAACTATAAAGTCTGTAGCAATGTTACAGACCCTATCATAGGATATTAAATTTTGCACTGTGATAATTTTTTTTTTAAAGATGTCAGTATGAGCATCAAGAAAAAACTTCTGGCATTGCTACCCACAACTGTCTGAGAATCTTTTTCCAGTGAATCCTGCTGTATATAGTCCACATGTAGGACTTAATTGTAGCCATTCTTAAACTTGGCAAGCAATTTGAATGACCCCCATTATTCTTTAATATGTTGGTGTATATTGGATATGCGAAGGAGAAAAGTAAAATGCTGAAGTTAGAGGATGGAAAATTTGAGTCAATTGCATGAATTTAAACTAAGCAGTACAAATCCTGTCTCGTTCAGAACTTACTGATGTTTGCTTAAAGCAGTTTTTTCTCAGTACAAATGATTAGATTTGTTGGTACAGACTATATGGCTAGTGTGCTGTCCTTTCAGACATTCTTTGTATTCCTCTTGTACCCTCTGTTTACTTCAAGGGGAAATGCCTGCAGAAATGCCTGAAGCTCAGAGAGATTGCTTCAGTGTGCAGTACTTGTCAGCTGAAAGGAGAGAGAACTAAGCAAATAAGCTTTTTGTGGGGTCCGGTCTTGCACCTTTTTTATAACTGAAGACTGTGGATGCTAAATGATAAAGGACAGTGATATAGCTGTCAGCATTTGAATAGGATGGACTGTATGGATATAAATCTGTGTGGTCGCTAAGAGTCAATACTGACTTGACGGCACTTAATCAATCAATCAATGGATATAAAAAAGTTCAAATGTTATATTTTTGGATTTGCCCTGTTTCATGCCATCCAAATCCACAAATTGACTTCACTCAAGTTCCATAGACATTTCTAAAGCTTCCATCAGAAAATACCAACAAATGCTGGGAGGTGTTTCCAATGATGTTATAATGGGGCAAAATCCATATAATAGCAAGAGCTGTTCTGAAGTGGTGTATCCAATAGTTCTTAGAACTATGCCAGACATGTTTTGGCTGCCCAGCCTTCCTCAGTGGTGGTATTTAGAAAGTTCTTCAGTGCAGTTGGGCATAGACCATATGCTGTTCTTGTATCCCAAAATGGAGACATACACTCCCTTTGCATTGAATAACTTTCTAAAGGCTTCTTGGCCTTTTGGCTAAAATAAAGAGTAGTATTTAACACTTATATTTGATTAAATTGAGGTATCTTATGATCTAAGCTACTTATGTATTTTAATTGAGAGTTTTTACTTGGGTGGGGTTTTTTGTTTTGTTTTGTTTTTTGCATTATTATTTTCTTTGTGAACCTCACAAAAGGTTTCCTTTCATCATGGATATAAATGAAAGTCTTGCACTTTGTTCACCAGCTGGTTTTATGTAATGGAATTGCCAAAAGTACTCACTGCAAAATTAGATTTAGACCACAGAAAAATGACTGTAGAACCATATACAAAACAAGTATAGTTTTAAAATGATATTGTAATTGCAGCCCTGGTATGAGTAAAATTATCAGTTGATGTCACATGGTGCTCTAACGTTGGCTAAAATTGAATTTTGCCATTGAGGTGTGTGTTTAGTTACGAGATTGTTTTTCCAATATAAAATATTACCTCTTAGGTCACAGGTTTTCTTTGAGACTACAAAATGCATACAGATAGAATTAAGTAGTGTTTGTACTTTTGTGATCTTTAATACCAGAATAGGTACTGCAATTTGGTTGTGTAAGGAATTGTACCTGTTAAAATTTTAGCATCAGTCCATGGCTTTCAAATCTTGGAAAACAATAAGCATTCATGTGCACAAATAACTTTGAAAAGATATAGGCTGCAAATTTCACTGACAGAAACATCTAAATTATTTCCCAAAACATACTTTCATTATATGTGGAAAAAATTGCAATTGGGCCATCTTTGAGTTAGAATTGTTCCAGGCCAATCCCCATTTTCCTTTTTGCTGTTAAAGCTCCTTGCTCTAGATCTAGAAGGTTAGTTGGATATCAATGACAGCTTCATATATAGCTTCCACAACACAGCCCACAGGATTCATCATGAAGCTTTCCCCTTTCCAGACTGTAGAAGAAAGGCAGTCCTGTGTGCAGCTCTGCTTACTAAGGTCTCTGATGTTGGAAGCAGTGTGAAAGAGAGAGTGAGCAGCCTCAATTGTTCCTATGTAATCTTGCAGTAGTGTATGCTTTTAGAGGTTAGTTGTTCTGGGAGTGTGGGAGGAAGGGTGAGTTTGTGTTGAGTTTGACAGAGGGTAAAGGGGGAATACAGGAAAGTGGAGTGGCAGGAAATTAGAAGCTATTTTCATTATGATAACCCATTTCAATTTTGTATATCACTTAGAATGTTAAGTTCCTTGCAGGTATAACAGCTTTCCTAATAGTCTACTTTATTTATGTAGGCAGAGGGAGAAGATAGCCTTAAAAAGATGCAGTTGATGGAACTTGCAATTCTCAATGGCACCTACAGAGACGCCAATATCAAATCACGTAAGTATTACAGACCTGTGGGACCTCATATGTGAGGGTGCTTATAAGATATTTTTGTTTGTGTAGACAAGAAGGGACAGATAAAATGTATCCTGTGTTCCTCACCTGACCCCTTAACTTATTCCAAAATCTACATGGCATACATTCTACATAAGTGTTTTAATTGTCCTGCCCTACTTCTTCAAAGTGTGCACATTTTCAGTTCATAATGCTGCTCAGTTTGGGTGGTATGATGACACTATGTGTAACATGGCATCATACAGAGCAAGCAGAGTGTTCTAATAACAGAAGTGAAGTTCTGCACATTTTCTGTAGGAAAGATGCATGCCCTTAGTTCCCACCTAAACTTGCCTAAGTTATCTGAACATTACCCCAACTAATCAGAAGCCATACATGAGAAAATGGCTTTTACCCACCTAAAATAATGCTTAAAGGGTCCCTTAATCAGTCTTTGAAAAGGAGGGAGGTCAGCCAGATCAAAGAGTGATCCTCCCTTTAAATAAGCAAACAAAGTTGCATGTCTGTGAAGCGAACAAGATACAAAATGCAAAACTGATAATTACTTATTAAAGGTAAAGGGTGCCGTCAAGTCGATATCTACTCCTGGAGACCACAGAGCCCTGTGGTTGTCTTTGGTAGAATACAGGAAGGATTTACCATTGCCATCTCCCTCACAGTATGAGATGATGCCTTTCAGCATCTTCCTATTTCTCTGCTGCCCGGTAGAGGTGTTTCCCATAGTCTGGGAACCATAGTAGTGGGGATTCGAACCAGCAACCTCTGGCTTGCTAGTCAAGTCATTTCCCCGATGCACTATTAGGGGGCAACTACTTATTAGTAAAGCTATATTTATTTATTGGTATTGCTTGGCAATATCGAAATGCATCTCTTTAGGCTATGATCCAGTGAACCGCACAACTAGTTCTACTTTGGCATTGGAATTTTGACTCTCTACCTCCAACAGCACTCTCTTATATTAACTGAGAAGCTGGCTTTGAAACACCCTTATTTCCAAAGCAATTTAACGTGCTCTGTGAGGGCTCTTGTTTCTATAAAGAAAATCAAAACCTTTGCTGGGATATCACAAGAGTTGTGTAGCCATATCCTTTTAATTTTGTCAGCTTGGACACAAATTTCATAAAGTTGCTGAAACTTAGATACGCCTTTTAAAAAAACAAAAATGAACTATTCCTATTTATAACGAAGGCCTGTGCTTTTAGGGTTCAAGATACTCAAAATATAGATAGAATTCTATGTAATTCTTTGCATGTTTTCACATGGTTTTTAAAATTCTTTAGCTTTGTGTTCAGAGATTAATCATGAGCATTGTTGCTATAGTTCATTGTATGGTTCAGCATGTTTCCACAAGCTGCATGCAAGTTTAACTTAAAGCTAAATACATTTACTAACTGGGTTAGATTTCAGTCATGTTTGAAGGATAGTTAATAGGCAATTTATTGCATGTTGAGGGTAACAGTATTTTATTATATTTTATTATATTTTATTACAATTTATATCCTGCTTTTCCTCCAAGGAGCCCAGAGCAGTGTACTACAAACTTAAGTGTCTCCTCACAACCCTGTGATATAGGTTAGGCTGAGAGAGAAGTGACTGGCTCAGAGTCACCCAGCAAGTATCATGGCTGAATGGGGATTTGAACTTGGGTCTCCCCGGTCTTAGTCCGGCACTCAGTAGCCAGCTATTCACTGATTGATATGTGTAATAATTTTCCTGTCAGTGTCTCCCCGAACTCCGCCTTCATTTAATGAACCACAGTATTGTTTAACCCAACAGAGAGTTGCATAATCCAACCAGGTTGGCTCATTTTATGATCTGTAAAGCAGAGATAGATCAGAGAAATAAGGGTTTTTGGTGTACTGTGTGGATCTGAAATGGTCATAGGAACATAGGAAGCTGCCATATACTGAGTCAGACCATTGGTCTATCTAGCTCAGTATTGTCTTCACAGACTGGCAGCGGCTTCTCCAAGGTTGCAGGCAGGAATCTCCCTCAGCCCTATCTTGGACAAGCCAGGGAGGGAACTTGACAACTTCTGCTCTTCCCAGAGTGGCTTCATCCCCTGAGGGGAATATCTTGCAGTGCTCATACATCAAGTCTCCCATTCATATGCAACCAGGGCAGACCCTGCTTAGCTATGGGGACAAGTCATGCTTGCTACCACAAGACCAGCTCTCCTCTCCTTGGGCTTTGGGCAAGGGAACTCTGATTGTATATGTTTTAAGAATATAGGTTTATTGAAAGGATGTGGAAGAGATTAAAAACCCAAAAAGGTTCTCCCTGCTGCTTCAACAGTTGATGAGATTTATACAAAATTTAAACTGCAGTTAAGTACATTAAGAGTAATTAAGGCTGAAATACTATGGGTTGGTTCAAATGCCACATAGTGAACGTGTCCTAACCGAAGTTTGAAGCACAGTTTGTACACTTCTAAGGAAATTAGGTAACTTTAAGAAAATGGACAGCAGTTGCTTACCTTCTCTCTGCTGCCCCTTCCATTTTCCTGCTGGGGTGGTGCTTGTCCCCAAAAGACCCATGCACTGTCAGCATGCATATGGTACCTGCACATGTGGGTGCATGCCCTTCAGCTCGTCAGTCCTGTGCTTACGGCACACAGAGCTTTTAGGGGTGCACATCACCCCAGCAGGAAGCTGGAAAGGTCAGCAAAGAGTAGGTAAGCACCTGCTTTCCATTTTCTTAAAGTTCCCTTACTAATTTTCTTTATAAAGTGCATGAACCGCGGTTCGGGCATATCCCTAATGCCACATGGAACCTTGATTAGAGCCAAGGTCTTTATGACATCCCTTAGCCTTGGGAATGTGCCCTCCCATCCCATCCTATCCCTGCACGAGCATCTGCTTCCTGTCTAGATTAAAATAAGCCAAAACTAATTGTGTCACCTGAACCCACTAAATTCAGCTTATTCTAACCTACTTGCTTCAAATAACTCGAGATCTGTATCCAAGGTTTTTGAAGTAAGTTACAGATTTGGTGCTGTTTGAAGCAAGTAGGTTAGAATAAGCTGAGATAAGTGGGTTTAGACAACACAAGCAGTTTTGCCTTGTTTAAACCTACATCGGGCAGCAGCAATATAGGAAGATGCTGGAAGGCATCATCTCATACTGCGCAGGAGATGGCAATGGTAAACTCCTCCTGTATTCTACTAAAGAAAACCACAGGGCTCTGTAGTCGCCATGAGTCAAAAACCACCAAGGCTCTGTGTGATATCTGAACCAGCCCTATACATATTTTGGGAATAAGGTCTATTAAAATATTTTCCAAGTAAGCATATATGTTCCAAGGTTGTAAGTCTTCAGAATATATTTATTCATACAGAACCTTAAAACAATGTTAACTTCAAGTGATTTTGTGGTATGACAATGGTAAAATTGCCATAGTGCCTATATAGCTCGATTTTGCCTGGATTTGCTGTGTGTTATTTTGATACCAATTTGGAACATTAGCTAACCTGGATTATTAGCTTTTATTTTATTTATTTTTATTTTTTTTAAAAAAATTAAACAACATCAGCCCTTGTAAATGCCAGAGATACTGGGGAAATTGTGCAGCACGCAGATGTGTATTCTGCTTAGGAGTTCAGTAATTAGCTAGCTTGCACCCTGCTTTCTGAATTCTAGCCAATAAGTGAACTCCACTGTTATGACTTAAGCTAGTGGAATTTTTGCTTGATGATTTTCTACATGGTCTCTGTGCAGTCACACCAGTGGGATCTGTACCTGTGCAGAGCAACGTTGAAAAAGTGTGGTATGTTAACCAGGGAACTGGCATGCACTATTCTCCAGGAGGGAGGGTTTCCTTATCTAAATAGGCAGGGCAAACATGCCAGCGACTGGAAGCCACTCTTATAACTGAATCTGGACACATACTCAGTGGAGGTTTATTATTATTTATTGTTGTTATTAAAAAATATGTATACTCTGCCCCTCAATACTGCAATACTGCTCAAGAGCAATACTGCTCTTATCACCATAATTTTCAGCAGAAACATTGCATTGACGTAAACTCCACAGTAATGGGAAGAGGTTGAAAAATTTGAGAAAGCCAGCATAAACGCCATCACCAAAGTAAACACCAAAGTTAGAGGGAGACATCATGCATTATTTTTTGGTTGTGTTTGAACACTTAAAAATTTACTGCTGTACAGCTAAGTTTAAAATTTTACTACACAATACTACAGTCAGTCTTAACTCACTGAAAGAAAATGAATCTAATGAAAGGAAATTTAGACATAAATGCTGAACAATTAAAAAAATTTTTTAGCACATCACGTTGTAGAAGTAATTTCCTATTACACTTCATAGGAAACCTTTTATATTTATTTTTAAGCTCATCACATTACAAATTTCAATACAAATTTCAAATTGTACTTCAAAGGAAACATTGGTTGCGCTTTTTTGCACATCACATTCCAAAAATTAAATATTTCAAATTGCACTTCAAAGGAAACATTGGCTGCTTTGGGGGGTGGGGTGATTTGGGGGGTATGTGATATTGCACATCACATAACAAAAGTTACAAATTTCAAATTGCAATTCAAAGGAAACATTGGCTGCTTTTTTTGCACATCACATTTCAAAAGTTACAAATTTCAAATTGCACTTCAAAGGAAACCTTCGAAGTTTGAATTATCGCTCTCCAAAATAAAAAGGTTTAACAAGGTCTCATCTAATTTTTCAGGATAGTCTGCATCCTTGTCATTTTTATCCTCTTGTGAACTGTTAGTGGCATCGCTTTCAGCATTTTCAGACTGCATAATTCCAGCTTCTGTGAAACCAGAAATCACCAAAGAAGTTTCAACAGCTTTCCATACTTCTGAAACCCATATTGCAACCTCGCCATAGTTTGCTTTACGCATTTTCCCACCCTTTGTGAATATATGCAGGCCTTTCCTCATCCAGTTTTCCTAACACTTCCACACTTCACATTTAAATGCCTTGTTCATGGATAAGTCTAAGGGCTGCAAGATTTTGGTCAAACCACCCGGAATCACAGCTAGCATAGCTGATATCTTTTTGCATTCATTTTTAACTGAATTCAGTAAATGTGCATGCATCAATGTCATGTGGTTGGAAAAAAATCTCCTTTTCTTTTCCGCCAAAATTCATTAAGCCATTCAAACATTATGTCTTTGCACATCCATCCCTTCTCATTAGCATGAATAACAACATCCACAGGAAAATCACCTTTCGGGATAGATTTCTGTTTAAAAATTAGCATTGGTTTTAGTTTGTTGCCATTTGCAGCGCAGGCTAATACGTACATGAAAGTTGTCTTCTCATTTCCGGTTGGCACTATGGAAACTGTTTTTCCCCCCTTTTTAATTTACAAACTTATTTTGGGGACAGTCAAATGTCAGTGGAACTTCATCCATATTTATTATTTGAAATTGCACAAATTTCTCTGCTCAACAGTATCTCCAACAAACTTTTAAAAAGCTGATTTTTTTCACCCACTAGTCCTTTGGCAGCTGCTGTCCTATTTTTGTTTTACTGTGCACAGATAAATTCTTCCGCCTCATAAATCTATAGCACCAAGACAGGCTACCTTTAAAGTCAGTTATTCCCATTTGTTCTGCCATTTATTTTACTTGTAGGCAGATTTTCACAGTAGAGACTGGCAATCCTTTTTCTCTTTGGTCTTTAATCCACTGCTCAAAATTATTCTCCAAATCAGGCCAGGCTGCAACACCACTTCTCCTTGCACGCTTTGATTTTGGCATACTTGCCAGGTCATCTTTTTCTGATTTCCACCTACGAATTCATCCACTTCAAATTCCTGGGCTGCAGCTCTGTTTCCAATCTGTTCGGCTCTTTGCACAACTGTCGGCTTGAAACTAGCAGTGTAGCTCTTATACCATTTGGGCGCCATTTCTCCCACGAAAATGCCGCCAGAATTCCCTCCTGGAAATCTGGCGTAAATGCCACATCAGCGGGAGCACTTTTCTGACTTGTTCCAAATTCCTGTGTAAATGCCACATCGCCATAAATGCCGCAGGTGGCGAAAAACAACTTTTTAAAACGTACCTGCCCATTTCTACAAGAAATGATGGTAATAAAATAAATATAATGTAAAGCAGAAGATTAATAAAATTAAACAAGTTAAAAGACCAGGCTAAAATGACATTTAAAATTGCAAATTGTAAGAGTTTAAAATTAAAAGTTATTAGTAAAAAGCTAAAAACTGAAAATTAAAAAATCTCCAGCAGCTAAAAGCATTAGATAAAACATGCAAAAGCCTCTTTTAAAAGATGTTTTTAATTGTGTTTTTTTAAACATTGAGGGATGGACCATGGTGAAGCTCTTCAGGGAGAGTGTTCCAAAGCCAAGGGGCCACCACCAAAAAGGCCCTGTCTCTAGGCCCTGCCAACCAGTAGGGATGTGCATGGAACCGGCTGGCCCAGTTCTGTTCGAGGCCGAACCGGCCTTGAACCCAACCAGACCAGTTTGGTCTGGCACCCCCTCGAATACCCCCTGTTTCAGTTTGGGGGGTTCGCAAACCATAACTTAAAAAATATATATTATTTTTACTTTGTACTCCCCTTGGGGGAGTTCCTGGAGGCGGCGGGGTGGGTGGGTCTGTGGAGGTTTCCCCTCCTCCCACTGGCCTCCCCCTCGCCCAGTTCGGGCGCTCTTTGGCCAGTTTTCGGCCTTTGCCTGGTGGCCATGTTGGGGGCTTGGCAGCTGCGCACATGGCCTCTGCATGGCCTGGGCCACTATGCCATGTGTGCAGGCGACCAGCCCCCAACATGGCCACCGGGCTGCCTGGTGAAGGCCGAAAACTGGCCAATGAGCACCTGAACTGGGTGAGGGGGTGATTTAGAAGGCCGGCGGGGAGGGGGAACCTCCTTGGGCCACCACCCCCGCTGCTTCCAGGAACTCCCCCAAGGGGAATACAAGGGGGGGGGAATAAAGATTGTGAACCCCCTGAATTTGGGGTGGGGTTCGGTTTGATCCCAAACCGTTGAACTGAACCAGTTCGACATCAAATGGGTTCGGTGTCAAACCAGTTTGCACATCCCTACCAACCAGATCTCTGTTAGTTGTGGGGCTGTGAGCAAGGCCTGAGATGCCGAGCAGAGGGCCCTGGCAGGTTCTCTCTCAGCCTAACCTACTTCACAGGGTTGGTGTGAATGAGAAACTCAAGTATGTAGTACACTGCTCTGGGCTCCTTGGAGGAAGAGTGGGATATAAATGTAAAAATAAAAATAATAGTAATAATAACCTGGCCCCAAGCTGTGTAGAGCTTTAAAGGTCAAGAACAACACCTCGAATCTAGCCCAGAAATGGACTGGTAACCAGTGAAGCTGCCACAGGATGGGTGTGACACTCAAGAAGTGACTTGCACCCATGAGCCCAATTTGGATGTTACCAAAGCATGAGTGACAGAGATCAGGTCTGACTTCTCCAATTAGGATTGCAGCTGGCATACCAGCTGCAGCTGTCAAAAAGCACCTCCCCCAGCCACCTGTGCTTCCAAGGACAGTGTTGGGTCCAGAAACACCCCCAAGCTGAGGACTTTCTTTCAGGGAGAGTGTGACCCCCATCCAAGACCAGATTTACCTCACTGCTCGGATCAGTTTTACTAACCCAGAGCACTCCTGTCTTACCTGGATTAAGTTGCAGCTTGTTTGCCCTCATCCAGTCCAAAACAGGCTCCAAACCATGGTTCAAAACCACTGCCTCCCTGGTGTCTGTTGACTTAAAAAGATAGGTTTAGCTGGGTGTCATCCGCATATTAATGGCACTGCAGCCCACACCCATGGATGACTTCTCCCAGAGGTTTCTTGTAGATGTTAAGCAGCATAGGGGACAGAATAGATTCTTGTGTGTTCCAAAAGCCAAGGCATGTAGCAGGCATCCACCAGTACCACCTCCAGGTAGGAGCGAAGCCACCATATAACTGTGCCCAGAGAGACAACCCAGAAGGATACCATGCTCGATGGAATTGAAAGCCACTGAGAGGTCCAGGAAAATAAACAGAGACACATGCCCTCTGTCTGTCTCCCGACGTAGGTCATCTACCAGGACAACCAAAGCAGTTTCCGTCCCATATCCAGGCTGGAAGCCAGACTAGAAAGGATCTAAGTAATCAGATTTATCCATGCCTGCCTGGAGCTGGGATGCCATGGAAGGAATTATAGGTAGCCTTTGCCTATAATTCCAGAGACGCAAGTTTGGGGCAGTATAGAAATGTAATTAATTAATTAAGACCTTGGAATCAGATCTGATTTGGCTGTCTGTTCTAGTGGGCAGCACTAAACTAGATGGACCAGTAGCATTCAGTATATACAGTGGGTATAGGAAAGAATCACCCCCTTTGATAGACCTTAAATTCTGGTTCCCTTACATCCTGAAATGAAAACACAAAGAAAATTCCCTTCACCAGCTGTACTTATCCAATGCAACCTATAACATCCAACTGAAAAACATCACAATTACAGTCCAGAAAAAGTGTCAGAAACAAAAAACAAGAATTACTGAGATTGAAAAAGGAACCCCCCCCCCATGTCAATATTTTGTTGAATCACCTTTTGCTTTAATAACAGCCTTGAGTCTGTTGGGATACTTCTCTATCAACCTTGCACATCTAGACGAAGCAATATTTGCCCACTCCTCCATACAGAACTGTTCAAGTTCGGTCACATTGGATGGTAGGTGTTGGTGGACTGCTATCCTCCCTGGATCCGGTCGGCCCTCCAAACTGGATGGAAGAGCAAGGAGGAAACTGGTAAGAGAGGTTACCAAGAGGCCAATGGCCACTCTGAAGGAGTTAAAGGACTTCATGGCAAAGAGTGTTTGTTCTGTGCATGTGACAACAATTTCACGAGTGCTCCACAGATGTGGCTTGTTCGGGAGGGTCGCAAGGAGAAAGCCACTTCTCAAGAAAGGCCACATTAAAGCTCGTTTGAGCTTTGCCAGAAGGCACCTTGAAGATTCTGATGCCAAATAGAAAAAGGTCTTATGATCAGATGAGACCAAGATTGAACTATTTGGCCTCAACACCAAACAGTACACCTGGCGTAAATCCAACGCAGCTCACCATCCACAACACACCATACCTACAGTGAAGCATGGAGGTGGCAGCATCCTGTTGTGGGGGTGTTTCTCTGCCTCAGGGACTGGGGCTCTCGTTAGGGTAGAAGGAAAAATGGATGGGGCAAAATACCGTCAGATTCTGGAAGAAAACCTGCTACCCTCTGCCAGAAAGTTGAGGATGGGCAGAAGATTCACCTTTCAACATGACAACGATCCGAAGCACACAGCAAAATTGACCACACAGTGGCTGAAGGAGAAAAAAGTGAACATCCTCATGGGGCCCAGTCAGAGCCCACACCTAAATCCCATAGAAAATCTGTGGAGAGATTTGAAGATAGCAATCCACCAACACCTACCATCCAATGTGACCGAACTTGAACAGTTCTGTATGGAGGAGTGGGCAAATATTGCTCCGTCTAGATGTGCAAGGTTGATAGAGAAGTATCCCAACAGACTCAAGGCTGTTATTAAAGCAAAAGGTGGTTCAACAAAATATTGACATTGGGGGGGGTGATCCTTTTTCAATCTCAGTAATCTTGTTTTTTGTTTCTGACACTTTTTCTGGACTGTAATTGTGATGTTTTTCAGTTGGATGTTATAGGTTGCATTGGATAAGTACAGCTGGTGAAGGGAATTTTCTTTGTGTTTTCATTTCAGGATGTAAGGGAACCAGAATTTAAGGTCTATCAAAGGGGGTGATTCTTTCCTATACCCACTGTAGCTTCATGTGTTCATAATGGTGCCAACCACCTCCTTAATCTCTGAGGGAATTGCATTTCATGTGGCAGCACAGTATTCATGTGTTCCTATTCACAGCACACACAACTACAGATGCAGCCACCACAAGTATGTGGTGCCTTCGTGCATAGAGATGTTCTATAACAGCAAGAATGGTTCAGCTGCAACTTTTTCAATCAAATTCTGGTTAGTGCAAATCATATTTTACAGCAAACTATAGTTTGCTGAGAACAGGAAGTAAATATAGGAATGTGGTAGGAGGTGGGGATAAAGAAGTACATGACCCAGAGGCTGATTCCAGGCCATTGGGTGAGTTAGTCTTGGTTCTGTGGATGATCATGCTGCAAGATTCCCCAGAGTAGTTTTGTACCTTTTAACAGTTACCTGACATGCAGAAACTTAGTATATGAAGCTTTTCCCAGCATCATCTTGCCACAAGTTCTTCATGCTAAATTTCAGCAAGTTAGACAGCTGATAAAGATACAACAACTTTGTCGGAGAAATGGCAATCTAGATTCCCTGCTCTGTACAATGGATGTAATCATGCTGTGTCTTCCTGTCAAAGGATAGTGCTCTCAATAAAATGTACCAATCTTTAATTGATGAGGACTTGATTAGGTCTACGGACTTGATTAACTTGGTCAATATGTTGTGGACCATTGTTTCCTGAAAAGAGTTAGCTCACTGGGTGAGGCTTTTTTATACCTGTTTTAAATGCATCTGCTGCATTTCCAGGATTTCATGTTCTAATTTTCGTTGACATGTGCAAGTCCTCTTAAATTGCGGTCTACACAAGAGGGATCAGCTTTAAAACTGTTGAGAGTTGTGCACGCGCAGTCGCACATTCTGAAGCCTTTTGCCAAGAAATGGGGGAAGGGACGGCAGGGAGGTATGCTGCCGCCCGAAATGCTTTTCAAAAAAGGAGTGCCGGCAGAGGGAAAGCAGCGGGAGGGGTAAGTGCACCCTCTCCCGCACTTAAAGAGCCATCCCCCGGCTGAGAACCACGAACCCACCCACCCCGCGCGCGCAAACCAGTTTGCAGTCCTTTAGAATGATCTGCGAACCGGTCTGTGCACATCACTATCCAGGGTTATACTCTAATGCACAGTAAAAAACCTGAATTGTGTGTGAACTACTCCCCGATAACTTGCAGGGACTTCGGGGTAGATCTAACCGGTATGTGAACGCACCCCCTCCATTCTGTAGGAGATGTGAGTTAAAGGGCTTCAAAAACCCCATGTGACAAGCTTCCTGGTATATGCTCAGTTAATAAAGAGACCTTTTAATGAGCTTGCTTACTACTCACTCAATTTGGAGCTGCATTATGCTGAGCAAGGGTTTGTGTTTTTTTAAAAAAGAGGAACTTGGCATATTATTGTGTTTTTTAAATTAAAAAAACTAAAATCAAGTTTATACAATTGTCATTAAAAATAATGTGACTTACTCCCAAGTAAATATGCAGCCTAAATCTATTGATTACTAGGCCATTTTACATTTTAAGCAAATTACATTTTATGCAACGTGGGAGAGTACTTTGTGTTCAGTACACATTTCCAAAGGATCAGGATTTGAGGGATAAGCAAGGAGCTTCTTCTCATACTTCGAGTTTGTACTTTCACATAACAGAGGAGCAGGTGCAGAGCCATCTATTGTTGGAATAGCAAAAGCAAAGACCAGTAGGGCATAGCAATCTGCCATGTCTCTCCCAAACTTTGAGAATAAGCACAGGCTGAAATTATAAGGCCACTCTTTCATTTTAGTTAGGTATTTTCCATTACTTATTTGCCAACTTTTGTGATATGTGCTGGTCCCAAACACATAGAAGTCGGTAGATGTCACTCAAACTAATGCTCTTGACTTGATAGGTGACAAATAATATGCAAGATAAAGTTTGGGGAAACCGGGATATGGCAACCTCACTGACTAATTTATATTTGCATAACTCCCAGTAATCAATCTCAGTGGAACTATACCAGTTAAGATAGGCAAAGCCTGCAAGAAAGTGATTAAAAATTAGCTTCAGATGCTTTGTAAAATTTGCCCCAATGTGGGAAAACTATTTCCTTTCTCAATCGAGTTTCATTATCTTGCATGTGTAAATTACAGGTATTCTCTATGTATGATCTGAACCTGTTTAATTATTGCTGCCTCCTAATAATGCTTTGCACCAAAAATAATTTCATTGGCTTTGAGTCATCTTTTGTTCTAGTGTTCAGTATAACACATTATTTGACATTTTCATACTTATCTTTTTTGTTTGATAGTGGTGATTATTATGTGTATTTAAATATAAGCAAGGCAGGAATAATGGCCAATCATATTCCCTCTTCCTTGTTCCTAGCACCAGAAGTTAAGAAATAAAGTTGAATTCACTGATCATCTTGAACCAGCCTTTTGTTTGTTTGTTTGAAAAATTTATATTCATACCCCACCCATTCAGTGCATTTGGGGCAGCTTACAACATACATACAATCAATATAAAAATCCATAAAAAATAAAAAATAATAAGGTTGAAAAGTTAAAAGACCAGGCTAAAACCAATTAAAATAAGTTTTAAAAATTGAAAAATAAAAGTGATCAATGAAAAGCTAAATACTAAGAAACCTACCAGATAAAAGCAGAGGATAAAATTTTTAAAAGTCTCTCTAAAAAGAGAGCCCTCTTCTCAGTTGAGTAATCTGCGGTGTTGTTTTTTAGCCCAAATTTATTCTGATCAATCAGGTTTTTAAAACAAGAGAGCTGCTCACCAAAATGGTTTGTGAATTGCAACCTAAATATGTTTTAAGATATTTAGGGAAATATATTGTGCTCATTTTGAGTTAATCTAGACTTATACCATAGGAAGCTCTGGCAGCTGTGTTAGATTATTTTAAAAGAAGTGAATAATAATAATAATAATTAATAATAATAATTAATAAAGCCATGCCAGTATTATGTATTAATATATGTGCACATCTTAGCTCTACTGATTGTTCAAATACTAGTTTTCTAATTTACATATTGCCATCGTGGCTTACATACAGGGCAAGGATGCACTGGTGTAATGAGGGAGCAGCCTAACAGAGCTTTGCAACTAAGTGCAGCAGGGAAATGACAACTTTTGAAGCCCTCCCTTTCCCCAGGAAGACCTCTGTGCCACTCAGAAATATGTGCCTGAGGTTTGTGCAGCCCCAGGGGACATATTTTTGAGTGGCACAGAGGGCTTACTGGGGAAGGCGAAGGTGTCAGACGTGTTTCCCCACTGCACAAGTCCAGTTAGTTGGGAAGTTGTGTTAGGTTGCTCTTTTACTGCACTGGTGCATCCTTGCTCTGTATGTCAACCTTGGTCTTTCAGCAAAATAGGTTATATTTTTCTATTAATACTGAAGGGGGAGAAATCTGGGTGGAGAGGTATTCATCACAACAAAGAAGTTAAAAGCACATATTCCATTTTCCATAAATGTCCTTGTCACCACCTGTAGTCCCAGTGATCTTGAAATTGATAAGGTTTACAAACAGGTTAAATGTTCATACTAAACAGGATGTTTATATGACAAGTGAAATGTGTTCTATTGTATGATACCTAAGCTTAACTGAATTTCTGTGGGCTCTATATAATCTCACTATTTTTAATATTCCATATGTGATTACAACAGTATTTTCTTTGTTTCCTGCATGCCTCTCAGTCTCATGCAGTCTTGAAGGCATAGGTAATGAAATATATGTGGTCTAAATTGAGCTTTTGTGCTGTGTAACCTGTTTTAGAAATCTACTTTACCATTTTGAATTGGCTTTTTATTTTGCATGTTCATACTTAATCACACTGGGAAATGGAAAGCTGTTTGCTTTTGAATGGTGTGCTTTAGCACTGTGTGATCAATGCATGTACTAATGATTTCCTTTTATTTTTCTTCTTTCCTACTTTTCTACTTTTCCCATCTTTCCATGTTTTGCACTGCTGTCTCCATACTTTCTTCTAAATTTCTTTGCTTACTGTAGCAGCCCTTGCCTTTTCTCTTGCAGCAACAGCCCAGGCTCCAAGGATTATCACAGGGCCTGCGCCTGTTCTCCCACCAGCTGCCCTGCGTACCCCTACGCCAGCTGGCCCTACCATAATGCCTTTGATTAGACAAATACAGACCGCTGTCATGCCAAATGGAACTCCTCACCCAACTGCTGCAATAGTTCCCCAAGGACCTGAAGCTGGATTAATTTACACACCTTATGAGTATCCCTACACACTGGCACCTGCTACATCAATTCTTGAGTATCCTATTGAACCCAGTGGTGTATTAGGTAAGTTTCTCCCAGATCATTAACTGTGCAGTCATTTATCAGGTGATTCATAGCCTACAGTTGTGTGACTTATAGAGTCCTTAAGATTTTATTCGGAAGGAGTATTGGCCTTACATCTAAAAAATAGACATAGCTCAAGGAAACATCCTCATGTTGTCTCAGACTTTGGAAGCTCCGTTTTGCTATAGAAAAACATGGCAACTGGCACCCCAGTAAAGATTCTTATTGCAATAAATTGGGCAACTTGGTGGTGTGTTTTTTTTCTTGGCACTTGTTTAAGTTTCACTTCCTCTCTTTACTTTTCAGATTTTGAAAATGCAACCTTTTTCAAGTGTTTTGTTTTGAGCATAAAAATAACTTTCTAGATGTAGAAGTTGAGTCTGCTGTGGTAATTGCCAAACTGTAACAAGGCCAAGAGTGGGGCTAGAATGTGCCTTGAAAAATTAAGCCATGTTGAGTGCACTCACTGCTTATGCTCCTCAGAATGGGGAAGACTCAATGCAGCATTGATTCCTCTCCTCTCTGACAGTGTATCATGAGTGACGTTCTCCGCCATAGTCCATGTCATATGACAGTTGCAGGAGTGTTCCCAAACTATTGTCACTGACTCAGAAAGCACAAGCCCATCCCTGATGCTCTGGAGAAGAGGAGGGTGGGATGCCCCAAGACAATGTCAACTGGGCTATTCCCCACCACCATTGCAAGGAGGATGCCTTTCCCATTATTCTGGGAGCTGATAGAGCTAGGGGGGAAGTATCAGTCAGTGAAGGGTGCCTGAAGCTTCTGAAAAAGAAAACTGTTCCAGCTGTCTAAAATTTGGAAAATGTCAGTCTAGTGTCAGAAACCTGATGGATTGTGTCTATAATCAGCACCAAAAGAGGTGGGAGGGATGTAATTGCAATAAATCAAGTTAAATAAGAGCATGACCTGAAGGATGTTGCAATTTGAAACACTACACCATGTTTTACAGAGAGGATTGAAATGCCTGACTTTCCTGATATTTTGGTCCATTGACTTACTGGATGAAGGCTAGAATATATCAGCATTTATTGCAACTGGTCAATGTGAACATAGCAGTGCAGCTTGGGTTCTTGTCACATACTTTAAATACCTTTTCTACCTGTTCGAAATGTTTGACCTTTGTACTGCATTCATGTTGATTTCAAACTTTTGCTGAGCAACAGTTACTGATTTTTACAAACATTAAGGTCAAAACCAGCCAAGGGCACTTTTAACTTAAAAATCCTTAACTTTGGCTGGTTTTTGCCCATTGTTCCTAATGAACATTAGCTATTAATCAGTTATCCTGTTGAAAGAAGCAGCGTCCTACTGCTCAGTTATAAATGAGTGTATGTGCAATCTTAGTGTACATGAAATCGCATTTCCTGTTGATCATATGCAAAAAGAAAAAGTTCAGTATTCATATTTATACTTTTGTTTGTCATTCTCTACAGTTTTTGTAGAACATTAGAATTCTACTATCACTATTTATAAAACAAAATAATGAAACATAAGTCTCATTGAAACTCATAATAATTACAGTGTTGTGCTATTGGGTCACTGCTACAATATTTTTTCCCTACAGTCCTATATTTCTTCTTCATTTAAAAGTTCTTTCTTCTGAAATGCAGATAATCAGGAAGTTTACTGCTAGTTTAGGTGTCCCTTTGGTAACCAGTGAGATATCTCTTCATGTGACTTTACTCCAGTCCTAATGCCTTTACTGGCATAGTTTACTGCAACTCATGCATAATACTGTATTGTGAGTGTAACATTTCCATAGCTGTTGGAACTCCTCTTCCTAAATTTTTGTTAGCTTAGCCTTTGGATCAGGCCATTAGCTGTAATCATAATCATTAATGCCTTTGAGCCATTATACAACAAAATGTAAGAGACAATATCCTAATCTTCAGTTTAAAAACCCAAAATAAAGCTGCTCCGAGCCCCTTTCGCTGCTTTAGCAATGATATTGGGTGAGCAGGGGGGTGGAGTTGTGGGCTTGGCCCAAGAGACAAACATGCAGCCCACCATTTTCATCCCCCAGCACGTTTTGCCGGAAGACCAATCAGATTTGAGGAGTGCCTACATAAGCAGCCTGCTCTGTCATTTTCCTCTCTTGCTCTGCAGGCAGGCAATCTCCTGCCCATCCCTTAACTCTGTGAGAGATATTCTGGTCGCCAATTGGGGCCAAGTAGGAATTTTTTGGGTCACAGCTGATTGGCTGTGGTTGTAGCCATTTTTCACCTACTTCTCACTGATTTTGTTGAGGTTTCACGGGGTTTATTTGGTCACTTTGCAGATGAGTGCAGGTCGGGATAGGTTAATTGCATTGGTGTTGGGCTGGAGGGCCTAGGGTGAGTGGGAATATGGAGGAAGGCTTGGTGATATCACGACTCTCAGGCTGGATCTGCTCCGACTCGGATGTATGCCAGCGAACGCCCTTCAGTCCCTTGCAACCTGAGTTCAGGTGGGCTGGCATGCATTCCCTCGTTAGGGGTAACCTCGTGGTCTAGAAGAGGTTCATTCTGATACCGAGCCAAATCAAAGTCCAGTCCTTCGCCCTTCTGTGGGCATACCTCCTATGAAATTGGCCCACATAGGGGATACCCACTCTTTAGTTTAATTCCTTATTGCAGGTTTTGTATTTATTCAATAAAATGGCCCTAGTTTCTTCCAGCTATGCATGTCTTGTCTTTTTGGGGTCTGGGGTTGCAACTGTTACAGTATGAGAAAAGGTTAATGATGAAGCTGACATCAATAATTTGTTTGTTTGTTTTACAAATGAAGCTAATTTTTAATTAATTTCTGGAATTCTATGGAAGTACTAGCAACTAAGCAATGGAATTCAAAGTGACCAATCAGATCCAAAGCTTTGTAAGTGCTATAATGCATGTACCATTGCTGCTCGCAAACACAGGCTTCCATTTTTGGTTGTAACATCAGTCAAGATCACGTTTATAACAGGAGTGAGTATATAAAGAACTGACCCCAACAGTGCAGCCTATGGAACTGCACGTGTTCGTTAGACTTCCTCAGCGCACAGCCACTGCTAGCTTGGAGAAAATGTACATAGTACTATCAGACTGTGGGCTGTTAAGTGTTCAGATGTAAAATGCCACAGTGCTGTTTAGGTATGGCGTTGGAAATAAGTCCTATTGATTCAAGGGGCATGTAACCAGATACATATGCAATTACCAGTTTATATTATGAAGTATTTGGATAATCTAAAGTTCCCAGAACAGCAATTAAGAAAAGTGTGTGATATAAAGGGCAGATTGACAATGGAATCACACTTTAGTTGACTGATTTTTAATTGCCTTCCTTTTATCTTTAGGTATGGCTTTCCCAACGAAAGGCTAAGAATTCAAGAACGGTCTTAACTGAATCCTCATCAGAGCTGACTTTTAACAAATGCTTAGTTTTCAGCAGCCTTGAAAAAGCATAGCCTAGCAGTCAGTGACTTACTTGCACTTTTTTGCACATAGAAATAAAAATGCTATTAATTTGGTGTAGCCTGTACTATGACAAATTAGCTGTGATTTATGAGTGTATAGTAGTATACTGACTGCTATGTATTCTCTACTATTTGCTTTACTAATCACCTAATTCATTGCAGTTCACAGTTATTGACTCAGTTTTAAACCACAGTCTGTAGGCTTGAGGAATTGCTTTAAAACTTTTTAAAAAGGCAAAAACTGGAACTTTTGTTAAGATTAGCAAAGAATCTTCAGTATTAAAAATTGCATTATTTAAGATAGTCCTGCTGTAAGGAAGGCACTTCAGTGAATATGTGACTAGTAAAGCTCAAATGTGTTTGGGTCTAATAGATTTCATGAAATACTGTAATCTTGAGTTTGTAAATGAATGGATAATACAGGTTAAGGCCCGGATGTTTAAAATAAATGCAATATTAATCTGCACAGATATACTCCATATATAAAGGTTAGAATTTGAAACTACTGTGCCTTAACTTGTTGCTTTCTTAAAATGATTGTTTTTAGAAAGTGATCATTTTAAATCCATTTTGATAAGCCTGCTGTTAATGTTTTTTCAAATGTTTTCTAACTTGTCTTGGTAATTGCAATTTAACTAGGTGCGGTGGCTACTAAAGTTCGAAGGCACGATATGCGTGTCCATCCTTACCAAAGGATTGTGACCGCAGACCGAGGTTAGTTTAGTTCTGCAGTTCTTGCTTGTAAGAAATGCTTTGAGTGTACATGAAATTTGCAACACCACAGCTGGTTAACCAAATACTATTTTGACCGTTCTTTTGATGTTTTACACTAAATTGAAATGATAGTAATTTTAACTTCTGGAAAAATATTGTAAGCTACTCTACCCTTCCCATCTATATGAAATATATAAACTTCAGTGTATTTAGTATAAAATGCTATAGCTTGTTCCCTCTCATAAGCCCTCTGTATGATTTAATTCTAGCAGGACTCAAGTTTTACTGTTGCATTAATAGTTGACCCTTCCACATGACTCTTTGTTAGCTGGAAATATCAGATTGGTGTTGCAAAATAAAACAAATGGATAGGCGCTTAATGAGACAGAAGTAAATACTTTCTGTATATTTCAGGAGAAAGCTGAAGATTTAGTTTCCCTTTTGCTGATAAATGATTTGTGCCAATGTTCCATAATTTGATCAGCTGAGAACAAGATTCTTTATATTCAGCAAAGAACTGTGAAAATGATATATCAAAAGTTGATTAGGATTTGTGTTGGTAAAGACAGCTTTCCTTAAGTTCTTGTGTAAAAAAGGAGTTTATGCTCTTATCATGTGCTGCTAAGATGCATTTTCTGAACCTGTTGCAATTTTCATGTTCTGGTTAGCAAGGATAACTGCTTTTGGACCCTGGTTGACTTGGGTAATAAATGGAAAATAAATCTTCATTTTCTCCTTTATGTGAAATGTAATTTACGATGCTCAGACCCTTGAATGATTTTATCTTCTTGTGAAAATTGAGCTTTCGGTTTATTGACATGGAGCACACTACTGTAGTTAGTATGGTTATTCATATTTGCTCAGGAGCATTTCTCCCCGCTGTAGTACTGATTTGATTTGTGAAATTGGCAAGTGTCTATACCGTCCGTTTTTGTATGAATGCTCCTTCCCTACCTCACAGGGATGTTGTGGGGATTTTGTGTTATATAGCTCTAAAATGCAAACCATAATGGAACTGAAGACTTGTGTTTTGGAGTAAAATAATTTTCTCCAAGCTGAATGTGTTGCACTAAAGTGCATTCAAGTGATGGATGTTTTATGCTATTGTGAGACTTGGAAAGAAAGATACATGCAGCACCTTTTCTGTATGTTTAGCCAATCCTTAGGCTCATACCAAAAGAGCTCACTATTATAAACATTCCAAAAGCTCCACTCACAGAAAGTATTTGCACCCAGTTTGAGGTGCTTTCCCCCTTCCCCTGCCCTTCCCCATGCCCCACCCCATTCCTGAGGATCTCCTGACCCTCAGGTGCACCTTTCAGGGAGCTGTTGTGGGGAGAAGGGGCCAGGGAAGTCCACTTTCGCAAACTTCATTCCACTTGTTAGGATACAACATAGAGTTTTCCTGAAAAAACACTATGTGCCTTTCATCATAGCTGTTACAAGCCCAGTTTGAACAGTAGTCTCTCCTGTCTTCTCCCTTCATATGATGAAGGCTCAAACTGCTTGATTAATCTCCCGATTTTGAAGAAAGTGGATTAGACAATTTAAGCTTCCCACATTGGATTTTAGACGTACACAGCTTTTTCAGTTGTTATACCCATATGGATATCCAGTGTACTGGTAGGGGGCCAGTGTGGCTGGTGGACTGGGTGGGAAGGCACTATTGCACACTCCCACCGTGTATAAGGAAGTTGTCTGAACTGGGCCCACAGTCTATGCTTTTTTATGGCACTGGAAGGTTTGGCAGCTGGATGTTTTTCACTAGGTTTTGTTGCTATCCAGATTTTGCAGGCATCATTAAAAAAAAACATTCTGCAGACTTGCTTGATCAAATTTTTTGCTTCAAATAAGCTGTGATGGTTGTAGCAGCATGGTTGTGGTTTTATTTGTAATAGCATTGAAGACGTACAACACTCACAGTTATATTTAGTAAGTAGGTGGTTCTCAAGTGCCTTCTTAATAATAGGCAAATAGTGGTCACAGTTGTGTATATTGTGGTGACCTGTTTAATTTTTCCTCCAGTGATTAACTGATTGCACAGTTTTTCTCTAATGGTGCTATGTGATTCAGCAGTGTGTATAATTATTCCTGTTAAAAATATCTGTATACTGCTTAAATTCTCAAAGCGGTTTACATAGCAGAAGAATGAGAAAATGGTTCCCTTTTCCCAAAAAGATTCACAATCTAAAAGATATTCAAGAGAACACCAGTAACCGCTGCTGTGAGGGATGTTATGCTAGGCCAAATAGGGACAGCTGTTCTCCCCCTGCTCAGTATAAGAGAGCCGCCCCTTTAGAAGATGCCTCTGCCCAGTTAATAGAAGGTCATTAGCAAATAGGGTAGAAAACTTCATTTTGGTTGTTGTAATTATTCATTTCATTTTTTATTGCTTATAACTTCAGATTTCATACAGCTCTACAATAGCCTTTGTATATTACTTAGAGTACTAGATTGTCTGTAGTATAGATTATAGTGCAACACCTATTTCTTTCTTGTAAAATTCTTGTACTCACCTCTAGGTATTTGCTTTAGATTTTATTTAATTCCAAGTGAGCAACCAACTTCTAATGTAGAACAAAATTTACCTTAAAATTTTATTTTACACTAAAATTGGGCACTTTCTATTTCCCTGTAGATGTACACATACTTGCCAATTACTGATATTACTTAAAATACAATGTCAGTAAACCGAATTGCATTTTTTTCATAAGAAAAAGCAATATGCAGATAATCAGAGGTAAAATATGCGTTCATTGGGTCTACAGTTAAAAACTGCTTTTAAATTTATTATGTGCTACTATTGTATTCTCTCATTAAGCAAGCTTTTATTCTTAATGTTGGCTTACACGTAAGCATTGCATTAAAAGCAAGAGCACCCCCACCCCGCAATATATCAATATTCATTCTTTGAGTTTAGAACTTAAAAGTTCAGCAGTACTTAGTTAATGTCTGATAAGGAGAAGGCCCCGCTATTTAAAAATAAATAAATATGCAGAACTGAATTTGATTCTTGTACTGACTTACCTAATTGTGATAAACTGTAAATGGTGTTGCACAGTTGACAAACCTGTGTGTACTGTAGAAGGTCAGGGACTTGGCAGAGGATGTATCACAGGTGTACTGGTATCTTAAGATAGCTGGCATTGATTTTATATACCACAAGAAATGGCAATGCTAAGATTATAACTGAATGTTTCTTCTCAAAACCAATTGTCACATAATTTATATATAAAAATTGTAATACCATTTTAATCAAAATTGTAGTAAGAACCAAGAATGCTTTAAGATTCCAGATATCTAGTATACATTTTAAGGTGGCAAGATTATGCCACATTAAATATTTATTTTTATTTTTATTTTGCTTTTTTACAACATTTTTTTTAACTTAAACCCCGCTTTTCAACATTTTTTTTAAAATCAGGGAACATGAGGTCTCATTTAAGTTACAGCAATAATGTTTAGCATTTATGAACTGAAGCCTAAATGATAGGCCTTAGAAACAATTTAACATGTGAAGGTAAATTCAACCCAAGATGTAGGTCATTAAAAAGTGTGCTATCTGTGAACGTCGCACCTACTGATTTCATTTTACGAAATGGCACAAATCTGACTTTGCACTGAATACCTTTCTCACTTTCATCTCCTCTGCTTTAGTCAATGGCAACAGTACAAATATTATCAAACCTCAGAATTTATTAGAGATGATTAAGCTGTTGAATGAGTCTTAAATTTGTACTACTGTAAAGTGGACCAAGTTGTTGAAGGAGAATGTGAGAGAGTCATTAAAGAAGGAACAGCTCAAGAACATTGGGAATGATAACTTTCCACTTGAGAACTTTTTTATGTTTTACTGTAATTTTTGTGTGTGTGTGTTTTGGAAAAGAAAATAGTATTTACAGGTGGCTTCTTTTAAAATATAAAAATATAAAGCAGGAATGTATATGAAATGTCAGATTTTATTGTATTTGCAGAGTATTAGCTTTGAAAATAAAGAGCTGTTTGTAGTTTTTAAAATGCCTTATTAGTATCAATTAGATTTCCTCTATTTTTGATGTAACTAGAGCATTTTAAGTGTAGAATTTAAAATGGCAGGACTTTTACAGTGTTTACATACAAGTGCATTTTCTTAGTTCTATATATGTAAAATAGCATTTTCAGCAGGAAAACGCTGGCTAGAACATCTGGCCTTTTCCTGATTCCCATGACGATGCCTACACATCTAGATTACAATTTAGTATTGCTTTGTATCATGAAGCCAAGAAATTTAATGTTGTTTGTAAATAGAATCATTGAAAAGCAATAAAATTTATTGAACAAAAAACCCTTGTTTGGCCCATAGTTTATGTGAAACCAAATTGTTTATGATAGATCAAATTCCTTAGATTCATTTCTTTTAACAACCAGTTATTAATAATCACATTCATCATTACTAGTTGCTTTGATGCTTGCACATGGGAGAATACTAATGCTTAATAGCAGTCAGATACTGATATGGTGCACTGACTGTTCTAAATTCTTTTACCAAGTTACAGAAACTGTTCATTGTTGTTTTTGTTTTTCTTTCATCGACTGCTACTAACCATTAGTTGTTATATTTTATTTCTATTTTTTCTTGTTAACCAGTTTTGTGGGAGTGGGCTTCTCCTTCATATGTTCAAATCATGATACAAGACTGTCATGATTTTTATTGCATTCTGTAGACGGTGTCAAGCAGTATGTCAGAATTAAACATGCTTGTTTTTATTAGTTGTGATTAGTTTTCATGTTGTCATTAAGCCGTCACTAGCTGAAACTAATCTCTTCTCTATCTTTCTTTCTTTTTTGTTTTGTTTTTTGTTTCTAACCACCCAGCCGCCACCGGCAACTAACCTATGACCTTCTGACCTCTGAACTCTTCACCCAATGATGACCTGACCATGCCTGCCTGCTGATCAGTTAACTGGTAATCGCCTTTGCTTGCCTGTCTTCAGTGCAGCGAGCTGAGGCACTTGTCCGTTCGTCTTACCATCTAACAAAAGACAAAGAATTTGTTGTCCTCCAACTCAGCTTTTTTTTTCCCTGTTTGGGTGAAAGTGGTTCTAGAACCTGCACTGAATAGTAGTAAAGCAATAAGGTCCAATTCATCCCTCCGCACTGATCATCCTTTAGTGTCCTGCCCTAAACGAATGCTAAGAAGGGCCTCACTTAAGAGATGGAGGCAGATGTCCCTTAACTCCCTGATGACAGAGGCAGTTACTGTGAGACTTCTAGGAATCTTTTTCTTCTCATAAAGAAGTCAAAGCTCTCTTTGAATGTACTGTGTGATGATACATCATGCATGAACCTTTGGTCAGGGATGTCATTGGTGAAGGGATTCCTACAAGTATTCAAAATTTGACATGCAGTGTAGTCACTACCAATGCCCTCAAAGGGCAGAAGATGCAGCCTTTTTTATATTACCTGCCAAATTGGGTGTTTTTAAGGGGAAAAAAGTGCCATGAAAGATAGGTAACTGAATTTTTGAACTACATCAATGCATAAACAAAACAGCAACACTATTTAAGCTAAACCTGAGATACAGTTCCTTTACTCTACATCAACTTCCTTAAAAGATTACATGAGTACAAGGTACATGCATTATGTGTCACGTTACTGGGCAAACTGTTCAAATATTTTTTTAAACCTCCCTGTATAGAGAAAATTCATTAAGGATGTAAAAGCCATGCTTGCCTATTTGCTGTATACATGTAATGAAATTGTAGATAAAGTGTAGTGCATTGAAACAAATTGAAAAAAAAAGTAGATACTTTTACTATACAAGGGTGCTGGTGCAGAAAAAATATATTTTTGGAAATGTAGCATTTTATACTTTCAAGTGTTATAAAAAGAAAAAAGAACAAAGATACCCTTTATTTCATTAAATGATTTTTTCTGGTGGTTGTCGAGAAACAAAAGACCAAAAGAGCCTTTTTGTCTTTCTTTTATTTTTTAAGTATTGGAATAAGTATAAAGAAAAGAAAGTGCCTTATTTTCTTCATGGTCATTTAGTCAGATGTCTTGTATAAATCAGCTGCTCCCTCAGACAGCAAGTTAATGCATGCCACTCAGTCGCCCAGTATGTGGACAGAAGCTGTGAGAAAAGACAAATGAGTTGACCATTTAATTACCTGGTTTTTGCCATAACTAGATGCAACTTTGCCAGATCTTAAACTGTGAAACAGAATTGTTCCACCAACAGCCAACCGCAATATTTTTGTAACATGTTCCCTCTTTAATCGTAGACAATATATTTTTGTAGTACTTGCTCAGCCTTAAACCAAAGGGTTCTAAGATGCAGTCTCATTCTAAATCAAAGTATTAGATGACAGTATTTATACAATAGCAAGTGTTTCCTTTTCCCCCTCCCACCCACTCCCACAACTTGGGGATAGATTGTATTGTCTTTATATTTGAAATGGATATGGGAAGTAGCAGCAGAATTTGAACTTGCTACAGGATAATTTCATCTGTGGTTAAATTGAATATTCCGACAGCCTATTTTTGAGCACGTTTCAGGTTTTTGTGTGTTTCATCTACAATGCCAAATAGTATATACAGTGCATAATTCTCATCAAATTCCTACCTGATGAATGTTAACTGCCGGTTGCGCTTTACTGGAGAAAGAAAAAAATATCAGTTAACTACGATGAAAGTTCAGCTATGCTTCACTTTTAGTGTCCAAAAAAAAGCTTACATAGCTGGGCTAGTGGAGATGAATATTTTACGCACAAAGGTGAATTATAAATAAAAGATTCATGAGCAAGTAGTGATATGCTAATGGCTTAGAACCAGATTTGGCAAAGATCAGGTGATAACTCGCCCCCTCCATTGTGTCAACTTATTCTCCTAAAAACCTTCACAGCTTCCAAATCAAAGGTCAATTGTAAGTTAGGAAAGAGGGCTTACTTTTTAAGCACCTGCATGGTGACTTTGTCTAACATTGTGTCTCACCTGGAAACAAGTATCAGTTTATTTACTATGCAATAAACATTCATCCTTTTGTACTCAGCTAGCTTTTATTTTATCCTGCCACCAGCTTTGTCTTCCTGTTACACATAGGTTTTTTGGTTTGACTTTCAGTATATGCTGTGCCATTTTAATTTTTGTTTTGGTTGAATAAACTTGCGACACTCAAACATTTTGGAGAGAGAATTGCTTAAAACATTACCAGTATTTGATCCAGTTTCATCTCATCTATGATTAACCTGGACATTTTAGATGCTGATCAAAGGTCTCTTCTTGGGAGAAGTGTGACTTGTAAAAGTAATGTTTGTTCTGAAAAAAGTTTGAAGACTTAGTTGACAACATTTTGGATCAACTTAAAGCATGACTTTTGAAATCTGAATGCCTTGGTTCTCAGTATTATCATTCTTTATTGAATTTTTCTTTATTAAAATATGTAGACTTTTTTCTGACAGTATTATGTAATTTTTTTTAGAGTGGGTATATGGGAGTGTCGCTTGTATGTAACCGTACAGATGACATGTATTTGTCTATTCTTTATCTTAGTTTGATGCTATGTATGTACCATAACCAACCTATTGCCTATGAGAAACATGTAAGATAATGTATTTACAGCCATTGTTACAAGTTTATAATGTATTTTTCTATCTTGTTTTATATGTATGTTATATAACATTCAGAAGAATTTTTTTCCTGATTGAGAAAAGGATACAAAAATGCAAAACCCACAATTTTGATAACTGAAAATTGCCAATTGTTTTGCAGTACTTTATTATTAAATTGGGAGTGTTGTCTTGGGCTTTTAGTTAGCTACTGGATTGAATACATTAGACATATTTGGGTTTTAGTTGGGTTTTTACATAGCTTGCATTTTAATTCTTTGGTTCTTTGCTGTTTCTATTAACCCATAGCATTATTTTAATAAATGTTATAATACCAACCTACTAACTCTGGACTATGTCAGTTTATTAACCATTACATGTTTAATTAAAATAAACAAGGAAAGACAGAAGAATGTAAAGTCTTGAGTTATTGGACTAACCCTGAAGAACGTGACCACAGATAACACAACGTGACTTGTTTTATGTTGTTTGTTTGGCTGACATTCTGCACACTACTTTTAAATTGGCTTTGGTCATTCTGGCCTCTTACCTGGGGGGTAGGTGCCAGTAGAGTTGGGAACAAGTAGCATTATTGGAGGCATTCTTCTTGTAGAGTCTTGCCACTTGCCTTTCAGCATCTGCATTACTAATTCCACACTTTTCTTCTCTGAAATAATCACTGTCAGCTCACAGCAAAAGGGCAAAGATGCCAGTGAATTGTTAGGTCATTCTATATGCCCAGAAAAACCAGTTTGATTCTTTGTTGAGCCACTGTGAGGTCACATACAAATTCAGTATGGTTTGGAAGACAGATTAAATTCATAATAATTCAGCATCTCAAAATGCAAGCCTTCTGTATCATACATGCTTCTGAATGTATCTGAAAGCAACACGTGCACACACCCCTTCATGATTCAGCTACCAAAACACAAACACTCTCACTCTCCTCTCTCTGATATGCAGCTTTACTTTCATTGCAACTCTGAATACATTTAAACTGCAGTCTTCAGATCATGCAATTCTCAGGTAATTAAAATTGCTCCATAATAAATAGTTTGACCATTGTAGCTTTGCTAACCTTAGGACTGCAGGCTACTTTATGTACTGTAGTGTTTGAACACCACTTAACTCAGGGCAGTACAAACTATAGAAAGTCAAAATAAGTTATTTCGTAGTAACTGTAAAAAGAATAGAATACTTTAATAGTAGTATCCAAGGAGAGGTTTAAAGTTACCCTATGTGCTTATCCCTATGGATGACTGAAACAATGTAAGGGTAGAGATGTAAATTGTAGTAGTTTAAAAGGGAAAAAATGCTTTTCTGAAAACTGCACTAGAAAATATATTAGGTAAAGCATGGCTTTTATAGCCTGTTTGTATAGTGTCATGAGTAGTTGCATTTGTTAAAATTTGACCCCATCCATTTAATACATATTGAATATCTTAGAACCATTTGGGGTTTTCCTTTTATTGAAATTAGGGTGCTATGTGTGGTGGTGATGGTGGGTATTTTGGAGACACACAAAGTAGTAGCACGCACAATGGCACACAAAATTTTGCCAATGCTACTAGAAGCTTTATACTTCAGTTTTACCACATGACATAAGTGTAAATTCATCATGGATTGGATGGAAGTTGGATTAGTGCAAACTATAACAACATTTGAAACAAATTGCATAGTATGATTCTAATAATTTTCATAATTGAAAAAGTAAAATACAAGTAATTAAAAACTGAAGCGTTAAGTATGTTTAATGTTTTCTGGAGAACACTCAATATATGTGATTATCAATAAATCTATGCCCTGCTAAATTTTGTTCATATATAAGTTTTTATGACCAAGCTTTATGATTCACTTCAGTATTGCAGGGCTGATGGTCAGTAATAGAACTCATACTCTGAATGCAGAATGCCCAATCCCTGGCATCTCCAGGTAAGGCTAAGACAAGTCCCTGTCTGGAATCCTGGAAAACTACTGCCAGTCATTAGACCAGGGATTCCCAATCTGTGATACTACAGATGTTGCTGATATACCACTCCCATCATCCCCAGCTACAATTTATTCTGGTTGGGGATGATGGGAGTGGTAGTTCAACAACACCTGGAGTACCACAGGTTGGGAACCCCTGCTGTAGACAGTACTGAGATGCATGGACCAATGGTCTGACGCAGTATGGCAGCTTTCTGTTTTTCTCGCTATATAATGTTATCAGTGGGTTGAGTTGAGTTGTAACTTTTTGCACTATGGTGCTCCTCAGTGGGGAGCTCATTCTATGAACAGAACAGTTATGCTCTTAGGACTCCTCCTTCCAGGAGCACAACTCTCTTGTTCACAGAAGGAGCTCCTGGTTATTGAGCACCACAGCATGTGAGATTAGAGTCCAACTCAATCTGCTTTGAGAGTACATGGGTATTAATTTTAAATCTGCAAGCCCACGAATGACCACCTCAACTATATTTGTCTCAGTCTGAGCAGTCCGCATCACATCTCAGCTGAGAAATGGTTGGGGATTTAAAAGTTAACCCCAAGCCCCACAGTTGCTTCTCAGCTGAGAAACCACAGGCTGCTCATTCACTTTGACTTTTAAATCCTAACTCCTTCCCAGCTGTAAAGCAGTGCGGGGATAGGAATTTAAAAGTTAAAGCGAACAAGCATCCTGTGTTGCAGCCAAGAACTCCCAGGAACCCAGCCCTATTTTCCAGGTTAGTTTTAAGCTTTGAATGTTGTGGTTTTAATTTGCAGTATTTCCGTGAAATATTATTGATCCGTGAAACATTACCTCCATAAGATGCAAGGGTCTCCTGTATTGGGGAAGATCCAAACCTTCCTTTGTGCAACAAAAATGCTTCTGTTTTCACATGATGGGTACAAGGTAATCTTTTCTTGTGCCACGTGGTGGAGGGCCTTGTGACTTTGGGTTTTTCAGGGGGCTAAAAAGCCCCCATAATCAAGGGAAGCACTGCATGTAGCATTCGGGATTACAGTTATGGCCTCATGAGATAATTGCATTTAATGCAATTTAATTATTGAGATTAGTGCATTTAACTTTTTTTGACAGTGGTGTAATGAGAAATTCTGTCTATTCTAAGGACCTATTTATATTTTTAACACTACTTACCCATGGCATTCCTGCAGGTTACTAAAATTTGCTTTGTGATAGACGCTATTAAAATCACATTTCCTCTTAAATGGGAAGTTTTCACAGCTATTTTCCTTGACTGTACAAACCCATTTTAAAATGCAGGGCAAGCTATGAGTCCTGTTGCATGTAAATGGACAATGGAACTTGATATAAAGGATGTTTTCAAAATGAGAACTCTGTGTTTCTCTTAATACAATCATACTGCAAATCATTTATGCAACTGGACAAAAATAACTGATTAAAACACAAGTACTTAGCCGCATATGTTTATTCAGAACTAAAATTATGTTCAGTGAGATCTACTCCCAAGTATCAGATTTTTAAGAATACTGTTAGCGACTGAAAATAAGTTTTTGATTTAACTTGACACTTTCAAATGAGAACTTTCAGTCCGTGGGAGGACCACTAAAGTAATTTATATAGGAAATGCCAATTGAAAATAGATTGTCATCCAGTAACCACAAAACAAATGTAACTGCATGTAATGTGTATATATTGACAGAGGTTTCTGAAGTAGCATATTATAAAGATAGGTCCACCACACATTCCTGAGGTACAAATTGTGTGTGTATTACATAGTTGGGATTCCTATCTTTATTTTTGATGCAGTATTTAATAATATATAAAATGAACACAATTGCCAATTAAATATTTTATGTGGAAATCAATGTTGAATCAAACTGGTTAACACAAAAATGGTACTCCTGGTTCCTTTAATATTTTCGGCTCACTAACTTCAGGTGTAAAAATCCTGTCTTGAAACTGGGTATTGGAGATGCAGCAGGTGCTTTATTTGCAGTATTTATTTTGTGCCAGTTATGTTGGTGGTTGACTACTAATTGCATCAGGAGAAATTACTCCCAGGACAAAGATTTGCTTCTGGAGACTAATTATTAGAGAAGGATTTTTAAATAGATAAATTTCCTTTGAGTTGTATTGTGAGAAAATGTTTGATTCAGAGTTTTTGTTTGTGCAACACAATGTGTGTTAGGAAAAATGGATGTTGCCCAAACACATGTAAATTTTTTTTTAAAAATCATGTCTGTACATGATGTGCAATAAAAGAACTGGAAAAATTACATGTACTTTATCCTCGAAAGCCAATAGTCGGCTTACAAGGCTGCCATTACTTTTATATTTTGAAAAGTCAAATTTTATTCTGTATCTAAATGTATGGCAGAATAAAGAATGTACATTTTGCACTCTTTAACTGTCATTAATGATTTTAGTAGATGAGAGTCCGGATTTCTATGTCTAATCATTTAATCCACTCTTGAAAACTATCTGTTGAATATCTTGTGTCATAACTAGGAAAAAAAGTGGGTATATATATTCAGGGAAGAATTAATGTAGAAATATTCAAACTAATCATAAGACCAGGAAGTACAAGCCCTTATTAATAAATGCTTGTCTTTCTCATAGTGAATAAATTTTTTTTTTACTTTGCTCAATGATAACTAATCTCATCTGGATGTGCCAGAGTGAGAGTAGAAGATATTTCCTTCCTTTTGACCTGTAGTTTCAAAGGTGCTTAATATTTTGCATTAAGTAAGGTCTCTGCCCTGTATTTATAGTCTGCCTCTCCAAATGTTAAAGGAATTTGTAGTTTTGGAGTGGCAGGCACTTTGGTTTTCTTGGTGTTTGTAGCTGGAAGAGCCTGTACTGTACTGAAAGCCTAGAAATTCTTCTCATTCTCAACAGGGTGTGTGAGCATTCTTACTGGGTTTTCTTTTTGACACTCTAAAGTGCCCGAAGCAAAATAAAAATGACGAGGGATGAAGCACAATGCATTACATAATAATACACCTCCATGTTGACCCTTGTTCTCTTGCTTGCAAGATCCTCCACCTTATATCTTTAGTCTCCTACTCTACTAATTTTTGTTCCCTTCAAGTTAAATCCATTCCCCAGTGCTCTCCACCATTGGATTAGTTTTCTGTAGCTATCTCTACTGCTCCTAATGCAGTAACTCTCATTCAGTGATCTCAGATGCCTGAATGTTACTACCATGCATGGGTGTCAGCAGGACTTTTTCCAGGGGTAAAGACTGCACAACTAATCCCACTTCCTTGAGAGTAAGCCCCATTGAATTCAGTGTGACTGGCTCAATGGGGGGGGGGTAACTTCTCCCCTCCACCTCCAGACAGTCATACAACCATACCTTGTGGCTGCAAGCATGTATAATGCCTGCAGCATTGTGATCAGAGCAACAATACTGATCACCATTTTCCCTTGCACCATGTTTTTTATTTCAGCTGTGACCCTTAGTGTTGCATAGATACTCCATTGCTAATTTCATTATTCAGCACTGCCTTGAAAGCCTGGCAGAGTGCCAGAAATCTACATCCCCAATTTGCAGTAAACTGCTTCCTAAACAGCACAAAGAAGGCAACTGAGTTCAGGGATAAAGAGTTGGCCTAGAATCTTCAAATTGTGTTACCTACCCAAATATGGGCCTCTCCATTTTAACCCTAATTCACGAAATTCTGTAATTTCATTACAGAATTCATAAGAGCCAGCGTGGTGTAGTGGTTAGAGTGCTGGACTAGGACCAGGAACACCCGAGTTCAAACCCCATTCAGCCATGATGCTAGCTGGGTGACACTGAGCCAGTCACTTCTCTCTCAGCCTAACCTACTTCACAGGGTTGTTGTGAGAAGAAACTCAAGTATGTAGTACACCGCTCTGGGCTCCTTGGAGGAAGAGCAGGATATAAATTAAATAAATAAATAATGTTATGTAAATTCTTTATATTCTAACAAGGGGCTTCTCAATCCTACTCTGTTGAGCTATTCATAAATACAGGTTTGATTTTACTTGGCCTCATAAAAACACTTTAATTATTGACCCATAGAGACCTGTTAATATACCTAGTAGGCACATAAGATGAAAATTCCCCAGGTTCCACTTTGAATCCCAGATTCCTGCTTGCAAGGTATACACAACTGGTTCCTAAAGGCTGGCTGTTATGATTTTTCCAGGCTAATTGGGCTTAATTGCTCAGTACTCTCGACTCTAAGCATGACCCCTATGTGGAAGAAAACAGTCAAACATTTCATGGAGCTGTTAGGTATCTAGTGCTTTATTTCTTTGAGTTTAAACTTGCAGGGCTGCTCAACTTCAGCCCTCCTGCAGTTGTTGGCCCACAACTCCCATGATCCCTAGCGATTGGCCACTGTAGCTGGGGCGTATGGGAGTTGTCCAAAAACACCTGGGGGGCCAAAGTTGAGTAGGCCTGGTAAAGGCTTCAAACTGCCTTGGGACACCCACAATCGTCAGTCAATCCGCCCGCCATCATAATGAGCCAGACCAAGGTGTAAACAAAGCTCTGTTCTCTGTAACTAGCAAATCAAGATTTCCTTGTGCAAGACTATTTAAATTGTGGGGGGGCTCTTTTCTGTACCACAAGGACTGTGTTTTCCTCATCAGGTTTCCCTGTCTTGGCCAGAACGCAAATGATAAATGAACACTCCGTTGAAATTGCTATGTGGCTTCCAGTCTCCTCTCCCTGAGATCTTGATCCCCAGTAATTTATATTGCTGTAGCACTTGAGCTCTAATATCAAGAGCGTGGTGATTGGCTATCAAGGGCTACAATCGGAGGTACAGAACATAGTTAAATGGTTCTCTTGTCAAGATAAATGCTTTCTTCCTTCTTGCGGTTTTGTCTAGTACAGAAAACTGACAATGAAGGCCGAGAACTAATTCTCTTCCTGCACTATGTTGCTGTGTGATGATAGTCTTAACGCATTCTGGCTTTGCCCATCTGCTACATGTATGCTTATGGAACTGGCACTATGGATGTTGCTTATAGGAATTGGGAGATCTCTTTTTCCTCTGTCCTGAAACACTTAATTTTACAGTGTCATGTATGTTTGGAACTGACAGTATGAGGAGGGAGGAGAAGAATTATTTTGCAAGATAACCATTATAATATGCTCCATAGTGAAACCACTACCTCTGTTTAGATCTGGGCTGCACAACTTGACCTTCCAGCTGTTGAACCACAATTCCCATCATCCCCAGCCTCAGGTCAACATCTGCAGAAGGGCCTAAATTGTGCTGCCTTCTAAGGCAGCACAAAATTGCGCTTCTAACTAAGCGTTCCTGAAGACTGAATGTAAATAATAACAATAGGAATCATTTGCAACCTGTACTCTTAAATGGAGCCTGTTTCAACAAATAAAAGGAGAGGATCTACCTCTTGAACCCATTGTCTAGCCATTCTTCTTGGAACGGTTCTGGTCTTGAGCCTCAAAAGTAGCTGCTCTCCTACTGTGCAAGAGCCCTTTTTGCTGTTTGATGCAAGCTGAGGCACTCAAAGGATATGAGAGGTAAGTTTACTTCACCCACTGTCTACTGAACCCAAAGCAAAAATGTTTTGACAAACAGCTGCTACTACACATATTTATATACTGCTCTTCAATGCAAAAAGGTTTACACAGAAAAACATAAATAAAATGGTTCCCTATGCCCAAAGGGCTCACAATCTTAAAAAACAAAAGCATACGGTAGACACCAGCAATAGCCGTTTTAGAGGTACTGTGCTGGGGTTGGAGAAGGCTGGTTGCTCTCCCCTTGCTAAATATAAGACAGTCGCCACTTGAAACAGGTCATTCTTTGCTGTGTTAGTGATTAGAATACTTGCTCGTTTGTAAGAAGAAACTGAAATATATGAACTCTATACCTGGAGCAACTCTGTGCAGGGGAGTATCTAGCTGCAACTGAACAAGGATTGGGGCAAATATCCCTGGACCCCTGAGAGAGAATGGGCCTGCCCGCTGAGTGACAGCTTGCTCTTCACTCCCCACTCCCATCTCTGAAGAAAGTGGGGAGTAAGGCCCATTTTTTTTGTTTTTGTTTTTGTTTCCAGGCCTACTCCAACCTTGCTACGCCTCTGCAGTAGATGGAGGGTATAGTGAGAAACAGACCCCAAGTGGTATGGCAGGGAGACATTTCCTGCTGTAGTGGCTGTTTCCAGTGACTGCTCAGTGCTTACTCCCATTTTTATTAACCAGCCTAAGCACTCAATCCTCTTAAGCTAAGTGATTTTTTTTTTAAGCATTAGAGGGAATAGAAATGATAATGGTAGGGTTTCCCCCCACCAGCGGGGGAGGAAACCCTAGAATAAATAGTAAGTTTTATTGTTACAATCAGACCAGCACAAAAAATAAATAGAAAATGAAAGTGGATGAGAGAGAAAAAGCTCTGTGTACAACCAGGGTTGTAATCTATTTTTTAAAATGTATGTCAGTTGGAAGCAGATGAGATGGCAGGTAAAGAAAGGGGAATGAAGTGATAGTTCCCTACCCACAAGCTTGCGCTCAAGAACAGCAAACACAAAATGGAGAAAGAGGGAGCGAACCAGTGAGCTTCATGGCTGAAATGGATTTGAACTGGAATTTCACATTCAGCCTGAACACAGCTTAGATCTCACCATATTCACGGGATTGGATTTGTGCAAGGTTCTGTCCCTGATCATGCATTTCCTTATTCTGTGCTTTTGTCAGACACTGGATAGTTTTTTCCATTGTTTCAAGGTAAGTATGTTTTTGATGGTATAGACAATAAGATGAAGCCTGTGGGGCACAATGTGTGTGTGTGTTGGGGTGGGGGGGGTGGACCTTGTAAAGACTGTTTGAGCTGAGAGTGTGCTGTAATGGTCAGACCCAGCAGGGTAGGCAAATTGGATTTTATGACAAATATCAACTTTTGCCGCTGGACATCAGGAGCTGCCCGTGCAAAGTGAGTGACAGGCATGACAGCTAATGTGTTCCTTCTCTGCAGCAATTGCCATAAACAACAAGGCTAGTACAAAGAAGAACCAATGATTCTCATGACAAGCATGCCTCCCTGAACAACTGTGTGTAAACATCGGATAGTAAAAGCTGCTGGTACTTCTAATAATTTGGGCTACTTTTTTTCAGATGAAATGTTCCCAATAACAGGTCCCATACTTTCACTACAATGTTTCACAAAAGCAAGAAAGCAAAATCAAACATGACTCAAGGTCAGAAACTTTTTTTCTGTGATGTAGGAATGGATTGGACTGTAAAGGGGAAATGGGTGTAACTCCCCACCACCCTTGCATGTGGAATATCTAGGATCAAACTGCCCTATTAAAATAAATACATCCCAGTTTTGAGATGGGGACTATTGAACTTTGAGCTGAAACTTGTGTCAACATGAAAATCACAGAAAGTTCTATGATACCAATTGGGAAATGCTTGGGTTTTTTTCAGTTCAATGTTATTGTAATGGAATTACTGATGTTATTTTGATGAAATACTGACATTAAAATTGATTAAATTCTGATGTTAAAATTTCAAAATTTAACATTTTGGAGCAAATGTTTCTTCTTTTATTACCAAATTTCCTATTCAGAAGTCTGAAGACTTGTGAGCAGACTGATGTGGTCAATTCTGGTAATCAGAGAACTCAACAGGAGAGATGCCCCGGCTCTCAAACAATTGAATCTTAGCAGGTTACAAACAGGAAGGGCTCACACAATCCACTACAAGTAAAGACGCTGGAGACATGTCAGGAACTGGCAGTACATGTTCCCCATGGATGTGATGACTGAACCTGCCCAAGTCTGGTGTTCAAGTCCTCTATCCAACATTCTCCCAAGATTCTCCAACTGACTTCCAAATCCAGATGAAGATAACTCAGAACATCTGTCTGGGGACATAGTCAAAATGATAATTGCCTGCTGTTCATTAATGCTCAGCCAGTTCAAGGTTTGAATCTTTGCACATCAGCAACTTTTACTTTTACTTTACTTGCATCTTTATAAAATTCTTCCTGATCGGGCAGACAAAAAAAACTATGAGGCGATTCTCACAATTGCCAGGGTGCACAGGCAGGTGGGAGCAGGGACGGTAGGGTAAACCTTACCTTCCCCACAGATGAGCAAGGTTAAGGTGGTGGAAGCAGGGTGGAGGGATCTGGTGCCAGAACTTGTTTTTCTGGCCCCCAGGTACCCCCACAATCCACCGCGTGTTTCATTCATTGCATTGGGGGATTCCCCATCAGACAAATGCTCTATGCACCTGTCTCTGTGTCTCATTGGGCTGAACTCAGCCTGAGGAGACATACGCTACACGGCAGCCGGGTTAAGGGTATGAATGCACCCTTAACGGCTGGATTATTTAGGAGGGTTAGGCTGGCAGGAAGCAGAGGGATCTGCGAGGATCCCGCCACTTCTCATGACCAGCCTAACCCAGGCTGGGCTGTCTAGGCTGATTGTGAGAACTACCTTTATCTCTTCCAGAATCAAAATGGGGAAATGACACCATTTCTGGCCAGAAGTGAATGGCAAATGGGTGTGTATCTGTAGCCAAAAACTAGACATAACTGACATCACTCTGTCCAAAAAAAGTCCATTGATAGACAAAGGCAAAATAGTACCTTAGATATGGATTAACTGTCAAGAGGGTTCTGAAAAACAAAAGGAGTGTTTGCAATTTGTTTGGGAGTAAGGATATTTACCTTTCTCCCAAGCTATGTGATAAATTTTTATCTCACTTTCTCAGACTGTTCAAAACCACAATGTATTCTCACACCAACAATATAAAATAAGTTAATCTGAAAGAGGAATTTGTTGTTGAGCATTCCAGGTGAGTAGAAGGTTGAACATGGATGCCTAACTCTAGCCATTACACTATTCTGGCTGTAGCGATGGCTGCAAATTAATACGGTAACATCCTCACACTGAAATCTATAATTGTATAGGCCTTGTTTCTATGATCATTGAGATAGGTGTGGTTATCCCAAACCAATGATTGGGAAATTATTGAATTTTTTGGCCACAGCCCTTGCAGTGAATGTTGAATCCAGCCCAATTTTGCCTTCCTGAAGTTATATATAGGGTACCTACCTATGATTTGGTTACATACTGCATTTTCTCACTTCACATGTGGATTAATAAATAGAAACAGGAATTTACCCCCATGTTGATTTAAAAATTTAAAAAGAGCTGTAGTAGCTGCAAAGGGATCTTTATAATGATCTGAAGGTCGAGAGCAAAACTTGATGGTGGAACCATATATTGATGTTTTGAATATAATGGCATGAAGAGAATTCCTATGTAACTGTACTCAGACATGGCAGGGCAGATCTCCTTTCTTTACATGATTGCATCCATCCCATTTGGGAGAGCAATTTGTTCAAAGTTCGCCAAGCACATCAGTCATGACCATGGATATCCTGGGAACTATTTAGATCTGTTGTAAAGGAAGCACTACCCCAAACACACTGCCTGTGTCTGATCCACTTTATCCATGGCCATAAAGAATAACACAAATTACCTTGCTAAGAAGCAGGATACTGATCTTGATGGACCAATGTACTTAACTTAGGCCATTTTGTGCCTATCCACACCGCCTTTTCTCTTTTCATAATTCATCAATCTTTCTTCTTAACCTCTTAACAAACATTTAGAGTTTGAAGGTGTTTAGAACAGAGATGCCAGGACAAAGTGAATGCTATCACTTTGCTATGTCTCCTTGAATGATGTTGGACTTCCTGGGAACATGTACAAAAGTTCTGAAAGAGAGAGTTACTACTGCTACAGATATGCATGTACCTCTTTTCAACTAAAGTTCTCAAAGCAGTTTACACAGAAAAATAATAAATACAGATGATTTCCTGTCCCCAAAGGGCTCACAATCTTTTAAAAGCAAACAAACAAACCATAATGTAGACACCAGCAGCAACCACTGGAGGGATGCTGCGGTTGGAGAGGATCAGTTGCTCTCCCTCTGCTAAATATAAGAGAATTCAGTAATCCAAAAACCTTAGGTTTAAGATGAAAGTGGAGATGCTTTACATTTTCACTCATGCTCTGACAAGTATGGAAATTGCAAGTTAAGGTGCCCATCTTAACTTCTGTGCCATATAAGCTGTAAAGACTTTATAAAGGTAATGGTAAAGTGTGCTGTTGAGTCAGTGTCAACTCCTGGCCACCACAGAGCCCTGTGGTTGTCTTTGGTAGAATATAAGAGGGGTTTACCGTTGCCTCCTCCCGCGCAGTATGAAATGATGCCTTTCAGCTTCAGTCTGGAAACTGATTATGGCTTTAGAAATGAGGCTCCATGCACCCACACTGTGCCTTGATCAGAGATGCATCAAGCAGAAATTCATCAAGGGCATCTCTAGGAAATGATTGGGGGAGCTGCACCAATTGAATGCCTGCCTTGATGCATCCCTCCCCAGCCCAATGTCCAAACGAAAGGCAAAAATTGTGGCTGCATGGAGCCTCACTTCTAAAGCCATCATCATTTACTGGACTACCAAGTCTTTACAACCTGTGGCATGGAAGTTAAGTTGGGCACCTTACCTTGCAATTTCTATTCCTTTTAGGGCATGACTGAAAATGTAAAGCATCTTAACTCTCATCTTAAACAATGGTTTTTGAATTACTGTATTTTAATTGGATTCCAAGCAGTTTAAAAATAAAAATCTGACTAGACACTATGGGGAAGAATTTACCCACACTGGTTAAGTGGAGTCTCTGCATTCTATACCTCTGATGTAAAACCTCTGTGTTCAAACGCAGTCTGCCAACACTTTAAATGCCACCACAAGGCTCCAGTCATCTCGCTTCTGCTTTTCACTCCCTGGTAAGTACAATCACTGCCTCATTTCTGACATACATGCCTTCACAAGTCAATTCGCCACCCTGCACCCACTGCTTCATATTGCTTGTAAGGACCCCTGTTGCATTGTCACCAGCTTGTACTTCCTCATAAGCATCCAGCCTAGTTTGAGTTCTCCTCCACAACCCGTTGCCATCTCCTTGCATTCCCTCACAAGTTCATACACCACTCTACCACAGCCATGGAAATAGCGTTGGGAGGAAGTACACTTCTCAGATGCCCTCATGTGCTTTCCCAATGCCCCTGTGTGGATTCTCTGCCCCATGGGCTTTGCTTCCTGCAGAAGAGGCCCTCCCAGTACCACGGATGTAATGAGCTGCACCAGAGATGGTCACAGTGGAAGCAGCACCAGGGGGGTGCTACAGATTCATTGGGATTGCAGTGCCCAATGAACAGTCCTAGTAGCCATCACTTGTTTTCTAGAGAGTAAGGGTTAGTTTTTAAACTGCTGCATCTTAGCCACTTCCTGCACCAGATCTGAAAGCGTGGGTGTCCCCTAATTGATGCCTGTTTCAGGCAGATAGGGCAGAAAATTTAGATTTTGTCTCCAAGAGAATATTCAGAGCTTATAAAGTTAAAATGCTGAAAACTCCCCCGTCTTGATTATATTAACAGAACTGCAACATAAGGAACAGTTATTTGGTAGGAGAGTTCGCCACTATAGAAGCTCTCTTAAGTAGAGGATACATTTTCCTTTCTATTGAAAAACTGTTGATTTTGAGGGTTCTGTATTATCTTAAGCCTGGTTTGACAGAAGTTGCTACCCATGACATTCTAGCCTAATTTATTTATTGTATTTATTTGATTATCCTATTTCTGTATTGCCTGATATAGACACCGCTAGGTAGGGTACAAAGTTAAAAACATAACAAATGTAAAACCATATACAAACAGTTAAAATTCACAAAACAAGTAAAAATAATCTCAGAAGATTAAAACAATGAGATAATTTAAAATTTTAGTTAAAAGCCTGGGAAAACAGGTATGTCTTGACGGTGTTCCTAAAAGCAAACGGAGAAGGAGAGGCTCTTATTTCAACATGGAGCATATTCCCGAGCCCTGGGTCAGCCACAGAGAAGGCCTGCTCCTGCGTTGCCACCAAATGAGCCTGTGGCAACCATAACCGGACCATTCCAGATGATCTTAATAGGCGACGGGGTTCTTGACAAAGAAGGCACTTTCTTAAGTACCCTAGAACCAAGCCATTGAGAGCTTTATAGGTAATAACCAGCACGTTGTATTTCATTTGGAAACATATTGGCAGCCACTGCAATTCTTTCAAAATTGGTGTTATATGTTCCCTTTGGGTTGGCCCAGAAACCAGTCTAGCTGCCGCATTCTGCACCAGTTGTAGTTTCCGGACTGCATACAAAGGCAGTCCCATGTAGAGTGCACTACAGTAGTCAAGCCTAGAGGTTACCAGAATATGCACCACTGTTTTAGGGTAATTTAAATCCAGAAATGGACATAGCTGGCATATCAGCCAAAGCTGATAAAAAGCACTCCTGGCCACTGCCTCAATCTGAGAAAGAAGTGAGAGTTTGAGATCCAGGAGCACTCCCAGGCTACATACCTGATCTTTCAGGGGGAGTGTAACCCCATCCAGTACAGGCAGATCTAAACCATATCTTGGGTCCCGACCCCCTACAGTGAGAACCTCCATCTTGTTTGGATTCAACTTCAATTTGTTATCCCTCATCCAGGCCATTATCACCTCTATGCAGGCATTTAGGTAGGTTATACCATTTCCTGATGAAGTTGGTATGGAGAAATAGATCTGGATGTCATCAGCATATTGATAACACCCTGAACCAAAGAGTGGTGCATCTAGGTAATTTTGGAGCCTGGACCTAAAGGCCTTTGGAGCCCCCCCCCCACTTCAAGTTAAGCATCATCACCTAAAGGCCTTTGGGGCCCCCATCCGCCACTGCAAGCTAAAGCACCATTCCCCCTACACACACACACACACACACATCCCGTGACACACACAGTATTTTGAACACGTGAGTTCTTGAGGTCACAAACAGCAACTGAACTCACAAGAATGTAAGACTAGTATATTTATGCAAGTATGCATTAGTGGAAACATTTCAATGAGCAACTTAACATACTCTCATGCAACATATTTCTTTCCCCATTCCGAACTCTATCTCTAAAGGATCCAATATTTAAGCAACTGAATTTGCTAGAATGTAAAGACGTACAAGACTCTTTATGCAGATATACATTAGCAGGAACATTCCAGGGGGAGTAAGGCTTCACCTCCACTGGGCCACAGATCTAAAAGAGCCTCTGTTTTCTGCCCCTTTCTCTCTATAGCATCTCCAACTGGCAGGAAGTGCCATGGGGACAAGAAGGCAGCAGCCCCCTGTAGTGATCAGCCACTGACCAGCCCCTCCTCTCCCCTAAAGGGTTAACCAGAACTGAACCCTCTCCTGATTGACAGACTGGTGAACTCCAGAGATCAGCCAGTCAGCAGACCAGGTGGGTGGGACATAGAGGGCTGTTGGAAGGAAGAGAAGGTTTTCTTGGTTAGAAGAAGCTGGATGGAAAGTGCAGATAGTGAGACATGTGGCCATGAGCTACAGGAGAATGTCCCTTCTGCAAATCCTGGGAAAGCCAGGAGGGCAGGAAGCTTGAATTCTCATCCAGGATTTGGTGAGTTCAGGACAAAGGAAGTCAGGGCTTTTGGCTTCGTGGAGAGTTTAGTCTGGGGAGCATTTGTTTAGTCAGACTTCACATTAGACTTTTCTGGGGGGGAGGGGAGTTGTGTGTTTTGGATATCCCTGAAACTGTTCTAGGATTGTTTACCTGTAACGTAACTAAGCTAAGAAACACTAGACTTTGCCCATCCATCCAGGGCATTGCAAAATACTCTGCAAGCTTTTCAGAAAATATTTTTAAGCAGATTCAGATAGATATCTGAGCAGTATAAATTATTTAATCTTCAAATAAGTAATGCTAAGGATGGGGCAGGGTGGGAAGAGTACAGTAAGACAGGAATTCAAGGAGGTGATGATGAGATGTTGTGGAAGGTGGGGTATAAAGAAAGGGGGGCAACCAAGAGGAAGGGGGGCAACAGAGAAAAAGAGAGAACAAAGAAGGAGACAACAGAAAAAAGAAAGGGGGAAGAACAAAGAAAAGGGGCAACAAAGAGGAAGTCCGAGGGGACAAAAAGGACAATAAAGAGGGCAACAAAGAGGACAATAAAGTGGGGGGCAACAAAGTTGAAGCCTGTACAGGCAAGGAGGGGATTAACAGTATGTGTGGTGGGGGCAGGGGGAAGCAGGTTTAATTTGTTTAAGAGGGGAAGCAGTAGATGGTTGTAGTTGCACAACCAACTATTTTGAGCCTTGTGTCCGCCTGCTAAGAATTGGAAGGAGAAATGATGTATTGGGAAGAGGGAGGGGAGGGAACTCCATTGAAAAGGGGGAAGATGAAGAGTAAGGATTATTTTCTACTTAAGTGGAAGAGGTGCAAACAGAACTACCAGAAACCAGAGGCAGCTATACTTTGTTTAGCACCCCTCCCCGCCGGCTTTTTAGAACAAGCTGCTACTGGCTAGCAGAGAATCTAAAGTCTTGCAAAGCATTTAGCAATGTCATCTCTATTAAAGCATACCTTAATTGCTAAATATACCTTTTGTGAGATTCACTGGAGATGAAAACTGACCAGATCAGATGTCAAAGGGAAGGCAGTAATCAACTGGGACTCGTGTGTGCCCTCCCCCCACTCTCAAAAGGCAGAGTTGGCAGGTCTGCTTGTGGGCTGTTCAAGATCCTCTTTGCTGTGCCTGACACATACAGTGTGTTAATAATGCCAAAGGCGAGCAGCTGCAGCCCTCTGCAACATTGTAGTATGGCGAGCCCAAGGCACAAGACATGCAACAAGCAGTCCTGAAACCTAACCCGGGAGCAGGGCAGTAGGTCATCTAATTCATTTAAGAGGGGGAGCAGCAGATAGTTGTCAGCACCCCCGTGGCAACCCTATGTGTGGAGTTGCCCGACCTCACTACTGACGTAGTGCTGCCTGCTGCTGTGTTGGAGCCGGGCTCGCCTGAGCCTTGGCAGAGCCTCACTCTCTACTCCTTCTCTCTGCCTCATCTGTATGTATGGATGGCACCATCTTGCATCAGTCAGATCATGTGCTCAGATCTGATTAAGCAGGTGCACCTGAAGCCGTCCCAGGCCTGGAAGCAGCTGCATGGAGGTAGGCAGGTAGTTGGGTGGGTGGGTGGGCTGCTGTGGCCCACATTTGACCATACACACACACACATGAGAGATCGGGGCTGGATGGCAAGTGGTGTGGGGGCCCTGCCACAGGTCTCTCAATGAACTCAGCTGCCTGGCAGTGGCACAGCTCTCCCCCTGCACAATGAGAGATCAAGTTGGGGGCAAGCTGGTGGAGGCCCTGCTAGTCTTGCTGTGAACATGGCACTGACATCCCCCATGGAAGAGAGATGGGACAGACCAGCTGAGGCCCTGCCTCACACATGGTCGGCTGTGGCGGCACAGCACAGCCACCGTGGGGGAACATTGGGTGGCACCCCTCTGATGAAAGACCAGACCTTGGACTGGAGGTCCAGTCCAAAGAGTGCCACTGGCACCAAACCTTCTGATGATTTCTTTCAGCGGTTTCATGTAGCTGTTAAAAAGCATTGGAGACAGTATGGAGCCTTATGGAACTCCACAATTTAGTTCTTGCTTTGCAGAGCAACAGTCTCCAAGTGACACCATCTGGAATCTGCCAGAGAGGTAGGAACAGAACCAGTGTAAAACAGTGCCACCTCACCCAATGGTATTGAAAGCCACCAAGAGATTCAAAAGGATCCACAGAATCACACTCCCTCTATCAATAGCCAACTGGAGACCATCCATCAGGCCGACAAAGGCAGTCTCCATAGCCCACTCAGAAGCTGGTTTGAATTGGGTCTAGATAATCTGTGTCATCCAAAACTGCCTGGATTTGAGAGGCCATTTCCCACTCAGTCACCACCCAACCATGTCAAGGTGGCTGTAGTATTGTAGGCCTCAATATTTGGGCTGGGCACATAATTGATCTTCAGACTCACAGAATATCACCCCTACTTTAGTAGCACCTATCTCATTTTCTTTCTTTCTTTCTTTCTTTCTTTCTTTCTTTCTTTCTTTCTTTCTTTCTTTCTTTCTTTCTTTTTTGACAACACATAGTTATTAAGGGATATTTTAAGTCTGCACACTTGGCAACACTCTACTCATCCCAACAGAGCTATCAGGATCCAAATGGTACAATTTTCAAAGTTCTGTTTTGACTGAAGTTCTATAAATTACCTACCAAATAATATAATAGTTGGGACTTCCATAAACATACTGGCTTGACACACAAACATTAAAAGCTAAATTGCTTTGCAAATGTGTTCCTGATCACTACTGTACCTAGAATAGAGCCAGCTTCCATCAATCAATGCAAGAGGAGTAAATGTTATCTTTCTTGGCCATATTTGACATGTGATCTTCAGTTCCCACACGTTTGTGTTTCCAAGCAGGCTAGAGGGCTAAGTAAGGACCACTTTGCCACATATTTTCTCTGCTAGAGCCTTCATCATAATATCTCTGTCATGCAGAACTTAACTCACCAAGTCTAATGCAGCTCATGAAGATCTCTCTTGAACCCATGTTTTTGCAGTTCCAGGTAAATCCAAACTCTTATTAAGCCACAACCATCTGCATCTTTCTTTTTGCCCTACATTTATTTCCTGAATTGAAGTAACAAATCCTATTTCCCCAGTACTTTTCTTCCCTTAGGTTATAAAGAGAATAATTATTAATACAACTTATGAATGAGGAAATATCCAAAAAGCACAAATGAACAGCGACTAATTCTCCTAAGTAGCTTTGTTAACTTTGATCGGCGTGTCACTTCCAATAAATCTGATGTCTTCTGCTTCTAGAAATGGTGACCTGCCCACCTCACATTCCCACCAAACCTTTGAGGTACCTCACCACTATGCTCAGCAAAGGCTTTTTATGATCCCTCAGTACAAAGACCTTTGCGGAAAAGCCACTGAGACGCTGCTTGTTGCTGCATAATGTAGAACATACTAATAAGGCAGTGTTTCATGTGTGAGAATCAACAAATATTCAAAAGCAAAAAAAGAACCCTTTACGTTGGCCCTTTTCTTTTCATTTAGTCTCTGCTGAGCCTTCCCATCAAAGTCTCTGCTGAGCCTTCCCATCAAAGAACACATTTGAATGAAACATTCCCTCCCCTTGAATGCTCTTTACCCAAGTACATTTGCTATAAGAAATTATAGGTTTTATTTAGCCATGACAGTAGCAGTCTAAAGCAACTCAAGGCCTCAGGAATGCACTAAAGTATTTGCCAAAAGCCAATACTCTAGTAGGTTTTATGTTTCTGAGGGAGAATAATCCACTCAGGTGGCTGTTGTCAGGTCTGTGTGTGTGTGTGTGTGTGTGTGTGTGTAGATGTATGTATATATAATATACTAATGGGCACTGGTTGCTATGTGTATCTGAGAAAACTGTGTTACTGATGGTAAGGAGACAGACCATAATACATCTATTAGGACAGTTAAAACAAACAAACAAACAAACAAACAAACAAAAACCCCTCTGCTAGTTTAAGACCAGAGTTAAGTATATCTCATTTTGGTTTACAAAGCTAGGAAATTGGAACCTAAGGCTGATGTCTTAATAGACGTGCCACGTGAACAGTAATGATGTTGGGAAATGTCACCAATTGTGCTTGCTTACAACTTGCTCTCGATGCACCCACACTTCTCCTTGATCTTTGAGGCACAGCTGAAAACGGGGAGGATAGAATGTCAGCAAAGATGTCCCACGGTGTCCATGTGAGTGTATCAAAAGCAATTTGTAAGCAAGAACAATTTGTTATTTAGCAAAATTGGGGGGAAACTTGGATTCTTTTAGAGAGCCATTATCAGTCAGAACGGGCAATATTGGCTAAATGGATCAGGTCCTGACTTCTTATGAAGCAGCTTCATATATTCACAGAAAGTTTGGGAGAAGATGAAACTTTAGTCTCTGATCCAATATAGAAATTGTTTGTCTTCTAGTGGTGTGTGTAATTGTGACAAGTGCTGAAAAGAACTGAAGTAGCTGAACCTACATCCAGACTAGTATTGCACTGGCATAATGCTGTTGTGATACCTCAGGGATGTAACACCAGGATGTTGTATAAAGGACAATCCTTGCACTAGCAGAAGCTGTTGACAATTTGCACAACAGGCTGCACAACCTCATAGTGCAACTGTGTATAAGTCCCATAGAAGGTCTTCTGTTAGGGGTAGTGCAACATCATGCAGCACCCACAGCTTTGTGTAGCTCTGCAAACCTTTTCACTCTGTGCAGCCTCTCTCATTGTGCTAGTCTGGATGTCAGCCAATGTCTTCAGTGCATGGAAGTCCTACTGAAGCAGAGTACACTCATAAGTGCGTTAAGGATTGAGATTCGTTTCTGAGAACAGCATAAACTCTCCTAAGTCATTGTCATAATAATTCTGTCAACCATTAGGACTGGGGCCAAAGAATCTTACCTGCTCTAAACCCCCACCAAGAAATTCTTCAGTAGGCCCAGGTCTGTTAGGAAGGAGCAGGCCTAGACTTCTTATTTAGACTCCAAACCTCCTCCCTGATGCTATGCTAGGAAAGAAGGGGGGTAAACCACCCCAGAATAATTTCCCTTTAAATGCCCGCTATCACCACCAATTCCCCCAGGAACAGAAAACTATCAACACCCTCCTGGAACAAGGATGAAACAATCAGAAATGAGATCTAAGAGAATGAAACCAGATGACTTTATTTGATGAAACAAAATAAAGGCAAAGCATTGTGTTTAGTAGTGCTTGTGTTCTCACTTTTCAATTTTAGAATGGGGTATGAGGTGGAAGCTGGATAGGATAGTAACAATCTCTAACCAAATCTAAATCCAGATTCCCCTCCTTAATGCTATCAAATTTAGGTCACAAACAAAAATCCTCTCCCACTCCTGGTTTAGCCAATTCCCCTACTCTAGGCTGGCTCAACCGTGGCTCTGTTCAATGAATCACTGGTGAGGGCTCAGACCTTGCAGCTTAAATCAGGCTTTCTTTCTTTTGGAACTTTGGTGAAGGACCTCTTGCCTGAGGGAATGCCTACCCTCCTGGAGAAACCTGAGATGCCTGTTGGGATTCTCCTCAGGTTTGGTTGAGGGCTGCACTGTCCTCCATCCGCGTTGATTTCTGTTGGTCTTGCACCCAAAGCTATTTCAGCTCTAGTTCTGCTGCTCCTCCACAGAAGCTATTGTCCTCATTTCTTCTGGGAATATCCTCAGCAAGCTCTGCTTGCAGTGCCTGGTTGTGCTCAACATTTCCCCCCTCCCGGTCTCATGAACTCACAGCTGATTGTTGGCTACAGCAGTGATTGATTGCAAGGGCGTAGCCACCATTGAAGGAGGGGAATAATTGGGTGCTACACAATAGGGAATAATGGGCTGGTTCGAGTCCCATTATACCTTATGAGAAAAAAATAAAAATAATTTTCAAAAATTCATAAAAATTCGTATGAGTGTCCGATTGCTTTGGGGTTTGGGTGGCAGGTAACCCTGGGTGCCAGCTACCATCCTACCAATTTCTGGATGTCAGAACTGGTTTGAACTGGTTTGAACCGGTTTGAATCGAACCACCCCCTGGTTCGGTTCGAATTCGAACCTGCAGCTCGAACCTGATGGCTGGTTCGGTTCGAATTCAAACCTTCGAACCACCCTGGTTCGAATTCGAACCGGTTCACACATCCCTACTTCACATACCTGATTGACAGCTCCCAACAATGTAACCATGTTCACTGCTGGCCTATCTGACAGGCTTCTGTGCCTCATTTAGACTTTCTAGTAAACCCTGCCGCCCTCATCCTAGTAGATAAATTTAACCCTCTAAAGGCTGTACCAAAGTGAATGTTCCATAACCTTGTTTATGTAAGCGGAGCACCTGTTCACCCAAGGGGGTTGGGAAAGAGGTTCAGAAATGGTATAGTGCGGGGGAAATAATGGATCAAGGAATATTAAAGACATTAATCTTGTGCTATCACTATCCTGCCTGAAAATATATAGATGAGATGTCTGTTTCCGATGCGAAAGGTCGTGGTCCTGCAATAGGTTCTGGGAACCTGAGGAAATCTTTGCTGCAAGAGCAGAGTACCCTTCTGGTGGAAGTGCTCATAGGGGCTCAACCTTGATTGCCATTTTAAAGCTGTGGAGCCACAGAAGGTAAATAAAGAAGAGAGCATATGCTTCATCAAGACCCAAGGACTCTCAAGGGCCAACCCTGATATCTATTCACAATTACATCATCTTTCCTTTCACAGCTCTGTTGCCGTGCTGCTTCTGCTTCCTTCAAACACACTGAGGCTCACTGATCACATGGATTACCTTGGCTAAATGCTACACCGAAATCGTTTCTTGGGTCATTACATCAGCCTGTAACCCCCCTGCTGGTTATTATATTGTAAACAACCATTAGATGTGTTAGAAGTTTTGTAATTGGGACACTCTCTTCCAGAAATGACTACAGGTATTTGCATAAGCAGCACTGCTCCATATGTAGAGAATTAGCTTTCTTCTAATTCTGCCTGAAGCTGAGTTCTCTGTAGCTTGAAAGTTTGCATATTTTGGTCATGAGTGGAAATTAGTCCAATAAAAGCTACCACTTTGCTCATTTTGAGTTATACACATCTATGAAGTCAATATAATGAGAATATAAGGGAAAGCTGATGGGAAGGACACTATCAAGTGACTTAATACATATTTTAAAACAAAACAAAACATATGCATGCCTGCCAACACAGACAGAGCAATAGCAAGCATCTGTGTGTGGTTTTTCTTTTCTTTTTTTAGGTGAGTAGAGGAGATAATGGGTAAAGAGCTCAGCACAGTCAGTTTTCTCTAGACTAGTAGAAACTACCATATTACGTCTAAAATAATTCATTTCTACCAAGGCTTTTCCACCATTGGCAATCAAGGAGCTTGCTTGTGGAGAGGACAGTCACACTGGAATTGAAACATCACTTTAGAGCAAAGGAAATCAGTAGTTTCAAAGAATGATGGTCCCTGGCAGCACGGTGGCATACTATTTCTTGAAACAAAGCAGCAACATAAGATGCATTCCCAGGCTCAACCCACCACAGCAGTGTGGCTGCCTGTAACATATAATTTATGTGTAGCAGGAGAAGAGCACCACTCTGCACTTCCTTATCTGTGGATTAGAGTGCATACCTGAACAGAAGCAGAGAAAGAATATGTTGCTAGAGTTTTCATGAATGATTTGTTTCTTAGCAGCTCTCACCTCCAAAATGGAGACAAGAAAACTTCACAATCATAGATGTTCTCAACTCTTTCTGTATAAGATTGTCATAAGCACTGTGTTTTATAGCTGCTTCACTCCTAGGCTGCATTCAGATGTAACAGCTAACCGCAGTTAATCGTGGCTGAGATTGTAACTCTGTTACACCTGAATGCGTGAAACTGGGGTTATGTGCCAAAAGCTACTTTCGGTTTGCCTTGCAAACTCCACTTGGAACCTTCAGTTATCTCTAAGGTGATGAAGATGCTAACAAAGCCCCCGTGGACTATGCCCGATAACAAGAGTATCAGGCCACAGGTGCTCTAAGTAGAGCTGTGCTGTGTTGATGTGTTTTGGGAAGTGGTGGGCAGGGGGATCCCAGAGAATACTTTCCTGATTCTGGGGGTGGTGGCCAAGGTGCTGCAGAAACAAACTGTCTACCTGGCCATGTGCACCTGTGCAGAGGTGCAGCCTCGCCTGTGCCCCCTGAAGTCAACCCTGCTGCCCCAGGGCTGGGGGAGAGGAGGAAAGTGCCCTCATCCACGATTCCCCACACTCACTTATCTGCATATGGTGCAGTGACAGAGTGGACCCGGGATTTTTACATTTGTGCAAGCTATGGAAATAAGAGCAGCCCTGCTGGATCAGGTCCAAGACCTATCAGGTCCAGCATCCTGTTTCACATAGTGGCCCACCAGATGCCTCTGGAAAGCCCACAAGCAACAATATAGCTAACCCATTTAGCTATATGGCTATGAGGGCATGTCCTCTCTCTTGCTGTTGCTCACCTGCAACTGGTATTTTGAGACATTGTAGCTCTGAGGCTGGAGGTGGCCTATAACCACTAGACTAGTAGCCATTGGATGCTGTGTCGAATTCCACCCTGGCCCCCAAACCACCAGGAAATTCATGCTTGTGTGGTGCTATTGGGGTTCAGGTTTACCGGGGGGGGAGGGGCGGCAGCAGTGCCATGGCTGGCAGAAGTTGGATTCAGACTATGTCACATGGGGTGTCAGGAGAGGGAGGTACTGGAGAATATTTTCTGTTTTTCAACAGAGAGAGTTGGGGGACCACTAGAACAGGGCCCCTTTGCATTCCCTGGTGGTTAAATTGATTAGCTATATACATGAGCTTGCAGTCCATGGGTGGGGATATGCCCTTTTATGTGTGAAATCAGTCTACATCCCCAGTTGACTGGCCCTCTTATGAGATTCCTAGCCCACCGAGCAGCAAGCTGCCTGAAAGAAGGAAATTGATTGAGTCTCCCTAGACTGCTTTGCTGGGACCACCCCTAGCAACATCTTCCCAGGTTATGGTGGGACAGACCACCCAGCATCCTTTGCTCTCCCACATCAACTTACCCCATTCTAGCAAATGTTGATTCCCCCCTCCTGCAATGAAAGTGGAATTCCAACCTCCCCAGCCCCCAAACCACTGGGGAATTTGTGCTTATGCGGTGCTTTCAGAGTACGTGGCTACTTGGCGGGGGCGGGGGTGGGGGTGGGGGCGGGGGCATGGGTCAGTGGTAGCACCATGGCTGGCAGAAGAAGCACTAGCATTGCACGGCATTTAAAGGGCTTTCATTGCCCTTTCCCTGCCGAGGATGAGCAGAGAGTTCAAAAAATGCACGATCATGCTTAGCATCACTGTTCCCTCTAAGGCGTGCATACATGCATGCGCTCACATGTTTTTGGATGTCCACTCAATTCATTTTAGATTCTGTTCAGGTTGAATCAGGAAGGCCCCATTCTGAATGCAGGTGTGCACACAATGCCTTGATACTGCTGCCCAGAACAAAACTCATTCCACACAGAGATGAAAAAAATTAGAGGGACCACTGCTTGGCACACCCCTTCTATATCATGGCCAATTGCAGCCGAGCCACTGACATAGTGATGCTTTGCCCAAAGTCAGGCTTTGGAGCTGACTGGGATCGGCCTTGGAGGCTGAGCAGCAGGGTGAGGTTTCCCTCTTCCACAACTGGAGTTTGGCTCGCCGTGGTTTGGTGGACGTCTGTGGCACAAATTGGTGTTAAGACTAGGAACCTCAGCCACCTTTAACTGCGGTTACCCATTACGTCTGAATGCAGCCACAGCCACAAATAAATCTTTTGTAGATTTAACTAAGAATGTATTCAGAAACAACTCTATTTTCTCCTTCTTCTTTCCCTTCCTTTTCTTTTCTGACTTCACTGCTGCACTCTCTACAGGATCCGTACTGGGACAAACTTCTTAACAAAGCAACATAAAGTATTACTAGATAGAGTACAACACATCCCTTCCCTTTATAACAACCAGAATTGAATTGATTTAAAATTCAATAACAAAGACTTTAAGTCTTTTAGGTGGTCTCCTGTCATGCACACTTCTCCTAATTATTGGGTTCTCAGGCATAGGAGCTGTTACTGATGTTTTTTCTGGTGCAGAGGATTATCCATCACTTCCATCAGCCTCCTCTGTGAGGTCAAAACTGGAGGCAAGATCAAATTCTTCTCTGGAGATGGTGGAAATAAATGGAATAGTTCGAGACTTCCAACTCTATATACTACCGTGTTTCCCCGAAAATAAGACAGTGTCTTATATTAATTTTAGCCCCCAAAAATGCACTAGGGCAATTAGCGGTACATCAGAAATTACTGCTAGGTCTTACTTTCGGGGAAACGGTATGAGAAAAGAGGGAAGGCCTTTCCCTCTTTTCTCATAGTATGTATTGTGGGAAGTCTCAAACTGTTCCATTTATTTCCACCATCCTATATGACAGAATCTCCTTGGATTTTGATTATTTGTTTTGGTCCAGAATATCAGGAACATCCATTTCTCACTTTATAAGGCAGTTGTACTTGAGCAAAGCCCCCCGCTTGAAATGTTTGCTGTTTTGCTCCCCATTTCTGATCTACATACAATTTGTATTTTTGTTGCTTCTCCCTTATCCAATCACAAATCTCTGCATCTTCAGGGTGAGATGTCATGAAAAGCCCTATCATTTGTTTCTATTGGGTAAGTTTGGTGGTAGCGTTTCATCCTCTCAGCAGTTCAAAAGGTGATTTTCCCATAGTAGAATGAGAAGTAGTTTGATAAGCAAATAGAGGGGCTATTCTCACGATCAACAAAAATCGGGCTAGGAGACCCTAGCCCGAATTTTGTTGACCGTGTAAGCCAGCGGGCTCGCAGGCGAGCCTGGTGGCTTACAAGCGGGTAACCTGCTCAAGTAGCCCTCCCTAAAGCCCGGGTTTTTGGAGTGAGCCCTCTGCAAACCCGGGCTTTCTGATCATGAGTAGCCGCACCACGGCTACTCACAAGGAGACCCCCAGAGGGGAGGCGAAAAGCTGCCTCCCGGCTCCGGGGGTCTCGCCAGCATGCCCTGCGCACTCGCACAAGGCATGCTGGAGTTTGCGGGGGTCAATCGGCCCGCGCTCCCCCCAGCCCCCGCTGGCTCCGTCATGGAGCCGGCAATTGTGTGAGCAGCCGATCTGGCCGCCCAGAGCTCCTGCCACAATCGTCTGCGGGGAGAGCAGGCTTAGCCTGCTCTCCCCGCAGTATCGGCAAAAGCGGGTCTCACTGATCATGAGACCCACATCAGAGTTTCCCAAATTGCCTCTTTCCAGGGTTGTTGTTGCATAGTAGTCAGTTTTAAGCTGCCTTTCACTAATCCGTCAATACTTTCCACTATGCCATTCCCTTGAGGATGGTACAAAGAAAAAGTCTTGTGTTTTATTCCATGGTTATGCAAGTACAGGTGGACCTCATCACATGCCAACCGCGGTTTCACATATCCACGGTTGGGCAATGGAGACCTGACCTCAGTATATGTGGGGAGAAAGGTTAAAAACCACATATCCACAGTTTCTAGGTGGCCGGAAATGACCTTTGAGGTCATTTCTGGCCACCATTTTATTTTGCAGAGCCATTTTGTGGCTCTTTCTTGTGTGGGGGGGTGTCCCTAGGATTTTTCATTGAAAAATGGTAGAATTGGGACATTGTGGGGGCATTGCTGGACAGCTGGAGACCTGCAAATCACTATGGCACTTCCTTTATCTCTTAGCGTTTTCAGCCATTTTTAGCCACTTTATTTAGTCTCCAGGAACCTAACCCCCACCAATTCTCATTGCCTCAATGTGTCATTATCCGTGGTTCCGTTATCCATGGTTATAGCCAAGAACGGAACCCCCGCAGCTAACGAGGTCCACCTGTATTGCTCCATTTCAACTGAGGCAAGCTGTGTCAGTCACTAGTGTGGCAACTAGTGTCAGTCACTAGTTCTTTAGGAAGTCCTTGTCTCACAAGAACTGCAGCCATTAACCGGATCACCTTGTGTGTAGTAATGTTATCAGCAAATGAAACTTCTGGCCACCTGGAATAGTAATCCACCATCACTAGAACAAATCTTTGGTTTGTGGGTTGGTTATCAAAAGGCCTCAATATGTACAGAACAAGTCCCCCCCCCCGGGACCTTTGGGATACTCTACTGGAGTCAAGGGGGTAGTAAAAGTCTTCTGCACATAAAGCACAAGCCATGCAGTGCCTAATTACATTTTAAATGTGTTTGTCCATACCTGGCCACTTTCTCTGATTAACCTTTTATTCAAGCTCATACCCAAGTGAACTTCATGGGCAATTTTGGTCACTGCCAGACCAAGCCCACAGGGAAATGTGGCCAGACACATGGAGAAGCTCAGACACCTTAGGAGTCTGTAGGGGTTGATTATAGAGGGGGAGGAGAGGGGTATGCGTTCTATTATTTAAACAGATCTAGGCTCACATCAGCAGGGACCCCTACAGTTGGATGCCCTAGCTCATGAGGACACTGTCCTATGGAGACTCAAAGCTTAAGAAGCATCTGGTCCTCCCCAGTGGACTAGCCCTCTTATAAGAAGGCTAATTCCCAGCAGGAAAGCTGATACATGGGCAGAAGTGTGTTGGGGGTTTCTCTAGTGCTTCGACCGGATCTGCCATCAGAAGAGCATCCTTTATCACAGTGGACCAGACCCCAGGATCCTTTGCCCAGTCTCATACATCATGGTCCCTTCCTGGAAATACAGAAAATAGTGCCCATCTCCACCCACCACATTACCAGTGACCGTGCTTGTGTGAGACTGCTTTGGCCATGGGGCTCTTGTGAGGGTTTTGGCACAAGTGTTGTGAGGATGCACCCTGCTGACTTGCTGACACCTTGCCAGCAGTCTGGTGTCACAAATGCTACCGAGTGTGCTGGGATGCGGCCTTGGTGGACCAGGGAGAGGGATGGGCTCCTTTGCCCTGAAACTGGAGGTTTCCCAGCCTGGGTTGGAAGATCTTCTGTGGGATGATTTGCAGTGTCAGGATTTAACCTTAGGTTCATCAACCTGTGGTTTGGTGTTATGTGTGAAGTCGGCCACAGTGTACATCGGTAGCTCCACACATTTAGTGGTTGTGTTCAGCAAGGAAGTCCAACAGGACTGCATGGCCATTCTGTTTCCACCTCTATGGTCTGGAAGGACAAAAATATCAAATATGGGCAGATAGACCTCAGTGCAATTCAGTGAACCAAACCACAGGCATTTCATTTTCACCTCACTAATGAGGTCTAATTGTGCAAGTATCCATCCAAGAAACAGTGTTCATACTTTAGCTAAGCATAGGTGGTGGAGACATGCTAGCATAAGCCACATGTGTAAAATACTTCTTTACTAGAACTTCTGTTATATTTGGCCATCAGGAAGAAGCAAACTATAAAGAAGGTGTAATGAAAACTGCTCCTTTCCCTGTGATAAGAGGCTGGCATTGAACCTATTACTCAGATTATGGTGAATCTGAATTGCTTTCTCCTTGAACTACTACAGAGATAGATCAGTCGGATTAAATTCCTCTCTTATGTAAAACAACTTAACTGGAATAGATAAAAACATAATATATTTGTGAAGACTTGTATGTTTCATTGAGTTTGGGTAATAATAAGTCCTTGACTTACAAATGTCTGCTTGATTGTTTAATGAATTATTTTCCTCCTCTTAGGGTGCTACCAAATGAAATGTGCTAATAAAGCATGATTTTAAAAAATGAAATATATGTATTACCTGAAATAATTCTAGTGGAGTAGATGTCCCTGCATAATAAATGTGTGGTATTATTTTCTCTCTGTTACCTGGTGAGCAATCGATTACTGTGTCCAATCTATACAGAAGTTTATTTAGACCTCAGATCGAAAGTTCTTTAGATCTTGAACATTGTGATAAACTGTTTGCACGTCATTTGCCTATATAATTATAGACTAAAAGTTACTCTAAGATAATAGAAAATTATAATAATAGAAAATTACTTTTGTGATTTTAAAAAAATGATTCCCATCCAACAAGAGAAGAGAGATCTGCATATGGAAGCAGACATTTGTGCAGCTGATACATGTGCTCATCACCCAGACCCCATTAAAATGGCTGAATCATTGGATGTAGATGAGAAAACATATCTCCGGACAAGACTACTAGATGTTGAGTATGCTTAGCTTCCTAGAATGGCACAACAGTTTGTTATGGAGAGGAGGAAGCTAAGGTGTTTCACAAACCCACAGTTCTTGAGAGGTCTCCGTAGAACAATTTAAAACAATGGGAAAGCTGTGAAGAGTCTAATGAGATGCTATCCTTTGTTATATTTCTTTCACAGAACCTAGGAGATCTAGGTATGACTCATATCCCAATGTTCTAGTCATTCTCTACATAGCACATAAAGATAAGTTTAGTATTCAGCTACAGCTCTTAAAAGAGCACTTTCCAAGTAAAAAATTGATAGTAAATGGGAAAATTCACCCCTCTCAAATTTTATCCTTTAACTGTGATTGTGTTCAGTATAACTGTCTGTATTCCACTTTCCTGAAGATATACTCATCAAATTCCAGCTTCATTTTGCTTTATGAGCATCACTGCTAGTTTGAATCAGAATTGTAGGAAGAACATATGCAGCCATGTCCTCAGATTCATCAGCTGTAATCAATGATATATGAATCATTTCAAGCTGCAAATGTTATTGGTTGGCATGATGATGCTGTGGTTGACTCACATTAGATGATATAATAACTTTTACTGGAGCACCTTCACTGGCCCCACAAAAGGCAAAAATATTACCTACATTTTTTCCGTTTTGGCAAGGATTAAGCATAGGCTCACATATGCTCATTGCTCATTTCTTCCAAGTATTTCCCCTATCTGTCAACATCCATTATTTTGTGATGGTTGAAATTCAGCCAATTACTTCCCATTTACTTCTCAGAATTGATGGGGAATCAAAGAGACGCTTAAGTCCAGGTGTCATTTAGTCTTGTATGTCCTCTGCCCATTTACTTCTTGCTTACTATCACAGCTAGTATCCATATATGATGAGAGGGTGCTCCAGTTAGATCAGAAAGAGATTGCTAGAGCTGAAACAAATCTGGGGAGGTGGGAATAACCCCTCTTTAGATCTTTACATTTTGGCTTCAAAAGCCCAATTCTTGAAGGTAACATAAGAACAGCCCTGCTGGATCAGGCCCAATGCCTATCTAGTCCAGCATCCTGTTCCCCATAGTGGCCCACCAAATGCCTCTGAGAATCCCACAGGCAAGAGCTGAGGGCTCCTGTTGCTCTCCTGCAACACATATTTAGAGGCATCTTCCCTCTGAGGCTGGAGGTATCTATAGCCATGGATAGACCTGCCCTCTGTGAATTTGTCTAAGCCCCTTTTAAAGCCATCCAAGCTAGTGCCCATCACCACATTTCATGACAGAGAATTCCATAGGTTAATTATGTGCTGTGTGCAAAGTCCTTCCTTTTGTTGGTCCTAAATTTCCTGGCCTTCAGTTTCATGGTATGACCCCTGGTTCCAGTGTTGTGAGAGAAGCAGAAAAATTTCTCTCTATCCACTCCCTCTACTCCATTAATGATTTTGTACACCTCTATCATGTCTCCCTGTAGTTATTTATTTATTCGAAACATTTGATATACCGCCCACTCCGAAGACTCTGGGTGGTGTACAAAAACATGCAAAACAAGACAGCATTAAAATTACATTCTAAATAAAACTAAAGTAACTAACAGAGAGTGGGGAGAATAGATAAACTACAGGGTAATAGCCTGGCAGAAAACAAAAGTCTTCAATAAGGATTTAAATATAAACAAAGAAGGAGCTATACGAATCTGCAGGGGAAGGGAATTCCAGAGAAGTGGGGTGGCAACCGAGAAGGCCCTTTCACGGGTTCTAGCACCTCGAACCTCTCGGAAATCGGGGACCGACAAAAAGGCCATCTGACCGGACAGGATGTAACTGGATGGGAGAGGCGGGTCTGTAGGTAAACAGGTGCCAAACCCCACAAGGCTTTGAAGGTCAATACCAGGACCTTAAATTGAACTCGGTAGCGAATAGGCAACCAGTGCAATGACTGCAGGAGAGGTGTTACCCTGTCATATTTTCCTGCACCCATAAGTAAACGAGCCACTGCATTCTGGACCCGTTGTAACTTTCCAATCGTCCTCAAAGGTAACCCTAGATAGAGGGTGTTACAATAATCTAGGCAGGAGATAACAAGGACATGAAACCCTCACATAATGAGGAGTTAACCAACTCCCGTAGCAAAGAATTAACATTCCTACCAGCTGTTCTAACCAGCCAGGAGGGATGAGGGTCCAAGCAACATGTTGCCGCACGCATACCCGAAAGAATTGTGTCCATATCCTCGACCAACTCAAAGGTGTCCCATCTAACACCACAGGGCGGAATCTCCTATCTGATCAGATCCTACAGAAGTAGAGTCCAACTCTAGCCGAAGGTGGGTGACTTTATCAGCAAAGAATTGAGCAAATTGATCACAGCGGCCAGATTGAACATCGACCAGCTCCTCTCTCCTAAGAAGGGAGCGGGTAATCCGAAATAAGGCTGCTGGACCAGAGTCAGCTGATGCGATAAGAGCGGAGAAATAGAGGGATTTCGCCACTCTTATCGTCCTAGAATATTCCCGAATATAGGCAAGTAGTCGTATTCGGTCATCTTTGGCACCAGTTTTCCTCCAACGGCGTTCCAAGCATCTTTTGGTCTGCTTCATCTCCCTAAGCTCCTCAGAGAACCAAGGGAGCCAGGATCCATGAACCGTAAGAGAACGCTTGGGAGCAATTTCATCTAACACCCTCATAGCCTTGATGTTCCAAGATTCCACAAGCTGTGATGGAGAAACGCCTACCAGATTGCAAGGAATGTCCCCAAAGCCTCCTGGAATCTGACAGGATCCATGAGGCACCTGGGATGGACCATCCGTGTTGTAGTGCTGTCCCGGTAGAGACAGGGACAGTTGCTGCTTTCCCCCACTAAAAACACCCAGATGCTGTAGCCTTGCCTCATAAGGAAGGTGCTCCAGGCCCCTGATCATCTTGGATGCCCTCTTTTGCACCTTTCCCAGTTCTACAATGTCTTTCTTAAGATACAGTAACCACAACTGTACACAGTACTCAAAATATGGATGCACCATAGATTTGTATAAGGGCATTACAATTTTTTTTTTTTTTGCTTTTTAAATTTTTTATTGGTTTTTACAGTATCTTAACAATCCCGTTACATCTAATTAAGTAAATATTGACTTCCTGCTAACCAATCTGTGTGATTCATTAACTATACAAGTCAACCATTGCTATAGTAATTCAAAACATATATCCTACACATTGCAAACTCGATTTTACTCTACCCAACCTGCTATTATTACTAAATTTCAAACCCTGCTGAAAGGTCCATATTAGAAAAAATAGTTCTTTAAGTATAGTAAGAATGGTTTCCAATCTTCTTTAAAACATTCCAAGTTTTCATCCCTTATCAGTACTGTAAGTTTTGCCATCTCAGCATGTTCCAAATTTTTTATCAACCAATCTTCCTTTGAGGGCATTTCATTGTCCTTCCATTTCTGCGCATATACTATTCTGGCCGCCGTAGTTGCATACATAAAAAATGTTAAATTTCTTCTGGAAAACTTTCCTTGCATTATTCCCAGCAAGAAGGATTCTGGCCTCTTAGGAAACGTCATTTAAAAACTTTTCTTCAACTCATTATATATCATATCCTAAAAGGCCTTTGCCTTCCTGCAAGACCACCACATATGAAAAAAAGTTCCTTCACAATGTCCACATTTCCAACATTTGTTTGGAACATTTTTATATATTAATGCTATTTTTTTGGGTGTCAAATACCACCTGTACATCATCTTATAATAATTTTCTTTTAAAGTATAACATGCAGTGAACTTTAAATCCATTTTCCATAATTGTTCCCAAGCTGCCATATCTATATTATGACCCACATCTTGAGCCCATTTTATCACCACTTCATCTCTTGTCTCCTCCAAAAGCAACAGCTTATACATCTTAGAAACTAATTTTTCATCGTTTTCACACAGCTCCTTCTCAAATCTCGACATTTGATCCTCAAATCCAGCTTTAAGATCCTTCTTATAGATTTCATTTAACTGATGGTACTGAAACCAGTTACTAACCAAATTTTGTACGTCAATTAGGTTTTTTAATTTACAGCCCTTTTCTTGGAAACATAACAAATCCCTATAGGTACTCCATTCAGATTGCATATTTGTCTCTTTATGTGCTAAAGCTTCAATCGGGGATAGCCATAATGGAGTTTTAGATTCCAACCATTTTTTATATTTTACCCACACTCTCATTAGACTCCTTCTTACATAGTGATTAAGAAAATCTTTATGCACTTTATTTTTATCGCACCACAGATATGAATGCCATCCAAACCTTCTATCGAATCCTTCCAGATCTAGTATTCTGGGATTTCTTAATGTTATCCATTCTTTTAACCACGTCAAACAAACAGCATCAAAATACAACCTTAAATCGGGCAGGGTAAGACCACCTCTTTCTTTAGCATCTGTTAAATTTTTAAATTTAATTCTTGGTCTTTTCCCTTGCCAAACAAATTTGGTTATGTCCTTTTGCCATTGCTTGAAACAAGTTAACGTGTTAATTATAGGAATAGTCTGAAAAAGAAACAACAGTTTAGGTAAAACATTCATCTTCACAACTGAAATTCTTCCCATTAAAAATAAGTTCATTCAGGGCATTACAATATTAGCATTTTTATTTTAAATCCCATTCCAATGAATTGTAGCTGGGGATGATGGGAGCTGTAGTTCAGCAACATCTGGAGTGCACAGCTTGGGAGTCCCGGTCTTAGATGAGATCTCTTTAAAAATTCTGGACCAGGAGTCATATTGCCAATGTGTGTGAATTATAAGAGATGTTTTGCTCCAATCTTGCAGCTGTTTTGGTTCAGCTGCTCTCTCTTCTGTCTTTCCCACAACCACACTAGGATGTTAGCAAAAACAGATGCACATCACAGCTTTGTACCATGGTGTATTAAAAAAACCAAAACACCTCATTCCTATCTGAAACCCAGTTGACAAACAGTCAACTTCACCCATGAAATGAAGATGTGACCAAAATTACTCATAACTATATAGTTCTCTGTAAAAGTAGAACCTTAAGCCCTCTTCAGAAGATGTTATTAAGGTGGATATAAGCAACTGGGGAGGGCGGAGTGGGACGCAGTAGCAGGCCCTGCCTTGACCACCATGATTTGATTACTGTAATAAAATTTACACAGATATTATTTATTTTATTTTATTTTATTTTATTTATTTTATTTATACACAGTCTGACTCCAAAGGCGCTAGGTGGTTCACAAAAAGAAACAGAACAAACACAAAATAAAACAAAATAATTTAAAACATTCAAAGATTACTAAAAGCCTGGTTTTTGTTTTTTTTTAAATGAGGCTATTCTTACATGTGGCTAAAATCAGGCTAGGGAAGCCCAGCCTGATTTTAGCCACGTGTGAGAACCAACGGGAGCCATGTGGCTCCCAGCAGTGGCTCGGTGGCAAATCCTCCTGGGTAGCCCACCTCTTAAGCCAGGTTTCGGGAATGAGGGTGCCAAAAAAGCAGGTTAAGTGATCGTGTGTCAGTGTGGCGTGGCTTTGCGTTGCACTGACTCACAAGTAGCCCCCCAATGGGGAGGCTACAACAAGCCTCCTGGCATTGGGAGGCTCCTAGAAGGCTCTGCGCACTTGCTGATGCTTTCAGGGACTTCCGGGGGCCAGGAGGTCCCCAAACTCAGCCGCTCGTACCGGCTCCATGATGGAGCCAGTAATCGTCTGGGCAGCTGATGTGGCCACCCAGGGATGACTGAGCAATTGTCTGCGGGGAGAGCGAGTCAAACCCGCTTTCCCCGCAAACCCCCTTTAGGCTCTTCACACTGCTTATCTGAAGAGCCTCAGTGTGCCTTAAGGGCTCTTTTGAAGGTGGGTAAAGATGTTAAACAAAGAATTTCTATAGGTAACTCATTCCACAGCCTAGGAGCAACTACAGAGAAGTCACGTTCCCGAGTCACCACCAGACGAGCTGACGGCATATGGAGACGGACCTCTCTTGATGACCTTAATGTGTGGTGGGGATCATGCAGAAGAAGGCACTTTCCCAGGTATGAGAATACGATGAGTATTTATATACTGCTTTTCAACCAAAGTTCCTAAAAAGGTTTACATTCAGAAATTAATTAATTAATTAATTAATTAATTAATTAATTAATTAAATGGCTGCCTGTCCCAAAGGGCTAAGAAACATAAGAAAGACACCAACAACAGCCACTGGAGGGATTCACTGCTGGGGCTGGATAGGGCCAGTTGCTCTCCCCCTCTAATCTGGTCCTAAAACATTTAGGTCTTTAAAAGTAATTACTTCACCTGGAAACCTACTAGCAGCCAATGCAATTGTTTTAACACAAAAAGACACCCCCCCCCCACAAATCCCACATCAAACTAGCCAATGGGCAGGGGAGAAAAGGAATAACCATGATATGATGGGAAATTACTATACTGGAAGGTGTACTCAATATGGATCAATTGGATATAAATAGAACAATGGTATATACAACAAGAAACAATAGAATCCACAGTGGAAATGACCATGTAAATGAAAGAGACTATGGACTATATATCAAAACAGAGCAGTGGAGTCCCTAAGATGAAATTATTGGTGAAGAAGGTGAGGCATTTATGATGTCAGCTAGGCATCTCTAGCAGCCTCCCTGCTAGATGTTATAAGCCATGTTGGGCATGGGTCCAAAGGACAAGTGGTAGGCTGAACACTTCCAAGGAGCTTGTGCACATCCTCAGGAGTCACAAACTGAAACTGATCCATTAGAGTTGAGTCAGAGGAGCTACTGGACACTGCTGCAGTTGACCCTGCCATAACTGTGGAGTCCAAGTCAGCTCGAATGTGAGATATTTTATCCACAAAAAAAGTTGGTAAAAGCATCACAGCAGGATGATGACAAATCCAGATCTAAGTTCAGCGAGGAGGGAACCTAAGTTAATCCCCTCACAACTCTGAACAATTCCACTGAAAGCAAACTTGTGGATGCAATATGAGCAGAACAGAATACATGCTTCTTTGCTGCACGTATTGCCACAGAATAAGCCTTCAAATGGGCTTTATGTTGTGCCTTGTCGGATTCAAGTCTTCCTCCACCTATGCTCTAGTCTTCTCCCTTACCTTAGAGTTCTCCCAACTCTAAAACCCTGAGAGTTTTAGCGTTGGTTCTGCGGTAATTCTATTGATGCCCTGGTGGAGACCTGGAACAGGGAGCTTACCAGGGCGGTAAATAAAGCCCTAAACAGCTTAGGCCCTGGGTATTTAAGAGAACGTCTTCTTCACCATGAGTCCCATCGCCTGTTAAGTTCATCTGGAGTGGTTCATCTCCAGTTGCCACCAACTCATTTGGCGGCTACACAAGAATCGGCCTTCTCCATTGTTGCCCCTGGACTTTGGAATGTGCTCCTTGTTGAAATAAGAGCCTCTCCATCTCTGGCAATTTTTAAAAAGGCACTGAAGATGTATTTATTCACTCAGGCTTTTAATTAGATTTATAGTTTTAATATTATAATGTTGGGTTTTAAAAAATGATTTTAATGTTAATGATTTAATGTTGAAATGATTTTAATTGTTTGATTGATTTAATGTTGAAATGTTTTTAACTGTAAGCCACCCAGAGGTTGTGGGCGGTATAAAAATATGCTAAAAGATAGATAGATAGATAGATAGATAGATAGATAGATAGATAGATAGATAGGGAAGGCATCCAAAACAATAGGTTGGCCCCAGCCCTTTGGTGGCTGGCTTTGGTAGCTGCTTGTGCCCCTGGTGCAGCCTCACTAATAAGGGCCAGGAGTTCAAAAGCCCAACCGGTATGACTCCCACCCACACCAATCAGGCAACCGAGCCCAGGCAACCCAGGTGCAAGATATCAAAGCAGAGTTAGAGCGAGCTGAGTCCCAGACAGCAGAACATATATGTTCTGTGCACAAACGAATGACTGAAGCATGGTTGTTGGGGGCAAGCCCAGTGGGCATGATCCTTCCTCTATGCAAGCGCTGATCATACCCACATTTAAGAACATCTGACTAGGCATTAGTGCATCAATAAATGGCTGAGCCAGTGTGTTAACTGATGCCTTCTTTATTTGGGACTTCCCTGCTGTTTAATTAAAGACACTTTGGCTTCTCAGAAGAAAAATGTCAGAGGCCACAATCACTCTTCTTGTCTTCTCCATTGACTTCTGTGTAGCAGAGCACTATATTACATGACTCTCAGACTGGTTTCACCCCTGCATGCCTGCAGTTCAAGATCAATGTACTTCACAAGCATTTGATACATTTGAAGAAACAGTGTGAAGTCAAATGAGTCCCTGAACTCTGAGGCAAGATGGCAAATCTCTCTCTCAATGGTTTTGTGCTGTCTGACACATTTATATTAGCACACTTAATCCCTGAAACTAGAAATGTCCAAGATGCACCCCTAGCCTTGGTTCTTAAACAACATAAAGCAAATTAAAACAAACAACAAACAACAAATATTTATATACCGCTTTTCAACAAAAGCCCCCAAAGCTATTTATATAGAGAAATAATAAATAAATAAAGGAATAAAGAATAAAAGATAAATAAATAATAAATAAATAACAAGATGAATAAATAATGAATAAATGATAAGATAAATAAATAATAAGATAAATAAATAAAAAATAAACAAATTAAAACAAAAATGAAAATCTTAAAATAATTTAAAACTACAGTTAAGGTAAAAAGCTTGGGTGAAAAAATAAGTCTTTAGGACTTTAAAAAAATTCTGAGAGATGTGGAGGCTCTTATTTCAGCAGGGAGTGCACAGAGAAGGTCTGTCCCTGTGTAGCCACCAAACGAGCTGGTGGCAACCACAGACGAATCTCTCCAGATGATCTCAATGGGCGATGTGGTTTATGGCGAAGAAGATGTTCTCCTAAATAGAGAGTAAAGTAGTGTTGCTACATCGCTATTTACAAACGACTGGCTTGTCCAATAAGCATGAAAGCATTTTTTTAAAAGGCATACCCTCTCCCCCCACACACTTTTCAGTTTAATGTCAACATTTTCTTTATATTTTCCCTGCCACTTTGTATATAATTGCCTGCCTCTGAATCTGGGTGATTTTCTTTCTTTTGCATGTTCCCTGCCTCTGGGTGTAACTTTGCTCTCCAGCAGATAACAGGCTACTGTTTTTAAGGAGAGAGGTACTGTTGAACTTTATGGCTATCTAAACATATGTTTATCTACAAATGTACAAGCTGAGAAGGAATAGTAGAGATACAGCTGCAAGCACAAGCAGCCCAAGGGAAAACCAGTGCAGGTTCAGTACAAGAAACACAGAAGACTGCTTTTCCACCCCTCAGCATCTCTCTCTCTCTCTCTTTCTCTCCCCCCCCCGCCCACACACACTCACTTACAAACAACCAAAACATATATTCAAGCATATATTACATACACACACCACATCCACATCACATGTAAACCTTAAAACATACATCTCACACAAAAATTGCTTCACTCAAGGATTAATATGCAAGATGCAAACAAAACTACTATCTACACATCCTGGTCAGCCAATGTATTGTTCAGAGTTGTGTCTTCCCATTTTGTATTTCTTTAAAAAAACATCCCACAAAATAATACCAATTTCCTTTAAAATGGACTATCACCCACCTTATTCAATCACACCCCAGCCTCAGTTTTTAACATCCAGAAAAACTGCCAAAACATTTTTTCCTGAGCCCACAACTCAGGTGATTTAAGAGCATCCTGTGCATTCTGAAAGACTGGTTTGGATAACCAAAAAGACTGAAGGACTTTTTATTTAAATGAAATTGTCGTTTCATCAATAGTGAACTGCTGCCATGAATCAGCTAATCCTGCCTTAGATATAGAGGCTATTCCCACAATCGCCCAAAACTGGGCTAAGGGAGCCCAGTCCGCTTTGGGGCAATTGTGTGCTGCAATGGGAGCCACACAGCTCCTGGCATAAATCTCCCTTCCCCTTAAACGAGGTTAACGGAGCAATCGCTCCATTGACCTTGTTTTTGTGCTTGTGTGTCACTGTGGCACACAGCGACACACAAGTAGACCCCCAACCTGGAGGCTTGCAAGCAGCCTCCCGGGCTCAGGGGTCTCTCCAGGATGGCCTGCGTACTTGCGGGGGACACCCTAGAACTTCCGGGGGCCGCATGGCCCCCAATCCCCACAACCCCCGCCGGCTCTGTGACGGAGATGGCAGCCTTGAGGGCGGCTGATCCGGCCACCCAACTACAAGCGGCTGCTCGGCTGCAGGGAGAGCGGGCTAAGCCCACTCTCCCCGCAGAACCCCGTCAGGCACTTTGCATGTGTCATATGAAGCGCCTCATAGTGTTGTCCACTAACCAGATAAAAACTGAACTGGTCTGCAGTTTTGCTTTTGAGTCTACCAGAAAAGCCAAGGCCAAGACCACTTTTTCTCTGCCTTTTCTTTCTTCATTTCATACCATCAGTACAATCAGACAGCTTTTGCACTAGCCTAACAAGACTCACAAGAAACCAGTTGGCTTTGTAAAGGACTCACCCACAACCACTGGACTGAGTACCTTGGCTTCACCCTTGGACCTGCTCTGGGCTCTGCCCCTGGACTCAGGACCTGCCCACTGTTGGAAGTGAAGGTCTTTGCACTGTCTCTTGTCTCAATGACAGTGGAGGACAGACTAGTGAGTCAGAGGGCTAGAGGGTCAAGACATTGGTCATCCCTTCTCTACTGCTCTGACACTATCCCTTTGGAATGTAGATTGCTACTCTCAGCAACTAACTTCCTTTCTTCCTGCTTTGCACTTCCTCTCTCCCTTTTTCTTCCTGTCCCTTCTACCTTGCAACATGCAAGCTCCTCTCCCTGCACCATGTGTGCAGAGATGCAGAATCCATCTGCATCCAGCTAGCTAGCTAGATTAGAGATCCTAACTCCTCACTTTCCTATCTAGAATGGAGTTCTTTAATAAATGACATATATATTGATTTGAAACTATGAAATGGCTCCAAGTTACTTTACTCTCCGCATACACGCATGCCTAAGTAAATTGCGCTGTGTTGTGCCTCTGTGCACTCTGCTATAATTAAAAAGGGATTCTTTTACCAGAGAGAATTCCCAACACCCACAGGCCCAGCCTAGCAATCAGAATGGTTTGTTTCAAGTGGACATTAGCAGAACTCACATATGGTCAATCTAGCAATACCAAATTTTCCAGTACGATTGGTGCTACTCTGTCAGGGATGGGGTCACTGGCTAGTTCAACTTCAAACCATGAAACCAAATCCAGATCTGAAAACCTTAGTGGCAATTAAGTCTGGGGATTCTTCCTGCCCACCTCCCATTTTTGGCTCCATGAAGAAGTTGATGTTGTTGTTGTTATTTCTTGTTTGAACAAACAGGTGTTATTGACTGGTTTGTTTTATCCAGACATTGAGTCCTTCCCAAGGACCTAGGATTCCAGAATTTTGTTATCAATATTGTTGTTATAGGAATCACCGCAAAATTCAGGCTGTTCCCAGTAAAGTTGTTTTCTGTAGTTGGCTGATGGTGATTTCTGTGGCCCCTATGGGTGTTGAGGTGCTGTTCAAGATGTTTTGGAATTGCACCTAGGGTGCCAGTTACTACTGGGATTATTTTGTTCTTCTTCTGCCACAGGCTATCAATTTCGATTTGTAGATCTTTGTATTTTGTTGTTGTTGTTTTCTGTTTCTTTTTCTTCTCTTCTGCTGTCACCTGGTATTGCTATGTCATTTATTTTGACTTGTTTTTCTTTCTTCTCGACTACAGTTATATCTGGTGTATTGTGTGGCAGATGTTTGTCTGTTTGTAGTCGGAAGTCCCATAATATTTTTACATCTTCATTTTCTACAACTTTTTCAATTTTGTGGTCCCATCAATTTTTGGCTACAGGTAGCTTGTATTTTTTGCAGATGTTCCAGTGTATCATCCCTGCTACCTTATCATGCCTTTGTTTGTAGTCAGTCTGTGCGATCTTTTTACAACAGCTGATTAGGTGGTCCACTGTTTCATCTGCTTCTTTACAAAGGCGGCACTTGCTGTTTGTGGTTGATTTTTCAATTTTTGCTCTTACTGCATTTTTTCTTAGTGCCTGTTCTTGTGCAGCCAGTATTAAACCCTCTGCTTCTTTCTTCAGGTTGCCTGTCTTGAGCCACTGCCAAGTCTTGGTGATGTTTGATTTTCTGGTTATATTGACCATGCAGTGCCTTGTTTTTCCATTTTCCTGCTCTGTTCTTGACTTGTTCTTTCTTGTAGGCCTGCTTTGTTTCATTGGTGTTGAATAGTTTCTCGTTATTGACCATTTGAAGTGCATCTTCTTCACTGTCCTTGATATATTTTTCAAGGCCTCTTTTCTCCTCCTCTACTGTTTGATGGACTTGCAGCATTCCTCTTCCACCTGAGCTGCAAGGGAGGTATAGCCTATCTACATCACTGTGGGGGTGCAGAGCATGATTGATGGTCATTATTTTCCTGGTCTTATGATCTAGCGTCTCTAGCTCTGCCTGGGTCCAGTCTCTTGTTCCTGCAGTGTATCTAATGATGGGTATAGCCCAGGTGTTTATGGCTTGTATGGTGTTCCCACCATTGAATTTGGCCTTCAGAATTTTTCTGACTCTCCTGATGTATTCACTTCCAGTTTTTATTTTAACTTCAGTGTGTGAAATGTTATCAGCCTGAAGAATGCCCAAGCAGTTGTAATGTTTCTTTTCCAAATTCTTGATGTTGTTTCCACTGGGCAGTTCTATTCCTTCTGTTTCCATTATTTTTCCTCTGTTCATTATTAATACAGCACACTTATCTAGTCCAAACTCCATTGCTATATCTCTACTGAATATGCGGACAGTGTTTAGCAGTGATTCAATTATTATTTGCTGCTTTATTATTTCCAGGAGTTCTGTAATTTTCCTTGAATCTCTTGATGGTATTTTTGGATCAGATACTGTTTGGTGTTTTCATTCTTCAGCTTCTTGTCTTTCATATTCTTCAATTTACTAGCTTCTGATCTAAGCCTGGTGATTTTATTTTCTTATCTAATCTTCCATTTAGGTGGAAAAGCAAGTATACAACTTTCTTTTTTAGCAGGTCCACTGATTTTACATCCAAGCTCTTGTGTTGTTGTTTTTTTGCTGTGCTGTACATTGGTTTGTTTGTTTCTTGCAAATTATTGGTTGTTGTTTCTACAAGTGCAGCATTTATATCTTTTAATGTCTGAGCAAGTTGTTTTTTGGCAACTGTTTTTAGAGCTGGAAGTCGAACCCTGGTGTTTGTTTGGTTCATGTGCTCAGTTATTTTTTGCTTTAGTTCTTGTTGCTTTTTTGTTAAATGGCATTCAGGTTTTTGAGATGAAAACAAAGGAGAGGCTGCCTGGTTTTGAATTTGAAATGGTTTTGAATCTGAATCCTCCACCTGCGCCTGAGCAACTTCTTCAGTTGGTGGTTATTCTTCTTCCATATCTTGAGCCTGTATTGCTCTTTGCAGTTATTCCAGTTCAACGTCTGTGAATTCTTTATTTCTTGTTGTGAATCTTCTCTGGTCTGCTATCCTTTGTTCTGTTATTTCTGTAGCTGGATGTTTCTCTTTCCAAATGTGGTACATTCTTTTTAAGTAACCTCTTCTGGTGGGACTAGACTTGTAATACCAAATCATTATTTCCTTGTAGTGTTTTTTGTGGTGGTTTTTTTTTTTTTTTTTTTTTGGTTAAGCGATGTTTCTTTCAGTAGCCCTGCAGTCCCAAGCCCTGCTTGCTCAACTGAAGATCCTGAGTCCTGTTGCCCACTTGCCACCAGATGTCCAGGGACTCCAGCACCTGGCGTGGTCCTTGTTGACCTGGGCGACAACTGATCTGGTATAGATTCATTAAATTTACGTCTCACCATATTGTTTATGGGGGAAGCACTCTTCGCCTGGCTCCTCTGATGAGACCTGTCCAGTATGGTTGAACCTCTAGCATAGCTCTCATCTTCCTCAGAGCATGCAAGCCCCACAACCACACCAAGGTAGTGCCTTGTTAGGGAATTAATAATAATAATAATGATAATGATAATTCAATTTCTATGCCACCTTTCCAAAAATGGCTCAGAGCAGTTTACACAGAGAAATAATAAATAAGAAGGATCCCTGTCCCCAAAGGGCTCACAATCTAAAAAGAAACATAAGATAGACACCAGCAACTGTCACTGGAGATTCTGTGCTGGGGGTGGATAGGGCCAGTTACTCTCTCCCTGCTAAATAAAGAATCACCACATTAAAAGGTGCCTCTTTGCCAAGTTGCCAGCATACTATATGCATGTGTAACAATAAATAATTATTACAGTTTTGGTATACAAAGTTAAATGTATACTCTCCCATTTGTGCCCAGGGAAAGAAAATCAATTCCTGTGTAATTAGAATTCAAACCACTGGTGTAGTTTTACAAAGGTCATTTTAGACTGGAGAGAGATTGAGAGTGTTGTTGTTAATCGAACAGAGGATATTTAGTCAGTCTCTTTAGCAAGGAATGGAGAGAGAGCAAACAACATTAGGTCTGCTATCACTGCAGCCATTCAAATGTGCCTTTAAAAACCCCTTCTTTCACTTAATAGAACTTTGGTAGAGTAGGCGGGGAAATGACTTGATTATCAAGGCAGAGGTTGCCCGTTCGAATCCCCACTGGTATGTTTCCCAGACTACGGGAAATACTTATATTGGGTAGCAGTGATATAGGAAGATGCTGAAAGGCATCATCTCATACTGTGCAGGAGGAGGCAATGGTAAACCTCTCCTGTATTCTACCAAAGACAACCACAGAGCCCTGTGGTTGTCTTTGGTAGAATACAGGAGAGGTTTGCCAGGAGCTGAAACCAATTCGATGGCACACTTTACTTCAGAGTAGGAAGTTTTCTCCAGTATTGCTTGATCTGTGTAATATAAAGCAGAATTATAGTGCAAACGTTATTCTCTCCATTGGATCACTGTGTGCATGTTTGGTATTTTTAAAAAAGCCCTCTGCTTTGACACACCATTTTATGCAAACACACCCAACTGTATCCAAGAACTTAAGTTCCAGTTATATTAGAATTAGAGAAGTTTATAAATACAAAATAGTCTTAGCTCTGAAAGTTAAGAACCAAGACCTGAGCACCAATACCCGTCCAATGCCTGGTTTCCACAGGTTCCCCAAAGCTTTAGGATTCCTGTCTTCCCTCATCAATAATAACTAGCCACTGCACATACAACAAAAAGTTGCCAGTTGCATGGCCTTCCTTTGCAAGTATTTATTGTAACCCACCTTCCTTGGTCTCCCTCTGTTTCTCTCCCCTTCCTTCCCATTCCCCAGTACATACCTGCTGTTATCTAGTTTCTGAAGGAGTCTTGCAATTCTTCTGACGTAGTTGCAAAGATTAGTCAGTGTGCCATAAATATTCAGTTAAACAGTAGTTTTTTAAAAAATCAAACCAACAGCCTGGCCCTTAGCTTTACCATCTGATGCTTAGGCTTAGTTCTCACTGGGTGGTCAGGCTGTATGTGGGCTGCACCACTTCAGTGTGCAGGTGGAGGCTCGCACATGGTTTCATGCACCTTCATATAAAGAATATCTTTCACATGGAAAACAAGATGTCACCGGCAAGAGTTATAGCCCAGCCTTCTACCTGAATGCTAGCTCTAACCATGTAGGATTATTTGTGTAGAGTGGAAAAATTAACTATGTGTGCCCCCATCTGAAGGTCTGGACCTTCTCTCTCCCCCACCTTTTGCTTTTAATTATCTCTTTGTTGAATGTTTCTATTACACAGACTAGTATCTGCAACAGCACCCCAAGAACTGCAAAAGAACTAGGCCAAAGGCTTGACAGCTAAAGTCAGGGTCATGAGACCTTTTGAGAGGAGAGCTGGTCTAGGAGAGGAGAGCTGGTCTTGTGGTAGCAAGCATGACTTGTCCCCATAGCTAAGCAGGGTCTGCCCTGATTGCATCTCAATGGGAGACTTGATGTGTGAGCACTGCAAGATATTCCCCTCAGGGGATGAACCTGCTCTGGGAAGAGCAGAAGGTTCCAAGTTCCCTCCCTGGCTTCTCCAAGATAGGACGAGATTTTTTTTTATAGGACAAGATTTTTTTATTGAACCAACAAACTACCAAAGCATACAGTACGTTGCCAAAGCACAATTATATACAAAGTGGTTGTTTGTACATGATATATCTACAAAGATTTACACACAAGGATTTGGAAACCTACAGGGTTATGAAGTATATGCAGGTAGTACTGTAACTCGGGGGTGGGGGATTTCAAGGCACATCAGGTAATCGGAGGGGTTACGTCCGATGTCCATTTCCACAATTTGTCCCATTGCTGTTTAGAAGAGATACTCTCTTCTTTTTGTACACAACCATACAAACTTTTCCAGAAGAGATTTACTGTCTCATCTGCGTGAACCTCTTGGTCCTGCCTGCAACCTTGGAGAAGCCGCTGCTAGACTGTGAAGACAATACTGAGCTAGATAGACCAATGGTCTGACTCAGTATATGGCAGTTTCCTATGTTCCTAAAGATTGTTTATCTGAATGCTCCCCAAAGCAGCTGGATTTGTCCCAAGAAATGAGATGAGGTAAGCTTGTTTTAGGCAATTATTGTGGTTTAACATCCTCTGTTTGTGGTTTTGCCATATAAGAAGGTTGATTGGGGTCACATTGGTCTGTCACTTTAACTGATCCCCTGGAAGTGATTATTGATGATCTCTAGTCTCTTTATACTGTTTCACTAGATTCTGATATTATTGTTTTAACAATGTTCTAAGCTACCTTGAGCATTTTAAATTGAAAGGTGGGATATACATATTTGAATAAATAAATAAGAGTGTATTCAACTTTACGCACACATAAAAAGAGAAGCTCCTGCACTTTGAGGCCGATACCTCACATTCTTGTGAGATATGCCTAGTTCTCTTCAGGACTGATCTCTGAGAAAACTGGTTCCACTACATCAGAGCAGAAGTTGTCTATGTGCATTGTTGATTGGCTGGCTGAATCCTTAAATGTACAATAATCACTTTAAAACAAGGATTATGGACCCTTGGTCCCCATGTGTTGGATCACAACTCCCATCATCCCCAGCTACAATGGCCTTGTTGCAGGGGATGATGGGAAATGTAGTCCAATAACATCTGGAGACTCAAGATCGGGATCCCCTGCTTTAAAATATTGTTAAAAGACAGATAGTCTGAAGCATGGAGGAAAGATAAAGCAGATGATTCAATCAATGGTGGAATAACTAGAAAGAATATCTATCAGAGGCCTGGAGAAGGTGGAGAAAAGCTGGGCTTATTCCCCAGGAGAAAAACTAGCACTGCCTTTGGGACATGAATACAACTGTATTGCCCCTGCCCACCGCTAGCCCTAGTTGCTCTTGGCCTTCCATGAGGAGACTCCCTTAGAGAGAAAGGATACCGTTCGGTTTGGTAAAATAATAATTGCTTTGGCCAAGCTAAATATACTATTTCTTGCAGGGGCGTATCTATGGTGGGCCAGACAGGGAACGTGCCCCAGGCGCCACTTAAAGGGGGGGGGTGCCATTTCTTAAAATTAATTTTTTTTAAAAAATGGCCACCAAAAAAAAAAAAGGCCACTGGGCATGCTCAAATGGCCCCTGTGAGGCCCTAGGCCATGCCAGGCCTTGCAGAGGCCATTTGAGCAAGCGTGGTGGCCATATTGTTTTCAGCAGCCATTTTTTTTTAAAAAAAAATTTTTTTTAATGACCACCACACATGCTCAAATGGTGCCTGTGAGGCCCTAGAGGCCAGTGGGAGGAGGGGGGAACTTTTCAGACCCCCCACAGCCTTTAGGAAGTCCCCCAAAGGGGCTACAGGTAATTTTTTTTTAATTAATATAATATAAGTCACTGTACACATATTCAGATTGGCACTATGTACAGAGAATCAGGGCTTGTGAATACTGAGCTGAAGTTTATGAGCTAAGATTGTATTCATTTGCTCTTACTTTGCTTCTTGTGATAAGTGAGTTAAATGTGATGTCTTAATAAAATGGCTATTAATGGTGAGTTTGTCTTTGAATCAGTGTGAAATCCTTAGTATTAAGGCCCACTGGGAGTTTCTTGCTCTTTCTCTCATTTTAACTGTCTTTCTAAAATACTTGAATATATTCCAAGCAGTGACACAGTTTACTCTGCATATCATTTAATTATTTTCAGAGTATCTGGGAAAAGTCAAATTCTCCATTTATTTTTAAAACTTATGTAATCGTGATGCTACAATGCATAGCAGAGAATTAGACAGGCACTTCTATTTAGTTTTTCCAAGTACACCTCCGCATAAAATTTGGGTATTTCATGAGCCCCAGCATACTGAAATTTGTAGTTTTCCGGCATTTTCTTGGTCTGGCTACATCCACTGCTAAATAGTTTTTGAAATATTAAAAGATTAACTAGCTTGACTTGTATTTTTCAGCTGATATTATGGTCAAGTTATCTGAAAGATGGGTGTCAGATGCTTGGACAGGGGGCGCAATTTCAGTGCTTGCCCTAGGCGCTATTTTCCCTAGATACGCCTCTGATTTCTTGACTTCTTATTTAAATTGGAAACCTTTTCTGTTTGAAACTCAATCTCTTATTTGCTAACTGCTAACATAACCTTTGAAGCATTATTTTATTCAAGAACAATTAATGAGGGTTTTAAAAAACTATTAATCATTCACTTTTAAAGTTTACTTTTCACTTGTGATCTCATTATATCTTTCTCTTGCTTGATGCATTTAAAATTAATTTTTGTTTATAATCGGTTTCATTTGCCATGTTAATCAATCACTTTTAATTTCTAAACACTGTTCTTGTAAGCAATCATCCTGCAGTTTATTCTCAGGTGATTTTTCTAACTTTCATGCTTTGGAAACTCAGCAATATTTTAAACTGGTCTGGCTTAATGATTGATAATACACCGAGACATTGAGGACTAGAAAGTGGGGTCAAACTATATGTCACATGCATCTCCATGTAACTTTCCCCCAACATTTAAAAACCAACCAACCCAAAATCACCCACTGGAATCTGTAGCAGAAGAGGGATGGGGCACACACACACACACACACACACACACACACACACACACACACACACGTCCATAACCTTTCCCTTCCTGATTGGTTTTACTCTCAAAACTGTTCACCAAGCTACTTTACCCCCTGCAATGGAAAACATACAGGAAGATGGAAGAAAAGCAGCTTTAGAGAGGTGATTTAGAGAAGAAATGAAGGAAAGGGTTAATCACTATCTTAAACCACCAATCTATTCATAGGAACATAGGAAGCTGCCTTATACTCAGTCAGACCATAGTTACATCTAGCTCAGGATTGTCTACACAGACTGGCAGCAGCTTCTCCAAGGTTGCAGGCAGGAGTGTATCTCAGCCCTATTTTGGAGATGTCAGGGAGGGAACTTGGAACTTTCTGCTCTTTCCAGAGTGGCTCCATCCCCTAAGGGGAATATCTTACAGTGCTCACCCATCAAATCTCCCATTCATATGCAACCAGGGTGGACCCTGCTTAGCTAAGGGGACAAGTCATGCTTGCTACCACAAGACCAGGTCTCCTCCTCCTGATAGCAACTCTCTCTCTCCCCTCCGTCCCCCATCCTGCATTTGGTTACGATAAATCAAATGCAGATGCATAACTACAAGATGGGGGAGACTGGCTTGGCAGCAGCACCTGTGAAAGGGACTCTTGGGTGTGCGAGCTGGCTCGAAATTGAGCCAGCTTGAGGTCAAGCCAGCTCACTCGAGGTTGAGCCAGCTTGCCCTCGAACCAAACCGCATGGGAGCCAGTACAAGGGTGAGTCAAACCAAGCCTGGCTCAAAAACTCACCCAGTGAGCCAGCTTGAGGGCCTGATGGGTAAAGGGCTAAATGCAGGAGGGGGCAGGAGAATGGTATTCTTAGTCTTTCCTTTACTTTAAAAACAAGCCGGCAGAGGCAGGGATGACGGAGGTGGTGGTGGGGCCCCCCAAATGACAGGCTGGTCATGCTGTGGCCTGTTTCAGACCTCTGAGTGAGCACAGCCACCATTACAGTGATCTTTGCGCATGCACAGAGGCCATTTGCATCGCCACACAGTTTGTGTGGCGATGCAAATGGTCTCTGCACACATGCAGAGGTTGCAGTAATGGTGGCTGTGCTTGTGCAGAGGCCCGAAATGGGCTGCAGCATGACCAGCTTGTCATTTGGTAGGCTGGTGGGTATGTATGTGTGGAAGGAGCCTCCGCTGCGGCCTCCGCTGTCCCCACCACCACTACACCCAGCACTGTCTCCGCTGCCACCGGCAGCTTGTTTTTAAAGGTAAAAGAAAGACTAAGAGTACCTTTTCACTCATGTGCCCCCCCCCTTTCCTTGCCAAATTCCCCTTTTCAAATATACCCATCAAGCCCTCAAGCCAGTTCGTGAGGTGGTTTGACTGCGGGACTGGACCGGGCCAGGGCCTGATCAAGCTTGAACCGACTGGGGCAGCTTGAATCTGATCCGGACTCAAGCCAAACCAGGCTAGCCAGTTCTGTGCACATCCCTAAAAGAGACCCAAGTTTCTTAGTGGACAACAAGCTGAACATGAGTCAACAGTGTGATGCACCTGCTAAAAAGGCTAGTGCCATTGTAGGCTGCATTAACAAAAGCATAATATTGAGATCACCAAAAATAATAGTTCTGCTCTGTTCTGTGCTGGTCAGACTTTGGAATACTGGCTGACTTCCCAACTACTGAAGCAGGCATGGACCTGAGAATTGCTTGCCTGGAGCAGGAAGCTTCCCGACTAAGACAGCACACAGTGTGCAGTGGAGATGGAAATTTTGGAGATTTTAACTTCCCTTCAGAGTGCCCTGTGTCTATGTCCCTGAGGATCATGCAGCCCTTAGGGACATACTTCCACGTGGTGCAGAGTGCTTCCAAGGAAAGGAGCAGTGAGTTACATTTGACCCTTCTATTGCTTTTCCCATCAGAAGCATTCTGTGCCACACAAAAGTATTTCCCTGAGTACTGTGTGAGTCTCAGAGATTTTTTCTACCAGGCACAGGGCACTTTGAAGGGAAGGTAGTGTTGGGGTTTGTGATTATTTAGCAAAGCACCAAGGAAGCTACCACTATAACTACAGAGTGCAGAGTTTAGTTGTTGCAACTATTTAAGCAATATGCATGGAGATCACTGTAGAATCGAAACTAAATTGGTTTATGGTGAAGTACATTTGAGATGAAGCCATTTAATGGTGCAGCGGGGAAATGACTTGACTACCAAGTCAGAGGTTGACAGTTTGAATCCTTGCTGCTATGTTTCCCAGACTATGGGAAACACCTATATCAGGCAGCTATGGGATGTCAGCCATTATTCCAAAGTCTTCCCAGACTATGGGAAACACCTATATCGGGCAGCAGTGATATAGGAAGATGTTGAAAAGCATCATCTCATACTGCATGGGAGATGGCAATGGTAAACCCCTCCTATAGTCTACCAAAGACAACCACAAGGCTCTGTGGTCGCCAGGAGTTGACACCGACTCGACGGCATACTTTACCTTTACATTTGAGATAGCAAAGACCTATCCTATCTATCAGCTACATAATGATTAGGCAGGGAGAGAGAAAGAGATGTTTCCATCTTCTCTCTAGGAGGAAAGGAAGAGGATTGACTCACTACAGGAAGCACCTGAGGAGTCAAAGCAGGGGTCACAGAGCAAAGGCAAGCAGGAACAGCTAAGGAGATCCTCATTAGCTACCTCTGCTCCTAATGCCCCTAGTGGTCATTAGGATGGTTTGTGCAAAAGGTCTATGCACTTGAACTCCATCTCTAACAGTTAGAATGTCTAAAATTCATCCTCCCCACTGTATGCTGGGGACCGCACAATTATGTTAGGTCCTCCTCAGCAAGTTCACAGTTCATGTGAGAAGTTCAGTTCACAATTCAGCTGAGGAGGTGAGCAAGCCTTTCTAAACATCTAGCCTTCTCCCCTTCAAACAAACTCACAGGAAGAGGGGAATTTTGCAGGGGCTGTTTCTCTTTAAGGAGTAGGTCTTACTCTCTCTCTCTCTCTCTCTCTCTCTCTCTCTCTCTCTCTCTCTGTTACTTGTTAGGGTTACTTGTTAGGGTTAAGATATCACAGGGCTTGGAGTTCTTAGGGTTACCTAACTGCAGTGTTTACTTAATGGCTGGCTGGAGGGGGTGGAGTCAGCTAGGGCTGGGAGAGGCCCCACATTCCTTTCCTTTGACTCACATCCTGTGTGACACTTGGAAGGCTACTCTACATATGAGGTGAAGGCCCGAGAGCATAGAGAACAGGACGTAGGAGTTTTGCAGGAGTTTAGCGGGAAGTGTGCGGGGGAGCCTGGAACAAGTCCCTGTGATCACAAGGATCACAAGGAGCCTGGTGGAGAAGAGAACATAAGTACATAGCCCTCCCTCGTATCCCTCATATTCTTGGGAAAGGCTGTTTGGACAGTTAAATAGTTGACCATTACAGCTGAGACCTATCCTAATAAACTATCTAATAAAAGGACAATAAGCTCCCTAAATACTGTAAACAGCCAACAAAAACAATATGAAGATAGAAGGTCAGCAGGGGAAGGGGCACTTCCCAGTGTATTGCACAGAGTGCCACATGTATGACTATTTGCCCCATGGGCAGAAGTCATGGGTGTGTGCTTGGTGCAAGGAGCTCCTGGCTCTCAGGGAACAAATCCATTCCCTTGAGACCAAGGTGGCGGATCTGGAGAAGCTCAGAGAGACAGAGAGGCATGTGGACGAGACCTTCAGGGTTGTGATAGAGGCATCCCACTCCAGGGCTGGTAGCTCCTCTGCTGTCAGGGAGAATGAAGGTCTTGGGCAAGGAGGACATCGGTCTGAGGAAGAGGGAAATGCTTCTTTAGAAGGGACCCCTTCTGTGGATGATGAGCCCATATCCTCTCGCATGGGGGATACTCCTCTGGGGGGTGGGGGCCTCCTTGTAGTTGGTGATTCGATCATTAGAGGGATAGAGAGATGGGTTTGTGACCCGCATGTTGACCGGACAGTGACTTGCCTGCCTAGTGTGAAGGTTGTGGACATTACACAGCGTCTAGACAGGCTCCTAGGCAGTGCTGGGGAGGAGAGAGCTGTCATGGTGCACGTCGGCACCAACGATGTGGGGAAATGCAGTCGGGAGGTCCTGGAAGCCAAATTTAGGCTGATAGGTAGTGTATTGAAGTCCAGGACCCCCAATGTAGCATTCTCAGAAATGGTACCTGTTCCACGCACAAGTACAGTGAGACAGGCAGAGCTGAGGGGTTTCAATGCGTGGATGAGACGTTGGTGCCAGGAGGAGGGGTTTAGATTTGTTAGGCACTGGGATACATTTTGGGGCAAGCAAGGCCTGTAAAAAAGGGACAGGCTGCACTTGAACCAAGATGGAACCAGACTGCTGGTGCTACAAAAAGGTTGCAGAGCAGCTTTTAAAATGACACCTGGGGAACGGCCGATGGGAGCTGGGCAGTATCCCGTTTGGCAAAAGCCATCCTTTAAAGTGTGAGGCTGCAAAGAATTCAGATAAAACAGAAGGGGACAGAGCAGAACCACATAAAGAGCAGACGGGAACCTGTGCCAGCAGGTCAACGAGTCAAAAGAATAGCATACATCAGGGGAGAGATTCAGTGTATAGGTGCTTATATGCCAATGCCAGAAGCCTCCGAGCCAAGATGGGTGAGCTGGAGTGCTTGGTTGCTAACACAGAAATAGATATAGTGGGCATAACAGAAACATGGTGGAACAGTGAGAACCAGTAGGACACTGTTATCCCTGGGTATAAACTCTATGGAAAGGACAGGGAGGGGCCCCTTGGAGAAGGGGTAGCACTGTATGTTAAAGAAGGGATAGAATCTAACAAGCTAGAAAACCTAGGTGGACTGGAGTCCTCCACAGAAACCCTGTGGGTGACTATACAAGGCCGGAAAGGGAACGTGCTACTGGGGACGTGCTATCGCCCGCCGGATCATAATGCCGACAGCAACTGGGAGTTGCAGGAGGAAATCAGGGAGGCGTCAAGGAGAGGCAGGGCTGTAATTATAGGTGATTTCAATTACCCACACATAACTGGGTAAATTCACATTCAAGTCAGGACAAAGAGGGCAAATTTCTAGATACACTAAATGACTGTGCCCTAGAACAGTTGGTCTGGAACCGACCAGAGAGAAGGCGACCTTGGATCTAATTCTGAGTGACATCCAGGACCTGGTGCATTATGTCAGTGTCATTGACCCTTTAGGGAACAGTGACCACAGTGCCATCAAATTCAGCATACATGCGGGGAGAGAATCACCAAGGATGTCTAACACAGACATTTTTAATTTCAGAAGAGGAAACTTCTCGAAAATCAGGAGTATGGTGAAAAGAAAGCTGAGGGGGGACATCAGGAGAGTCACTTTGCTCCAGTGCATGGAGTTTACTCAAAATCACAATACTAGAAGCCCAGTTAGATTGTATACCCAAAAGGAGGAAAGGTACTACTAAGTCCAGGAGGATGCCAGCATGGCTAACAGGTACCGTCAAGGAAGCCATAAGAGGGAAGAAGACTTCCTTCCGAAATTGGAAGGCCTGTCCAAATGAAGAGAACAGAAAGGAACACAAACTCTGGCAAAAGAAATGCAAGGTGACAATAAGGGAGGCAAAAAGATAGTTTGAGGAACATTTAGCCAAAAGTATCACGGGGAATAACAAAAACTTCTTTAAGTACATCAGAAGCAGGAAACCTGCCAGGGAGGCAGTTGGACCATTAGACAATGAGGGAGTGAAAGGGATTATTAAGGAGGATATGGAGGTTGCAGAGAAGCTGAATGAGTTCTTTGCATCTGCCTTCGCGGCAGAGGATACTGAGCATATACCTGTTCCTGAACCAGGCTTTTTAGGGATGGAGGCTAGAGAGCTGAATCAGATAGAAGTGACAAGGGATGATGTCCATTGTGGCTGGGAATGTTGGGAGTTGTAGTCCATCAACATCTGGGGGCCCAAGGTTAAGAAACCCTGCACTTAAGAATTGTAGCATTCTGTCTATAACTCACAATGATTTGTATTACAGAGACCTGGGTGGGGGAGCTGGGAGAGATTAGTCTTTCCCAGCTGTGTCCACCTAGATATTTAGTGCAGCATCAGTGTAGGCTAGAGTGCTGTGGTGGTGGTGGTGGTTTGCTGTAATTTATAAAAGGTCTATTTTCCTCTCTAGGCCCCCTGTCCAAGTGAGTGCTGGTTCAGAGTGTTTGTACCTGGTGCTGAGCTCTAGGGACAGAGTGGGGATTCTGTTGGTGTACAGCTCATCCTGCTGCCCAGCTGTGTCCCTGCCTGAGCTCATGGAGGCGGTCTTGGATTTGGTGTTCAGGACTCACACAGTGATTGTTCTGGGTGACTTCAACATCCATGCTGAGGTTGCCTTGTCTGGGTGGCTCAGGATTTCATGGCTGCCATGACAACCATGGGGCTGTCCCAACATGTTGTTGGCCAAACACATGAATTGGGGCACACTCTAGATTTGATTTTTTCGACTGGACGGGAGGATGGTGACTTGAAAGTGGTAGATATGTCATCTTTGCCCTTGTCATGGTCAGATCACTGCCTTTTGAGGTTTAGCGTTTTAGTGACTACATCTCTCTGAAAGGGTGGAGACAGATAGACTCTGATGGATTCCTGAGGGCTCAGGGGGATTTTCCAGTTGTCAGGGCAGGTGCTCCTGTCAAAGCTCTAGTTGCTGTCTGGAATGGAGAGATGACTCGGGCCATTGATACGATCACTCCCAAGTGCCCTTTCCTGCAAAGAAGAGCCTGTGCAGCAGCTTGGTATACACTTGAGCTGAGGGTGATTTAGCAAGCTGGGAGGTGGCTGGAACATAAGTGGAGGAAGAGTTGGGGTGAGTCTGAGCAAACATAGGTTAGAGCTCACTTTAGAACTTACTCAATGGCAGTGATGGAACAGAAGAAACACCCATCACTGCATCCTCTCAGTGTTGCCCAGAGGGATTTTTCTAGGTGGTGTGGGGTCTCTTGAAATCTGGTCCTGGGCAGGATGTATTAGAACCCTTGGTAGCATACTTTGATGCATTTGCACAGCACTTTGAGGGTAAAGTCGCTCTCATTCACCATGAGATGGATACTATGGCTGATGCACAGGGGCATATCTATGGTGGGGCAGGCAGGGCACGTGCCCCGGGCGCCACTTAAAGGGGGGCGCCATTTCCACCAAAAACAAAATGGCCACTGGGCATGCTCAAATGGCCCCTGTGAGGCCCTAGGCCATGCCAGGCCTCGCAGAGGCCATTTGAGCAAGTGTGGCAGCCATATTGTTTTCAGCAGCCATTTTTTTAAAAAAATAATTTTTTTTTTAATGACCACCACACATGCTCAAATGGTGCCTATGAGGCCCTAGAAGCCAGTGGGAGGAGGGGGGGACTTTTCAGACTCCCCACAGCCTTTAGGAAGTCCCCCAAAGGGGCTACAGGTAATTTTTTTTTAATTAATATAATATAAGTCACTGTACACATATTCAGATTGGCACTATGTACAGAGAATCAGGGCTTGTGAATACTGAGCTGAAGTTTATGAGCTAAGATTGTATTCATTTGCTCTTACTTTGCTTCTTGTGATAAGTGAGTTAAATGTGATGTCTTAATAAAATGGCTATTAATGGTGAGTTTGTCTTTGAATCAGTGTGAAATCCTTAGTATTAAGGCCCACTGGGAGTTTCTTGCTCTTTCTCTCATTTTAACTGTCTTTCTGAAATACTAGAATATATTCCAAGCAGTGACACAGTTTACTCTGCATATCATTTAATTATTTTCAGAGTATCTGGGAAAAGTCAAATTCTCCATTTATTTTTAAAACTTATGTAATCGTGATGCTACAATGCATAGCAGAGAATTAGACAGGCACTTCTATTTAGTTTTTCCAAGTACACCTCCGCATAAAATTTGGGTATTTCATGAGCCCCAGCATACTGAAATTTGTAGTTTTCCGGCATTTTCTTGGTCTGGCTACATCCACTGCTAAATAGTTTTTGAAATATTAAAAGATTAACTAGCTTGACTTGTATTTTTCAGCTGATATTATGGTCAAGTTATCTGAAAGATGGGCGTCAGATGCTTGGACAGGGGGCGCAATTTCAGTGCTTGCCCTAGGCGCTATTTTCCCTAGATACGCCTCTGCTGATGCAGGATCTTTGAGAGAGTTGTCCAGAGTAAAACTTGGTTTAGTTTTGCTGGAGGAGTTCCAATTATTGTTGAGTTTGGCCAACCACTTGCATGCTTGACTTTTATCCTTCATGGTTTATTAAATCTAGTAGGGAGAGAATTTTTGCTGAGTTCAGCATGTTTCATTGAGAGAGGGAGTGGTCCCAGCTCCATTGAAGGAAGCTGGTATTTAACCACTCCTAAAGAAACCCAGTCTGGACCCTGCGGATGTAAACAAATATAGGCCTTGGCCAATATTCTCTTGATGAGGTGCTTGAGTGTGTAGTGGCTGACCAGCTCCAGACACTCTTGGAGGAAACAGACTATCTAAAATCCTTTTCAATCAGGCTTCAGGCCCAGCTTTAGAACAGAAATTGCTTTGGTAACCCTGTGGGATGATCTATGCAGAGAGAGAGAGAATCAGGGGGAGTACAACCTTGTTAATTCTCTGAAATCTCTCAATGGCTTTCGATATGATTGACTGTGGTATCGTTTTGGATAGACTAGCTGAGTTGGTTGTGGGAGGCACTGCTTGGAGGTTGTTCCACTCCTACCTTGAGACCTTTTCCCAAAAGGTGGTGCTTTTCTGAAAAGCCAGAGTAAATAGGGAGAGGCACTGATGTAGAATCAGTAACATGGTAAGAGGGAAACACTCTTTAGGAATGTAGATATAGCTCTTTAGAAATGTAAATCGAGCAGGCTTGCCTAGCTGCAGGAAGCAAACTCTTTAAGTTCTAGTCACAAAAGTAAAACCTCTGTGTTTCCTCAAGCTGACTTTTTTGAACAATATTAGTCTGCTTACTTAAAGTTTTCACTGGTTAAAACACCACACATGTTTTGGAAAAAAAGGGAAGAAATCTGTTAGTGTCTACAAATGCTCCCAGTCTAGGACACAAGGTTTTGAAGGCAACATTGTGTTCCTACCCAAGGAGTGAACTCTCTCTCTCTCTCCCTCCTCATTGGCTAGAAGGAAAACACAGAGGCATGCATGTGAACTTGCACCAAAAGGAAAAACCTGAGAGCAGAGGGGAGGAGTTACTTCCATCACGCCGCGAATGTAATTCGAAGTGGCTTCACTCAACATTTACTCCGGAGCTTTACCTGCTGTGCATAAAAGCCCCAGGTAAAGATCTTTCTGTTCACTCAGGCCTTTAAAATTTAAAACTTAAAATTTAAATTTTTTTGAGGTGATTGTAACTGATTTTTTAAAAAATGGTTTTTAAAAAATTGTTTTTGTATTGTATTTTGTATGCACCCCCCGCCCCGGTCTGTTATGATTTAATGTGTGTTTTTATCTCATGTTTTAATGTTGTGTTGTAAGCTGCTCAGAGGA